>NC_079156.1:82579684-83292184 GCF_947563725.1 Argiope bruennichi | reverse complement strand
ATTTTCTGTCGATTGCTCACTGTCTCAATTTCTTTTTTTCTATTATCTTATCAAATTTTAATTTCAATTTTTAAAATTAAAAGTTCTTTTTTTCTCTGATTTTGAAATTTTGCAGATTTTCCTTGGAAACCATCAATTAATAGCGAACATTAGAAAACAGTTATATTTACATAATTCTTTGTTCTATAATTTACTACTTTTTTTGAAAAAAAAAATTATAACATTTTCTTGACAACTTATTTTCGCTTTGGTATTTCTAGCACCATGTGTTTGTTTACCAAAAAGAAAAAGTTGCATCTAAAAAATGTATCATTAAATTTATTTCCAAAATATTTTAAACTTGAAACTCTTTAATTAATAACTTTACTTCCATTTTTTTTTCTTGATTCTTTTTTCAAAGACACATCTACTTCGTGAACTGAACTTTCATAACCTATAAAAAATATTTCTGTAGCGTCCATGTGTATCTCCAATTCAAATAAAAAAGAAAGTCCAAAAAGACAAACAAATAAACAAACAAAAACGCTTTTCACCATACCAAAACTATTCGAAAAGATAAATTTTTTTTCATCATAATTCCGCATCTTTTATCAAATAAAAGTAAAGAAAGCTTTTTAAAAGTTAAAGGCTTGGGTGTGGAATTGTAAAATACCGCTTCTTGAGATGCCGGTATTTGGGTCACGTCCAACTCTGTGACGTCACGAAAGTGGGAGGGACAAAGAATACGCAAGTTTTCCGCACCACCGAATGAACTATAACAACAGGTGATTCAAAATGCCGATCACTTTAAACTGACACCAACTGGTTCACCGGTAGCTGCGAACTGTGCGGCTACTGTTAAATTTATACAGTGTTTATCAAAATCCAACCTCATAAATTCTGGTGGTGTTGCACCAAACTTACCTGGATTATATTACGAAATTGAAGGATTTATTTTGGTTGTGTGCATTCTGCATTACAATGTCTTGATTACTCGAAATTCAACTATTTTCAAGGTAAGCGATTAATTTTGATTTCTATCTTATGCTTTGTCTCATTCGTCAGATATAAAAAAAATTCCTTTATCTTGAAAATAAAGTAAAATGCATGCATTATTTTTATACATCAAAAATTTAATATTTAGTTAAACTGTTTAAATATGTATATAAAACGTTAAAATATTTCTATTAAAATTTTTTACTTGATTTATATACACTTTCCTGGATCATGAAATTCAACTATTTTTTAAATATTTTATCAATTATTTTAAAATAGGTATATACAGAGACAATTAAACTTGCTAGTGAATTAAAGTTTATTAGGCTAAAACTTTATTTCTCTTAACTTAGATGATGATATTACATTTTGATGGAAATTTTCACCCATTCGTGATATTATTATATCTATAAAAATAATACATATTAATACTTAAAATTACAGAAAAGATGAAATTCCTTTTTCTATAATTTTCAATCATTACGACAAGTATTTAACATTATAGAAGACAGTGTTGAACTTTCAGCAGAAAAAGATTTTAACGAATATTAAATTTATAAAACAATAAAACTAAAATAATTTTAACAAATATAAGTTAATAAGTAATATAATAATGAACCCATACAGCAAATTACGGCCATTTGTACAAATGACTTAATTATTATAATGTACTAAATTAAAGATTTTATCTAAAATATCATGCTGAACATCATGGCTCAAAATCGTATATTTTCTCATATACGTATATTTTCCCATATAATCGTATATTTTCTCATATATATTTATTTGATTTTTTTAGAAGCATGAAAACACAAACATGGAATCAATATTTTAAAGACATATAAATACCTCTTATCATCTGAAACTACGATTTTTCATTAAATGAAAAATCCTTATCTTTACAACGTTTTCTATTAGAAAGTATTATTTAAAATAATTGAGAAAGAGGGAAAAAGATGTAAGCAAAATGTTATTATTATTTTACTATTAAAAAACTTTATGTAGATGAGAAATATTTTTTTAAAATAGCAATGTAAAATATTTCTCTTTCTGAATATGTACAAATTATTGCAATTAATTTGATTATTTTTTAAATAAATTCAAACATATGTAGATACGAGGATTTATTTATGATTTTTGAAATTCTGTTTTCGAATAAAAAAAGAATAAATATTACCTATTAATTAAAATAACTCCATTAAAAGGAATAAAAATCAAAATTTCACACGTACCATCAAAAAAGGAAAATAAAATTGTCAACATTATTATTTTCCATAAAAACCTAATACAATTACTATCACAATATAGTTTTCAACTATCACATTTTCATTGAATAATGTGAGTTTCTTATAACTGAGCAAAATTATTAAATCAAGAAAACAATTTTAATATAAACATTATTTATTTCATGTATAAATAAAATAATAAAAACCTTTTGAAAAAAACAAAAACTGGAAACTTTTTCAGTATAATCAATAATTGTTGTAATTTTGTTCCCTTGGAAATTGTTCATTTGTCACAGATGGAATGACAAACCAATTTATGTATACGATAAAAAAAGTATTAAATTAGCCTCTTAACTTTATAATTATATTCGTAAAGCTCAAAAAAATATATGTCTTGTCTTCCTTTCTCTTCGATTATGAAAGAGAAAACGATTTTCCTACATATTATACATAATTAAAAGTAAATATTTATTTATATTACTTTTATTTCAATGATACTTTCCATAATTACTTTCAGAATCGACAAAACGGGATATTATTTTTAGATAATTTGCAGCTGAAAATTCACTTACTTTTTAAACTGGAAATAATTTTTTAAATGCTCATTTTGAATAATTAAAAATACGAAAAGTTGTTGACATTGCTTTTGTAACTCACTATCTGATCAATCCAAAGATATTAGTCAGCATTATAAATTACCCTTTTATGACTGGCCAAACTTCTTATAAGTGAAAAAAGACTCAACTGCAACATGTTTTTAAATCAATACATATCTTTTAGATGTATTTTATTTTTCAAACTAGGAAAAGGAATTCAGAGCTATCGAAATTTTTACAAAAACAGTATATTTTTTAAGGGAAAAAAATATGCAAATGTTTGTTAAAAATATTTTTTTTTTTTTTGAAATTTATATTTAGTAATCAGTTTAGAGCATTCAATTTTGACATGCAATACGGTCATGACTTGGTACCACATGCTAAGTATGATACATCAAGAGAAAAATAATTTAAAAAAATCTTAATTCCGTGTTGCAACTTGATTATTTAACCTTTTCATATTCAAGATCATTCGAGTTCAAACACCTCAGAATATTGGAACACCTGATATTATCTTTTAAGGATAAGAAAAATCCCCTATCCCCTCCTTCAAAAACCGCAATGAGAGATTGATGTAAAAGAAAGGTACCCACTTAGCTGATGACAATTAAACAAATACATGATCGGACATACTTTGTTTCCAATAAACCTCTCTGTCCCCAAAACCCATCTGAGTGAGCATTTCTAACGAGCAAAGTACGCGCCTCAGGAATTCATTAACAGTTAATGAAAGGGAGAAGCAATTACATTTGATATCCAAGAAGTATCGGTTGTCCAAAGTAGTTTTATTGAACTGGCATTTGGAACCCTTAAGTTCTGATCGAATCAATATTATCAAAGAGAATAACAACCAAAAGCTCAAGCTGGATTTAAACAATTATTGTGAGAAGAAGGAACAGAACATTGAAATTAAACTATTTTGTACACTTTTCAGTGCAAAAAGGCAAATAAGTTTTGAATCTTATAGTAGCCATTTCATTAAATTCCCTATCACTGGATAAGAGTAGAATACAAATTATGAAAATAAAGTAAAGCGGATGTAATAATTCCGATTTTGTCGTTTATTAAATTTTAAAATTTAGCCTGAAGTACTTAGACTAGCTTATTAGACTTCGAGTAAAGAATTGCGTGTGCTTAATTAAAACCAAAAAATATTTTTTAAATATCGAACCGGAAATTTTTTTTTTTGAAAATGCTCTTTAAAAATATCATACAGAACCACAGTGAAAAACTGTACATCTTAAATTTTCTAAAACCTAAAGTAAAATTCTATGAATGCAACATTTTTTTTATTTATTTATTTCTAACATGTTCTGTAATTTTTATCCTTTCCGTAATTTTTGATAAATTGCTTGGCATTCCTTTCTAATTTTCTTAGTTAGTTAGATTCTCGTGACTCGTGTAAAACCCCAACCAACCTAATAAAAAAAAGCAGTAATAGTAATCCTTTGTTCTCTTAATGACAAAAAGTTAGTTGTTCTTTGAAAACTTCGGAAGAAAAGAGTAATTGACTCCAACAAAATCTTTCAACAGAAGCTGCCATCAAACAACCCATGCAGAAAGCTTATCGGAAACTTTCAAATAGAAGAAACAAGTAGAACCGTTTGGTTCAAAAGGGGGTGATTTTCCAGCCTATGGATCATTGACTTAGAAATAAATAAAGAACAATTTTCGTTTCCCTGTTTACAACGGTATTTTAAAGTAAATTTCGATAACAAATTGGAATGTGGTCTCTTCTTATATAATTTAGGATAACACGGTAGCAAACCACTCATTATGGGGAGAGAAATTGAAAAATTGGAAAGAATTCCCATGGTTGTGCCAGGAACAAAATGAATCGATTTGGCCCAAATTGCAGTATTATTCAAAATACACTGATGGATTCAGTTCATTGAACTTTAGTTCTGAGTTGTATAATTTGTAGTAAATTTAATTAGGCAGTTTTGTACTATATACCATATAATTTGCAGTAATTTTGATTGGACAGTTTTATACTATATACCATATAATTTGCAGTAATTTTGATTGGTCAGTTTTGTACGATATACCATATAATTTGAAGAAACTTTAATTAGGCAGTTTTGTACGATATACCATATAATTTGAAGAAACTTTATTTAGGCAGTGTTGTACTTTATTTATACCCTATAATTTGCAGTAACTTTAATTAGCCAGTTTTGTACTTTATTTAGACCATATAATTTGCAGTAATTTTAATTAACCAGTTTTGTACTTTATTTAGACCATATAATTTGCAGTAATATAATCAAGCAGTTTTGTACTACATACCATATAATTTGCAGTTATTTTAATTAGGCAGTTTTGTACTACATACCATATAGTTCGCAGTTGTTTTAATTAGGTAGTTTTGTACTTTATTTATACCATATAATTTGTAGTAATTTTAATTAACCAGTTTTGTACTTTATTTAGACCATATAATTTGCAGTAATATAATCAAGCAGTTTTGTACTACATACCATATAATTTGCAGTTATTTTAATTAGGCAGTTTTGTACTACATACCATATAGTTCGCAGTTGTTTTAATTAGGTAGTTTTGTACTTTATTTATACCATATAATTTGCAGTAATTTTAATTAACCAGTTTTGTACTTTATTTAGACCATATAATTTGCAGTAATATAATCAAGCAGTTTTGTACTACATACCATATAATTTGCAGTTATTTTAATTAGGCAGTTTTGTACTACATACCATATAGTTCGCAGTTGTTTTAATTAGGTAGTTTTGTACTTTATTTATACCATATAATTTGTAGTAATTTTAATTAACCAGTTTTGTACTTTATTTAGACCATATAATTTGCAGTAATATAATCAAGCAGTTTTGTACTACATACCATATAATTTGCAGTTATTTTAATTAGGCAGTTTTGTACTACATACCATATAGTTCGCAGTTGTTTTAATTAGGTAGTTTTGTACTTTATTTATACCATATAATTTGCAGTAATTTTAATTAACCAGTTTTGTACTTTATTTAGACCATATAATTTGCAGTAATATAATCAAGCAGTTTTGTACTACATACCATATAATTTGCAGTTATTTTAATTAGGCAGTTTTGTACTACATACCATATAGTTCGCAGTTGTTTTAATTAGGTAGTTTTGTACTTTATTTATACCATATAATTTGTAGTAATTTTAATTAACCAGTTTTGTACTTTATTTAGACCATATAATTTGCAGTAATATAATCAAGCAGTTTTGTACTACATACCATATAATTTGCAGTTATTTTAATTAGGCAGTTTTGTACTACATACCATATAGTTCGCAGTTGTTTTAATTAGGTAGTTTTGTACTTTATTTATACCATATAATTTGTAGTAATTTTAATTAGTTATATACGAGTGGTTCTCCATCTTTTAGTAATTAAATCAATTATGCAGTATTTCATCCATACGAAAAACGTAATAAAATATGCCATCCATTTTACGCCATTGTGAAGGGACGAGACTCTTTATAACTTCATTAAGAGGTAGATGAAAATAATAGAAGAGTTTTAGGAACAGTTATTTAATTATTTTCTAAGTTCCACATTTCACAAGACAAAACAAACACGAACATGAAAATACACGACACTCACTAGAATACAATCTAGTAATGACCCCCAAGAGAGGCCATGGGAAATATTTTTGGACACTTTGGAAATATGGGAACACTTTCAGAATATATTATAACATATAAAGCATTTTTACACTATTTTCAAATTTAGAAAATCAGTCTTTCAATAATACTAATTTTATTTTTATACAATTGTTTCTCTAATTTTGAAAAATATTTTAAGTATATTTGGCAACAACGCTTCTCATTGTTTTAATTACCTGAATTGAAACTTTTACTCGATATGATGACGTTAAATTCATTTCTCACGGATGCATTGTTGATTCAATACAATTAAAAAATAAATTTCAAAAATAAAATAAAGATGAACAAATCAAGGCCTCGAATATATACTAAGATGCGTCGGACGAGAGTTTGAAAGTCCTTTAAATGTTTCTTTAAACTAATTTCATTTACCAATTTTGCAAATTATGTGCGATATACTAGACTAGTTAGAAAGAATAAAATCTTTTTCTTGCTTATAATCTAATAAATTGAAATAAAATTCATAAAAACGAATTTCGAAAGTAAGAAAATATATCAATATTCTGTGTTTAGGAAGAGAGTAAGTCTTCTTCGAATTATGATGAATCCTTATTATTAAATTGGAATTGTTCGAAACAACATGAAATAATCCAGAAATTAAATACCGATTTTTCAACTAGCCTACTACTTGTTATAGAAATTTAGGCAGATAATCTCTGCTATATACCTAAATACATATGCAGATAATCACTATAATTACATAAATACATAGATAGATAGATAATCACTACTATATATCGAAATACAGAAGCAGATAATCACTACTATACTTGATACAGAAGCAGATAATCACTACTATATTTGATACAGAAGCAGATAATCACTACTATATTTGATACAGAAGCAGATAATCACTACTATATATCTGAATATATAGACAGATAATCACTACTATAAGCATTAATACATAGGCAGATAATCACTACAACTAAATATATAAGCAGATAATCACTACAACAAAATATATAAGCAGATAATCTCTGCTATATATCTGAATGTATAATCAGATAATTGCTACTATATACCTGAATACATTTGCATATAATCACTACTATATACCTGAATATATATGCAGATAATCATTACTATATGCCTAAATACATAGGCGGAATATTTAAACTCAAGAAGGAATGAAACTTAAATGAAAGCATTTGATCTGGATATGACTTCAAAAAGAAATGTATTATTTTAAATTTCGCTCTTAATGTTGTTTTCCTAAAATATTTGCTTGCAATTATAAATGTCAAGCACAATTTATTTTATATTTAATATATGATTAATTTTAGCTATCAAAACAAATTTTGTACGCAAAATAAGTAGTTTTTCCAATTCAATCTATAAAACTTATATTTTGCTATCATTTAAAAACTTTTTCCTCTGTAAAAGCTAATTGTCTTTAATTTTTCTTGATATCAGAGATACATTGGAATAAGCATATATCCATCGAAAGAAAACATCATTAACTAAAAGAAAGAAATAACCAAACAAAATGTTTTGACAAATTTTTCAACTTAAATAAATCTTGAGGAAAAAAAATAATTCAATTTTATCTTTGAAGTAAATAAGAAGGAAAAAAATTGTTGAGACATTTTTGAATAAAATTCGTTTCAATTACAAATAGATATTTAACATGTTCTTGAGAGTTCATTTGGAGTTTATGCCTTAAAGAAATAATATTATGAAACATTTTCTTTTCATAATCTCAAACGATATTATTTAAGATAACACATATATCAAATCGTAATCAAATAAAAGTTTGAAAATCTTTCCAATTTAAAGAAAAAAAAACTCACCCGGGATTAAAAATAATCTTATAATATGAAAGTCGAGTAGAAAACTTCTTTTTTCTTTTCCTCAACTAAAAGCAATTCCTTGTTCCATTTATTTCACATTTCGGATTACTTACTGTTTTATTTTTCGAAATTTATCGTCTTAAAAATGGTATGCAAGTTAAATTATTTATCAGGCGATTTTTATTCATATGCTCATTTTAATTCGATTATCCTATTAAAATTATAGCATATGGTTTTTAAAATCCAAACTACGATATTTATCCTTTCGAATACATTAAATACAACACTTCTTTTTTATTCAAATTAATTTAACGTATAATAAATCTTTAAAGATAAAAATTTCACAAATTTTCATTTTCTATTTATCTGTTTGTAAATATTTTGATTCGTATCCTGTGCAAAGATTAAGAACGATAAAATGCGGACGAAGCTAATTTACTTAATTTTATTTTTAAAAAAAACACATAGTTATCTTGTTCTTCATCATAAACGTCATTAAAATACGATTCCAATCAGCACCTTGGAAATGAGAATTTGATTACTTTCTTTTCAAATAAATTATCAGAATTATTTTCAACGAAGAAAAAGAAAATTACTTCATGCACAGCAGAAAGATAGGATATTGTAAATAATAAGAACCACTTCAATTAAATTCTAGTAATTCTGTCTCGTTTAACCATTGATCGACAGTTAAATTCTATTTTTTTATTAAAAAAAAGGAAAATGATTTTAATAAATTAAATTATATATTCACTTTACTACCCTAAATTATATTATATTAAATAAATTATTTTAGATCAAGTATATAGATAGATTATTTTATTACTTGTGTAATTAATTTTTTTTCCAATTTTGATTTGACTTTTCACAGTTAAATCTAATACTAACGACAACTTAATAAAAAATAATCATTGGAAAGTTGCAATGGAGACAGATAGCTCAAACTGAAATTGTGACGATACTCGTGATATGTATTTCGAGTTATTTATTTAAAAATAGTAATTGAGAATTTTTTTTTTATTTCATTTACCACCCGTTTATACAATCAGTACTTTCATTGTATAAGTTATAGCGTAATTAATTAGAATGATAGAACTAAGTACAAAATAAGTCAAGCGATATATTAATTCTGACCATTTCTTAGTAGAACAATATATTAGTCATCCTATATAAGTCAGTTATTGACCAATAATTCCTACAATTTAAATGCATTCAAATGAAAATTTAATTTGAATAATTTTTAATTATATCAGTTTCAGTATGAATGATGCTATGGAAGTCCCTCTGAATATATTATCAAAGAAAATTTTAAATACTTTTAACTGTTCAACAAATTAAGCATTTTGATTTAATATAGTGTTTGTTATGAATATTTTTAATTGATATTAAGGCATTAAAAGATCCACGCAGTAAAATACCGTGGTTTCAAAGTATAAATTTTTTCTTCTTCTAAATTTTATTCAAGGATTACAAAAGTCGAAGTCAACGTACATTTAAAGCAATCGTTAACAACAAGAATCCAGCCAACTAAGTCATTGCACATGCGCATGTTTGGCATGATTTACATACAGTGCAAATTTTATTCATCGTCATAAAAGTCAGTCTGAAGAACAAACAAAAAGAAAATGGCATCTTACCCATCCTATAATTCTGTTCTTTAAAAATTGCGTGACTGGACATCTATGCCATACCTGACGAATTCAATGCAGCAGAAATATGAAGGCATCTTTTCAATTTGCGCATCAGACTGTTCAACACCATGTTCGACCGGGTAATATATCCGGAATTCCTTTTTCGTAGCGCATGCCTTATTGCATTCTAGGCATCCCTTTTGTTCAAAAACGATCTGCGAAGATTCTTTTTTTTTTTCTCGCGCTATTTTAATAAGGCGCGCTTTCTGATTCAGGAATAATACATGGGCTGAAAAATAAAGTTCGGAAGATGTAATATGCCACACGCATAGGATGCATGGAAATACATATTTGAAAATTTAAATTAAAGAAATCTAGAATTTGTATTGGAATTTCTCGATTAATAGGTTTAAATTAGTTATTATTTAATTTAGAGATGTAAATTATTTCATTATTGATGTTATGATGGAGGTGAGTTAATACGTAATAGCATAGTGGATAAAATAATAACTAATACAAAAACAGGTAGAAGAATTATAAGTATAATAAACAAAAAAATGGAATAAAATGTAAGATATATTATGTTTAAATTAGAAATATAACAATATGAAGCTTAATAAAAGATTATATTAATGATTAATGTAGCAAATGAAGAACACTTTAATCTTATTGATAGGTCATTATGGAAAACTAAATATATTGAAATCACATACCTTAATTATTTATTATTTAAACAAAAAGGAATTTAGAAGTAATTTCTTTAAAATTCTAAAATACTTGATGAATTCTTAAATCATAAGCAATGTTGAATTTGTGATAAATTTTTTAACATAATAAAATCACACTTTTTGTCTCAATTCGTTTTTATATATTCTCAGAAATAATTTTCACTCGGATAATTATTATTGATATCATTTAAAAAAAATTAGCCAAAACTTTTTTAACAAATATTGTTATTAGTCTATTATAACTTCATTATGTTTTAGAAAATTAAAATTATTACCTAAATCATTTTTGCAAACATTTAAAACTAGAAATACACAATTTTTTTATAATCACACTATAATATAAATATGGCATTTTATTATAATTTTGCTCACCATAATAAAAATAATATTTGATCTTAAAATTTCGAAGACACATTTCACCAGATATTTATTAGCAATGAGTCAGAATGAGGAAATTGTAAAATAATGTAATATAAGGAGCCTTGAACAATTTCTAAAAATCCATGTTATGTCAATAAAACATTTCCAATAAATCGAAATTACATTTCTCTTGGTTAAAGCGCAAACTAGCAATAAGAATGTTGCCAAAAAAATAATAATTGCATAATGATTTAATTCTTGAAACTTCATTGTTAAATAAATTTTTCTGATTAAAGACACAGCAAATTTTTTATGGGTTAAAAATGTAGTAATATTTTTTAATGGTGATAAATAATAGTATTATGAAATTCACTTCAACAAAAGCAGTCGCTAATTTTTAATTAATTAAATATTTATCATAATCAGGAAGCAAAAATTTAAGATATAAAATTTAAAGATATTTAAAGAATGGCATAAAAGAATATTTCATGATCATGGTATAAGAGAAATGCGAATCGTCGAATTTTTTACAGTTACGGTTTAAATAGACCAATGTGTGTTGCTTGTTCCGAATGGAATGATTTGCGATTATCGTTGTAAGAGAGACAAAAAAAAAAAAAAAAAAAAAAAAAAAAAAGAGGACGAAAAATAATTCTTGTCAAAGAAGGCATTCAGGACACGAAAACAAATGTGATGTCTTTACATTTTTTTTAAAGGATGCAACTAGTTTCGTGTTAGAATTAATTTTGGTAATTTAGAATAACAAGAAAGCAGGTGTTGACTTTCAGAAGTTATAAGGAATACAAACGAGCTGTTTTATTTTTACTCATTTATTATTCCGCAGATCGTTTGCTAAATATTTAGTGGTAGATAAATATTGGGCGGTGGTGTTCGCATTATATATTTCCGGTCTATTAGAACAAAGACAAACGTTTTACATAGAAATGTCTAATCTAAAGGCCTTTAAAAATTAATGAAGACAATAGCTTATCAAACAATGCTTATTGATTCTAAGATATCAGTAAAATTTATTTCTCTGACTTTCCTTTTAGAACCTAAATAAATATTTCAAAATTAATTTCATCTTTGAAATTATCTTATCCTGAATTAGATATTAAATTAAAAAGAAAGCGAAACAAAAATCCGGATGAAGTTCCATCAGATAAAGAGGGGAAAAAAGACTTCAAAAAGATATGGAGCATTTTGTGGGAAAAATAAGTCTATCAATTATTTCTTCAATATGCCTCAATGCCAGTAATTCTTATTGATTAATTGATTTTTTTATACTAGTGGTTTTTGTGAGTCTGATTCATTTAGAGCGACTCGAAATGACAAAAAAAGTGCATAAAAATTATAAGAAATTGATTTGAATTTTTATTCAAGAATTTGATTTTTCAGAGTTTTAAAAAACTATAGAATTAAAATTTGAAAATATGTAAATCTATATATAAATTCGTTCAGTTCATAGAAAAGTAAAATTACATCATAAATAACAAACGTGAAAAAAATTATTAAGGAAACTATTTTTATATAGATTATTTAAAATTTCAAAATTAATGAAAACGAACAAAATTTGAAAAAATGCAATTGCGATAAACAGGTAAATGTGGTTAAAAACACCGAAAGGTTTAAAATCATTAACTTTTGCTACGTTTTTTTAAATTCATAATCAACATAAACCAAACGTACTTTTTTTTCTTTTTAAAAATAATTTGCAATATAGACAAAAAATTTGGTATAAAGTATTAGTTTTAATGATTGTTAATTCATAAATAAGATTATATTTATCCATTCTATTGAATAATCCATTTTTTCAGACTTCCTTTTTTCCTGATACAAGGGAATATTGTGTTTTTATTTCCAGCAAATGTTACTGACTAGTCATGCATGAGAAAGATCTTAGTTTACTTTTTAACCACTTCTTTTATACCTTTTATGACTCCGAAAGTGCACGTGGGGACTTGACACCTGTGGTTCCAGTAATACATTCTCTTCTTGTTGATGCGTTTCCCCCCAAATGCAGGTGAAAGGAGAAAAGGGACTTGTTAACAAAAGAAAGTTCCAAAAAGACTTGGAATGGCACTTTTACCTTGACTGAATAGAAATTCGAAGCTGAAGACCATAAAAAGTGGCAGTAGAAACTTTATTTCGCTTCCTTTTAGTTTCAGAAATTGCAATTTTTAAAAACGAGAGGCCTTTTCTTAGATCTAGTAAACGGAAGTGATTAGCATTCCTAAAAAAAAATACTAATTTTTGGGAATAATTCTTTTAATCTTGCTAAATAAAAAAATCTCTATTATTTCTATAATTGACATTCACAAACATTCTATCATTATTAATTAAAATTACAGAATTTGTTAAACTTAGAAACATTCTGAAATTCATTTCTGTGTAGCTAATTTAATTATTTACTTAATTTCTTATAACTTCACTACCGGTTAATCTTCATATTTTATAAGTTTCTGAAATGCCAAACTATATTTTCCTGTATTAGATCTGCCATTCACAAAAGTTCAGAAAGCCACAATCAAATTATAAACAATTTTTTAATATCTTTTGGCTTACTATTTTATGTTCTTGTTAAAAATATTCTAAAATTTAAGAGAAATAATGATATAAAAGAATCGTTTATTAAGCATATATAAGAATATAAATAAAATACATAAAAAATATTTTGAAATTAATCTGACATATTTGAAAACATGCATTTTTTTTTTTTTTTTGTGGTTAAGAAGGTTTATAATATTCATCTTTTCTTTAAGCAATGAAACAATTTTTAACTAGAACTTTTCCATATATATATATATATATATATATATATATATGGAACAAAGAAGATATTGGACTTTATATTCTTAAAGTTAATTAAAAGGTAAAAATGAATTTTATCCGTACCATATTAAAAAGTGGTTATTTCTTAAACAATGTATATTTCCCATATTTTTAAAGGGTATTTTATGAGAAAAGGGATTTTATTGCTATATTCTTTGGGGAAAAATCGTCTTCTTAATCGTGAAATTTTTATATTTTTTTTTACTTTTTTAGAAAATATAATTGTTATTTCCTTTTTATTATATTTTATACTTGAACTGTAGAAACCCTATTAATAATCGTTCAAAAGCAGCAACATTCAGAAAGGTATGATTTGCACATTTTTAATAAGCAGAACTTTGTTTCCGTTATGATTTTAAAGTTATATAATAAATACCACCATGGCTCTAATGCAATTTTCATATACTGTGGTTAATTGGCTAATAAATATTATCCATTCCGAAGACGAGTTTCTGCTGATTAATTTGTATTCAAGACTTCGAAAGTCACTACGAATTATGCAGTTTTCTTTTTTATTTGCTTATATAAATAAGAATGTATTCGTACAATATCACCAAGAGTCATAAATTTTTTCAGTTAATTTTTTTCATCTCTAGTGGTATATTTTTGTCACCACCAATAAATATATTGGATTAGTATATTTTTGTCTTGGTGATATATTAATTACGAATTCGATTAAGAATTCTTTTCACATAATTTGCTTGGTGGTATATTTTGACTTGCCATTCCATAGACGCCAGTTACTTGGTATATGTTTTTGTACCATCTTCAGGAAAGGAATTCATTGTACCATGTATTTCGAAGTGTTCTTTTTATCAATATGATTTTGTATTATGGAACATAAAAATCTCTGTTCAAAACATATATGGTCTGGCTTATTAAATTTCCCATCTGTTCATTAGCCAACTTCTCACCTTATTCCAAATTCTAAACCCAAATAAAAGCTTTGTGGAATATTTTGTGTCATTCTGTGGACAGTATTTACTGGTACATATTTTTGTACCATCTTCAGGAAAGGAATTCATTGTACCATGTCTTTCGAAGTGTTCTTTTTGTCAATATGATTTTGCATTATGGAACATAAAAATCTCTGTTGAAAACATATATGGCCTGGCTTATTAAATTTCCCATCTGTGCATTAGCCAACTTCTCACCTTATTCCAAATTCTAAACCTAAATAAAAAGTGTGAAAGTGGTAAGATAAAGGTTTGATAAATCTTTTTGATATGCTAAAACTTTGAGGAGTTCCTTAAAAGAAGAAAATGATATTGTAGCAACGGATACAAAAGGAACGTTATACACATGTTGCAGTAATTCACCCCTAATTATGAATTTACTTTTTTCGTGTGTGCAATTTAATAGGCCTTATCCCTTTCAAAAATACATAAAAGTATGCATTTAACCTACATGTGATGGCCTGAAGCGTATTTAAATCTGCAGAATAATGGCAAGAGCAATTTTGGGATTAGAAATTACGCCATATGCTCAACAGAAAAAAATTTATGATAAAAAGAAAAAGAAATGAAATAAGCCAATCCGGATTGCATCTGTTTATTTAATAGAGAAAAGCAGTTGTAATGTACAAAAAGAACAGTTCGAAAATCTCATTGAAATTTTCAACACACATAATTAAAGCTATTTATATAATACTTTTACAGATTTAGAAGATTATGATATAGTTTTGCAGCTTTAGAAATTTATAATGTGATTGATGCAAAATCTTAAGATAATTAATTTTTTGATTTTTAATAAATGCAAATTACTGTAAAAAGAAAAATAATTTTATTTGATCCTTATTAAAAATTTCCTGCCAACAACAACAACAAAAAAAAAGAAATTAAGTTTCGTATCATAATTTCCTATATTACCTATAATTTATACGTATATATAAATGATAAAGAAATTCGACATATGTTGTTTATCTTAACAAATAAATTGATCTTTTTTTTAAAAAAAAGCTTGTAAATCATTAAAAAAAAATCCAAGTTAGTTTATAATGAAGTAAAATATATACAGGGCAAATTTTTTAAAAAACATCAAATTTATTGCATAGCGAAAATTATAAGTAACAAGCACGTGATTTTAGAAATTAATTCTTCAAAATTATAATCAAATAATCAAACTCATATTGAAATATTTTAACAGAGAATTTTTAAATACGTTAGAGTAAAACAATATCATTCAACATTTTGTTAAAAAGTAGAAAAAAAAATCCATAAAATAAGTATTTTTGTTTATACGTCAATCTTCCGTTTTTTTGATTTGTTGAAAATTAGTAATAGATTGTATAAAAATTTTAAAAACATATCCTAGACATAAAAATAAGGAAAATTATCATCTTCAATAATATCGATTTTAAAACAAAATAAAAAAAATATATAATGTAAATAATTTAAAAGAAAATTATGTTATTAGAGATGCACAAAAATGCAAAGGGAAACATTCATTCATTCTCTAATTTGGTCAAACTGATTTAATGTGCAATAAACCGACGTATATTATGGAACTTCAGGGAATCAAGTCACGAAATCACAATCATCCGATTCTATGGTCGAAATTCAACTACTCATAAATCAGTTAGCACTCAGAAATTTAAAAACAAAATTTAAAACCTGTTTTCTAATGTGCGCAGTTGAAAATTTTGTGAAAAATCTTATTACGTAATATATTATATACTTATATAATATATTATATACGTAAAATGGTGAACTATATACTATATATTTCAACCAAACATGAATATATTTCTTTTCTTTAAAAAAGTTATTTTAAACATTAGCGGTATTTATGCTCTTTTTCATTAAATTTATAACGAATAATTATTTATCGTCTGAGTCAATTTTCTATAGGCTGAAAATGTGTGAATGGCGAAAAAAAAAATGAAATTATTTTGATGTAGCACATATTTCATAGAAATACAGTTCCCACAGAATGGATTTCCAAATTTTAGTTTCTTTCTTCTAATATATAACAAAGTTATAGATTAGAAAAACCTAACAATTATCTTTTTTCTTAAATAAATAGGTTAGAATTTCTATCTATTTTCTACAGTATTCAAACGTTTTCTATGTCAGCGATATTTACGTCGTTTACATTAAATTTATTACAAACAATTATTTATCGTTTGAATCGATTTTCTATAGGTTGTTGTCTCAGGGACGAAAAAAATTAAATTACTTTTGCCGTAGCACATTTTTTATAGGAACACATTTCACATGGATTGAATTTCGAAATTGTAGTTTATTTCTTCAAATCTATAACACAGGTCTTTTACTTTTGTGAACTTACCTAACAGTTATCTTTTTCATAAAATAAATAGGTTAGAATTTTTACTCATTCTTTATGGAATTCAAACAGTTTTCGGTTGCTACGTCAGCAGTATTTATGCTCGTTTACGTTAAATTTATTACGAATAATTATTTATTATTTAATTCCATTTTCTATAGGCTAATTCAGTGATGAAAAAAAATGAAATCACTTTTGACATAGCAAATTTTTCATAGAAAAACACATTTCACACAGAACAGATTACAAAGTTTAAATTTATTTCTTCAAATCTATAACAAATTTCTTTTACTTCTGTGAATTTCCTAAGAATTATCTTTTTTTCATTAAATTAATAGGTCAGAATTTCTACTCAATCTCTTCGGAATTCAAACGATCTACGGTTTTTACATCGGTATTTATGCTCATTTACATTAAATTTATTACGAGTAATTATTTATCGTTTGTATCAATTTTCTATAGGCTGTCTGAGTGACAGAAAAAATCGAAATTACTTTTGACATAGCGCATCTTCCATTGAAAACATTTCACATGGAATGAATTTCAAAATTTTAGTTTATTTCTTCAAATCTATAACGACGTTCTTTTGCTTCTGTGAACTTAGCTAACAATTATTATTTTTTTCATTAAATAAATAAGTTATAATTTCTACTTATTTTCAACGGGATTCAAACTATCTACTGTTCTACGTCAGCGGTATTTATGCTCATTTATATTAAATTTATTACAAATATTTATTTATCGTTTGATTCAATTTTCTATAGGTTATTTTAATGACGAAAAAAAATGAAATTACTTTTGACGTAGCACATCTTTCAAAGGAATTCATTTCACATGCAATGAATTTCAAAATTTTAGTTTAATTCTTCAAATCTATAACAAAGTATTTTTACTTTTGTGAAATTACGTAACAATTATCTTTTTCATTAAATAAATAGGTTAGAATTTCTTTCCATTCTCTAAGGAATTCGAACGTTATACGGTTCTAAGGTTTCTACGTCAGCGGTATTTATGCTCGTTAACATTAAATTTATTACGAATAGTTATTTATCGTTTGAATCAATTTTCTATATTCTGCCTGAGTGGCAAAAAAAAAATGAAATGACTTTTGACGTAGTGCATCTTTCATAGAAACACATTTTACACGGAACGAATTTCGAAATTTTAGTTCATTTCTTCCAATATATAACAAAGTTCTTTTACTTCTGTGAACTTACCTAACAATTATCTTTTTCATTAAATAAATAGGTTAGAATTTCTACTCATTTTTTACGGAATTCACAACCTTTTCTAAACTTCGTTAGATATCGCAATGTTCTTCGGCTATCTTTTAAAAAGGAATTCTTATTATGAAACCACGTTTTTGATACAAAAATATTCCATACAATCCTCACAAAAGCTTTCAACACATTTATCTACGTTACTGAAATCAAAGAACAGATAATTGACACTAAAAAAGAAATGTCGGAATAAACGGAAATTCAGAAAGAATGGCGTTTTCTTATAGAAAAAAAAGATGAAATACTTTCCGAAACTATTAGTAACACTTGATTAAACATGGAATTAAGGGCATTCCATATCAGTCAGTAACACTGACAACAGTTTCTAAACGATTTCCGTTGTGTTACTGATGCCAGACAAGATAGAAAATTTTTGTAAATATATAAACATTCACAACTGATTGATATGATATTTGCGATAGGCAGAAAGGCGTGAATGATGACATATTTCTTTTTGTTTTACTTGTTAATTTTCTATTGTCTTCGTTATTTTACTAAAGGAATTGTGAAATTGTTAAATCAACACATTTAAGTCACGCTTTGCTGATTATTGTTTCCTATGTTTAAAAGTTATATTTTAGATTATCAATCATATTATATTTTTTAAAGAATAGTTTTTAAACAGGAACTCTATGAAATGTAGAAAATATTTTTTAACCGCATTTATACATGCCAGCAATTTAGGTTAAACTTTGAACTTCGATAAACTTTAAACTCTAAGGGATAAAATTTGGAATTTCGGTATCATTTTGTATGAACTAATTTTTAATTACTTATATCTCAAAATGTATCAGAAATGTAACAATATTATCTTTATTATTATTTAATATCTTATCTTTATTATTATTTAGAATCTTTATTAGTATTTATTTGATTTATTTAGGCATCTTATTTTTATTATGAATTCTGAAATAGCTTGTATCTATTCTATTGCAATATTTTTCGAGATCTTCTTTTTTTCAATGAAAAATAATTAAGAATATAGAGTTCAGAATATTTCTTAAAATAAATAAAGCATTTGTAAATCGAATTTCTTTTAATTATCTTTAAGTAAAGCTTCATTTTCTTATTTATTCTCTGAATTATAGATTAACGCATAAATAATGAATTATGGATTATTATCTGGCAGAAATAGAACCTCGAATATAAAAAATAGTATCTATTTAGGGACAAAATGTAAGGATAAAGGCAATTATGTAATTTTCTTTATTATTAATCATTATATAAATTTTTAATAATTCTAGTAAATATCTTATGTGAGTATATTAGTCATTGTTATATTCAAGTCAAGTGTGCATATTAGCAAGCATGTTTGTAGATAAGGTTTAAAGGAATTTTGGTAATCTATTTATTGCACGCTTCACTAAATAAGTGCACCCAACATTGGACTGCAATAAATAAGGAAACTAATCGTCACACATACAAATAAAAAAATGGGAGAAGAAAAAATACAATGAAGCTTTAGAATATTTTCATAAAATATTCCACATTACACTGATGTTGCCAGAATTAAAATATAATTTTATAGTTTTAAATTCCATGTACGTTGCCAAATTCGTGATATAAATTTAAATAGTTAATAACTTTACTTTTAAAAATTAATTTAATTGTTATTGCATATACTGCTAGAAAAAGTTACGTGAATTCCAATTCAAATATTTTATAATTCCTTTCATCACAAATAGTTAGCAGAATAAAAATTTATCAAACGGAAATCCGTTTACTTCATCATAAAAAAGAATCTTAAATATGTCTGTATGGCTATTATATCTATTCCAAAGCATTTATGTAAAGCAAGCATTATCAGTATTTCAATAAAAGTAATAATTCCAAAAAACAAGCAAACAAAAATGCATTCAGAAAGTGTGATGATAATGGTTCCAATAAAAAAAAAAGTTAAACTGATTTTCTTTTTTGCGAATAATTTATAGCATTTCATCTAAAAATCATCTTCTCGGATATTTTTTTTATTCCATCTTTTATTGCTTGCGCCAATAAAATCCAACACCAACAAATACCATCTTTTATTGGACTTCTACGTATTCTTCACTAACTTTTAAAAATGTCTTAAAGCAATTTGTAAATGTCGCCTGTTTTTGACAACTCTTTACATTTCGCAGATAAACACAGGGAAGAAAAGAAAAATAAAAAACTAAATATATAAAGAGAAACAGTTACGTTCTGGCCGAATGCCGACACTTTTTATGCCACCCTAACGACTTGAAAGAATTAAAGGCGTTAAAAAACAGCCACAACATAAAAAAAGTTACGCGTTCTTCACAAATTCGTATTTTGAGTGATAACTGAAAACGATAATCGCTTCTAAATCGTTCCAAATTCTGCCATGCATTCCTTTTCAACGTTTTTTATTTTCCGTTTGAGATTGGTATCAGTAGAGCAAATGAAATGGATTTATAGCTTAAATCGATCACTATTTCCTACTGAATTGTTATTGTTTGTGAAGTGATGCCAACGGTGTAATTTTATTATTTCACTTAAGTTCGTTCTTTCTGCTTTGAATTTGTATTTAAAGCCAGTAAAATAATGTTGTATTATTTTGAAAAGCTAGAAATTTCAACCTTAAGTGACTGATTTTTTTCCTTTTTATTCGATCAGATAAAAAAAAATATTCGTTCTAAAGTAGAACAAGTAATAGGTTTGAAAATCAAATTCGTCTTCTGTGTTTAAGAAAAGCAAAACGAATGCATATAAAAAAATACCTCTTTTTATTTTTAAAATAGATTTTATAATCTAAATAGTTCAAATTTTAAATAATAGATTTTGCAATTATATTGTTCATAAAAAGAATTGTTCATACTTTAAACACCAAGGTCAATCAAGTTTTTAATAATTTGAAAACTACATTAACAGGCAGTAAAATACAAACTCCTGCAAAAATACAGCAATGCTAACCATAAATAAGAATTATAATTTTAAAATAGAAATTAACAAATATTTAAAAAATTTAGTACATTATTTATAATATATAAAATTTCTATTTTTGTTTTAATGAAATTATATAAATAAAACTAAAACGTTTATTATGTTGCCCATAGAAATTAAAAACTATTCAATGGATTTATTGAATATTTTACTCGTATATACGTACTATGAATTACAAGATAAATTTTTATTAATATTTCATGTTAAATAGTTATTTTTTATTAATTAAAAATTACGCTTGTATTGCGCATGCTCAGTATTACAAGTATATTCAAAACTTGTCTACTTATTTATAATTAATGGACATTGAAATTCACTATTGAAAAAGTGTATCTTCATATTGTAAACATATAGTTGAAGCACACAATTTTTACCTAACTTTTATAGCATTCCTCAAAAATTAAAAATAATTTGTAAGAAAAAAATAGCTTTTCATAATTTTTAAAACTCGTTTGGTAATAAGATTCTTTTATTCTACATAATTTCTTATTTTGATTACAAATAAAACTGCAATCGATAAGTAGAGTAAAGATATTTTTTTTTTGTATTATAATATTTAATTTAAAAGAAACATTTAAATATATACATTAAGTAAATATATATTTTTATATATGCATTAAATATGTATAATATATGATATTCATTATATATACTTAAAAAGAACATTTTTATGGTTGCTTTGAGATCTTGACAAGTGCTTGCATAAATATTAAATTTCTGATTTCTTTTTATAATATTTATCTTTATAACATATATCTTTATAAAATATTATACGTGTCTTTCAAAAGCTGATTTGATATATGAGAACTGTCTCCTTTACTATAAATATTTGCTGTGTTATAAGTATTTGTAGTTTTACACACAAATATTGAAATATAAGCAAAGTTCTAATGAAAATTTTATATCAAAAATTAAAAGTTAATATTTTGTTACTAAAAAAATCTGAAATTATTTCTCTCTCATCAGTGCTGGATATATAACCTTATATATAGTAAAGTTAATAATATTTTTTATATCCATTTGATTTTCAAAATATTTTCGTAGAATTAAAGTGAATAAATTAAATGTGATCATATAATTAGCATTTTTCTTCATATAATTCGCATTTAAGATAATGATTGCTTTCCATAAATAATCAATTTGAATGGTGGAACAAATTGCATAATTCTGAAATTTTTATTGAAGGATATTCTGCAAAAATACATATTTTTTCCTTTAATGTAGATTAACAATGCCTCAGAAAAGAGGGAAGGGAAAATAAAAATAATAATTTCTATAGTTATGAGTAAACAAATCAAGTAATTTTTCCCAAATGTTAATCAAACTATTTGCAAGTTGTTCCTAAATGCACTGAAAAAAAAAATAGATTCAATAATGGTAAAACATATTTCTCTAAGAATGCAAAAATAGCCTAATACCGTTAGAACAAAAGATTCCTCTCGAACAACGAAGCTCTTCTGTATCTAAACAACAGGCCGAAGTCAATGACTTCTTTCATCCAGACAGACAAACATATCGGGAAAAGTAACTACATCATCCAAAATCACTTTCGCGGCTAAAACAATAAAACAACCCAGAGATATCAGAACTCTACACTAGCATCAGTCATTTCCCTATTGGCGTGTTCTTTGCACGAAAATCGTCTGCAATCTTGGGCAATTTAGGTGTCTGAAATGGCAACATAACGGAACAATTCCATGCGCGTTTGGAAGGACTTTTTTGGGGGAAAATTTATTTGCTTGTTTATTAGAATAATGATGCGATTTATTAATAATGATGTTACTCCATTTCCACGGTTGATCAGTCTTCGCCATATCGCTTTCATGATAGATGTAAATTCATCGGATTTTCTTGAACATAATTGCATATATTCGCAGTGGCGGTTCGAGGAAAATTGCTTTTTTTTTTTTTATCACAAGCGACGTTATTAGTGAATTCTGTTTCTCCCATTAGTTGAATATGGGTGAGTGTAATTGCTACCGTATTAATCCAGACAGCTTAAAGAAGATAATGAGCTGATGTGTCAAATGAAAGTATCTTTTTCTTGATTGAGTATGTTTTTTAGTTGGAAAATGAAATCCGAGAGACAGTATTTAGTTATTTTGATTAGTTCAGTGACATCTTTCGTGTAAAACATATAATTTTTGTTTAAGGAACATTACTCTAATTTATCACGAGAGGTTTTCGTACCAGGTTATAACTACTACGCTTAGAAGTAATTTAGAAAAAAAGCAAAAATACGTCAGTTTACATAAATACGAAGTTTTTTCATTAAAAAATTATGTTGGCAAAACAGAAATGTCATGAGATTTCTTACTAATTTTTTATTCAGTTCCTGTTTCTGATTAATTTTAATAAAATAATATATGCCTTTCAATAAATAAATTTTCATTAAAATAAAAAATTAACATACATTCGTTTTTAAACATTGTAACTGGGAATATTCTGATTCCTGTGATAAAGCTGAAAGAAAAATATTCTAAATTTTTAGAACAAATTTGTAATGGAAATAGTATTAATTCTGCTTTTAATAAATTAAAAAAGAATACTTATAGAAGAAAGACTCAAGTTATTTCGTAGATTAGTTTTTTGAATTAATTATAATCGCACTTATTCTAAAATAATTGATATATGTTACACAAAAAATAATCAATTTAGGACTCTTTATGGTACCAATTTAAATATAATTGCAGTTCCAAACTCATCAGTATGGGAAAAAAGGAATTTTTCACTCACCAATTGGAAAATATTAATAGGTACTTGTCAATTGTAACGGCGACATAAAAGCGTCAAGAAAAAATTTCGCTATTGGAATTGTCAAACTATATAACATGTGATTATATAACTTGATACTTGAGAATATTTTTATAATTTGGCGCAATTTTTAAAAAGCGCCAAGAAAAAATTTCGTGATTGCAATTGTCAAACTATATAACATGTGATTATATAACTTGATACTTGAGTATATTTTTATAATTTGGCGCAATTTTTAAAAAGCGCCAAGAAAAAATTTCGTGATTGCAATTGTCAAACTATATAACATGTGATTATATAACTTGATACTTGAGAATATTTTTATAATTTGGCGCAATTTTTTCTTGGCGCTTTTTGGTCCCCGTTAAAACCGAATTCTACCAATTCATAACCTAGTTGCAGTTTGATCTTCATGTTCACGTTTGCTTATTTTCTTAAAGAAATTGATATAAATTGCAGTTATAAATTTTTTGTTTTGAAGTTCTTCGAAAATTGCAAAACGAATTTTCACTAAACAAAAGTACACCAAAATAAGACTATGTGATATAGCAGAATGGTTTTTTCCCCAGCCATTTTTCTATGTTCTATTGTTAAAATTGAAAATTATTATTTTTTTATTTAATAATTTCCCTTATTTTAATCAATGCAGAGAAAACAATATTTGCATAATTTCAATGCTACTAAACTTGAAATCAAGTATTAAAAGATTACTTTTGAATTTGACTGTTTATGAGACAAATCAGCTTTTGCTGTATTATGCCATCTGCAAGATCAACCCTTAAAATCATATTAGCTCATCATTTTTCATGAACTTCAACAAGAAAAATGATAAATAAAAATAAAAATTATTACCCTTTCTATACGTAATTTGAGACCGAAATTAGGAACTGTGTAAAGGCCTAATTGCTGATTCAGACTCCTGACAGTTAACCATCTGAGAAACAAAAGTGTTCTCTTTCAGTTTTTGATTTTTAATAAAGAAAGAGCTCGAAAAGCTTTCTCCAGTTTTTTTGAGCTTTAATCTCCAAGATCAGCGTGGGAGACAAGAATTATCTTCTCGTTGTAGACTGAAAGCAAGCAGTTGCGAAGACCAAAATGGGGCAACTCTAATGGCGCGATCATGCACGTCGCTTGGAAAATTTTTATAATTTCATAAAAATAAGGGAAAAGTGAGCTATTTTTTCAACTCTCATTCTAAAAATAACACGCTTGTTATTCGAGACTCACATGCATATAGCCTGTAGATATATATTTTTCTGAGGAAAAAAAGAAGAAAGTACTCTAGATATTTGTAAAGACAATCTAAATGGAATAAATAAGCCATTTTTTTATTAAAAAAAATGGCTTAATTTCGAGAATATTTTATATTCACGATGATGACAGAAAGAAAATATGCATACTCATTTTAGATTTCATATGTAAAAATAGTATTGCGAAAAATTTCATTTGCTTAGTGGTCCAGTTTTTTGAGCTTCAATCCTAGATGCTAAATAGTGTAGAAGAAGAGGCCCTAAATATAAATTAGGGATTGGTAGAACTGGAAATTCAGAAAGGACATTTTCAACTGCATATATTATATTTCCATATTTTTCTGCCTCTAGAGGAACTCATCAATCCGAATTCTTCACCGTTCCTTCGCTAAAGATATAGTATGTAAAAATCCAATGAACATTTATTTATTTATTGCAAAATAATCAATAAATTTTCGCAACATTTAGATAAAAATAAAGTACACACACACTTCAAGAGTCATAAAATTTATTGAATTTTTTTTTAAATATTTAATTACCAGAGCTACAATGAGCTTGTTGATTTTTACACATTTTTTTCAAATCATGGAATTAAAATAAAGAGAGCTCTCAATTTTTTTCACTTTACTATTCAAACGATGTTTTAGTTATATGACATCAAATACCAACAATCTGTTTTTAAGCAAATAAAAAACGCCAAATGGAATCGAAATTCTCATGTTTTTATTTTCTTGTGTCGCGGTGTCACTATGAGGCAGTTGAAACTTCTCAGCATGGCGAGGCGCACAGCCTTTTGGTACCATTTGTACGAAGATGATAGAATTACTATTTTGAAATGTACCAGAGTTTGTGTTTTTCCTGTACAATCTTTAATCAACTGATGTCTGGTGCACAAAATATTATTTATAAATAATTAAATAAATATAAAAAATCGGTGTAAGAATTTTTCATTATGCTTTGGAAAAGTACTTATATATAAAATTATGTATTTTAAAAACAGTCCCCAAGTCCATAATTGGATTCAAGAATAAGAAAAAGAAGCAGCAGCATTTGTCCCCTCCCCTCGAAGCTTTCTTACATAATAAACATAGTATATCCCCTCCCCGACATAAATATTGTGAACTTTGAGCAAGAATAAGAGCGTTTATGACTGCTCAGATTTTTATCTTCATAATCCCACACATGAACTTTTTGTTCTTTTCTTCAAAATTTGATATAATAATTGGAAGATTTTATAAAATGTTGCATCTACATTTTAGGCGCAAGAACACGTATCAAATTCATCAATTTAACTTTTTGTATTTTTGAGTGATTGAATTTATTGGCATGCAAATGTATAGAACGTCAGACTGTCATTTCTTAGATAGATTTAAAATGAGGAAAGGACCACTCTTAGATGCTAAAAGGTGCAGTAAATTTTATCATCTAAGTCTGTACCTTTTCATCCTATACAGTCTAAATGTTCTGTACTTTATGAAAGCTTGTACTCGGACAGACGGATAAGCTTCTTGTGAATGGATTTCTTTCAATATTTAATAGATATATACAAATTTGTAAATAATGTAAATAGTGTAATATCTGTAAATACTGTAAAACCATATACCAAATTTCATTCGTATAGATCTGTTTGAGTTGTTGCGATATTCATAGCTAAACATAATTTTAAGAATGTGTTTTCAGACTCAGTAAAATCTAAAACACAAATCTCGAATTCGATTTTTTTTCACGATTACAATACTTTATATAAGAGAAAGTAAAACTGATTAAATATATCTATTTAGAATTTTTTTGTGAAATGTTATAAAATCCTATAACCTGAAAATTATTTCTTGTTTGCTAATATTGAATTACGCATCCGCGATTTCTCAGAAATTTTCTACCAAGGAGTTTGTTAGTCAAAAATGTTAAAGAATATTGAAATGAAACCTGGTCTATAATGAAAACCCATAAATTATGAAACACAGATTTAATAAATGGACTTTCATATTGCTCAAATCATAAACTTATAATTGCATTAAGAAATCAGCATCAATCTAACAGAGAAAATAAACAAAAAATTTTTTCACAGTAATTAACTTCCTGGCCATAACCAATCGCAATTAGCTTCTGAGTGTCTTAAGGAGATAAAAATCAAAGGAAAGTATGGGTGTATGCAAATTAAAATTTTCTTCCTAGTCACCTTCCACAATGGTAGATAACAAAAAAAAAAGTGAAATAATAAATGTTCATTTCAGCCCAGTCCACTCCAAAGAAAGGGAGGAAGGGTGTTGCACAATTAAAATTTGTTTCAAGTGCTACAAAGCGGCGGAACAAATATAGCTGTCGCTGCACAATGGAAAGTGATCGTTAAATCGACTTCGGCTACACCGGAGGAAAGATTAATTGACGTGAATTTGCATACAGATTCGATTATTCTCCAGCCTGCTCTCTTATCTCCTTCTCCTTACAGTCGCGGGATTGCCCACTTCATTTCAGTTAGGAGTTAATTCGTTAAAATTAAATCGTTTGGGGACTAAGAGTGGATTAGTGTGTGACACTGTATCCTAACCGATTCCTTGATGAAGACACTAGTATTTGCAGTTTGGGTGTAAAGCAATCTGGATCAAAAGATTTATTGAAGAATTTAAGTTTATCGTTCCACTTTTCTTCATTCGATTAATTGATTAAAATTTAATCGTTTGAGGGATAAAAGTGGATTAGAGTATGAGAATTAGCATGCAAAATGTTCTATTAAGTAGATGTAATTAGTAGCATTTCATTAAAAATGAAAGTGATGTGATTGTAAATAGTAATTAATTATATGAAAACAAAAACTAATTGAGAATTAATGAAAATGCTGCTTTTAAAATGGCATTGAATTAGATAAAGAATTGATCATTATATTACAATACCTTCATTATTGCGATAGTATAAATAGAAACTTGTTTAACTGGTAAATAATTTTGAGTAGAATTATAATCACAAACAAGTCAGAAGATATATATTGAATTAAATAGACATTGGCATAAAATTGACAATGAATTAGAGAATTAATCGTGTTATTTTAATAACTGCATTACTGCAATAGCATAGATAGAAACAAGCGTACTCGCAAATAATTTTGTGTAGAATTATAATCTCAAAAATGTCAGAAGGCACATTGAATTAGATAGATATTGGCATAGAATTGACATAGATAATCGTGTTATTTATAAATCAAAAGAATAAATTCAATAGTGTTTCAATTTCAATAATGTTAAAGAAGTTGATTTCACTGATTCAGACCTTTCGTATTTTATAGCATACTTCTGATAATTAGAAATAGCTAATTAAATATACAAATTTAGAAAAAAGTGACAGAAGTAAAAACAAAGTAATGGTGTCGCAAAATTAATGCAAAATTTGAATTTGCCATTATTCATACAGTAAAGTGTTGGCAACCCTATTAAAAGAATATTTGACAGCAGATAATTTAGGGTTAGTAAAAATGGAGCGTTTACACGACAGAACAACATATTAACGCCAGATTTGAATTAAATAAAAAACACATTTTTCTTTAAATTGTTTTATTTTTATTGAATAGTAAAGAGTTATTTATGGAATAACACATAGGGCAAATAGCCTCCACGACTCTTTTGGTATATACGCACTCTTTTGTCGAAATTTCCCTCATCATTTTGCATAAATGTGACTGAATTTCGTTGAAGCAACGTTGCATTTCCTCCTTGAATGCACGCGTGCTTCTTGGCTTGTAGGCATAGACCTTTGACTTTAAATAATCCCATAATGTAATGGTTCAATGGTGTTAAATCGCACGATCCAGGAAGCCAATTCTCAAATTTTCGAACTGTGACCACCAGAATTTCATTATTTTTGAAATATTCTTCAACAATTAAAGTATGTTGTTCTATCGTGTAACATTCCATTTTTACTAACCCTAAACTATTAGCAGTAAATTTTTTTAATAGAGTTGCCAACATTTTACTAAAGCACGAATAGGGGCAAATTCAAATCTTGCCTTAATTTTGGGAACACTTTTTAATGTAATTGATTTTTTTTTGTAATAGTCAGTCAAAGTTTGTGATTTTTAAAGAAATGCTAATTCTCTTGCCTCAGGGCAAATAATTCCTATGAAAGCTGTCTCAGAAAATAGTTTTGGAATCTATCCTTTTCAAATCATCTCCATCTCTATATTTCATAGCTTAAGGATTAAATCATTTTCAAATCGAATATCTTTTTATTTTAATCAAGATTATAAATCAAATAGAAGGAATACGGAAAATCCTAGGATTTAAAAACATACAAGGAATCTTACTTGATTTTAATCTAAAGTTAGAATTATCGCAATCATGATCGTCTGCGTGTAATCTAGCAGTAATATTTTGTTATTTATTTATTGAACATTTTTATCGCCTCAAGGAAAATTTACAAAAACATGGAAAAATCAATATTTATGCGCAAGTGTTTTTTTTTTCTTGTTTAATAAATCTTAAGGAAAAAGATTAATATCATTCATTTTGTTATACAAAATAATTGAAATTAATCATAATGGATATTTATCAAAAATATGGATATCGATCAATATATCAATATCTTTTCCCTATAATTTATTTAATAAGCTCCAGAGAAAAACAGCTACGATTTTAGAAATGGAATAGATTTTTATAGAAAGCAATTGCTATCATTTGCTATCATGACCTCATTAATACTTCAAATAAAATTTTTTTAAATCCTAATCCAGCTAAACGATTATAAATTTTTTTAAAGAAACTAAACAGACATTAAAAAAATAGACTTAGAATAATGGAAATAATAAATCTGAAATTTCCATAAAAAGTGTAAATAACAACTCAAAGAATAGAGAGGTAAATGAAAGTTGGCGAAGTAATGAAATGCTTCATTATATTGAGTTAAATTAGCCTTAGATGTTATTCTCATTTAAAAAATATTTTAATAGCTACTGAACAAAAATTTCAAAGAAAATTCGAGTTTTAAGTCCAAAACACCGAAAGATCAAAATGTTTTGAGACTTTAGTCGATAATTTATTTTTAATTATTTTGCGGTTACAGCGAACAAAATAACGATATTGAACTAGAATAACTGGTTCACTGTAAAACTGTATAAATTAAATTATTAAAAAATAAAATAAACATTATCGTAAAATATTTTTAAAAATTTATTAAAATTAGAGAAAATATTAAGGAAAAATAATTTGCTTCAACGAAAAGCGAATTTTTTTCAAGTTTAAAATGGTTTGAAAACGTTTTTGTGAGGTACTAACCTCCGAATTTCTTTTTGAAAAACGTTAAAATTTCGATTAATTATAATATGTTAATACGATATAATACGATTAATTATAATATGTTTATTAGAGAATATGCGAGAAAGTTCCATGAAGACCATTCCAGCTGGTTTAAAAGCTTTCTCTTCGTATACCTCATTTGCGAAAAAGTAATAAATTAATAAAAACAAAGACACTTTTAATCTTTTGTTTATTTTTAACTCCTATCAAATGACAACTTTCCTTGGTTTAAAATTAGATATTTTGCAGTTGAGCAATCGAGAAAATTAAACGTCTTATAGCTGTATTAAGCTGATTCTGGGGGGTGGGGAGGGGGATGGAGACTGCGATAACATCACAACCGTGTGAAATGGGTGAAAGTTTAGAAGGAATTCCCTTTAATTTAATCGCCTTTTAAGAAGAAGGCAAACAGAATGCGGTAAATTGAGTTTTTCTAACGAATTCATGTCATCGGTCGATTTGAAAAAGAAAGAAAAAATCTAATAAAGATTGAAATGTTTTCTAAAAAGAAAAATTTTCTAGACCTCATATTTCAGAAAGTTTTAAAATAAAATATAATTAAACATTTGTGAGGATGTATTTCTTTCAATTTCAAACAGCGTGAAGTAATTTTCATGGAACTTGGTGCACAATTCCCTCATAAGCTGTCTAAAAATGTTGCACGGATAACTAAACTACTAAGCTACAATTAAAAGAACCGAACTGAAGTAAAATTTGATTAACATATTTCTGCAGGTGGAATTAAAAATATGTTAAATCTAAATTTTCTCTAATCAACCAGTGGAGATGATAAATGCCCGGGCATTAGCGAGATAAATGATATCAAAAAGTACATTGTAATTTTTACGCTCCCTGCTATTATTAGTGAAATAGCAAAGATAATCAGTAAGAGTCTTCACATTCTCAGAAACGTGTTATCCCACTCCCGTATAAAATTGTGGACATTGGGCAAAGTCTAGAAGATTTCGAATGTTCGGATTATTATATTTTCCGAATCCCATACATGAGCGTTGTGTGCTTTGTAACATATTAAAGAAAACTGGTATTTGCTTATAAATAGCATAATAATGACGAACAATAGTACATAATATCGAACTTTGGTGTGAATCTAGCCTTTTTACTGAGTCTAGAGAGCTATTTAAGGTCATACTTTTTGGCGATTAATCGCTGGCATGCAGTTAATGCGTAAGTGGCAGAAAACTAAATATGTATTTTTGATACCTTTTTAGTGACCCATTGAAACCAACATTTGACATAAAACTATATTTGTAATCTACGAATTACCTACCTAATATCCTTTATTTAAATTTTTGCAGTTTTTGAGTCGTCATGTTTACATGCTTGCGAAAGTATAGATCGGCAAATGGCTAACCCTTCAACAAATTTCTTGTCGATAAAAATTAAGATGAGAAAAGCATAAACCAAATTTCATTTAATGAATTGTTACGCTTTTTTATATATCACTTCTACATATATGCGAAAGTATGGAGCGACAAATGGTCGAGTCCTTAACGGACTAATTCAAAATTTGATACGGGCTCACGTTTTAAATTCCAAACCAAACTTATAACTTACCAAATTTTATTCATCTTACTTTTTACGATTTGTGGTTACCTTGTTCATTTGTATTCGGACAGACGGTCAGAGAAAGTTCCTCCAGATAGACTTTGTACAAAATTTGACGAAAATCTATACATTTATAGTTGAATCTGTAAACCAAATTTCAAAATAATTTTGAGCTATAGTACTCACAGATAGACAGATGTAATTGCAAAAATGCCTTTAATGGGCATATCTAAATTGTGGAGATTCGTAAAAAATCTCATATTTGAATTTTTGGACTGTTATGATACTCTCTCTTTATATATTTCATATATAGAGAAGGTAAAAAGAAATCGGGCTATTTATCTTTGCTCTTTGATCAATAAATGATATAACACGGATACTTTTTAAATAAATGATTTAATTTGATTTAAATAAATGCCATAGCACTGATACTTTTTAATGATTTAATTTGATTTAAATAAATGACATAATACTGATACTCTAAAAAAAGGATTTAATTTAATTTAAATAAATGATATAATACTGATACTTTTTTTAAAAAAATGATTTAATTTCATTGAAATAAATGACATATTACTGATACTTTTCCACAGTTCTCGAACATTATTGTCAGACAGTTTGGTGAAATTATTGGCGTGAGGTTATGTATAAACGATTAATTTAACTTAAACCAGCTGATTGTCTGAGGCGACTAGTTAACAATAGAAGCCGATTTTTTTTGTCATCTGAAAAAAATATAAAAAATTAATCAAGCATAAAACTTTTAATTTGTAGTGATATTTTTTAATTAATGAAATGAATTATTAACATTCTAATGAAATTATTTTGGTTATATATGAAATAATTTTTTTTCCGAAATATTACCGCGAATGTTTATTATATGTAGAATCATAATACATTCAACTATCATTTATTAAAATAGATGAGTAGGAAATGAATTTACCGAAAAAAGAAAACGGTATTAGCATATGTATAAAATGTACTTGATAAAATTATCGAATACTTTTGATAGAAATTTATATTTAAAACATAAAACCGGAAGTTTTGAATATTTTTTCAGATAACAAAAATTGTAAAATAATAATGTATAAATCAGCACATTATGCATATTTCAAACAATTTAAAAAATTAAAAAAAAATCTTTTTAAAAACATGTCAGGGCAAATTGTAAATATCGAACAAAGGAAAAACTTATTTTTCAAAGTTATCGAATTAAAAACTGCATCCTGTGCATGCTTCAATTGAGCTGTGTGAAAAGATCTGGGCGACTAGCTAGCTATTTTGAGAAGATATTTTTAAAAACTCCAGATGCCCTATACATGATGATGATGCTCGCCACTCATGGCGGAAACAGGATCCCTCGCGCCAAGAACTCTTTTGTGAAATTTTCTAAAGGGAGAAAACAGAATAGATCGTGCCAGCGATATTCGCCAAGATCAGATAATCTGTTTGTTGTGCTAGAAGAATGCTGATTTCTTAGGTTGATACGCATTCATCGGAAGAAAAATGAATAAAAAAATTTTAGTGTAATATTAGAACATAAAATTATTTTTTAGAGATTTTTGTTTAATGTTGGAATAATTCTTTTAGAGTTGATGTTGTGAATTTTCTATTAATAATTTAGCTTTAATGTTTAGAAAATAAAGATTTTTAGGATAATATAGCAATGGAAAAAAGAATCGAAAGATATTATCAGAAGCAAAAAATATTTAAAAAGAATATGGTGGAGGTGTTAATAATGGAGTTTTTTTTATTTTTTTATTTTTTTTTATTTACTTTAGAAAGTCTTTTTAATGTAGTCTTGAAATACTCCGTAAAATCAAGTAAGATATAAATTATTTTATTTTTAAAAGATATTTTATGTCTTTATTCTATTATTGTTTAAAAAAATATTACACATAAATAGAGTGAATCAACATTGGACGCCAAATCATGGAAGAGAAAAGTCTAACTGACTAAAAGAGTCGGATAGTCTGTTATAATGTCGAAATAAGGAATATACCAAAAAAGTGATGAATTGGATTTTTTTTAAGAGACTCTTTTAAGAGACTTTTTTAAGAGAAGTTAAGAAAATAAAAGTCAAAGTATTTATGTTTTCAAAAGTACGAATAAGAAAGTTGTATTACTAATAAGCAACAATTAAAATTTTGCTTTAAACATTTGGTATAGTTTTACAATTAGGAACTAACTGCCATGTTAAGAATTTGAATTCTATTGAAAATGATACATAAATGTGAATAATTTGTTATCCAAATTTCGAAATAGAGTTTATATATTTTTTATAATATATATATAATATAATTTTACTTCCGCATAATAATAATTTGTTTGTATTATTATGAATTTTGGAAACATGCAACATTAAAATTTTTTTATGTAATATTTTGCGACAAAGCAATACTTCAAAAGGTTGTTTGGGATTTGATTGCTTAATGATTAACCACTTTCATAAGGCTTATTGTTATATATTTTCTGAAATAAAGCAATAATAATTTCAACGAACTTTCTAAATTAATTCTACTTTTCTAGCACTAATTTATTAGATAAAATTATTAAAAATATTTACTCATTAACTATTCAGAAAATTTTAATGTATTAACTGGATGTGTTGTTAATCGTAGTTATAGGGTTAATACAGAAAATACCACAATTATTAGTGATAATTATCAGTTAGGGCAAACATTTTTGACAGTGAATAAATATTTAATTAATTAATCAGTAATTTATTAATAAATTAAATCAGATCAACATTTAATATTTGTCCCGATTATTTTAAATTGAATAAAAATAAATAAAAGGTTCTAAAAAGTTTAAGAGCCTGTTTTTTAAACATATATTTGTATTTTAAATTCCGTCTTATAAAAATTTTAATCTTACTTAAAGATAAACTAATTTTTCTTTCATAATTATAGTTATATAATATTTGAACTCATTTATGTTGTTAATACTAATAAATGGAAAACAATATCGTTAGTAATAGTTTTATGGAAATATTTAATTTTTAAAAATATACAAATAATTTCACAACGAACTCATCCATGATATAAAAATCAACAATGTAAAAACAAATACAACTTTAAACACAATATAAATAGAAATTCTGAAATAAAATTTACTGCAGCATAAATCGATAAACCGAGTTTGGTAGCATGTGGGGTTAGGAAAAAAAAAGACGCATATTTTTGAATTTGAAAGAGAATAGAAAGAAGGGTGTTGCCTAAAAGAATTTTTAAACATCTAGAAAAATGAATATTCTTTAATCGAATTCTGTTGGCATCGATTTCTTAACTTTTTGTTTTGTGTAGGACGTTTTCTTCTAGATTTAGCATATTTTTTGCCCCGTATTTGACTTGTTAAAGCATTCAGGCGTTAAAATATTCTAATGGGAAGAATAAATAAATAAAAAAGCGGCGATCGCTGTATTTCATGAGCGGTACGCAAAATTATTTTTGTAACTTTATTTATTATTAGAGATTAACAAAAATAGTAGATACCGGACCTTCATTTCAAAAAGAAGGCGAATTGCACGATTTTGTTTTAATAAAGGATAATATATATTAAAGAATTTCCACGTGCATGGCATTTGTGCTTGGATTTTTTTGACCATTTAATAAATGTAAAATCTTGACATGAATTTTCAAAATTTTACTTGCTAATATATGAAACAATTTTTAAAAATTTAAATTGGTGCTGATAGATTAAATATATTATATAACCATTTTAATAATTTTTATGTTATATAATAAATTAAATATATCTGATAAATTTAGCAAGCTGCTATATCAGTAAATTACATAAAACTAGAGATGAGTGTATTTGCTTTTTGAAAGAATAAAACTAGAGTGTAAGTTGGGGGATGAAATTAATGACTATAAAATTTAAAAAAATTGGCAATATGGCAATAAATTTTGCTATATTTTTTTCGTTTTATATTAATGTCATAAACTGCTTCGTAAATATTTATAAATAAATGAAAATTATCAAAAAACAGTCAAAGAAACACTCATTTTTCAAGAGTCTAATAAAAAGTAAAAATACAAGCAATTATTTTTAGGCATATTTTTATCATTATTTTTAAAAATGAATGGGCCTGTATGTATAATCTTTTAAATAAAATTGCAATAATTTTTAGCGTAAAAATGAAAAAAGTACAAATAATCTTTTTAAGATTTTTTTTTTCAAAATAAATGCGTCTAATGTATTTAAAGCATAGCTACTTGTTTCTGAAAGTATCATAAATATAGGAAATAAATAAAATAAATATAATAATAATAATAATTAATATGTAACTAATAGATTTAATAATAATAAATAAATAAATGAAAATAATTTTATTTTTACGTATAAATAAATATTTTATTTGAATTTGTGATTTTGTAATTCAGTGAAAATAATCAGCAACAGTAAAAAATGTAAACAAAATTATCTTTTTTTTTTTTTAATGTTTGTGCGAATTGCATATTTTAAACAAAAAGTTATGAAAATTATTTTTTACTAAATGCAACAAAATGTGGGGAGATGAAATTAAAATTAAATTATTATCCATTCAAAAATTGTTATATTTCTGGCTTTAATCAACATTACATGAGCCTTAAAATACTTATGCAACTTTCATTCCCATTGATTTGTGAGGATTGTAGGTTCTGAATCCAAAAAGTAATAGCGAAAGAATAAATCACTTTTCTTAATTTCATTTTTCTGAACAGGCGCATTGACAGAAAACAGAATAATAATAAAAATTCCATACAATCCAAAAATCGAAACAATCTTTCAACCCTTTCCCTAGACGTTCCAAGAAGCGCCCTTAAAAGTTATCTTCATTCATCTCTCCCTCAACCAAAAAAAAAAAAAAAAAAAAAAAAGAACAAAAATAATGCTCCTAGAGGAGGGGAGAAATTTACTTTCGAAGAAAAGTTAGAAACAAAATTTTACAAACGAAATAGCAAATGATATCACGTTGCGCCATCTACTGATGAAAACATCAACTACCACCCAAAACAAAACCAGTTCTGTTGCCATCGCATTTGCGAAAAAAATCGGAGTGTTCTCGAGCGCACAGACAGACTGACAGATGAGAAAGATCGGGACAGTAAGGAAGGATTGGGAAAAAGAGAAGCACGTTTTCTATTTCTTTAAAAATTAGGACACGCACGCTGAAGTCGCTGCTGAAGACGAAGAAACGGTTTCAGTTGGTCGCGAGAGCTTTTTCAGTGAAAGGCGTGCTTCGGACGGAGTGCTACTCAGTTTACTTACTTACTGTGTGAGAGGGATTTTTCGCCTCTATTCATATAATTTTGTGAATGTGCGGGTGTGGGTTCTCTGAGTCACGATGAGATTTTATTCCCGGACCATCTGCTGGCCCGTTGGGTGATGAAAGATTGTGTTAGCTCTATCGGAAAAGGCAAGCGATTTTAAATTGCTCTCTCTCCACTTGTTTAACTGCATCGCTAAATAAATTTATCGCCGCGCTGTTCTTTTATAAACTTATGTTGCATATTATCTTTCATGAATTCAAGATATTTTATACAGTTGTATTTCTTCTTCTATCTAATGAGTTATGTATTTTACTATTTTTATTTAAAAATTGTGTATTTTTAATAATATTATATTATAATGCATCATCATAATAATTTAAATAGTTCTAAATAATCTTCTCATATGTTAAAACGCTTTTATTATTATTATTTGGATTGCATTTTTCTGTTTGAAATGTTTTATTACATTTTTTTGAAATTTTAAAATTGTGTAATATTTAGAGTTGCAAGTTGTGCTGATCTATATGATTTAAAAATTATATGGTTTCTTTAAAATTTTAATAACATCTTTTTAATATTTTTTTTACTTTTATGCACATTTTTCTTAATTAATTAAATAAGTCTTAATTATAAGCAGAATAATTAAAAATCGTCTGTGTAGTAAGAAAAACAATTAAATCCGTTACAATATCGTTATTTTTTTTATTCGAAAACTAAACCACTTTGAAAGCTTATATAATTTTCCGAAAAAGCAGTTGAATTTTTGTTATTTAAATAAACAAACAAAAAAAACATTTTTGTACTACATTGATATTACGTCATCTTTATGTAGTTAAAAGATATTATTTTTATATTCAATTTTCATATTTTAATCACTTTAAAATTTTGATTAGCCATTTATAAATATTATATTCTAAATGTTTCTTTTTTTTCTTTCAGGAGAACATTTTCACATTCTTCTATATTTTTTTATACGAAGTGAAGCTTACAAGACATCAGTGATGGTCGTTCTTTGGTGATTCAGTTCGTGAACATATTAGTGCTTAGTGCGTTAGAACTGGATTATCTAGAAATTAATTGGTGTGCAAAGTGTGTACATAAACTTTTTTCACAATGAAGTGCCAGATACAACTAGTCCAAATAGCTATTTTAGTGACTTTAGGATATTTCTTACATTCTGTCTCTGGACAAGGTAAGTTTAATAAATTTATTTATTAAACTTTTATTTTTACTCTATTATATCGTTTAATTAGGTTAAAAAAAGAATATACTTTAATTATTACTCAATAATTTATGGAAGTTATTGATTAACATAGAAATTTTGGCGTAATTTCTGAGTATAAAATGTAATAATTCTGAAAGAAGAAGAGATAAATCTTATATCGAATGATCATTAGTGTAAAAATTATTTAAAATAAATATAAAGGAAAATGATAATTATATCTGTTGTCATTAATGGCATAATATTTTTATAATGTTGTTTTATTAAGATATAATATGAGTATATGTTATAGTAATCATTTTATTTCACTAATTTTTAAATTATAATCAAATCATATATACCATTTTAAAATATTTTACATTCGATTAAATTTCTAAAATTTTGAACTTAATTTTATAAATCTTGAATTCGAAACACTAGAGGTTAAATATTTAAAATCGTAAATATTTGAAGATAAAAAAAAATTAAAATGTCATTAAGATATAATTAAATTGAATTAATTTGTTTGAAAAGAATATATCTGGAATTTCAGATTTTCATTGGCCTATTTGAATAGGCCATTTCTTTTCTCCATCTTTCAAAATGAAAAACATTCACAAAATAATTACTTTTCATCTAATTATTTATTTTTTTCTATTCTTTAAAAGGAATTCTACCTTAAGAATAAGTTTGTTACTTTTGAAAACTTTTTTAAAATTTATTTTTTGTGTTAAAATATACGAAAATATATATTAAATAAACAATACATTTTTCCATACTTTACTCTTCTAGAATCGTTTGAATAAAATCGTTTGAGCATTATTTCGACTAATCGTTGTTAATATAAGATAAAGATATATAAAAAAAATATTTTTTTTAAATATAGATCCCTGGTGTTCTTTCCAAACAGAATATTGGCTTTCTGCGAATCGATGAATCCTTTTTCTTATCAGTGTTTAGATTTATTCTTTTTTTTTCTTCTCGTACTTCCTGTTGGGTTGGTCCATTAATTGATTACCATGCGCTTATCAGATATTTGATGCGTTCCGAAGTGTTGAAATTACGATCAAAAATAAATTAAACTTTTATTATTGGATAAACTTTTAGATGCCTTTCTGTATTGAGAAAAGTTGTTCCTTTGTAAAGAAAGTTTTTACATTTTAATAAAAATGAAAGATTGTATCAATGATTCAGTAAATTAAGGATTGTAAAATGTGATACTGATAATTTATACAAAAAAAATTCACGTGTAGTAGAAAAAAATGGCATAAATTTTCGAATATTCAAGGAAAAGCAATAAAATTATGGAAATATGAAATTCTTGATATTATCTAATTCTGTCTTGTTAAAAAATTATTTGCCTTTTAAATAATAACCTAAAAATATATCGAATTAAAGCATAAATCTTTTCGGAAATATATAACGTGTTTAAAAAAATCGTAACCGTTATTATTTTATTCTTTTATTTTTATCAAATTAAAATAACAAATTATCCGATGAATCCAATGAAAAGAATATGCTTAGAATGGTAACGTTTCCAAATAATGGAATATGCAATTCGGTTACATTAGAAGTGTTCTAATTTCATCTTCGCAAAGAGCTTAATATGAGACAATGGTCGTTTTTATCTTAGATGTGTGAAAAGTACGATTTGTCATTTATTCGATATAGAATTAACGTTTTAAAAGTTTTTGAAACAAGGTAAATAATTTATTTTTAATAATCCATAAACAATAATTTTTTTTACTAAAAATATCTTTTTAAAATCTTTTATAGATGATTATTATTTATATGAATGAGTTTAAATTGATTTGCATGTAATGACAAAATTGACAGTATTATATATTTAATTAGGTGGGGAAAATTAGGTGGGAGTTTTTTTCTGACTTACTATATTAATTGAATTCTTATATTATTAAATATTTCTATAATATCCCTTAAAATTTACTTCAAGGAGGATTTAATAGTTTACTTTCAAAAAGGATTTTAATAGTTCAAGATTTGAATAAAAATCCGACAGTCATTTTGTAAGTGGAAATATAAATTAAAAATATAAAAATTCATTTAATTTTTATATTTTGGAACGTAGAAAAAATTCAAACTTGAGGAGATCGCAAAAAATATTTGATTTATACAGTAAATAAAATAAAATAAAAATTTCTATCTTTAGGGAAAACAACAATTATTAATAAAGGACAATAAAGATTTTTTTTAATTATTTAATATCTTTAAAGTACATAATGGATAAATAAATTGCAAGTTCTTTTAACCAATAAACTATTAAGATTGATAATTAAAATATATAAATAATTCAAGATTAATGATTTCAACTACAATAAATAAATAATAAATAAATCTTATAGTAAATGATAATAAAATTTAATATACAATAAATTGAATACAATAATTGAACAACATAATTTTAAAATAAGTTGGCTAATTCACATTTTTAATACGTTCAGAGTTTCGAAATAAATAAATAAATGAGAATTATTATTATGATAGAATTTAACTACTGAAAATAAATAAATAAAACAAATTTGCGATTTTGCGTTTTGATTTCGAAATAACGAAAAGAGATTCGAATTGTAGAAGATGCTGTAGCATTATATTAACAAAAAATTCAAGTAGCCAGTAAAAAAAAATAAAAATTATAAATACTCCAATAGTTTAACTCCTATATGATAAAAGAAGGAGAAAAAAAAAATGTTTTTAGAAGCTGCAGTAAAACAGATAAAATAAACCCACACCCACATATTAAATTAGCTTCCTAGTAAATGCTTCTGCAACTAGTATGACCGAGTTTCGTCTGTATCAGTCTACACAGTAGGTTGTGTTGAATTATTTACAAAGATTCGTTTAACCTTTTTGTTGATGAGATGATAACATTTAATTATTTTGCACTCAGAGAAAGATGTATTCCATGTAGATTTGCGTGATCTATATAATTTAGGCGAATCTAAAACATGTTTCTTATAACAACAAAACTAATTCAAATTTAATTTAGTTCGAATGATTGTGTATAATTTATAGCCATATTTATTTGGCATTTTCAAAATTGATATTTTTTGAAGAAAAAGACGCAGTAGTTTTTTTTAATGATATAGTCTAATAATGCATCTAAATTTTTATTATGATTTCTTGAAGTTTTTTTTTATTGTCATAAACTATGCTTTTTAATTATTACTGAATAATGACGATTTGCACTATATATACATATTATAACAATATAAATAGAATTTTTTTAAAACAAACATATGCTTGTCTGTGAAAACTATATAATTTTTTATAGGAATTTAATTAAAGCAAATAACTGCAAAAAGCAATAAACGATTTTTGTTTTAATAATTTTTCGTATAGCATTTTTCAATCTTTTGAAGCAAAACATTTCATTTAGGCAAAAATAATGGTGTGAAATAGTTTTATCTCTATCAATATACAAAGAAATTATTTTTATAAAAAGAAAACAAAACAGTAAGCAAGCAAAATGCTTTTGTAAATGAAATGAATTTGTTTAAACTAAATATTTTTCTTCTTCTTCTTCTTTTTTTTCATTCAAAAACTAATGGATGAATGATAAATTTGAAATAATTAATATTTCTGAAAAGAAAAAAAAAAGAAAGAAAAAAAGAAAAGAATAAGCAAAGTTAAATGTTTTTAAAAATGAAATGAATTTGTTTAAGCTAAATATTTTTTCTTTTTTTTTTTCATTCAAAAACTAATGGAAGAATAATAAATAATTAAGAATAATAAATAATTAATATTTGTGAATAAATGGCAGACGATAATTTATTTATCTTCTTGATTTCGATAATATATTTAAAATTTATCTTATTACAAACATGCCCAAGAAATACTGCGAATAACTACGCCTCAACCGTACCAATTCGTCGCCACTAATTCATATTAACTTCGAATTTATTCGTTTGCTTTGCTCAGCGCCAATTTCTAGTCCTTATCCTTTCATTCCTCTTCAACCCCACTTCACTCCCCTTCGAAATTCATCCCTTCAGTTACGGTCAACGAGGGAAAGTGAGAGTGATGACCCTCCCAGTAATAAGTTATCTACAAGGGTCGGAGACCAAATAATTTGAAATGTCAGTGGTTGCGTTGAGTGATATCGAAGGCCCCCTCTCCCTCCCTTTCCCTTCTTATCACATCCCATCGCATCCATGCCCCTTCCCCCATTTCCATAAACGATGATTCTGGACTCACCCGCCTAAGGCTTAAATCTATGCAAGAACGAAAGTTTCAAGTCGGCGAATCGATTTAGAGTTAGGGCAGATTTAGGGAATAGGGGAGGAGAAATACTCAAAAATAAAACAATAAGAACAATCGATAATGATAAAAATGTATAGTTTGTTGTAAAGGGGAAACTTTCTTCATAATTTTCAGCAGCAAAGCTTTTCTGTGAGTTATTAATGACATTTGTTTATTTTTCATTCTTATCCCTGTTAATTAAGTTACCTGAAATTTGAAAAAAAGAATTGTTTTACTTGCAAACAAATTATATTTGCTGAAAAATTTGAAAAATGCAATAGACATTATTAAAAATTTGTTTTACTTTTCTTCAAAAAGTAATTAAAGATTTTTCAGTTTGAAGTACATGTATTAACGTTCGAAGTATCTTTTATAAATACATGACTTCTTTTGGCGACTATAGAAAAGTCTTTCCCACGGTACCGTATATCTTAAAATAAATATAATAAATCGGATCTCCAAGTTACCACTATCGGAAGACAAATGAAAATAGACCATTGCCAATGTATTATTTTGTCAAATAAACAATATAGAAGAGACACTCAAGTTGACTAAGAGAGAGTAGTTTTGAAAGTGATTAATCACTTAAAGAATAATGACAATAGAAATTCTTATGACAGTTTAATTTGTCGGGAATCAGGCTGAGATTTGAGGAAACAATTTACCAAAGCATAAGCGTCAGGGAAACATTAAACATCTTTGACTAAGGTATTTTTGAAACATTTTTAACGTGCCAATTCACTTGGGATAGCGATGCTACAGCGTTGATTATATATTGTGTGGAATTCCAAGCATTATCATTTAATTAGAATGTGACCCATATCTTTAATGAAATAATCAATGAAACAAACATTATTAATATTTTTTTTAGTGGAAAGCGGTTTAGTTACAGTTACAGTTAACAGCTGGTCATGAAATGCAATAAAATTTAACGCATTTTTTAATTCAATATAATTATTTGAAAAGACTTTTATTCAAAAATTAACCTATAAAGTTTGAACAATTAACTATTCAGATGTTATTTGGGTTATGATATGATAGACGCATGAAAATGCATTTAGTGGCAATAAAATAACAAATAATACGATTACGCGACTGATCAACAAGGAAAAATATGTTAAAAATTATACCATAAAAATGAACAAAAAGAGAGAGAGGGAGGGAAAGACTTTATGTATTAAAGAGATATTTAGGTACAGTTACAGTTAAGAATGGGCAATGAAATATGGTTCAATTAAATAAACTTATATTCAATATAAATTTTTGTGGCTGCATTTATTAAAAACCCACTATATGAATAATTAACTATTCAGAAACCATTTTGATTATGAAATAAAAATAATGACATACAGAAATGTATTAATAGCCAATAAAATGATAAATAATACAACAATATAACTAATAAACAAAAAAAGTGAATCAAAACTTCACTCAGAAAAATTATGATTAAAAATGATGCACGAAATATTACTTTATTATTTATTTAAAAAAAATTAACTATCAAGAATATAATGTTTATTTCATGCGGAATTTTAATATTTTCTGTCTGATATAAGAATTCGCATATTCGCTAAAGTGTTTTGTTCTTTGCATTTCAGCTGAATCAAAACATTTCATCCCTAAAAACAAATTCGTTTTATAAACTGCAATCAAAAGCTAGGAGAGCAAACCCATTTGCAAAATAATATACTTTAAATTTCAATAACAGTAGAAAACTGTTCTTTAAAATGTCATTTGTTTTTTTTCTCGAGAACTATAATGAACCTCACTACTCAAAATTGAAAAGAATCCAGACAGTTCACGAAATGAAAATCTTCTCTTAGATGTAAAATAATGAAGTCATAATAAAACAGGAAAAGGAAATCCGCAGTGACAAAGTGCCACTTCGATTGTTAGTTTTAAGGGGAAAAAACTGTAATCACTTCTCTACTTCAAACACAATGTCCTAATGTGGTTTCTTTTTCCGTAGCTTTTGTCCCAGTCGAAATGATACACCGTGTCAATGATAATTCGGCAGCAAAACTGGCGCGAAAAGTTTGGTCACGCCTAAAAGAACCATTTGGGAGATTTACTTTTGGCTCGCGTTCAAGAAAAAAAATTGGTTGAATGTTTGCTTTGAAAACAAATATCGAATTCTCTCTCGGATGCTACAATCCACTGACACTTCTATCTTATTTCGTTCGGTCTATTTGCTTTAGGCGAGTTTTAAAAAATGGATATTTCTTCCAATACTTACCGTCTGAAGAATTTTTTCTTAAAATATTGAAAGCTATTTCTTAGAATTAGAAAAGCTGCAGTATTTATCTTTCTTTTGTTTACGTTATCGTTCAAATGCATGCATCAGTTATTTTATAAAACATCTACTCTATGATGAAATAACTGATGGTGAGATGTTTAAAGTTTTATAGATTAATGATTTCTCACATTAAATAATTAATCTTCGGAACTGCAAGTCATTCGATTAGTTAATTAATTGTAAGAAGTAATAAAGTCGAATAAAGACTTTTTTTTTTTTTTGCGATTTAAGTAAAGAACGGTTCCCATTTCATGTTACGCTGGGTCAATAAAGATTCACATTTTTCGTTTATTGTTCATTTTTTGTTCGATCGTTTGAAAAATCCATCACTCAAATTTGTTCTACATTAAGAATATTCTGTGTTTTAAAATGAAAATACATATAATATATTTAGATTTCGTTAATTCTGAGTTTTAATATAAGAAATAAATTTAATATAAGTCTTAATATAAGAAATAAATTTAATATAAGTTTTAATATAAGAAATAAATTTAATATAAGTTTTAATATAAGAAATCTAACTTAAATAAATAAACAAAATTAACTTAACATAACTACAATACTTAATTCATAAACATAACTATGAAACTAAGTTATTCTTACGAAATTTATTTTACTTAATATTATAAAATTTATTTAACGAAAAAAACATCGTTTTATGATTTGATAGTGTTTATGTCATTATTTTATAAAATAGCTAATTAATAGTTGTCTAATTTGCATGCATTTAATACTGTAATTGATTTTATTCCTAAATAAATAAAAGCCCCTAGTCAATGCGTTATTTCGTATTACAGCTTTATTTTAATTTATAAATCTATATAAATAATCTATATAAATAAGAGATTATAAATATTCTATAACAAATTAGAGATATTGCATTTAGCAATATGGCACATATCGTTTTGAAATTGTAAATATTGCGTATAATGAAACTGCATATCAAATTAATTGCTTATATTTTTAAAAAATTACAACCAATAATGTAAAGTTCTATAAAAGTTTGAGACTTTTCAGTTTAAAGCAGTTAAATTTTGCTGAAGAAAACGAAAATCTTTCATCAATATTGACTTTAAATAATTTGCTTATCATTGAAGAAGCTATAACATATATCATTACAAATAATATTTATTGTTTATAAATTTTCGAGACTTCTGTAATTAACACCACATCAACTTTCTGCGCTTTGTACGAAAAAAATCTGTAATTGCTGTGTAATTTGGAAATTTTAATCAAGCATGATCTTAATTATAAAGATGAGCTTTTTCTGAATCTTGAATACTGTCATCAATAACAGTTCTTTCATATTGGTAACACAAAGAGTTTACCTTTACTTTTGTCATCCTTAATTGCAAACTCGGTGCAAATTACAGACAGCTCTTGCCATTTTTAATTAAATTCCATACAAAGGTGCCCTAAGAGCGACCTAAAAACTCATTGCACACGTTTTCAGTCCTTTACCTTTTTGTCATCCTTTTCAAATAGAGTCTCTAAAAGCTAACGACACTGCTATAATTATAATCACTCTCCGTTTCATTCTTTACGAAAACATGCTCCACTTTTGGCAGATATGTGCCATTGCTGTAAGCTCGCAAACCAGCCAACTCGCTTCCCATTTCCTCTAATTTCAATCTTTTCTGTCAAGAACGTGTTTTTTATTTTTGGTTAAGAAGAAATGTTGCCCCTTTACATATTGCCAAAGGGAATTTGGCTTCTTCTAAGGAATTTTTAGTTTTGGTAATGGGAAGTGTAAAGTATGCAAAAGTAATGAATAAACTTCTTTTTTCTTTCATTTTTTGAGAGGAAAAGGTAGAAAAAGATAGCCAAAGTTTGGGTTTTGTCATAAAGGAAGAAAAGAGATTTCAGATGTTTACAAAAAGTTATTTTAAAGAGAGTATTCTGGACTTATCATTTGAACTCTCTCAAAGAACGAGTATAAAGTGATGGTTCTTAATAAACTTACGCTTTTTTTTGTTACTAATTGTTCAAATATTGATAACAAATAATTGCAAAAATATTATATAGCTTGGAATTTACTATTGCGTAGTCTTTGTCAGAGTCACTTAATTTCAATTTTTTTTTTTATATATCTATGTATACTTTATAAAGAAATCAGTTGTGCCGGCGCTATGGTCTAGGGGTCGCATGTCTTCCCCGTGACCTCGGCGACCCGGGTTCGAGTCTTGGTTCAGGCATGGTTGTTCTCTACCCTGTGTTCTTTCTATGAGGTGTGTGAAAGATCTCCCGCCCTCCTGTAAAAAGTAATTGTGCAAGCGAGCGTGTGAATGTCATCTTCATGTGAGCTAAAGTCAGACTTCTGCTCTCGAGAGCTCAGGGTCCTTACCTTCAGAAGCTACGGCACCCCTCTCTCCCCGATCTCTTGGCCTTGGTTTGAATTGGAGTTCAATCCAAGGGGGATGAGCAACAACATTACCACATTGTAGGGCAACGCCATTCTAATACTGGATATATTTAATTGACCGCATATGAGCACTGTAGTGAATTATTATATTCCGTATTAAGGCGTAGATCATGCATCTCCCTTCACGTAGAGATTATTGAAGTTAGGACAGCGAATTCCACTCCACTGTTGTGCTCATATGCGGTCAATTGGAATTTTATTAATTAAAAGTTAAGGTTCGGTATGCAAGCGCAGGGTTACGTAAGCAAACATTATGGTTCAAGATTTGCATAAAATAATTAAAACTTGGAAGAGAAAGAAAGAGACAGATTTAAATAAGAACTACTCCATCTTTATTGAAATTGAAAAGTTTTTCTATAATTCAAAACTATTTTAATACTTTCTTAAATTGTTCAAAACATGGATATGTACTTTTAATGGCCAATGAAGATTGAAATTCACAGTTGAACACAAACTTTATGTTGTAAATACATAACACATTTAAGTTGCCATTCACATTGTTTAATTTAATTTTGTATCATTCTCTTTGTGGTTTTTAGAACAATCTGTATCTGCATTCTTTGAAGCCATCTGTGTTCTTTCAATTTGTATTATGCGAAGTTGAAAATTCTTTGATGTAACAAACTTTCCCATTTTATTTAAAAATAACGTTGTAAATGATAAAATAATTTGCTTAATTAATTTTATATAAAATAATACTTTTTTCATTTTATATCAATTATTTAAAAAGCTATTGTTTACTGACGTGTTAGGATTCCGTCGAGTGGTAATATTAAGCAGAATTTTATTACCCATCGTATGATGCCTTCTAAAAACAAACTATACTACTAACAAATGCTAAAGTATAAGCAAGGTTTTAATAAAGATTTCTTGACAAAAATTGAATTTTTAATTTTTTTATTGATGAAAAATAACATGGAAATTTCGTCCCAAGGATTGCTGTGTATAACAGTTAATCCAAAAAATATAACCCATTGAGTAAGCAGACTGCTTAAAAAAACACATATCGATTACTTTTTCCTTATAAGTATGAATTTACAAATCTAAAGGAAAAGGGAAGAAAATCTAATAAGGAAGTTTCTGATAATTATGCTCGCAAATATGCTAATAAAAATAAATCTTATCAAAATTGAAGAAAATACCGACATTTAGTACTTTATTGACGCATTAAACAATTGGCAGATTATCCCTCAAAGTATCTTACTGGCACAAATATTCTCGATAAATCTAATGGGAAAATGAAAACTTCCTAAACGGAAGTTTTTCCCAATCCACGTCACATAAAAATGCTAATAATCACCCTTTAGCAACTTCACTACTATACCTGGGATCGAATTCAGACTGACCACAAACTGCCTTCCGATACTGACCCTACTGAAAGATCTTCGAGGTTATAACAGGTTTAAAACTGGATTGACCTATTTAAAGCGGCTGTTGTAAAACACCGCAAACCACGTAGTTGCAATCAAGCCTTCCAGCATTTACACATTTAGAAGGTGACCTTTTTTCTCCGTCTTGCTCATTGACACACCTAATAACAGACTTTTTTTTAATGAATACGGACTTGGTGGTCGAGAGCAAAAGCGGAAGGTATTTCATCAGTCTGAGATGATTGTTTGTCTTCAGGGTATTGACGTCTGTCCTGATGGGTTCTGGAAGGCTCTAAGGGATGGGTTCAATCAATTCGTGCATTCTAATTGAAAGTCGAAGCGAGAGTAATAGCTTTTCCCGATTGGATTCGATTGTGTTTGTCTGTAAGTGCGTGTTGAAAGTGATTGGATGATTGTTTCTAATTGTTTCTGTTTTCTTTTGGGATTAAATTACTTGCCAGAAGAAGATGGCAGGCTGGAGCAAGGGCAGGCAAACATTCACCTTGGTTGTCAAAAAGAATCGGGAAATCCGCTACTTTTTTAAAATGTTGAACCAGTGGGACTAAAGAATGTTGGAGAAGCAGTATTGAGGATGTTTGGATGTATCAGATACTGTCATTAAAATGATTGCTCGTCTTCATATTATTGCTTGTTACGTTATTAAATTACTTGCCAGAAGAAGATGGTAGGCTGGAGCAAGGACGAGCAAACATTCACATTAGTTGTCAAAAAGAATCTGAAAAGCCACTAGTTTTTTTAAAAATATTGAATCAGTTGGACTAAAGAGTTTTAGGGAAATGTGAGGATGTTCTCCCAGGCAATGTTGGGAGTCTCAGATATTGTCATTCAAAATGATTGCTCGTTTGCTCGTTTTCAGGTTATTAAGCTTAGTCTCTCGACGGATTCTAGGATGTTTCCTAGGATTATTCAATAATTTGTACGTTTTATGTGGAGATGAGGGTGGTAACTTACCTGAAGTGGTTTAAACTGTATCTGTCTTTAATATCACTGTTCTTGTTTTAAAATCATTTATCCAATTTTGTTCTTGCTTTAATATAGTCGTTGTTTTCTTTGTTGAATTAAATTAAAAGCTAATGAAATGAACAGAATTGATAAAATTACATTTAAACTTGAGAAATGGATTTCTCCTAACAGAATCGCAAGACCATTGAGAAGTTATATTGATCAAATTAGCGAAATATAAAGTTTAAATTGTAAAATAATAAATCCAGCCTGAAGACTTTATCAGAGGTCATCTTCATGCAGGGATTCAAACCAGGGATTTTTTCTGTGAGAGCCATTATATTGCGCACACTTGAAAACTAGTCAAGAAATAACAATGCGTTATTAAGGATTTTGTAAATTCAATATTTTGGGGGAACGCCAGAAAGAAGATATAACTAAATGAATTTGACTTCCACGACAGTATTTATTATGTGGTATTTATGTATTATTTGATTAACGTTGTTATTTAAGGCTTTTCTCAAAATGCAGTTTTTTGAGAATTGTTATTAATTAAGCTTAGTGGGAGAGCTGATTAGAGAGTAGCTAAGATTTAGTAGAAACAGGTATTTATGGAAGAATCATGGAACATTTTCAGCTCTATAAAACTTGTACGGTTTTAACATGATAAATTGCTCGATTAAGTTAATACGATAATTGTTTACCATTAAAGTCGTTGCCTTAACCATTTCAAACTTTAAAAATTAAATTAAAACTTATTTGCAAATATAATAAATTTATATCATATATAAATTCTGTTTATAACCTACTATGAAATTAATTTACTAATACTAATAATTTATGCTATTAATGATCAAAAATATACGCATAATAGGCTTTTATAGACTATAAAAGAAATTTTTAAAGCACAATAAAGTTATTAAAATTCGAATCAAATTCTTTATTTCCTAAATACATATAGTGCTTTACATAAGCTTTAGAAAACTAACAAATTTGTTAAGGTTATGTAGATTCTTTGGTAAATTTCAAGAAAATTCAAGATAACAGACTAAAGTCAAAGGAGGAGTTTATAGCCGCTCTTGTAACTTTAACTATAACTGGCTATCCAAGAAAGTGTTAGTAGTTTTCTTTGGAGCTGTGAATATTTAGCGAGAACCAAGCGAGCAAATAATGATTGCCATTAAAAATTTCTACCTTCTTTGTTGTTGTTGTTATTATATTTTTTAAATTAATGTTGTAAACTTATCCATGTGTTATGTGATCTTATTAGATAATTTTTATACTAACTGGGTTATTTAATGAATCCAAAATAGCCCCAATACCGTATTTTTTTGACAATTTTTCAATGCAAGAAAGTAGTAGTTTGGGAAGCACTTCCCATAAAAATGCGAGAAAACTGGATTTTGGGAAACACTCTTCTTAAAACTCATTAATCCAAAGAACAATTTCCTATTTCTGTGAATTAACTAAATATTTTCTAACCTTATAAAAAAGTGCTCACTTGTGGCAATATATACCTACCCTCGTTAAAATAAAATAAAAACCTTTTATAGTGTTCTCTTTCTGGCGTTTGGAGAAGACTCGAGGGGTGCAAACATTTACATTTTCTTCCTGAGTTATGAAGATGTTTTAAAACAAAGTCTCCGTTGAAGCAGAAATTATATCCATCCAAAAGAAAAGAATTTGCTTTTTTGGCACAGTATCATCGTTTTACAGCTTACCTCTTTCCTTCCTTTTTCCCTGAAATCGCCTTTGAGAATGTAATTGAGAATGTGAAATAGTTTAATGTTTTTTTGGAGGGAGCGTTTACATATTAAAATAAAAATTTCAAAATCTCTTGAACTATTATTTTTCTTTTATAACTCTCAAATAATTGGACATCTTAGATTAATTTAAACAGTTCCAATTATACAGGGTGTTTATAAAGTCCCGGACCCATTTTGATGTTTAATAACTCATAAAATAATAAAGATAGATTTAAATTAATAACATAAATGGTTAAATAGACTCAAAAAGTTTCATGACCCTTGTCAATGAACTTCCACGTGTGCCCACTTCGTCGCACGGAGAATATCAAGTCGATAGTCAATTTCACGCCAGGTAGCGACAAGCATGTCGGCATCCACAGAGCCATTTGCGCATATTATGGCGATTAACAATGCCAGAAACATGAAAGGATGCTTCATCGGAGAACATTATGCTCTTCAGAAAATCAGCAGCATCTTCTATCCTCCTTAGCATATCTGTTGCAAAGGCCATCCTCCTAGGCCTATCGTTCGGTTCCAAAACTTGAACAATTTGAACTTTGTATGCATGCAGTCTTAATTTTTTCTTAATAACCTTGTACACAGTCGAAATTGGCATATCCAATTCTGTTGCCGCTGATCTCACAGATATTCTAGGATTGTGTGAAAATGTCTCTTTGACACGCTCAACATCAAAATCACTTGTGCAAGGACGTCTGGAACGTTTGTTATCTTCGATACTTCCAATTTCTAGAAAATTCTTTTTCCACCGCAAGATGCTGTTTTTGGATGGAGGAGCTTTTTGGTAAATTCTCCTGAAATCTCTCTGTGCTTGCACTATCGATTTCATTTCTATGAACCACCATAAAATCTGTGCTTTCTCTTGTGGTGTATGCATTCTCCTTAATATCCGCTCGAATAAAACATCACATAAAAAAGTACTACATAGAACAAACACATCAAAAGTAAACATAATATTGCAATAGTTGCCAAAAACAAAAGAGAGAAAAATGCAATTATTAAGCAGACAATATTTAGAAAAGTACAGGTATTTAGACTGGAAAATGAAATTATCTGAAATTAACCACATGTGCAGACGAAATTTACAAAAGTAAAAATATTCAAACCTGAAAAGGAAAATATATGAGTTATTCCATCAATAAATGCCATAAGTTTGTTTATATCTTTATTATTTTACGAGTTATTAAACATCAAAATGGGTCCGGGACTTTATAAACACCCTGTATATAAATTATATATATATATATATTAAAATCATGTGGATTCTTCCAAATTTTCAATAAAGCGTTTCCTCCCCCCCCCCCGCCCCTTACAAATGGATAGCTTATATTGAAAAAATTAAGAAAAAAAAAACATTATTTGCCGACAAATTTTTTTACTGATTTTCACTATTCACAGAATACATTAACCCTATGCTATTGAAGATTTCTGCTTAACAGAATAATTCCTTAAGATATTTTTAAATTACATGCTTATGTTCGTATTTCATAGTAATAAGAAATGAACAGACGGCATTGATTGAACGGAATATTCTCTGTTTTATTTTGTTATCCCTGCTTGTTATGACTCCTTTCACCAGTGTATAGAGCTTCCCTTATTGAAATTCAGAAAATCTTGTCACTATTTTCTAATTATTGTGCTTCTCTTATTATTTTGTATGTATTAATTAAGTAACTTTAAAAATTAAAATATTACTTTGAATTCATTCATAAAATGTTTTAAATCGGAAAGAATCTTTGATAAAAAATATTTTAAACAGATATTTAATTTTTTTTTCTACAAAAATTTCCTGACGTCATTCGATGCTGTATAGTTGAGCAACAATGAATAACTAATAGAAATACGCATTTACATCATAAATAGAAGTATATATTTTGAATGTCCGTTCATAAATGTAAATTATTGAATTCAATATATTTTGTTATCAAGCAATGTAAACAACCAGCTAACTTTATCTAATAAATTTCTATCTCTCTATAAATTCCATTGCCAATTATTATATGTAAGGTCATTTATTACCATTTATTTCATAGATATTCTTTCTAATTTAGCTATAGAACGCAGGAAATCGGTAATTTTTCAATCCTACTATTAATTTTAAATAATTTCGTATGTCACATTATGTAATAATGTTATTTGTATCTATTTTGCATTAATATTTTTTATAAACATTTGCATTGTACTATTTACAATGAAAACCAAATCAACAATTTACTATCAAGCATTTGTAATGTAAATTACTTATTTATTGGTCACAACCAAATATTCGATACAAATATTTATCTGCTAGGATCTAATATCTTACCAGTAAACCAATCATCGTCGATATTTGTAATTGATTAGCATTGATTGATTGCAGTTGTGCAATGGAGAAATTGTTTCCATTATATATGTGTTGAGATAAGTCTGTAAAGTTTTTAAATTTCTTGTTTATTTGTCGCAGCCAAATATCCGATACAAATATCCATCTGCTAAGGTCCGGTTGCTTAATCTTACCAATCTGATTGATTAATATTACCAATTAACCAATCATCATCAATTTTTGTAATTAATTACCATTAATTGAGCGCAAATATACAATGAAGTAATAATTCCCAAAATATACGTTTTGAGATAAATCTGTAAAGCTGTTTGAACACTGTCAGTTTTGCAAACTATTTTACAAATATCCATCTGCTTGGGTCCGGTTGCTTAATCTTACCAATATTACCAATTAACCAATCATCATCAATTTTTGTAATTAATTACCATTAATTGAGTGCAAATATACAATGGAGTAACAATTCCCAAAATATACATTTTGAGATAAATCTGTAAAGCTGTTTGAACACTGTCAGTTTTGCAAACTATTTTACAAATATCCATCTGCTTGGGTCCGGTTGCTTAATCTTACCAATCTGATTGGTTAATATTACCAATTAACCAATCATCATCAATTTTTGTAATTAATTACCATTAATTGAGTGCAAATATACAATGGAGTAACAATTCCCAAAATATACATTTTGAGATAAATCTGTAAAGCTGTTTGAACACTGTCAGTTTTGCAAACTATTTTACAAATATCCATCTGCTTGGGTCCGGTTGCTTAATCTTACCAATCTGATTGGTTAATATTACCAATTAACCAATCATCATCAATTTTTGTAATTAATTACCATTAATTGAGTGCAAATATACAATGGAGTAACAATTCCCAAAATATACATTTTGAGATAAATCTGTAAAGCTGTTTGAATACTGTCAGTTCTTCAAACTATTTTAATAAAGTTTCTTTTAAAACTATGTTTACGCATTTACACAATTAATAATATATTCATCATTACATTAGCATCGCTTGACCCAAAAAAGGAAGCGATTGAACCAAATATATTTTCCTTTTCCGCACATTTCACGCTCATTTCGAATTAAAAGCACGTACACGTGACACGTTAATGATTCATGATTATTCCTCTCTTTGGGAGGGATGAGCACCGTAATTTACTGAAAGTTCTGTGACAAGCAATAAATTCCGGGACTAAATACCTATATTCAGCCAAAACTTAGATCCAATAAAGGTTTGATCCTCTATAAAGGTAGGCAGCCCAGGAATGGAGAAAAACTCTCTTTTGGAAATGAATTTACTACTATCCGTGCATTTTGCTGGCGATGAGCCAAAAGAAAGGTGAATGCCACGACCGTGTAATCCCCGCTGTGAAAAAAATGGGACCCAATAAGTGAAAGTTACAAGCTAGGCAAGCAAGAAAAGAGGGGTTGAAGTTGGGTTGGGTTGTACAGATTGGATTACAAGTTCTAAAATTAAGAGCGGTTTTGGTTAGAAGTTGGCCGCCCACTCTTAGATGGTGCTTTTTCTGAATAAAGAGTCTGTAGGGAAATGGTTATGGTAATTTATTTATTTAACTTCAAATGTAAATTTAAAGAGTGGTGAAAATGATATGTAAATCTTTTTTTAAAGATAAGTTTTGATCGGAGCGATTCATCTTAGTTTAAGTTATGATTCAGAAATGTACTTTGACGGCATTCCAGTGGAAACTAAATTCAGTCCATGAGTAAATGATTGTTTCGTTTGTGTAAATGAAAACTTCTGTAACCGCAATCATTCGTTTAGATTTAATGTTAGGCTTTACCAAAGCAGTAAAAGGGATTTTTCTGTGATAAGTCACAGCTCGAATTCAATACAAAAAAATCATTTGTTTTAGTCTTTAGTCAAATTTGACAGAATAATTTTTCTAAATTTTCAATTTTATTTCTATGATTGTATTAAACTATTATATACACATAGTTGTAATTATTATTAATTTTTTTTGGTGCTTCTTAGCGAAATTATTTTTTGTCTTTTGGCTCTAGATTTGGGGAAAATTGTAATAAAAAGATTAACTTGTATGACTTTAAAAGAGCTAGAACCTAGACCATCTCTTTTAAAAATTGTTCACATTTACTTCATTCACAAAATGCAAATACATATACACAAGAGATATGTTACTATTTATGTTAATTTCTAACTATCAACTAAAGTTTTCTGTTAGTGGTGTAAACAAATTCTCGCATCTTAAAGTCACAGTGTTAATTCACTTATTATAGTTTGCACCATTCGGTGACGATAATATTAGAGTTCATGTGTATACTTGGTTCAATCTTTATTTTAATTCATTATCGTTGAATTTTTCTTCTTTCTTATTTAAAGTATTTGAAGTATTATTTAAAGTATTTAAGTCATTTAAAATATTTCTTATTTAATGTATCTTATTTACTCTCTTATTTAAAGTGTGTACGCTCACATTTAATTCGTGTTATGAATATACAAAAAGCTCTTCGTTTAAATGAAAATTATCGTTTTGAAACTTTTTTTATTTGCTTTAAACTAGTCGATTATACATGGAATCAATTTCTTAAAATATGCTTCGAAAAATAATTGAACTGGGAAGAATATTGTTAATTTAATAAATTAATATTGTCTTCAAGTGGCAGAATAATATTACCTTCAATAAAACATTTCAAATTCAATTGATATCAATATTAGAAGCAGACTTTTTTATGAAATTGATTTCTTATATTCCAAATCAATCGTTCAAAAAATACCATGCTGTGTTTTTTAAATTAGATGTTTGATTTTCATTTTCTCCCATTAATTTTAATTCTTCTAATTCAAACATATCTGTAATTTTTTTTATTTGTGCAAATACAGATTAGCGTTAATAAAAAGTCGAATAACATCGAATCTAAGATAATACAGGTTATTCTCCAACAACAGCAAACAAGTAAAATTGCTTCCCTTTATAAAACTGCTTTTACGAGTGTTTCTTTTTGCATCCAAATACATTTCAGCTAATTTACACTTGTTTATTTTATTTATGTTATCAAGGTTGTAAATATCTCCACATAATTACTAAACTGTTTATAAAGTTGCCATTCCGCATTGAAAAATTATACCTGCCAGCTATGCTTATTCTTATTTTTCATTCCCTTGTCATTTATATAATTTCGATTTTATTTATCAAGGCCTGTTAGTTCTTAATCTGCATTAGGAAAAACCACGTGAATAAAAGATCCCAATCCGGCAGTCTCCGCTGTTAAGATCTGATAACTGTTCTTGCTGTTACACTTCCTTTTGGAACCCCTTTTCACTGTCACCTACTGTCGCAGTCGACCAACCACCGATGGCCATGAGCCCACCAATTCTTCCTGTTAACGGTGGCATGCGAAAGTGTGTCACAAAGCCTGATTATGAATTCCTGTCGCATATAAATTTAAACTGTGTAGGTTACGTTTATCTGGGTGCGCTCACGGATCGAAGCTAAGACGTGGAAAAATGTTTCCACTGGAAGTTAACGATTGTTTTCTGTAATCAAAAAAAGCTGATTTGATATGCATGTATCTTTTTTTAAATCCCCTTGTATAGTTTGAGGCAGTATCAGTTCCTCGGAGGCAATGTTAGGATTAAACTGGCTTTGATTCATATAGGATATGATTAGATCTTTATTTCACTGTTAGGAAATATTAAGTGCGGGTTTTTATCAATGGGAATTTTGATATTTGGTCAGATAAAGTAATCGAATTTTGTAATTAAGATAAAGTTTGTATAATTGTTCTTTTCTTTTATGGCCATAAAAATTTAGAAAACTTCCGTATTCAGAAAGAGGAAATATGGCGAATATTTATTTGATAAATTTCCGTATTTGAAATTTTCTAAATTCATTGTAAAAGTGGTTTTAGAATCTTATTATAACACAAAAGAATATGACAAAATTGTACCTATAATACATTACTGTATATTGGCTCCAAATTTAACTACATTTTCTGAGCATATCACGTAAAATGGTATAAAAATATATTTTTAACGATAATGAAATATTAGGGTTTTTAATTTTCTGTATTTCTTTACTTTAAAACAATAAATACACTAATATTTTTAGCTGACTTTGCAAACTAAAAGGCATTAACACATTTTTGGCATTGCATTTTTATTACTTTAATTTTAAATTTGTCCTATTCAAAACTGAAAAAAATTTATTTGCTAGAGATGTTAAATACTTAAGATTTGCATAATTTGTTTGTATGTTTAAATCAGATCTGTTTAATTAACAAAAAATGTTCGAAAGCTAAAACTCAACTCTAATAATTCATTATAATTTCAGAATGTTTTTATAAAATGATAGATTTAAAGAGCAAAATGTGTTAACATTGTTATGTGAATTTTAAAACAAGGATTCCTTAGTATTTTTGTGAACTTTGATTCTAATATTTGAAAATATCATTTATTTAGTAGTTAGAGTGCGTTTTTGTCATGCAAGTTAAAAAATTTATTAATATTTATTATGTTAATTTCAAAAAAAAATATAAGCCTTCATTGCTTTAAACTCATTCGCTCAATATATGAAACATAACTTAGTTTTAAAAAAGTTTTATTCCCATCTTGATTTAAGAATCTTTAAAAGTCAGTTCATGTTGCTGCGATTTTTGCTGCCTTTTAGAAATCTGATTACTTATGAACTTAGTTTGAAAGAAAATTATAGGACAAGTTTATTAGGTTTCAGCGTCTGGGTTAAAAAAGGCAACAAAGACAAAAGGAATTACATGATTGCACAAACACTTAAAGCATTTTTTTTCACAGAATCAACAACTCAACTTCACAGAATCATTTTTTACACAACTCATTAAACCGTTACCTTTATGCATTATGCCCAATTCAAAAGCAATTCTAATTAAAGTTTGGAAAAGTCTGAAACTATTTCTCGCTTTGAGCTACAATGCAAAGGTTCCAGCTGTCAATCTTCGTCTAATTTAAATATTCTAAATCTCAGCCAACAATACTAGTTAAGAATTTGCATTCAGAACTTCCAATGTCAAAGACATCAAGGTCGGAAAAGGGAACTGAAACTTATTTCAGGGTGGTCACGCTCTGATTTGGAAATTTTTCTTTCTTCAGACATCGTACTGTAAAGTAAAAATGCAAAGGATATTTATACTTAACGGTCTAGTGAGTCCTTTTCAATAGCAAAACGTGCTCGATTAAATGAATTTATAGTCAGCACGAGGTAAATAAATGCAAATGGCTCCTTTCTTTTGATATGAATGGATTCTGAATTGAAAAATTATTTGCTTCAGGTAACATACAAAATAACCAAATAAATGTATTCATCCCACATTTATGTCATTTATTTGATTTGGGAAAACAAATAACTGAAATTGTAACGAGAAACATAATTTTGGATTTTCAAAATTATTGATAAACAGTTTGTTATGTAAATTTAATGATGCAAGAATGTAATTTGGTAATTTGATATTTTGGAATTTTAATAGCGTATTTCGTATGGAGAATTTGACTGAGTTTTATGCAGGTTAAAAGCGATTGAGAAATCAGAATCTAAAAAAAATAACAAAAACAAAAACCAGCCTATGAAAAAAAAACTTATTTTAAGGAAATAGTTAAATAATGTGTTCATTAGCATAATTTTTTTATCAAATAGCCAATTTGTTTGAAGATCACGCACTTAAATTAACTGTGTTTATTAATTAGAATTTATCAACATGTTTTTTTATATTATTGGCTAATTTGTTGTGAAATCGCAGCATTAAACTGACTGGGTGTTTTTTATTCCATTAATTTGAAATTTTTCATTTATATTTCCAACAAACTGATTTCCTGTTAATCGATAATTACAATTTGTTAACCAATACCAGTAACTGGTTAACAAACTTCATTTTGAAAATTCAATAATAATCTTAATTCTTCTAAGTGAATTTATAAGAAATTATTCTTACATTATCCACATGAGGATTTTATTTCATAGGCAGAATTACATTTTATTTCTCACGTATAAAATTATGAATGATACATATGCTAATCATACCTTTCCTAATCCTGCTTAATATCAAAATATTATAAAAACTAGTGATACAACTACGAAAGATTTCACGAAATAAATCAAACTAGAAGATAATGAATTAAAATTCTTAAAATGCTTTTGTTATGGTTTGTTCGGATAAAGTAGAAATAATTTCATAAGACATGACCATTATAATTCATGAATATTTGCATATTAAATTAATTTTAATGCGAATTCCAGATTACATACCGACAATTTGATGTTCATACAATTATTTTGCTTCGACCGTTTTACCATCACATTCTTTAATGACATAAGAAGTGGTGACCGAAATAATGCATTGGTGGTAATTTCTAAATCATGACTGGCGAATCCCCCAAACCATTAAATTACGACCATTAACCAAAGCATCAACCACCCACAAATTTCTCATTGTGATATTACTTCCCTTCATTACGTTTATTGTATCATCTTCTCATTACTTTCAAAGAATCCAAACAATACCTCAGCATAAATCCTTATATGCCTGAAGCTATATTCCAGCAATAAAGTCTCTGTGCCTGGTTGGTGAAACTGGAACTGGACTTAATGAAACTACCTCAATTGTTTTAACGCAGCCATAATAAGGTGAAATATGTACACTACCTTATTGTACCTTTACATGATGGAGAGACCCAAAGTAAGTTATGCTAGAGAATGATATTGTTTTTCCGGAAACAATGTATCCGTTTCACGTAACTGGTGGGCGCTCGAGTTGCCGTGGCACCCTGACACTAAAATCGAGTTACTGAGGAAAGGAAAAGCAAGAAAAGTATTGTTTCTTTAATCATATACATGCAACTTGATAATGAATGACTTATGGATCATATGTGATACATGAGAGGAAGGTTATTGTTCGTAGCTGTCTGAAACTTAGGAGGTAATGGATATTTCTGGGAGAGCTGTGATTTGGATTACTTATTGCAAAGTTTCCTTTTCATTCGACTGTCTTAATGGTTTAGGTGCTGCGTTTTCGTGATAGAGCGTCGTGTAGTGCGTGAGGAATGTAAAACGCGTTGATGATAATGAATATTATATTTTTCACGAAGTTTTTTGCTTTCAGCCACATTTTTGAATGATAATGAAATAGTTTATAGGTAACTGATTTGCGGAACATAAAGAAGTTAGAGCGCTATTGAAAGCGCGCAATTTAAAAAGCGGATTACCTACAGAAGTAGCACAGAAATTAATACATTTTCAAACAGTTGTATGAAAGTAATGATCTGGAATGGATAAGTGGCTTTAGAGACATAATAATATTTCACGTCCTTTTTGTCATTAATTTAGCTGTCATAACGCAGTGATATTTTATCTTCGTTATATTTGTAGTTACGCTTTTTTAAATGTAACTACGATAATATTTTGGATGATAATGAAACGGTTTATATGTAATTGGTTTGAGGACCATTGCAGTTTTGAATACACAGTTTAAACGGCCGATTACTTTTAGAAGTAATGCAGAAATTAATATCATTTCAGATAGTTCTATGCAAGTAGTGACTGGACGAAGATAATAAGTATGTGAGACTTGTGATTTTTTTTTTTTTTCATTCTACATAAAATTTGATTTCAAAATGAGGCACGAATACATTCATATTTTTCTTTATTTTTTAAAACTCTTTAAGATTGGCATCGAGGTATTTAAATTTTGCCTCCCACTATTGCCACCTATATAAAAGATAAATTGATATCAATTTGTATTTGCACTATATACATTAATTACGTCATGGCAATGTAATTTTGAAATACCTTGAGCTTACTGTACAAATTAGAAAAGTGTGACGTCAAAGCAAATGTTAATATGCAAAAAATGAAAGTTCGCTGTAATGAAACAAATTAGAATTACGGTCTGAAAATTAATATTTTAAAATGGCATCCTTTATTCAACAAAATCAAGAGCAATTTGAAAACTTGTGTAATTTACCTAATTATGTTATAAACAATATATGATACAATTATTATGTTATAAACAATTATATAATAATGTAATGTATCTTATTATTAGCTGTTAAACCAAATATTTGCTTTAAAAAGAGGTAAAGATAAGTTTAAGTAAATTTTGTATGAAGTGATTAGAAAAACGACTAAAAACTGAATAAATAAACTTGAAATTTATTCTACAAGAATGAAGTAGAAATATTATTATTTACGATGAAAATATTTTAAATAAACTCATAAAAACAATACTACTAAAAATATATTTTAAGAGGGATTTGAAATTATTTTTGAGGAAGAAATTTTTATTTCCTTGTTTTTTTATCTTTTTGTGATTGACTGATTTGTTTTTATCTTACAAGTGCAGGAATTATACAATCAGTAAATTTGGAACTGTTTTAAGTACATAAATTATTTTACTTTAAAATTTTTGTTAACAGGGGATTGAATTTTCTGTGATATAAAAAAAATCACTGACTAAAATTTAAAGCAACTTCTATTTTGCGTTATTTTGTTTTAATTTGCGATTTTGCAAAATATTTTTCATTTTATTTAGAAAATACATGGTTCTCAGTGATTTCAACAATCGCATTATTCTTCTTTCATCAGTTCAAAGGGTCAGTGTGTGCACCATTTGCATATAATCGATTTATTCTAAGAAACATCTCCAAATAAATTTGGCACGAAATGTAATAATAATAAATATTACCTGAATTTTAAACCACGAATAGCATTCTATTTTTATAATTCGCATTTGAAACACTACTAAATATTATTGAAAAAGATACATGATCTAAAAAATTCTTACTTGATGCAAATTAAATTGCCTTACTTCCTCCCCCCCCCAAAAAAAAAACATTACCGAGGAATATATGTGCTTACAAAGTCACCGATTATTTCCAATTCAAGGTTACCACTCTTTCTCACCTGGTATAATTCGTTATTCGAAAATAGAATGTAGCAAAATACCCTAACGAATAATACACGACGTGCAACATTAAAACCACATTTTCGGAAAGCAACTCACACAAGAAGTGTTCTTCTTTTTACGATATCCATGTCATAACAACGCGGAACTAAGGACAAACACAAAGCATCCATGCTAACGTTTCTCCTGGGTAAAAAATAAATTCGTTTAGTAGGGTACGCACCAATTGTATCTTCACGTGTTTCAAAGCGGTAGTAAGTAACGGATATAACGTGATGGCCCCACGACGAGTCGTGACAAGATACAGTAACAAGAAAAGAAGGCTAAAAATCACCTTTTCCTGCGGAGCCCATGGCAGATAAATGAATCATCTGGACATTCGGTCTTCATCACGTATTCTTCTTCTTCTTGGATTGGAATTGCGTTGAGGGAAAATAATGTTTCTTTTGTGTTTTATAGCAGACGATTTTTTTTTCTCTTCGATATAAATAATATTTATAGAAGAGTTATTTTTCATATCGTTTGAAGAACATTAGATGGATCTGAGAAAAAATATTATTCTTCTGTGGTATACTTCTTTTTATTGCTATACGGTTTATATTTTTTATCAATTTTTTTGCGATTATATTTCATGTTTATATAAAAGTTAATTATCGTAAGAGACCTAGACCTTCTTAGTTAGACTTTTTTAAATGAATAATTACTTTTCTCTGGATGGTAACTTAATTTTTTTTGTCCCTTTTACCATTCAGTAGATATTTTCAAATGTTCCTTAATAATTCTGGTCCCCACATATACAGTTTTAAAATAAGGATAAAAGCGAATTATTCATTTTTCATTTGTTAATAATAATTACAGGAATCAAAATTGTTATAACAGCACTATTATTAGTTGAACAATAAATTCTCATTTTTTTAAAAAAAATATAATCTTTTGCATTAAAATTATTCTGACAATATAACTGTAACCTTTTTGTTCTTGAATCAGAACTATTTAAAAGTTTAAGCAATCATAATAAAATGTACTCTCATAAATTTATTAAAAAGAATAAAATAATTGTTATAATCTTTATTTATTAAAATTACTTTAAACTAAATATTTATTTATTTTTATAAAGTAAATATTTATTTATTTTTATAAACTAAATATTTATTGGGTTTGTCTCGTAAATTATTATTTTATTTGGCTTTACAAAAAAAAAGTTTTTTCTCTTTTAACTTACAATTGTCGAAATTCTTGAATATTTATTCCATGTTGCCAACGTTTTTGAAAAAATAAATTTAAAAAAAAATTAAAATTTTAATTTGTATTTTTACGAAAGTTGAGATCCTCTTCGGTTCTGATAATTTCGTTTTTCGTACAAAATAAGCTAAAAATTTGTTTATTTACAGTTTTATTTAATAACTATGAGAAGTAACATCAAATTTAATTAAAATTTGTGGAGAATAACTTGCTTCTTATGATAATACGTTGATAATCATTGGATTTTTATTGAGTTATTTACTTTATTACAGTAAAAAGAATTCTTTTTTTTTTCGTATCTGAACTGAATATTAACAAATTTTTTGGAGGATTGAAAATTAATGCATTATTATGGTGATACATTTTTATCTCGAGATTTATGTTGTGAACATTCTATGAAATTATGAAACTGATTACAGAAGTATTTAAGAATGCAAAGGTTTGTTACAAAACGTAAGAAACCATTGATCTACAATTTGTTCAAATCAGCGCACTTTCGAGCGCGAAAATGTAAATACTTTTGTAACGCTTCGCCACTGATGCAGGACAACGACACTAGAAAAAGTCCGGTTGACATAATATTGATAAGATTTTTATCAAACTCCTAAGTGTCCTTGTTTGTCAGCTCTTTTGTTTTTGACTCGGTCATTTGGTTCATCTGGCTCCATTTGTTTTCAAGTCCATCAGCAAGATTTGGCCTTAGGGCCTTTTGTTGAACTTGGATGAGTTTGGCACTACTTTAATGTTACTTGTTTGTAATTTGTCTGACATATGTAGTACAGAATGTGAGAAAAACAATTTTGTTCATTAAAATCGTATTTTTCAAGTCAGATTTAGACACCAGATATTTTAAAAAAATATATCATTCATTAAAATAGTTCGTGGTAATATATGAAAATACCTTTAGGTAATCAGTTATTAGCTTTAAAATGTTAAAGCTTGCGTTTGTTGTTGGTTCTTATATATAAAACAATCGGTTTTTCGATAAGAAAGCTGTAAATTTATTGATGTATTAAGGTAGACGATGGTTAGATTTATTAAGATGTTACTAAATATTTGATATAATGTATATTTATTCAAAATTTTAAAATATTAAATGAACATTCATATAAGGAACTTTCACAAATACTTATTAAATCTTTTTTTTTATTAAATCTTTTCATTTAAATCTTTTTAAATAAACTAGTTTCTAAACTAAATGTCTGAGGAAATTATTTCATAAAATTACTATTCGGTTAATGATATGAAATATCAAGTACTGGTTAGAATGCTTGCTCCTGTATTTTTTTATTATGTTGATTAATTTGTGCTAAATATAGAATTCCAAAATTGGCCGCGTTCTTTCGGAATTTAAAAAATTGTGCATTTTTATTGGAATAAGAATATTGTTAAAATTTCACATACGCATGTCGTAATGGACAATCTTTTTCTTTTCGAAATAAGGAACCAAACTGTTTTGTTCCAAAGAAGAAGTTTCTTTTAAAACTGTCATTTTTAAAATCTTTTTGCTCTTAACAATAAGTTCATACGAAAATTGTTTTCTTAAAGTATTACGGCAGTTAATTTTACGAAATATTCTAAATTATTTTTGCTGCCGGATATTATAAAATTCGACAGAAACATTATCACTGCATTAAAATGCGTAAAATTTCTTATTATTTAATTTAAAATGTCATTATTTCAAAGAGAATAATATGAATATCTTTTATGAATTTTAAATAAATAAAATTTTGAGAACTTACTTGATTATTTATTTATTTTTTTGTGTTTTTCTAACTGCTATTTCATTTAAAGACATCTAATTATTTTTAAGTTGCATATTTGCGTTGGTAAATGGTTTAATGACAACAATTAAATTCTTAATTATAAAATTATAACTTTTATATAAACTTTTTTATTTTATTAAACTTAATTATAAACTTTTTCCATTGGAAATAAATGACATCATTAATTACGAACATGCCGAAATGAATTTATTTTAATGCTGTTTGGTTTAAATAATAACATACTATGAACCACCTGGCAGACTTAATTGGTATTTATTCTATTGTTCAGTAGACCTTGCATTTATGTGTTTAGATTTCAAAGATAAGCATATATCAAGGACTTATTTTTTTTAAAGTGTAATTTGGAATTCTATTATGGATTAGGGATAGGAATAAAGTTTATGAGCAATTCTTTATCCCAGTGCAGTGATTTAATTCTGTAATTGTAATGTTCCACTTGAATTATTCTTATCGGAAACCAGAACATTTTTTAAATGCTTAAAAAATTCATAATAATGCAAATATTTTACTTTTATTGTTCAATGGCACAGAAAATTTCACAATTTTACAAAATAAAAGACGGAGTGGCTTTTTTTTATTATTAAATACTAAGCCTTACTTTTTTGTTTTTTTTATCGATTGTTTAACAATGATCATATGTATTTTTTTTCAATCATTATGATTGCGTCATCTTCTTTATTTGCTTAGTACCTAAAGCTTGTTATTTTAAAATAATAGAAGCTGCTAAATTAACGAACCATTCAAATCCTAAATAAGTGAACGAATTCCTAAATAAAAGAAAAAAATAATAAATAAAGAAAATTGCTAGCAGGAGAATGATATATATTGGATTCTAATGTATAATCTAGAAAAAAAATCTTTTATTCTTTTGTGTACATTACATTTGTTATCTGACCTAATAAAAGCTACACAAATGTATTAGAGAATTATATGCTACTGTTTTATTACATTTTGTAAATCATTCAGCTTTTAAAATATAAATAATCCGTGTTTAAACTTTTGAAAACCAGAAAAGAAAACACATTTTTTTCTGGTATACATATTTCTCTAAAAGCTATTACATAAAACAAGTTCATTTGTATGCTCTTCTATTTTATGGAAACGAGGCGATAGCTCTAAAAGTTTTATAATGCTTTTATTATCCTAACTGCGTGTTTATTGCAAGTTACAATTTATGATAGTTCAATTGAACTCAAGAGATTAAAATTTGACCTGTTTAAATAATTTATAAAACAGCACAAATACCTTTCACACCATTAAATTTGTATTGATTTTTTTATGCTAAATAAGGATAGTTTAAATGTTTTTTTTCTCTGGTATTTTATTTTAATACAGTACTTGCTTGTAAATCACTTTGTAAATCCCTAAATGTTCAAAATAACAAGCATTTGTGCGTCGTATTTCTTTTGAGAATTGAGGTTATTTCTGAATATCCGTTTAACTGTCCAATCTCTTTTGTTACAGCAAAACTACAGAAGATTGAACCAAAAACTTTGAAAGAAAAAGAATAATTTATACTGATTTTATTGTTTCGTTGGAGAAAAACAAGTTTATTTTTGATGTTTTATTATATTTTTAAATGTTAATTTTCAGATAATATAACCTAGTATTCCAATTGCGTCTTTAGATCCAAATACATATATTTATGTTATAGTCAATGTGATTCATTGGTTATTATTAATAGTAATCGCTATTATTTCATTAGCGTTTCAAAATAACAAATAATTTTTAATAGTAACCGAATTTTAAAACATTTAATATATATATTAAAGTAGTGCATTTCGTGAAAAAATTTCTTGTTTTTATTTGGCAGCTGTTTTTTTAAGTTTCTCAAGAAATATTTTGCTTTTAAGATCTTCTTGTATGGGTGTCTAGAAAGAAGTGCATGTACTAATATTGCCTCTACTATTTGATTATCATAGAAAACTGTGATATCCGTTCCCGAAAAATCATCATCTAAATATTTATTGTAGAACCTAACTTATAAACAAATAATGTGATTTATAAACGTTTTTCTTGTCGTATTTATAAAATTTTCCCCTTAAGATATTCCATATATCATGCAAATATTGATTTGAAATACGGTTATTTTTTTAACATCATTTGATGTTAATCGATGAATAATAAATTTTAGTTAATCTATTGACGATGATGTCGTGTCCGCGTTACCACGGAAAGTGGGTGCAGTAGCTTCTGAGGGTTAAGACCCTTGAGCACCCGAGGGCAGAAGTCTGACTTCTAGTTCATATGGAGATGAAATACGCACACATTCGCTTGCACAACCCCTTTTTACAGAAGGGCACATTCACACACCTCACAGATAGAACACAGTAACAACCATGCCCGAACCGGGACTCGAACCCAGGACGCCCAGGTCACGGGAAAGGCGCGCTACCCTTATCCCAGGACGCCGGCATTTAATTTATTAATATATTTTATTTATTCATTAAATGATTTTAAGAAATTTTCAAAGTTCAGCTTTGTTATTTATTTATTTATTTGCTTAAGAAATTTTTATAACTTCATTAAATTCTCATTTCGACGCGCACCTTGAGTTAGGCGCATTTAGGTGTCTTTCTCCTCACGATTTTCCGGGGTTCTTTGATTTCTATTCATTTTACTGACCGTTTGCGGGAAACTACCGATCGTCGTCTGCAGACGAGAGTGGTCCTACAATGGGTCAGATGGCAGATTTACGTCCGTATTCGTAAAAGTAACGGGCCGTCGGAACGGGGTTTAAAATGTATTCAAGGATATCGATATGCAATTTTGATGCTTATAATCGATGCATAACTTAACCAGAGAAATTTCAGCTTTAAAGTTTACACTGCATTTCTCTTACACTTCATTTCTAAAGATTTTTCCTTTTTTTATCTGTTTTTCTCTGACAGTTGGATTTTTAAAATCATTTATTTATACATACAAATGAAAAAAAATATTTCAGTAGCATGACAGTCTGTGGTAATTCGTAAAACCATTTTATCATACAATCAAAACGTTTTGATTCTTATGACGTGTGTATAACTAAAGAAATTTCAACTTTAGTGAATGTTCAAAATGCATTTAGTGCATTGTTCCTACATTTCATATTAGTGCATTTCTCCTATTTCGAATTTCTAATTTTTTTTAAAAAAAACTTTTCTCTGAATTTATTTGATTTTAAAATTATTTGTTCATGTAAGTAAATGAAAAAAAAAAAACTATTGCATTAAGCATATGAAAAAAAATATTTAAATAACCTGACTGTTTTTTGGTAATTCGTAAAGCGATTCCTTTATACAGTGAAAAGGTTTTGACTCTTATAAAGTAATTTCATCTGTAATGGATATTCACTGTACGTTTAGTACACTATTCCTACATTTCATATTAGTACATATTTCCACTTCTGATTTCTAAATTTTTTAAAAAAACTATCATTGAAAACTATTTGTGTTCTGTAATAATTCGTTCATATAAATAAATGGAAAAAAAAATTATTGCATTAAACATGTGAAACAATATTTAAATAACTTGGCAGTTTTTTTTTATTCATAAAGTGAATTCAAGGATGCGTTTAAATGAGTTTGACCCTAACAATGCCTACCCAGTGGAAATTTCGTTTTAAAATTCTTGTCACATTTTTTCTAAAGATTTTTTAAACTTTTGTTTTCTCTGAAGGCGTTTCATTCTAAACATTGTTCATATTTCATAAAACAAACATAAAAATCACTGCATTTAAGGTAGAAGCAAAAGTATTTGAATTACCTAACATACGATTTGTAACCACACCTTCCATCAAATTAAATTAAATTTCTACCATACAGTCAACAGGAAATATAACCTGGAAAACTGTTTGATCTGTAAAGAATTGAGAACTATTTTCTTTGGTTGGCTGATTGAATCGCTTGATAATTTCTCTTCGTGCAAAGGTATGGTCTCGTGTTAAATCGGGAATGGCATGTTTGCGCTCAGCTTGATATTTAAGACTTTGACCAATGAACTAATGGATTCTGCGTTTGGTTGAAGGATTAAGGACTGCAATTTGGAGTGCTTCAAACTCAAAGGTTAAATATTTTGCAGCTAATTCTATTCTTTAATGGTTTATTCTTAATCTAAAGTTACCATTCATTGTTTTGGGGTATGCTAATTCTTTTAATTCTTTTTACGGATACTAGCATTTGCCATGTTATGAAACAGAAACAATATCCTTCTTTCTTATATTGTTTTCCTTGTTAAGTCTTCGCAAATTCTTTGAGAGGCCATTACACTTTCATATAATGGTTTATTTGCATATAAAACGCATATACTTCTTTCTTTTCCTATGTAGTATCCTTTTATTTACCAAGCTTAAAGTTTAAATGTGTTATTAGCAGCACGAAATTTAAAAAAAATATTTTCTTAGCTAATATTTATGGGTTAAATAAATTATTATTTAATCTAATAATATTAAACTACCGTTGAGTTCATGCGTTGATTTTTTTTTCTGCATGATTGGAATTAGTTACTTGATGTTATTGTTAGTAAAATTGTCAATTTACATACTTGACAGCTAAAATATTGTTGTATAAAAGTTTAATGAACAATTTATTATATGAAATTATCAAGCTGGTTGTGAAAATGGGTGAAATACACTCAGTTGTTAAGGCTGAATTGTTCGCAGAGCCAAAATTTTATTTTGTGAAAACTTTTAAATGGGAGAGGTGTTGGATAGACGATCATTGATGACGTATCGATAGTCAGTAATATGAAATAAAACTTTTTGTAATCGATTTAGTGATTTTGACTTAGTGACAAGATTTCCTCATGGGGAATGCATTACGATGTTTTGCTTTTTTAATTTTCTCTCAAATACATATATAAAGGGAAAAAATAGGCGACCTTTGTTGAAGTATGTAGGTATCATGAACTTTTATATAAAACTAAAATAACCGAAATCGGACCAGTGGTTGGGGCTGGCGTACTCTACTGCAAGATTTTCTCATTGAGAATGCATTATTAAGTTTTGTTTTCTCAATTTCTAAAAGGAGGAAAAGGCGTGCAATATTTGATGATATTTTTGAAGCAAAGAGAAATCGGACCAGTGGTTGGGAATGGGCGACTGATGTATTGATGTTTTTATTGTCTTAAATATATAGATTAAGTTTCTTACATCTAAAGTCGATCATTTATTATCATTCCGCAATATAGGAATGGAGTTGTAGCATTCCACGCCATTTCATTTCATCGTCAGTCCAATTAAGCTGGTTGTTAATGGTCTCTCCATACCACACAAACGTACTTCAAGCTTTTCTACGTTCACCGATTTAGGCTGGTCAGTCACGGTCACTATGCACCACATCAGTGGAATAATGGCATTCTATCCCATTCCATTTCTCTCTCTCTCTCTTTTTTTTGTTTGGCCATTTACCTCACGTCACCCTCATGAATGTCTTGTTTGGTATATCTACATCAATCCCACCAAGCCGCTTGTTCTCCACCCGCATTCGGTGAACGCCTATTCCAAAGGGTGCTATTCATTTTATCGCACCTATTTCGATCCATTTGGACGGAAAGAAAATTTCTTCAGTTGTATACCATGATATGTCATTTTCGGAAGAATTTGGCCCCATTGATTTTAAATTTTAGAGTATTACAGCTCTATAGGCGTAGCATGCTTTGATGTCCGGCTATATATAATGAAGATATATAATACAATCCTAATTTTTTTCAAAGGACACTAAACCTAATTTAAATGATAAAACATTTTACTGCTCTACTATAGTAATGTTTGGCGGTAAATTTTCTTATGGTATTCAACAGGTGGATGTCTAACTATTGTTTATACAGTTTTACCTCAATTTGTATATCCTAGTTCCTTCCCTCTTCACTCTCTTAGCAAAAGATGTTCTACGATATTTACACTATATTGTCCGATATTCCGAATACCTTATAATACTCCAACGATATCGAGAGCATCTCATACTATTAGGGCATAGAGAAACGAATCAGTACTCAAACGTTTTATGAATTCGAGTTAGCAATCAAATTGCGAAAAATTCTATTTGATGGTAAAAGGATCTTTTTTATAATTCACAATGATTGTTAATCAAATTTGCAGTTTGATTCGGTTAAATATTTGTCATATACGAGATGATATATTTTTTTACATGTTTATATGCAATATGATTTTTCTCAAACAAAACAAGATCCATCAATTACCTTTGGAATTAAATTTCATATCTTTTTATTATTTAACGTATAATTAGAGTAACTGATTAGCACAAATGAAATTGATTATCTTTATATCCGCAATGAAAACCAATCTTAGAAATAATCATCTGATATCAAGAACCAAGAAGTAACAAGATCCATTTTTATCTAGAAAATAAAAGGGGGTGGGACCTCAAGAAAAGTGTCATGGATAACCACATGCTACTCTTGCCTAATAGTAACTCATGAGAGGGGTTTTAAAAGCAATCTGTTTCGCACTCCAATGTTGTTATAACGTTCTGGCGCAACAATTCATCACTCCTCGGTTTGATGTGGACGAGCGGACAGACTGGGTGTCCCCTCGCATCTTCTGCAACTAATGGGCGTGGGGGGAAAGGAAGACCTTCCCCTGTGGTAATCCGATCGCAAGAAGTGTGATGCCTTTCTTTTTCCCCCTTTCACTTGAATGTCACAGTCAGGCATAGAAAAAAGCACCAAGGTATTGAGTTTTCTTTGGGACCCCGCATCTAGCCTTATCCGGAAATGGTGGTGTCTCTTTCTTTCAGCGGCGAGAACGTTGAGATTACGTGAGAATATCAACACTTTCGTTTTTGGTATGATCTTGATGGGAGTGTATTGTCTTCTTACCGTAATCTTGGAGCACTTTCTAGCCGCGCAGGAAAATCTTCTAATGGAAATATTATTACTTTATGTTGTATTTTTTAGATAAGCACCCTTTTAGGGCGTGCCATTTTTGAAGCGCTAAAGAAAATGGATGGAGAGTTTTACTGGTCTTTATAAGTATTTGTTGTATAGCGAAAATTGCATCGCATTTTAAATAAATGCATGTTTTGTATCTATACATTTTTTATTGGAGGTTCTTGCTCTCGATATATTTTTTGAGGGCTTGAAAGAAATTTTCATTCTTTCAATAGAATGTTTTCTTTTTATCAATATATTTTTAAAAAAATATGCGATAATGCAAATCTCTTTAGTTATGTACCAGCTTAAGCGAAGTGTATGTTTCTTAGTTTTTATTATATACTTAATGTAGCTGGTTGTGTATGTTTAATCCAAGGAAAGATGCTTTCTTGTCCTTTTCTTTTTTATTTTCGCGCACACACACACATATAATAACATACATGGACGATGATCACACATATATAAGGAAACACATAATATATACGTTTAAAAGTAGAAATTGCCGCTAACAAAGAGCGAACGAATAATTCTTTTTGCCGCTAACAAAAGAGCAAGCGGTACCTGCTTGCACCAGTTTCACACCAACTCTCTGTTTGAAGTGTTAACAATAAGAATGCTTAAGTGCGCTTCCCTCGCATTCCAAACATACAAATGGTTTAGAGCATATTGCGCCATCTATGTTCAGTATTAAATTTCACTATATGAATAAGTACACAAAGAATAAAAAATACAAATAAAATAATTAAATGAAGAACAAAAATTACAGATAATGAAATCACATAAACACTTTTATTAGCTATGGTCAAGATCAATAACAGACAAGAGTATTTTTTGGAGATTATATAATGCAATTTAAATAAAATTTCATTAAAATTCAACCTTAATAAAATACCATTGTACAAGTACTAAATCATCAGGATAATTTAATAGTTTTATTATAATTTTTAATCATACTTGTATGCGTAAGGAGTTTGGAGTGCTTTAGGAGTAAGTAAAAATTAATTTCCTTAGCACGTTTGGCTTACAATTATTGACATCATTTACAGAATATTGGACATTGAAAGGACCCAAATACAGTTCTATCTCTCTTTTATACTTTTTAAGACAAATTGTGGTGTAAATTGAGGGAAAATGTAAATCTCGGAAGCCCACACAATAATTATTTCTGAAAGTTAATTTGGCAATTTATAACACTGTGAATGCGAGTACATAAATGTTGGATAATACTTTGCAACAAATTCTTTACACAATTATGGTTAATGAGCCTCACATCAAGGTGTTATATTCAGATACAACTTAAGAAAAATCTATTTTATGAAAATAATTTAAACATTAATAAGTCATTCAGGGGTGTTTGTGCTCCGGGGAAACCCCGGAATTCCGGGGATTTTGAACTTCGATTCCCGGAAATTCCGGGGATCGTCGTTCAAAAGGAAGTAGGAATAATAATGAATTATTTATTTTGATCTGGGTAATTTTGTTTGCTTTGAAAGCAGAAAACGCAAGGTCAGTGTGTGTGGTGAAAACTTTTCCTTTCTTTCTCCAAAGGCAGTGATAATGCGTGAAAAGGGGGGAAAAAACTTCTTTTTTGTTCTTTCCTTATTGCGAGTTATGATTCATTCCCCCGGTTCTCGGACATTCTCTTCTGGATTCTTTTCGGCAAGTAGGCGCGGCAGAAAAAAAAGGGAGAGACTTCGTTCGACCAGATGTGCGATCACGTGACCTGGGTTCAAAGGTCTTAATTTTGCAAAATTAATGGTTATTAATTTTGCAAAAAAAGTAATTCATTGAACTTTTATAATTAGGTCATTCAATACTTCATAATCGTAATTTTTCATTTCTCCCCCCCCCCTTCTCGAAACTCCAAAATGTCGGTAGTAAGACCGTAAAAGTTTCCGGGGATTTTTTGGGGTCCCACAAACACCCCTGGTCATTATACATAAGTTGTTTACAGATACTCTATAGAACTGTTCAAAAATCATTTTTCTTTGATAGATATTTCTGAATCATTTTTCCCAACATGCACTCATTTTTTATCTTCAAATTTCTATCATTTAATTCACTAAAAATAGAATAGTAATAAGAAGATAAATATTTATCATCTTATTCATGATAGCATTCCATTCTCAGTCATGAATGGCAAACAATTTGCTTCTGAAAGAGAGTGCTACGTTTATAAAAAAATGTAGATTTATCATCAAGCTTCAGAAAAAAAAAAAAAAATGTACTTGTAAGGGTGCATTATACATCAGAGACTCTTTTCTGCTTAGCTTAGCTTAGTGTAACTTTTCATCGTTTTTTTTTTTTATTTCTTATTTCTCGATTCTTCTGTCCGAAAGTTTTTTCATTCATGTTCCAGGCTATCGAGATTTTTTTTTTTTTTTCTTGGCACGCTTTATTTTTATCCCTAAGCAAGGTCATTCAGAAATCATGATGGCATGTTAGGAAGAAGCCCTATTCATTACTCGTTTCCAGTTACAAATGAAAGCCGCTAAGTTTCTCTTACGCCTTCTTTTTAATTATGAAGTTCTTACTTGTTTTATACGAGTTAAAATAATTTTCATAAAAAATGACATTTTTCAATTATTTTTTTCTAAGCTAAGAATGCATTTTCTTGTGACTCTGTCTAGTTTCTTAAAATAATTTTTTTTTGTTTCCTATTTTAATATGTTTCAGAACAAGATTCTTATTTGTGTGACAATTTATTAAATTTCCCCAAAAATATTTATTAAAATATTAATAATTTTTTATAGATCCATAAATAATTATTTTTAAAGATTATAAAGTTTTAAGTTGAAACAGTCATGCTGAATGCTATTGATACAATTTGACGCAATAACATTTTTTTAAAAAAAACCCATAGCATCTAAGTATTATTCTATGCGCTTAGAAAAAATAATAAAATAATAGTAGACTAATAAATAATAATGATAAAATTTTATATATATTTTATTCTGTGAATAGACATTTGTTGTATAAGAAATGGTTCAAGTTCTTTTTGATACAATTAAGATGACACGCGATTAATTTATTCAATGTTGTTTTTTTTAGTCACTGCAAGATATCTTTCTTTTATTGGAATATATTTTACAAAAATTGCGTATACTAAATAAATTAGAAGCAATAGAAAAAAATCCACGAATAACTTCACATTTTAAATCTATGCATAACTTTTATTCAGCGAAATTAATTTTAACCATTTTAGTCATGAAATCAAGAAAGTAAATTTGCTTGGTGATATTAATTAACTAATAATCTGCGATTCTATTTAAATGAATTCATAATTGCCTTTATGGCAACAAAGCCATCAAATACATTTTTCACTGCAAAAATAAGTAATGAAAATTAATTAAAAAATTATTACTTTTCTTTTTCTTGTAATTATACTAAAGATTAAATGAAATGTTTTGACCTTTTCCCCCCAATTAGATATTTTTGTTCGTTTACTAATACATTTTTATCAGTTACGATTTGATAAAAGTTAAATTATTTATTTATTTTTGTACTGCTGTTATAAAATTACTTACACAATTTTGAATTCAAAGCATGATTTTTTTTAATAAACTATATATAAACGTATATATCATGAAAACGTTAAATAAATAATTTCAGACATATACATAAATAATTATTGTTTATCTTTATGGAATGATATCATACAGAAATAAAATTTCTTGGAAAGAATTCGTGACCAATGATTAATAGTAATCCCGAGAATAGTTCAGAGATGAAAGTTTTAATTCGTTTATGTGCGAAAAGATTTATTTCGCCTTTTTTGATAGCTGCCATTTATATTATTTCATATTTCCTTACTTTGAAGATTTAGAAATAAATTAGCAAAAATTCTTTCCTCAATTTGCAATTAAAAGCCACGACAGTAAAATCTTAATTTTTATCATAAAGTTGAGAAAAGAACTTCCATAAATCTTATTATCACTGGTTTCTTTTTTTATAATTTTTTATAATTATAAATTTAATAATTCCTGTTAATTAATAACAAAAGAAAATATTATCTTCCCCATGTCCTTCCTCTTTCAGTTCGAATTCAAGGTTCAAAAACAAGGAAATTTAGATTGAATGCAACCATTTTTGCATCTTTTGTTGATAACACCTGCATCTTTTATGGTAGGAAGTTTCACAATCAAAAAAAGGGGAGAGGTTGTAACACGTTGAGAGTTTTATGAGATGTATTTATGCCTCATGTTGTGGGTGGACATTCTTTGTTATTCTGCCATTGTTTGTATCAGTACTACCCGTCGATTACTCTTATTGTTAATAGTTATTTAACTTTCCTCTTCATTTTTGTGATACTCAATTTTGTTAGTCATCAATCGTTCAAAATGTTAATTTCTCTTAGCTTTGTATTTTCCTAAGCAGCTTGCATTGTTTAAACTCAATAGCTGTTTCCTTACTTTTATCTACTATTATATTTACATTAGCTAATTTTAAATGAATTTAATTATTTTTGTTTTATATTGTTCGACGGGTTTTAAGATGCCTGTTTTCTAATTAAGTTTCAGCGTTTTGATTAAATTTTTTATTTAATTTATTCACAAACTAATTATTTAAAGTATGTACAGTTAGAATCTTTCTTTTATAAAGCCACTCTCAAATGCCGTATTTTTGATGAATCTTTTAAAATAAATCAAGAAGCGTAAAAAGAGATATATTTAAGTTGTTTTTAGTTTATTTCCTATTATGTTAAATAGTTCTTGTTTTAATTAATTATTAAATCCTAAAAGATAAATATTAAGAACTTTAATATAATTCTATAATATAATAAAGTTTGCAATATAAAAGATATTTAGAAATACGTTGCTAATTTGGTTGTGACAAATGGATTCGCAAAATGTATATTCACAAATCATGCTAGTTTAAATTTTCTAATTTCTAAAATTACAAAAAATTATTTTGTTAATTAAAAATATTTAAATTTAATCCAAAAGAAACCATAAAACCACGCACAAAAATCCGCAATATTATAGTTTTCTGAAAATTTATTTCTATAATTCTGTTCTTACTGAATAACAATAAAAAAATTGAAGAGTTTTATGAAAAACTTTAATCACACATTACTGTATTTTTGTGCATACAAATTTGCATTTGATTATGCAATTAAATTATTACCTTCTACTCTTTACTCTCTCAATAACTCTTACCTTAAGTAGCTTGTCAAGTTATGCTTTTTTTTATATTCTTCATAGAACTACGCCTTCATCTGTACATATTTTGCATATCTTTGACGCTCATACCTTAATAGTGCTTTATTATTTTTCTTCCTTGGAAATTTGACACAGTAACCCACAGACTCATGAGCCATTTACGATAATGCTTCCTCTCTAAGTCAGTTTTTAAGGTTTTTGCTAGTAAAAAAAAAGTTAAAAACTCATTTTCCTCCTTTGAAGAAACCACCCAATAGATCATAAAGGTGTAACTTAGTGCATCCGGTTTTCTGAAAGAAGTAGAAATTTTGGACGCTGTGAAATACTTTAGAGCAAAAGTTCAACGAGTAACAATTTTTTAAGCAGAAAATTTTACAGTGTATGTTTTGCAAGAAATGCAGAATAATTTTTGAAATTTATTTTTATTTGTTTACTATTTTAATAATTTATCGGATAAAGTGTCATTATTAACGTTATTAAATTCGTTGATTCTTGCTAAACTTGCTATAGCATAAATAGTATTGTATTTCAAGAATTGGATAATACTAAATGTCTTTCTCTTAAATTGGAAAATTGGAGCCAAGGACATATTTGCATTTAGCTCTATTTATATTCTAGTTGTTTAACTATTATACATAAATAAATTTATAGTTGTAAAATCTGTCAGTCAAAAGTTTGAATTATTGTAACAATTAATTTAGTTTCAAGTGCAAGTCAATTACTCTTTATAACTGATATTTGATAAACAGTTAAACTTGTTCTTATTGCCATTTTTTCTCTCCAAATTTTCAAAAAAAAAAAAAAAAAATAAGAAATCTTGGATTTTGTTATTGTGAGATTAATATCATGTATAAGTAATATTGAAAATAAATAAAATATATGAATTTTTTTAGTTAATTATATACGTATTTAATGGCAACAAGTAGCATGTTCTACAGAATAATATTTTTAATTATTACGGATCTATAAATAGATAATTAATATTGAATCTATTACATCACATATAGATAATCCAAAAATCACAAATTAAATTTGTTATTTATGATTTTATTGTTGGGAAATATATATATTTTATATATATCTTATTTGTCATTTGTAATTTAAATCATTATTTGAAGAACATAATCAATCTTTAGTATCCAAATGAAAACTGAATCCTTCAATATAAGAAAAATTCGGAACAATACAAATGTATTGAAATGTAATATTATCTTTCAAGTTTTGTGGCAGGATTTATGCCTGAATCTGTGAATGAAAGTCGATATTTCAAATAATTTGTGGTATACAATTTGAAATTAAATACTTTAACATAAACAAAATTCAGAGCAATATAACAAAAATGAAACGCGAGTTATTTAAAAAATATTTTGGCTTGCATTCATTTTTGAATTTGCATATGAAAGTCGATGTATCAAATAATCTCATCTGCATTTGAAGAATCAAGGTCTTCTTCAGAATAGATAATCTAATGTTAAACGGACACAAAGCCAAGAAGGAGACAATGAAATTAGGAATATCTATACGGGTCAGCAAAGAACGGAACTGACCATAGGCTTTTATTCTTGATCACGTGGTTCCTTCGACACGGTATAAAAAAAACCCTCGTAACTTATCAGGTGGCGTGAGGGGTTGTGAATCGTGAAGATCGTCTGCCGGTTTTTCTTTGTAAAGTGTTGGTGGTTTTTGTTTGGTTTTTTACCCTTCGCAGTGATTGCGAAAAGGAGGTCAAGGCTGATCTAAACGATGGGAATTCCAATTAATGAAATGACTGACCATTCTTTGTGTTTAAAGAATTAGCGCCGTAAAATGTATTATCAACCATGGCGGTCTGAAATATGAAAATAATTTGAATTCTTGCGTGTCATTAAATCATTCATTTTTGTGTCCCAAAATTCCATGCTTCTATATAATAAAATTTCTTTTTGGAAAAAAAAAAAATTGTAGAAAGTTAGCTTCTATTTAACTAAAATTTCAGAAAAAGTATTAAAAAAAAGTTAAGAAAATTATATATCATGGCATATGTTGTTTATTAATATCTCGTTTGTTGGAAATCTGCTTGTTGATATGGCTAACTGATGCCAAATTGTCAATCCCAAAAAGCAAGATGGTTTGTAAGGCAAGCAATGAAAAATAAAACGGTTATAGTTCGAGACTAACTGTTCAAAGTTTAAACGAATAATAATTTTTTTCCAAAGAATTAGTAGGGTTTCTTTCTTTCCTTCTTTTTTTTTTTTTTCGAACTTCGGAGCTGTGTGCGCTTTCATCATCATTTATATCTTAATGGACATTGGTGACTTGGCATATTTTTGGCGACTTGGTATCCTTGGCGATATGAAAGGATACAAATTAATAGATTTCAACCTATTGGAATTTTCGCAGAATGATTTTTTTTATATTGTAAGTAAATCTGTTCAAATATAATCAGCCATAGTAAGTGAAAATTCAAATTGACAATAAGCAAATGGTTATAAAGGGCTGGCAACTCTATTGATTGATATTATACATATTTATACACATTTTAGAGCCGTTTGAAGAATTCCATGAAATCAAACAATTAGAGTTAAAATTACTGACTTTTATTTGTTGTCTATTAAAATCTAAAAACTTAATTTAGCCTAAATGAATCAATTACTTTTTAAATTGTTTTCTTGTCTGAATAATTAGGAGTGTTGATGCGATAACGCAAGCAACTATTACAGCTTTACCCATACTGTAAGTTTGAGTTGTATATGCATACAATGCAATAGGTCTAAAAACTTTTGCCTTCTGTCTATTTTTAGAAACATAAATCGTCTGCACTTTATAAAAATGAAAGTTAAAAAAGGAGTTTAAAAAAAAAATTTTTTTTTTACGAAATGATATGTATATATATATATACGCGGTTTATTTTCACCGACTAATTTAGAATATTTAAAAATTTTATAAATAACTTTTTGAGTATTTAAAAACCGCTATTTTCATTTATCGTATATTGTCTCTTTGGGGGATAAAATCGCCCCATACAGTAGGTACTAGGTGTGGCGTTCTGAAACGAACACATAGTGTGCTTATAATCTTTTTTTATTGTTTTTTTTATCCCATAACAATTATTTTAGACATTTAAAAAACAAAAGCCATATACTTCTTAAATCAATTTAATATGATGAATTTAATAATAAATTGCTCAATTTATTAATGGTTTGATTATTTATTATCTGAGAATTATCCATTTATTGAGCTTTTTATCGTAGTTTGATATATATGTTTATTACCTAAACTAGCTTTTATTAAAAGAGTAATTTAGATGTTTTTATTCAAGAATCATATAGAATAAAATCCATTAACATATATTTTTAGAATTGATATTCCGAAGGTGTTTCTTTCCCTTAAATTTTAGCAAATAGCATAATTTGATACCAAACATACCGAAACAAAATGAAGAAAAATTTAAAATAGTTACTTACAATTATTTAAAATGCCATCAGTCTTTAACATGTGTATTATATGAATTTAAAAAAATATACATAGGCTCTTAAATGGAAAACAAAGTGCTGCACTAGATCGTGTGTCAAGAAATAATAAGTAAAATATTTACAAACGAAATAAAATTTTAAATAAAAAAATAATAATTGTCTTTATTTTAAGGACAAACATGTATCTCAAAACAGAAAAAAATTGCTTTGCTAAACCAAAATAGTTTATGGCTATCTTTGAAATTATTCTTAATTGAATGTTCTTTAATTGTGATTGAAGTCTTGGTAAACCAAAATAGTTTATGGCTATCTTTGAAATTATTCTTAATTGAATGTTTTTTTAATTGTGATTGAAGTCTTGGTAAACCAAAATAGTTTATGGCTATCTTTGAAATTATTCTTAATTGAATGTTTTTTAATTGTGATTGAAGTCTTGGTAATCCATGAGAAATTTTGTAAATGACGTCTCTTTCTCTTCTGTTTAAATGTCATCATCTCTTAAAGAAGATACTAGTATGAATAATTAGTTTAGAACCCAGAAACAAAATGGCGGGAATTTTGTTCTTGTATGGCATTGTAGAGAGTCAAAATAAATAGGTGAAGGCGAAAATATGTTAATACTATAAAATTTTAAGAACACTTCTTTTAGCATTGACTAAAGTTTCTTTCTGGTGATGAATATGTTTGAGAAAATAAAGGCAACCCATTTTTAGAGCGTCTTTCTTAATAGCTGAGATCAATGGCAACCGGAAAAAAAACAGCTTCGTGCTAAATAAGTTGAAGTTCAACAAGTTCTACCATGATTATGTACCCTTGGGATTCCACTGGTTTGCTTAACAAACTTACCGAAACCCCCGTGGACCTCTGGGATCTTGAACCCGACTGTTATTTATTTATTTATTTATTTCACTTAAAGAAGCGGAACGTTCGAAAAAAAAAAGAATTTAATTTTTTTTTCTTTCTCCTTTTTATGCATATATTCACAACAGTTAAAGATATGCTTGCGAAAGGTTTGGAACTTTTTGCGCTTTTGTTTAAAATTAATGATATGCAGCGTTGTCCTTTGCTTATGTTGAAATTTGTTACGCAGGTGTTTTTGACATGACTCGAGGGGATTATATTTGACTGGAAGATATATGTGTGAATTACAAACTATTTATTTCGCGGGGAAAAAGTATTGTAAAAACTTAATACTTTTCAAGCTTATAAATCTGTTGTATTAACCAGAGCATTTGGAGTTTTGAAAATTAGAATTACTAACAGTTAGTTTGGTTTTTGGTAATTAAGACAAAATAACATTAGAAGCAAAATCTTAAAAATATGATATTCGTTTCTCATATTTTATATGAATTTAAAAAGCTTTTTGTTTATGTACAATTTATTTGTGTTGACTTCTCCATTATAATAATGTCATAGATAATCTATAACTAGGGATTGCAATACCGGACCTAAATTTCAATACCGGTATTCGGTATTTTTTAAATCTTAATACCGGGATACCGGTTTTAATACCGGTATTAGAAATTTTAGAAAAGAAGGAAAACACAGGTGTTTCTTTGTTTCATTTGCCAGTTTTGTTAGAGAGTGTAAATATCACAAAAATAATTTGTAACTTATAAATTATAACAGTATATAATCACAAAAAAGTAAAGGAACCTCTTACTTATTTAAATCACAAAAAAGTGTAAATATCACTATTCAGTCTATGGTACTATTACAAATTTTTGAAATGTGATCTTAAAAAAACATAATGTATCCATTGTACTGTCATTAAGCCTGAAAAGCAATTTTGTGTAAAAATTACCAGCTGTCGAAAACGCTCTTTCGGCATCTACGCTAGCTGGTGGTACTGTTAGCAATGCGCGATATATTTTTTTCAAGTATTTACCTCTAAATCCCTCATCTTCAAATAAATCGATTTCTCGTCGGATGGTTTTGGATATAGCTGATTTCTGTATTGTATTTTGGTTCGTTGAAATATTTTTAATTTATCGCTAATTCTAATTTTTGTTCAAGAGACAATTCCTTTTCACTATCTACAGTAGTGACATCATAATCTTCGATAATTGAACCGAATTCTTCTGAATGTGGAGGTAGGTTTGTGGGTAAAAAATTTTAAGAAGAAAATTTTCTCTAAACTTAATCAAATTTGAACTGGTTATTTTCTTTTCTTCTTTTTCATTTTCATTTTTAAAATCGTTATAATTATGTAAATGCCATAAGACATTTTCTATTTCGGTATGCCTTTCTTCTGTGCGATTTTTCAATGTAATATATAATTCTTTAGATAGTGATGTGTGCTGTTCTTTCAGTGATTGCAATATGAAATGTATTGTTGCATTAGCTGTTATTAAAATCTCTCCGACATAATGCCTCAATAGTCAGTTTTATTGGAAGTAGAGCTGATATAGTTCTGGATATTAAGTCGAATTCACTATCTGAAAAAATAATTTACAGGTTTAAGTCGATTATTGCTTTTTGAATTGGATTTCTCAGTTTCAAAAATCGTTCCATCATTAGGAGTAAACTGTTCCAACGTGTTTTAGAATCTAATATTAACATATATTCTGTTTTATTTTCAGTTAGTATATATTTTAGTAAAATATCCTTTTTATAGGGAAATGTTTAAATATCTTAACAATTTTTCGAACTTTATAAATTATAGGAAGCAATTCTTGATAGATTAATATTTCATCGTCATTAGCAATATTTTCTTCAACAATTACATTGTCATGAACTTCATTATCAATATCACTCTCACTTTTACTCTCTTCAAAGTTGAAATCCAAAGTTTTTATATCCACTGTATTTGGATTCTTCTGTTCTTTATTTTTTTGGTATAATACATCTATTACTCCTAATTGAATTCCATGTGCATAGCACAACTGCTGATTTGCACCAATCAACTTTCCAACTTTTTTCATAATTGTTGCGCCATCAGTCGTTATGGATACAATATTTTCTTTCAGGGATATTCCATGCTTCTCTAATTTAGATTTACGCAATTAATTAAGCCATTAATTAGCTAATTAATTTCGCCCGTTAAGGAGACATAAAAACAAAAATGTATACTATTTTGCTATGTTCGCGATCCCTGAACATATAGTGGAGACCATTTTAAAAATTTCTAGTGAATACCGAAAAACCGGCATTTAAGCTTGTGAATACCGGTATTACAAAATTGTACAAATGGCTCAAAATACCGGTATTCGGTATCCCGGTATACCGGTATTGCAATCCCTATCTATAACTCAGAATATATTTTCTAAATCTAAGCGTATAATTATTTTTTTTATAAAATATCCAACAAATCTAGAAAAAAATCAAGCTGAATATTTCAAACATTAAATAAATTTATGCTATATAAAAGAAAAAAAAAATTCTAAATATATAAACTAATTTCATAATATTTTAATTGCGCTTTGAATACTAATTGTTTTTCTCTCCTCTTCTTTAATACGCACACAATCTTCATAAAAATAATTTTAATTTAAAACTAATCACTAATAGCTTAAGCAATACTTGATTTTTCCCACTTATTTAGCAAACTAGGACTTATAACATCCAATTAAGAGCGCTGAGCTGAAGTATATCCCTACACCTGGTTTTCAAATTACTAATGGCTGCTAACGATACCATCTGACTTAAAAATGCAACAGCAAGAGCTTGTTATACCCGTCAGAATTCATTCCATAACTGCATTCTTCAGTTATTATTAACCTAAAATGTTTTTCCTTATAACACAAGGGTCGTTGAAACCTCGAAGCACCCCCTACAGGAAATACCAAAAGGGAGCGCATCAGGGGTTGGTGGTAAGGGTTGAAGAACCTTGGTCATTAAAGGTACTTCATATTCCATTCCGTGGGTGTGCCTGAATTTTTAAAGACAGGCACCCTGCTACTGTGGAAGACGCCGATGGCGGCTTCGAATCTGAAACAGGATATCGTATACTGCTGTTAAAGAACCTCATGGTGATGCCAAATTTTGTATGACGGAAATCGCTTCATTGCTTACCATATTTGTTCGATGCAGATGTCTTTTTCTTACAATTTTTTTTAAAATTTTATTTTTAGGTTGTTGTCCCAGATACATACCTTTAATCTATTATCAGTAGTGTTACTAACCAATTTCTATCTAGAAAGCTGTGATGGTGCAAGATAAGGTTGTAAAAATAAATAAGCTACTACAGGGAAGATTTTAAGATATTTAAAATCAACATTATCGTCATCAGAATGGCAAATGATACTTAGAAAAGAAGAGGGGAGAAGTTGTGCCCCCAAAATTGTCCCCTCACGAATTTCTCTTGCACATTTTAAAATAAACTCTTCAAAATGTAACATTTAAAAGAAGTCAATTCATTTAGTAATTCAGAAATTACTACATTTAAGTTTAAATAAATAATCAGAAATAGAATTGGTTTTGAATCGAATGTATAAAATATTAATTAAAATAATTACGAGGTTTTTATTATTTGAATTTTTAAATTATATGTCGTAACAAGGAAAATATTTCGTACCAAAAAGTTCGTCTGAAAGTAAAATTTTTATGAAAGGTCATTTTTTTTAGATAATGGTTTAAATTTACTATATTAGTATTGAAAATAATGCTCTTTTTAATACAGATATATTTAATTTGATATACAGAAATTAATTACTATAATGATTAATATACAAAAATTTTAATACAGATATATTTAATGAGAGAAACTGTATTTTATAATGCGTAATGTCTTTATAACAACAAAAAAAAACATTATGTAAAGTGTTTATTTTTTATTTACATTGCATTCATTACAATAATTTCGTATATTCAAACTAAATAATAGCGCATGGAATTCAATTAACAGCTTTATTAATCATAAAGTTTACTGAATTTTTTCAGAAAAACATTATTTTCATCGAATCAAATCTGACTAGATTTTAGAAAAAAAGTTTATACAAACCAGAATGGTTATAAAGAAAGAAGTTTGTTCTTTTAAGGTTAAGTAAATAAACTCCACCTTTAACCACACATTTTTTCAGAAAATCCACTTTTCTCTCAAGTTGTAGCTGTGTTCATATAAAGAACTTTCGTTATTCAATTCTGTTTCACCTTTGTTTTCGACTGGTATATGACACAAACTTTACGATTTGACGCAAGTCTTTAGAATTGACTTTAACCACATATTTCACCCCATTAGAGCCAGGGCAGACATGAAAGCAAAGGCCCGTTTCATGGCTGACAATAAAAGGTTTCCTTGTTTTGTGCATTCTACCAGGGGAGTCAGAGAGTGTTTGATAATTTCAAGTGGTGTGTGTCACAACTTAAACAAGAAAGGTCTTATCATAGTTCGGTTAATTTGTCATGAAAAGAGGGATATTACTGTACTGAAACACTTCAGTGATAGTTCCTGTTACAGAGACATTTTTTCAACAAATATCGGTACAAGAGATCAGAAAAAATGCATAGACACCATTCTAAGTTACAGACAACTATTACTGCTCTTGTTTAAATTGTTCTTAAAATTCATTTTAGAAACTGTGTAATAGGCAAGCCTCTTGTTAAGAGAGGACGTGGTCGTTACCTAGCCTGGGAAGCACAGAGATGGAAAATAATTTTTTTCCCTCTTCAGGCTTTTAAATCCCTCCCCCCTCCGACAATTATCAAAGGGGGGTGGGTGAGATATTGGAAAAAATATTTTGGACCAGGAACGATAGATTTAGCCCTGCTAGGCATTGATCTGCACTGTGAATGGAATATTGAATAGTCACATATAAATATATATGACCGGTACTTGTTCATTTTGCTTTTGAACCTGAATCAACTATGCATTCGACTCAAAATATGTGATGTCAGTTAGACTGTAAGTTAACAAGCAAAGATTTAAACGAGATTCAACCCCTAGTTGTAATATTATAGTATGAAAGTGTTTTAGAACAGATTCATTTATACTTTAACTATTTTTAAATATTTACTTTAATTGTAGCAACCATGACAAGCACACAAAAATTTTATTTAATATCCTAACGCCTACATTTATAAATGTAGTTACTGAAACAGTGAAAAATATTGAAACGTGTATGTACGTTTATAAATGTAGTTACTGAAACAGTGAAAAATATTGAAGCGCCTACGTTTATAAATGTAGTTACTGAAACAGTGAAAAATATTGAAACGTGTATGTACGTTTATAAATGTTGTTACTGAAACAGTGAAAAATATTGAAGCGCGTATGTTTATAAATGTAGTTATTGAAACAGTGAAAAATATTGAAGCACGTACGTTATAAATGTAGTTATTGAAGCAGTAAAAAAATATTGCAACGCGTACGTGTATAAATGCAGTTTTTGAAACAGTAAAAAATATTGAAACGTGTATGTACATTTATAAATGTAGTTACTGAAACAGTGAAAAATATTGGAACGTGTATGTACGTTTATAAATGCAGTTACTGAAACAGTGAAAAATATTGAAACGTGTATGTGCGTTTATAAATGCAGTTACTGAAACCGTGAAAAATATTGAAACGTGTATGTACGTTTATAAATTTAGTTACTGAAACAGTGAAAAATATAGAAACGTGTGCTTGTATAAATGCAGTTACTGAAACAGTAAAAAAATATTGAAACGCGTACGTTTATAAAACAGTTTTTGAAACAGTAAAAAATATTGTTTGGAAATATGCTAAAAATGTTGCTGTTAAAGCATTTTGAAATATGTACTAAAATTAGAGAAAAAAAATTGCCCAGAAATAAATTAGACAACATTGAAAAGCAAATTTCTGAATTCTAAATAATGTTTTAAATGATTTTTCAATTAATATGCTCTTTGAAGTTATTTAAGGGAAACATTATAAGGTCTATTAATATATAACTGGCATTTTTAAAAGTGAGTTTAAATGAGCAACTACTATTCAAGAACGAACTACCTGCTAAATCTGTTATTTTTAGACCTATCTATTTATAAAACTTTTTTTTGCGGGAATTTTAATGATGCATATAACATTACAAACTACGATACTGATAGCATCCTACATATAAACAGAATCACATTAAAATTACTTGTTTTTGATTTATATAGCAATGATACTAGTAATTGTATTGTATTTACAGAAGGTAGAATACATCTTTTTCTTAATACCATCTTTATGCACATTCTTATTTACTATCGTCTTCGATCATCCACATCCAGTCTCCAAATCCTACTTTTCCCAAACGAAACTCATCAACCCCAACTGACCGCGCCATTTCCAGCAAGCTTCTTACCTTTTGTTCCTCGGGCAAGCATCAGTGGTCACCGGCCCATTGTCCCGTGAATTTGGCCATTGGTCACTCAACCGTGGCAGGCGATCTTCCGTCAAGATAATGAAATCAAACCACCCTCGTAGCGTCCGAAAAGATGCTGCCCAAGAAGAGGATCCGTACTGGGTCACCGTTGGCAGAAATTCCGTGTCACTAGGTTAGTTAGGCACAAGAGGATATCTAGCAGAAAATTTCGTTTCCGATTCGCGAGATATCTATTTGAAAGGGAAGATTTAGGGCTGTTTATAGTGGTCCGCAACCTTGATTTCTTTTTGATAATGGAGGCGTAAATCGGAGTAGAACGGTACCATTAACTTTGGACTTGAATGCTACGATTTCCCGTTCTCTGATGGAAGATTGAATGTGTCTTAAAAAAAAAAAAAGACTGAGATTTTTTTTTTTTTTAATAATTGCATGATCATTCGAATTGGATTTTTTTTATTGATTGATAAATGAAATTGATATGCCAAATATTTATATTGATACTCGTAACCTGGAATTGTGAGAATCTTATTAATAATTCTTCAAAACATTCTATTTATTGATTATGCGTTCTAAAAGTAATAGATAGTTTAGAAAAATAGCATCTGTGAGTTCCGCAACTTAAAATTACTTTTTGATAATAGAGGCGTAAATCAGAGTACAATGACACCATTAACTTTGGACTTGACTGCTGCGATTTTCCGTTCACTGATGGAAAATTGAATGTAGGTAACAAAAAAAGACGGGGATTTATTATATAAATGTGTGATCATATCATTCGAAATGGATATTTTTGTTATTGATTGGTAAATGGAACTGATTTGCCAAATATTTAGATTGATACTCGCAAGTTGGCATTGTGAGAATCTTATTAATAATTCTGAAAAACATTCTCTTTATTTATTATGCGTTCTAAAAATAATAGAGTATTTAGAAAGGTAGCGTCTGAGAGTTCCTCTACCTTGATTACTTTTTGATAATAAAGGCGTAAATTTGAGTACAATGGCACCATTAACTTTGGATTTGATGCTTCGATTAAAGAATGGATACGAAAAGGAATGGATTTGTTCACATACAAATGTGGTTCCTTATCATTGGATACATGACGTAAACATGATGAATTTATTTTAACACATTATTCGAAGCTTTGATATAGTCTGTATTGCCAGGGCGGTGGCGGTTTCTTAATAGTTACTATAAAAGTAACGCCCCTGTAATGACCTTGCTATAAAAGGATCATTTTATGATCAGAAATCAAGATCTTGTTAAATGATACAGTCGTGAACGAGGCATGAAAATTAATTCTTTCTCTTAAGGATCCGTAAATTTCGAATAAAATTCAACTCGTATATAAATACTTGCGAACTATTTTCATTTTATGTTGATTTTTATAACATTTTTATTGGTGTATTTTTCTGTGTTGCATCTTTTATTGGACGGTTTTTAGCTACAGATTTAAATAAATATATATTCCATTTAGGTACTATTTAAACAAAACAGTATGTTATAATTTTTTTTAAAAATGTAAAGAAACAAATTATTATAATGATTATTTATTAATATAATAGACTTAACTTTCTTAACTTTCATGCGCATAAATGCTGTGAATATTTTTTTCATTTGGTTGATTAACTGAATTTTTATTAAATTTATTAAATCTTCCGTCCATGTCTTTGTAAAATATTGTTATCTCGTGGAATGTTTGACATATTTCTTGATTGAAATTAAAATAAATACTATTTTCTATAGAATTTTAAAAGAATGGCTAGGAAATCTAAAAGCTCATAATATTGAATTTTTCTATTTAGTAGATTTTATAACACCACACTTCAAAATAAATTTGCAATTTTTTATCAAATGTTCACATTTTTAAAAATCTACAATTGAATGATAGGAATATACATATATAGATATCTTTAAAATGGCTGGCATTTAAATTATTATTTTGAGAAATTAAAGGACCTATTTTTAAAATAAAATAATCATCAGCATAAAATCAAAAGAGGAATTTCCACCGTATCGCTTGTTTATTCCGAAACTGTTTATTGATTTCCTGAAGTATTTTATAAATATTGGAATAATATTTATTTTTTATTTAATGATATTTTGTTTATTTTTGTCAATTATTGTTTGGTATCAGTTCTGTTTACGATTTTCTTTTCTTTTTTTTCAGCATGTTTGTTCTATCCTTTGGGAGAGAATAGGAGGTTTGAAAGAGTAGAAGAAAATATTGCCGTTGGTATGTAGAATTTTCATTAATTTCTGAAAAAATAATCTTTATTTCTGTATTGAATAATACTGGATCTCAGAATTTTTTTTAATACCGAATGATAATGCTTTACTTAGATAATAAATCAGATGCTTTTAATTTCTCAGTAATATTTTTCTCTGACACAGAGGACTTTGAAATCAGCAAAATGAACGGAAACTTGAAATTTTATTTCTATCATTTCTTTATCAAAATATATGTTTAAATTTAACTAAAACAGTGTTGTAAGACATATTATTCGATAAAATGAATATTTCAAAGGCCTAGGGGAAAAAAGACCAATTTAATTATTTTTCTCAAAATGATTTTGTAATTAGATTTAAATATCCTTAAAATGTTCCATGTGCCTTTATTTTTGAAGAAATTCAATAGAATTGATACTAAAGATTTCGGTTAAACATTAAAGGAAAATAGGGTATGCATTTTCTATTTCGAATTATTTTAGATAGTTAAAAGTCAATTTTAGTTATGGGAAACATAAAATTTTAATGAAAATTCAATAAGTGCGCATAAAAATACTTCTAAAAAATTAGCATTTAATTGGAATTACAAAATTATACACAATTTTATTCCAAATAAATTTATATTAGGTAATAAGAAAACACTTAAGAATTGATTAACCTGGAATATTTTTAAATTTAAAAAAAATCATATATCTTTTAATTTTAAAAAAATAATACTTTATTTTAAAAAGTTTCTTAAAAAAGAAATTTATATTTTAATACATATGCATAAAATTTTTTTAAACACTAAGCGAATAATTTACAAAAATGCTTAATAGAATCCACCATCCCCTTAAATTCATCCTAATACTTTTAAGGATCAATCATGAGGGTATAAAACGAGCAATTTAAATACGTGTTTGGTTGTGCCAAGAATCAACAATAAAAGAGACAAGCTGGAAGAACATTTCCAATAAGTGGTAAAACGAAATTTAGTGCACACTCTCTTAGTGTACATATTCTATTTGACTCGCAAATTCCCGTTGTTTCTGAAATAAAACAGAAAAAAAAAACTAGAACGAGATCAGACTTAATTAAATGCGTTTGCTAGAAAAAGTTTCCATTTTTATAATGATTTAATGTAATCTATATTAATGATATTTTTTTCCGCTAAGCTCTTCCTTTAAAGATTAATAAGTTATATCATTAGATTTTAAGTCATCATATTGTTGATATGCAATAGCAATAACTCAGTTGATATTTAATAGAATTCAATATTAATAAATAGTAAATATTTACTTTACTTATGTAGATTCTTTTTTTAAAATAAATTTTTAAATAAAGAAAAATTATGAGAATTTTAAAATAAATATTTGAGATTTTTGCGAATGAAAGGTACAAGATTGGCCACAAAAATATAACTGAATGAAATTATACAAAATTAAACGAAAACACACACACTCACACACACACACACACACTCACACACACAATAAAATTAAATCTCTTTGGCGTAAATGAAAATTTTTTATCTAATATTTTATACAAATTATGCTAAAAAATATATTCCATTTACTTAAAAAATTTTCTCCTTAATTCTTTTGAATATTTAAAATATTTCAGATTCATTGATAAACAATGACTTTCTTTACTGAAAGACTTAAATAGAACATTCATCGTTATGCCTTTCGATTCTGTTTTAACCCAGTTAATTCCTTTCCAATAAACGAGCGCGTAAACAACAAGCACTCATTTCAGATTTCCATTCAAAGTTTTACTGTTTCTGCTAAGGAAATTGTTATCTAAAATGCTCCGAATAAAAGACATAGAAACTTATTAATTCTAGCGTGAAAAGTGTGAAAATCGCTTAGTGGCTTTTCTGAACATAACACAGAATAACGAAAGTATAATGACTTTGAAATGCCTTTGTAGCAATTATTTGTAATTAGAGCAGTGCTCATTAACTCACAAAGGATATTTCCTTAATTAACTTATACAGCTTTGTTTGTAAGACATTTGAAATGCGTTAGATTTTAAAATGTGCTATGCGTTAAGAATTAAATCAGTTAAGTTTTGAATGGGGAAAAAATAAAAGAAATTTTTTGTTCTTGTAATCGATGTTAGGAATGCATATCTTTTTTTCCATTTTTCATATTATATTTATTGCTCTTGTATAAGAAATGACGTCTCTTTCTTATTTTTTTAATTTTAAAACTATAATTATGTTCTTATTGTAGAAAGTTTAATAACTATAATACTTGTATTATTGAAGCTCTTTAATTTTTATGGACTTTTTTGTAATTTAATTCTGTAATATTTATTCAAGATATCGCTGATAGTGTAGTTAACATATAATTAATAATGTGACCTTTTAAATTAATGTTTGCTAGGATAATCTCTCCTTTTAAAAAATTGTTTTCTAAACTAATTTCTCCTTCTAAAATAAGTCTTTCACAACTAATCTGTCCTATAATAATGCCTTTTAAACTAAAGCGATCTTCTAAAACAGTTCATTGGATTTGAGTGAAAATAAATTTTCTGCATTTTAAGCAACATATTTAAAAGATAATGTAATTCTAGAGTTAAAATTCCTTGAAAAACTTTAAATTAATATAAACAATAAATGTTTTCTTACAACTTAATTATTAAAAATATGAAAATATTACCACTTATCAATAATTGTTTTAAAAAAAAACTATAAAAATATTTCTTTTTTGTAAACTAGTATCAAGCGTATAAAAGGTCTCAGTAGAATGAAGTCCACATCAGTATAATTAAGTTAAAAACATGTTTAGCAGTTAAGGTTAGTATCATATTCATAAACATATGGCCCCGTTTCCGTTCTGAGAATCGGTTTAAATTAGCTATTCCAAGAAAAATATACCGACAGAGCTGAACGAAACACAAACAGCTTCCAGGCTTTAAAGTACATTGCCTTCACTTAACAGATGGACAATTAGAAAAAGAAGAAGGAAATATATTTGTGCTCTTTCATCGCTGTCTTCCTGCTAATGATAGGTGTTAGATGATGTAATTTTTATTTTTATGTAAACAGTCTTTAAAATAAAAAAGTTTAAAGATGTACACACAAAATGATGATTTAGAAACGTCATTACCAAATTGATATTTTAAGAAATTCTGAAAATACTTTCTTGTTAAATTAAAAATAGTTTTCTTTTGCTGAAGTTTTTTTAAATCTTAATAAATATAACCCATAATACAGTATAGCTGACATCAATGGCAAATTTAGGCAATTTGCGCCCTAGACTATAAACATTATAAGCCCCCTTCTTTCAATAATTTTGGTCAAAGGTAATAGTTAATTTCGTTTCAACACATTTTTATCTTAACAACATATTAATGATTTAATTAAGATTTATTTTGAATTTTAATAACTTTGAAATACTGCATATTTATTTATTTAGTAGGGTCCATTAAGTGACATTCATATTTGTACGCAATATTAGTTAAACAGACGCTTGATGTTTATAAATACCATAATAATTAATGAAACAAATAGAAACTATTGTACTTGACAAAGTATATAAAGTATAGCAAAGTTTGAACTATTATACTTGGCAAACTATTAATATCATCCTAATAATTCACAATTTATAAAAATTTCATTGCTTTGTAAATTGATTAATTTGGCAAATAAGCTAATAGAATCTTTTTAATCAACATGCCAGCTGCCATTTTTCAGCTCAGTGACCCTATGTACCTAGTCGGAAATCCGGCACTGACTAACATTCATTTGGATTAACATTCCAAAAATTTTCGATATGAATGTATTTTATGTTCTTTATTCTTCTTTTTAACAAGCAAATATAAATAAAGAAATTTAGAAAGGGTTATTTTTATTTTTAAAAAGTATACTTTTAGATTGTATAAGTCTTAATATGTACTTCATAAATATAGATAAATAATTCATCGATATAAATAATAATTTTGAGAAATAGTGTATAGACTATATAATGTTTAAATGAGACTGAAGTTTTCTGGCCTAAAAATAGCAAACCTTAAGCAATTGATATGATGCAATTCTATATAAATATAATGTGTGATACCACGACCTAGGCAAAGGCCATGCAGGAAATTTGATGGGGGCCCCCGAGGAGCAACCCCACCTAGCACGAAGGAACAAACTATACTTGATGACACTTGACCCATGTAAACAATAAATAACTCTCTAGAGAAAATGCATATTAGTACAGAAAAAAAATAAAATTCAAAAAAACCCCCCATTACATTTTACATTATATATTAAACAAAAAAAAAAAATCATACGCTTTAATATTACTTGATGGATTATTTTTGTCCCCTAAAGATATTACTGAATTTTGGCAAGAAAATCTTTTTTCATACTTCTAAACAAACGTCCTAATATTTAACATTAAACAAACAAATCATACAACAAACATGTTAAAAGTGTTTTCAAGATAATAAACGAGCTTTTTATTCTTGTTTATTTTATTGAATAATATTGAATTAATTTAATAAAGTTTCCATTATTATTTCAATCTAAGAACTATTATCATTTAATTTCTTTGACTTTTGCAAATTTTGTAAAAGCTTACCTTCTAGAAACTATGTGCAAACAGAAGAATACATAAAAAGCTTTTTGTATGACCTTTAAAGTAGTTACGAAGTGCATATTATTGCAACCGCCTTTAGCAAACATTGGAACATAATGAAAAGTCAAATATAGGTTAATTTTACGCTTGAAAGAAACTATTGTCTTCATGACTTAATAATCAAATATAAGAAATGTTAATAAAAGAAAGTTTTACATGTAGAAATGGCTTTCTTCTAGAAGGTTATGAATGCTGAAGGCTACTAATGACTAAAATTGTATTATTACAATTCTAAAAAAATAATACATCTATCTGCGAATATAAAGATTCCGAAATAATAATGATTTTCTATATTTAGAAAGAAATAATTATCCCTGCTATTGTGCCTGTAATTGGACTAATTGTCTAATGTTCATTGTGTTTCCACATTTTGAATGGCATCTCTCGCTTTTAATAGATATTTAACATGCTAGCGGAAATTCGTTGATTTTCCTGATGTCATGTGTAATGTGTACAATAATATTTTTTTAAATGTTGGATAGGATTTCATTAAAAAAAAACCTTAATTAACTTTTAACAGCACACATTTTTATTTTTACTTTTAATTCTGCGTAATGGGAACAAAAAAGCTGGATAAATAATTAACATAAATTTTAAACTTACGTGCATACTTTCTAAAAACAGGACATGTTTAATTAATATAAATAATAACACTAAAAGCAAGATATTTGCACACGTGAGCCATGATCTTCTATTAAAACAAACTTTAGAAAATAAGAAATATTTTAAAACTCTTTATGGTAACTTTGTGTATGATATATAAATTAGTTCACTAATTAAACCTACAATCTATGTACTTAAAAAACAGTAGACAATACACTGTTTTTTATATACAATATCTGTCAAACAAAACTGTCAAATCAAGTAATTTATTTGTCTAAAAGAAGTTATTCCATAAAATATAATGAATGTAATATGTATTAACATTAGATGAAAACATCTCCAGAAAAATAATTTCCAATTTATTTTGTACTGTAAGAACAATGCAATGGAAACGGGCTTTAATAATTTAAAAGAATTTAATGAACAACCAATTATACAAAACATTAAACTTATAATTACACACATTTTGTCAATATTTAAATTTACAAGCTTAACATAAGAAATTCTCGAGGTCGGTAAGTTTTACATGCAGCTGTACTTTTTATTGTAGCGTACATGCAGCGTACTGCTGTACTTTTGATTGGCGAGGATGGTTGGCGCACAGTCTTTATTAGAGAGTGTTACAGTTCGAGGAGGTTGGCGTCTGGATAGTGCGTTGGCATTATTTGAGAGTGTTACAGAATCTCTTTTCAAATTTTTACACTTGCTTATTAATTGTATATTCGAAAAGTTCATTCCATTGTCTTATATATGTTCAACATCTATTGAGAGAATATCATATTAAATATATTATCATCAATAATGTATTTCACAATAAGTTCTAAAATATAGTACATTTTCATTTTTGATTTCTTTCTAACATTCTTATTATATTATTTTAAAGTATATGCATTTTGTAATACAAATTGGCCAAAATTTAAAGTTAAAGAACTTAATTTTTTTATTACTTAAAAAAGAATTGAAGCAAACGGCATTGAAATGAAAACATATTTAAAATACCCAATTTTTCTTATTTTATGAAGTAAATATTGGAGGTTTTTTTGCTACTGTTTTTCTTAACTATTTGCTAAAACTAGATCATTCTGTCAAACAAAGAAATTTCCCACAAGCCTCTTCGCGTGATGTGTTCAATCTTTTAAACACGCTTTTTCCCCATTTAGGAAACTCACATAGGATATCTATTAAACTGAAAGACTCATCAGGGAATTGTAGCCCATCATCACTGGTGAATTGATGGCTTTCTTTTTTTTCTTTTTTCTTTCTTACCTCAATTTCAGCTTTTATCGCATAGATAATTAATGAATCGTAAAATGTTTCTGAAACGAAAAACGAGCGAAAAAAGCGTTGCACAATTTACGAGTTTCAATGGTGATTTCATTATGTGAGTTTATTTTTATAAAATAATATTATAGAAAAAGTTTGATAAACTTCAGTTTGTAATTTTTACAGAAAAAGTCATTGACATTTACGCATACTGTGTCTATTCTTAATGGATTAAAAACTACGGAATATACAACGTATATTCGACGATATATGCAAAATATATGTGATCTGTTTATACTGAAGCCAAAAAATGCTTTAGCATTCAGTAATAAAAATGAGATAAATTATTATAAAATTCTTTTGAGATTTACATGATTTATTTTATAACAAAGGAAGGAAATACATAAATTAATGTAAACAAAATTGTCGTACAACCACTCATAACTATGCAATTCTAAACAGATAACAGTGTTATGTAGTCAGAATTTTTAGACACTTGTTTCATGTTAATTATGACAGCTATTATAACAGCTGCTAGCTTTAGAACTTAACGGACTGTATGTTTTCCTAGAAATTTACACTGTTACACTTTTTGTTAAATTTTATCCACTTTTTAAAAATTGGAATCGTTTTCTTTTAAGATACCATTTTATATTTTATATACACTGATTTTTTGTCAGTTTTTTTCTTTCCCCCTTTTTTTCTTAAATTTTATTCCCTCCTTTGAGGAATAAATAAATAAACCTAAATAAACAGTACAATCAGTAATTTACCCATATAATTCCTCTAAATTGGAATATTAGTTTTAGGAACTGACACTTAATTGTTGTAAATATTACACTCACAACAACCGTCTAATTGCTGAGACTAATCTAATAATAGTAATTATTTCTGAAGTATTGCGTGACAAACAACGCACTCATAAATACCGTTCACAGTTGTCTTGGTTCGTCACGTGATGCTGTCTAATTAAGATTACGGCAGATCTGAACGGTTGTCATGTTATCACTAATTATGGTGTCGGATGTCATCATTAATGGTGAATGGATGTCCGAATCCTAGTTTAATCAGAGGAACAGAAATGATGAATGGGATTTCTGTATCAACACTAGTTTTGTCTATTTAATTATTTTCTAAAACTACAAAACCTTAATTTAGAGCTATTTTGTTTAAATTTTTGCTTTTCTTAAAAGTTTGTTTAGTGAATGGCTGCTTGAAATAAATAAAAAAGAGCATTTAATAAGCTTTATAGTCTATTTTAAGGCTCTATATTATGTAATAAATGGAATGAAATAATTTATTAAAGAACAGTTCTAAAAAACTGTTTTGAATTTTAAATAAATACAAATTTTTGAAATGAAATATATGCAAATTTGAATGACATTTTTTTGGAGCATATGTGGTTTTAAATGTAAGAAATAATTTCTTATTTTAAGATTTAATTTTATGATGTTGCGTACCTATAACTGGCTAAGTTTCTGTTTTTAATTTTTTAAAATAACATTCATAATGATAACAGTTATTTACTTATTAAAGTTTTCAGTCTAAAACTGAAAATAATTAAAAGAAATGTGATTAAAAATTATTCTTCGTATATTTTTTGAAAAATTATTGTCATTTTTACATAATTTTAAGAAATATTTCTAATGTTCTTGCAGTTAAATGGCTGAAAAAAATTCATTTATAGAATTAAAAGAGATGATTGTAAATTGATAAATTCATTTAATTCGGTTCTTAAATGAAATCAACTCTATCTCACGTGATACACGTAAAAGTTTCACACCGAATTAATGTGACTACGTTCGGGATAAATTTCTTAAAAAATGGTTCGAAAATAGTTATATTTTTTAATATTTGCATGGAAAATATGAAAAAAAAAAAAAAACGCCTTTGAAGCCAAAATATACCAGTAAAATAGCAAAAAAATATTTGAAAATTGAACAAAAGATAGTTGTGTTTTTGACCATCAAAAGCAAAAATCTTCTAATTTAGAGATTTATCAAATGATTTACTTAACATTTTACAAATAGCACACGAAATATATTATATAGATAAAATATTATAAAAAATAAGCTGTTTTTCTATACATTCTTTAAATATTGGGATTCGACTGTTAAATAACACGAAATTTTCAATTTTTTTCACATTTTGACGCACTAAAACATCAACAAAATATTTCTAAATGAGTAGATTACATATTCTCCACTTCAGGAACTTCAGAAGAAGAAATTATTATTACAAATTTGAACGAAAATATGAATTAGATTTTAATTTATGAGATTTTTCATAGAGATTAGAATTTAAGAAAGTAGCATTTAAAGATGTAAAATGGCATTCAATTACATCATTTGATTTAATTGATTACATCATTAAATCATATAAATATAAAAAATTAATGTAACTTCCTAAAGAAATAGACTTAGATGAGAAGTTTTAACGGTTTTATAAAGAAACCTGTTCAAATATTAAGAATACATAATAATATAATTTCGCAAAAAAGAAAAAAAAAAAAAAATCAACTTTTCAACATAGTCATCTATCTTAATTTTGGATTCTACTAATGATGTTGTCTCTCTGAATAACAGAAGTTATTGGGCGATACAAGACATGCGCATATAGTTTATCACGTTATAGCTTTATCATGTAAATTGACTGCATTACTCATAAGAAAGAAAATACTAGCTTTAAAGGAAAAGAATATTTAAAATTCTCAGTCATATTCCATTTTTTTATTTATTTCTATACACATTCATAGAATGTTTCATTAAAGTTTTTTCTGTCTATATGCCGTTTTTACAAATTTCCTTTCATTCAACAGGCAGTGAAGTCTTCAGGGTTCAAGTCTATCCTAGGCATGAGTTCAAACTTGAGCCAGTCGACAACAGTCTGAGCGACATCAATTTCTTCAGGGTGGAAGGAATCGACAACACAACCGTTTCTATTAAAGTCGCCAAATCCCTGGAAGATCTTGTTGACAGAGTAAGTAGACGTCTAGACGAATGATTCTCAAATTGGCATACATATGTCGCACAATGTTTCTTATTGTTAAGAAGTCAGATGTCGTCAAACTCTTCCTTTTGTTTCAAAATTCTTTATGCTTCTCGCATTTTTATTTATTTTTATTGTATATAGTTTATTATTATAAAATTTAATATATCAAACACACGTTCAATATAAAATATTCTCTTTTGTTGTCATAGTGAAAAAGTTTATGTAATTATAAAAAAGTTACTCGTGCCCTGCCTAGATATTTAGGGAAATTGAATGTGTGGTGTTATCTGACTGTCGTATTATCAGAAGTTAAATCCGAGATAATGATTAAAATAATTATTTACAAATAGAAATAATTAATTTACCTTAAAATATTATAAAGCCTAATATATTTTAACTTCTCAATATCAAACAGATTACGGTAAACGGTAAATACCGCAACCATTATTATCAGGATAAGGCAACTTGAAACAGGATCAAAGTGCGGAATGAGCGGCAGTTGCTAGCGGAAAAAAGAGACAGAGAGTCTCCTCTTCAGTTTTTATCGTAAAATATCCATAATTGAAGCCTGATGGAATTCCAACAAAACTCTCCAAGTTAGAACGGTAGAATGGCTGGTGACATTCAAGTTCGAATTACCTGTTCTAGAACCACTACAAATGTTCTTCGACACGATATCATTTGGAAATTGAAAGTGTTCTAAAAACCATTACCAGCCAACCCCTCAAACTGTCACCCTTCATATTGTCATTGGAGTGTAGGTAACTCAGTATCACAGCATTAGTATAACCATAAGAGAAGTAAAAAACTTTTTACTTATCTGATAACTTCTCATCCAGTTGCTTGTGATTTCTTCCCACTCCCTGTAAAATAATAGGGCCAGGACCTAAGAGTGCGTTAACTTCACCAGTCTATATATCAAGATATATCTTCTCCTGAAAATGGTATATCCTGTTTTTAGACTAGAGGTAACTTGACCACACAACATTGCGATACCAATCAGAAAAGCAAGTGTCTTCTTACATATGCGTCAACTTCTTATACATTTACACTTGTTGTTGCGTCCTTAACAGGAGATTGCATTTATATACAATACATCTTTAGATTTAGGTCTAATATGGACAAAAATATTTCCAAAATAGACTTTCGTGAGACATTCTCTTTTCAAAATTTATATAACAAAGACTAGGATCTATCCAATTGTGATAATGGATGAATATTGCAAATATTTGTTTATAATACAAAATAATTCATTCTGATGGTCGATTCTAAGTTTTTAAAAAGAATTTAACATGGTTGTAATATTCAAATATTCCTATTTTTTTTATTTGAAAATTCACCATTTTATTATTTAAATCGGCAATTAGAGATTGTTTATATCATTTCTAATTTATAAAATTGAAAATATAAATACATTTGAAAAAAAATTAATTTTTTGTTAAAGCAAAACTGTATTTTTAAATGCATAAAAATTATCATACAAAAGTGGAAAAATTTAATTTCAAATTTTTATAACAGTAGGTGCTTTTCTTTTTCCATTTGCTTAAGAATTAATCCTTTATTAAATTAAGTATGTTAATTTTATTTATTTTAAAACCGGAAAAACATAAGACGATTAGTAAACGACAAAATTTTACTTTTTATTTTTAACCATAACTGGCAAAACAAATATCACACAGGAATGAATGAAAATTTTAAAATTATACGTCCTGTTTCTGTTTTAAATCTACTTTCGGATTGTGCTTAATCTGGATAAATATTTATTTTACGCTCTGATGGCCATCTGGTAGGAACATGAGTCATTAAATTTCTGTAATAATAATAATATCTAAAGAGGATTTATTTATTTATTTTTTAGCTAGATAGCATGATATGATTGATAACTAAAAGGAAAGCAGAGCATTTTAAATCAGTGTTTATTTTAATTTTAATCAAATAATTTAAGTAACATACCGTCATAATGATATTGATTTGAATTTAATATTTCTCTGATGCAGTGGCGTGTTTTTCTTATATTTATTTAGAAATAATTCAATCGATATGAAATTTTTTAGTTCTAACAGGGTTTTTTTATTATACCAAAGTACATTTTGTTAATATAACTAATTTGATTTTTTTCCGTTATATATATAAAAAAAATTATTGCCTAAAAGTCTGTAAATTATTCAGAAAATTTTAGTAATATACAACGTAAATTGAGGCTCAGTATCGTTAGCAAATCGTGAAAATTGTAAAATAATAAATAATTAGGAAATTTAAATAATTCAATACAAAATAATCTATTAAGCTCAAATTATTTACTTTAATTTTGGATTAAATTTTATCCATATTTTTGATGATAGAATTTTTTCCTTTACTAAATTATAAAAAAATTACTGCCTATAAATTAACAAATAAATAAATATTATTTGATTTGATTTCTCAATCAATTTATTAAAAAGTGAACAATTTGAATATTTTTTTTCAGAAAGAGATTTTTAATATAAATAATTTATCAGACGATTATTACTTTTTAATATAAATAATTTATCAGACGATTATTACTTTTTAATATAAATAATTTATCAGACGATTTATTCAATTTGTTTTTCATTTCGTGAGAAAAATCCAAACGAGTTAACAATTTTTACTTGAATTACTTGATAATTGAAATTATATATTTATTAGTACGATAATATTAAAATGCTGAATTATTTATCTACTTACATATGTAATTATTATATAAATTTGTGTGCAAAATTTGCCCAACATATGAATCGAAGAAAGTTAATGATTGTCTTAAAATCCCCTTCATAATTAAAAAAAAATATTCCAAAAATATGAAGACTATGAGATATTAAATTATAATTTATGGAAGTAATTTCATTCCTATAATTATATAATAAAACAAGCGACTAAAAGCTTCTTTAAAAATTATGATTCTGCTAAAGGAGTATAAAAGGAAGATGATTGGATCCCATTTTTTTGCTTTCATACTGCGTGTTGAATCGATTTCTTGAATCCACTAGACCTTATGATTCCATTTTTTTTTGGTTTACTTATGGATGAATTTATGGTAATAAATTCAATTCCTTGCCTTATTTATACGAAACACCAAAATTACATTCTGTTATTCTGCAAATGTATTCCTTGGCATTTTTTGTTCCCATCATTTATTCAGTTAAATACACATACAAAGAGAATAGTTATTTTCCCTTATCGTGAGCTTTTAAAATGTTTAGAATATTTATTTCAGTTTGTATGTGGGATATATAAAAACAGAATTCATTTTGTAATATTTCAACAAAAATGCGGTTGAGACAAGAAGATAATTTTTATTCTTTATATGTGTCTATATTAAATCGGTAGTCTTTCTATTCAGTACTGAAATATATTACGTTTAGTGAGAATGTAGAATGCATTTAAGGTTTTTACATATTTTCTTATTGTGGTTAGTTAAACTTTTGAATTAATTTTGAAAATAAATTTATTTTTGAAGAAATTAAAGGAGAAAAAATATTTTGCATTTGAAAAATGTTCTAAAATTTGATATTTTGTTTGTAAAAATTTGAGAAAAACGCATATAAAAATACATTATTGAACTCAATTTAATGATAATTTAATATAATGTAATATTTCATGCAAACGATACAAATATGATTGTATCAAATTAAAAAAAATATTTAAAATAAAATTATATAATTGTAATTCTATTTTTATTTCTGCCACTTTTAATTTATTGTACTATTTTGAAATAACTACATTTTCATTCCGAATTATAAATTAAAAGTTCTCCGATTTAGAACATTCATTTACCGATTTGAATTTGCGTTTCTTTTTCCGAAATTAATTTTTTTATTATATTATCTATTTATACTATTCTATTTAATATTTTCTGCATGATACTTTTAAATTTCTAACAACTATTATTTCTATAGATTATTAAATATTTTTTAGGAAATATTGAGAAATCTTCATAATTAATATTCACATAATATCAGAATAATCATTGAAGTAAAAAAAAATTAAAAAGTTTTAAAATAAACAATTTGTAGAATATGATTACTTCTTTATTAGCTAACGATTTCCGAAATGACAAAACATCACCAGTTGTTTTTTAAAAAAGAAAAAATGAAAGAAAATAAAATAAAGGCGTTGAATTGAAAACAAAATATTCACTTGGGAATTGAAGTGAAATGTAACGTCAAAATTTTTTCTATACTTTTGTTTTTCTAAAAATCGTCACTTGTTTCAACGCTTCGAAAACTTTCAGCTGATAATTTGATAAAATATTTTAAAAGTTTGCAAGATGTTTCAAACTTTTTCCCTTTTCAATCTTTTCAAGCAAGAGATTTACTCGAGTAGGAACAAATTTGTGAATTAAGTTGCTCACTTTCAATTGTTCAGAAAAACAAATAAAATGTAATCATATAAAATCGTCTGTTTCCGTTATGGATTTTTGAAAAATTGCCGTAAATTTAATAGAAAAAGAGTGAATTGTTTTAAAATGGAATTCAGTGAAGCATAAAATTTTAGTTCCCTTTCTAAAAATAAGAAACATTTTTCTTTATTGCAACTGTGACAAAGCATTTTCTTTTTGAGATTTTAATAATAAAAAAATTTTAACAGACAAATTTAATAAAAATATTTGCTCATTTTATTATTTTTCAATAAAGTAAAATTTGTAAAGAGATATATTTGAAATCAAAGAATTAAATAATAATCAGAATTTAAAAATTATTGTACTTAATAAATTTGTTAGAGTCAAAGAACAAGTTTCTCCAAATCAAATCACTCGTCCGATTTTTCCGATTTCTTTTTTAAATGAAAGTTCCTGACTCATAGATATGTCATCAAAGCTTCCATCATTCACCAGTTTTGCGAGAAATCCCTAAAATACTATGTATATATAGATATGTATATTAACTATTAATATATTCTTTGTATGGAAAAACCTTGATATAATCCCTTAAATTACAATCATTCTATCGATTTCCCCAATTTCTATTTTATATGAAAGTTTATGATCCCTAAATATAATATAAAAATAAGAAATATGAATCCCCCAATATGCCAACCGTTACCAAATATAAAAAAGTACTTTTTTGTTGCCATTTGTTCGAATTTCGCTAACAAAAATTAAAATGGCCGCCAAAAGTTGCTAGTTTTAAATTGAAAGTGATTAAACTGATATTGTAAATTATATCATTTCAGTATCAATCCCAAATATATATCAATTCAAATAAAAAGTACAACCAAATTACTTAATTAATTAATTATTAAATTCTTCGAACTTAAAAAAAATGTAAATGATGCATATATGTTCCTAACATTAAACAGAGCTAAGCAACATCATCTAAAAACAGAAATTACACATGAATGGGCATTTCAAAAGACCACACATTGTTTCAAAAACATTTTTAATAAAATTTTTATAAAAGTTCTGCAACTGTGATTGTGGCACGTATTGAAAGGTTTTGATATATGAAATTGTCTCAAGCATGGGCGCATACACAAAGAAAATAAAAATTGAGTATGAACATTATTACAGCACTCGGATATTTCCTATGCAGCTTATTATTTTAGATTTTAATTTCCTGTTGACGTAAAATGATATATGGTAGGGATACCCCTGGTTCTGTTCGTGTTCGAGGAGTGCATACCATTTGGTTTGAAAAATGATCCTCCTTCAAGGTGATATATCGTCTTCATGTATTAGAAAATCAAATGGTGCGAAAGTTTCGGTCATGGTAAATTAAATTTTCAAGGATCATTTTTTCTAATGTTTTTTGAAAGGATGAAACATTTGAATATTCGTTTAGTAAGATACACAAAAATGTTTGGATATATAAAAAAACAAACATTTTTTTGAAGGTCAGAAGGGGAATTAAAATATTTATTCTTTTGTTATGTTAAATAGGATATTTAGAATATTCTAAGCAGAAAATTAAAATGATGAATTACTAAATCATTTTATTGAAAATCTGAATAGAAATATGTCAAAAGAAAATAGAAATAGAAAGAATATAGAATAGAAAAGAATAGAAAAATTGAAAATCTGAAAAGAAACTGAAATATGCTTGCTTTGATTGATGTACATTGCAGTTCATCTTTCTTCTCCAAAACTTCTGTGGGCTGCGGTGGGGGTGGGTGATGGGTGGTAAGGCCTCGGCTTCAGACCTGGAGGGCTTTAGATTCGAGACTTGATTACCAGAAGACTGAAGAGCCATCGTGTAAACGGTCTGATGCACGTTAAATCCGTTGGGGCTAAATGTTCCCCGCTGGTTGGGTGCGCAAGTTTCTAGAAAGGGTGCCAGCTCAGTTGTTGTCCTTGTCATCTGGCTGCGGTTCAAAATTACGAGGTCCGTTTCAAAATAGCTCTTGTGTTAATGAGACAATATAACTAAACTAAACTCAAAATGCTTCTCTAAAATTTAAAGTTGAATAATTATATTTATTCTGCTTTTTAATGAATTGTATTTTATATAAAAAATATAAAAGCATTATTGATTTTTCTTTTTCTTACCACAGCGAGATCCACAAACTGTGCTCAAGTTTAAACTCACATGTAAAGGAGGAATTGGAACGGTAAGTTGTAAAATTATTTTTAAAATTTTTCTGTTATGCATTTTACTATCGTTTTATATTTCTTGTAAATATTTGAGTAGTTCTATGGTATAAGTTTTTATGAAAATTTTTTATTTTATAAAATTAAGAAAGATTCATCAAAACAAAAATAAGTAGAGTTCGTTTTAAATTTGACAGAAATACACACAATTTGGTCAAACGTTTTTTTATTACCATGTTCAGAGACAGACAGACGCATTTTCAAATATATGTTTACAGATAGATATTTACTTACATATTTACAGATAGATAGATATTTACAGATAGATATTTACTTAATATCTATCTGTAATCTATGCTGAAAAAGAAATCCAAATATGTAAATCATACAAAATTATAAAATAAATTTACACATTTTTAAAAAGAAAATCTACAAATTTTGTTATTAAAAACTTTTATAATTAAAATTATATTTATTGATATTTTTCGGCAGTTTCTAAAAAGTGAAAACTAGATGCTTTTATGAAAATAGCTGAAGCAAATGAACTGGATTATTGTAATCCATTCAGTTAATTTAAATAATACACAGCTTTGTTATAAATTTCAGTAAAAATTGCGTATTGTAATCCATTGTAACATGAATGTGCATATAAAATTCAATTAATTTAACTAATAGGCAGCTTTCTTGTAAATTTTATCAAAAATCGCATTAATAAGCAAATTTGCGCAATATCATTTTTATCTAATGACTTCGCACTAGTAAACTTTTCAAGCATCTAAACCCATTAAAAATTAATTAACTCAGAGATAGTTTAATTAAAGCTTATATGAAAATTCGGCCATTAACAAATAATATGAGAAGTAATCTCAGAAAAACTTCTCTTAAAAGACATTATAAAATATTAATAAAAGAAAAGCATGCCAACAAATCGACATTAAACCAACAACGCGAATCTCATTAAACTATGAGACAACTAGGAAATAATTTGGAATGCAACTTTTACTGTCGCAACGAAAAATTTATGTATTCATCAAGATTTGAGAGCATAGGATTAATGAAATTGTGAAAGTGATATTATTTAGGCTTCAGTGCACGCACGGAGTTTTGCCATTTAATTGAAATTTAAAATGGCTGGAAATATGGGTAATGATTGCTATCAAAAAATTGGTAAATTGTGAAAAGATTAAAAATTTAATGAATTTCTATTTTTCTTTCTAAATTATTCTGTCAGTTGTTTATTTAATTGATTGAATAAATAAATACATTTAGATCTTTATTTATTTAAATTGCTTTGTGTCTGTGTGTGTTTTATGAAATTCAGTATTTCAAAATTTAAAACTGTAATTCTAATTTTATTTGGGTTAAATGAACAGCTGAGGGAGTTTTTGTTTCAGTTCAAATTTTTCATTGCTTTTTACCGTATTATTGTCTCTCCTATATATATTCTTATAAAGTTTTTATTAATAAAAGTCATATTTATATTTCGCCATAAAAATATTATTTGTTTTATGTTTAGGAATTTTGTATATATCACGTTTTTATTAAAAGCTGAACTACTTTAAAAGATTTTTAAAACTAATTAGACTGAAAAAGATATTAGAGTCAAAAATACTTTAAAAGGTGTTGTCAGTTTTATAGAATAATGGATAATATCCTTTATTATTAAATATTAATTTCGTATATTGAAATATTAAATAAGTTTGTCAATTTGTTATCAATAATGTTAATTTAGCATTTTTTTTCTAAATTATTTTGAGCATTAAGAAAATTTTTTGGTTATGTTGTTTCACTTACAATTTATTCAATTTTTTTACTCACATATTAATTTATTTTGTCATACTTAAGAAAATAAACGAGTTTGTTAGTTTGGTAACGAATATGTTAGTTTTGGAATTTTAATTCCATTTTTATTATTTTAAGGATTAAAATGAAGATTTACTAATTTTACAAGGTTTATAAAACTCATCTAATTATTTTTTATTTCAAATTAATTTTGCAATAAGCAGTAACTGAATTTTTTTATTAATAATGTATTTACATGAAAATTTTATTACTTACAGCTAATTATTTTTTATTGACGCCATAAAAATTCGGACTATATATATATTCAAAATATTTAAAGAAACAAGCAAAAACATTATTCGCATTATTATAAGTTTTCATAATTATTTTGCTGAAATGCTTATTGTAAAATTAGTAATTAGAAATTATTAATTAATTAATAATTTAATTCTAGTTAATTTGAGGATTAAAATGATGATTTGATTTTTTACTTTTAATTCAATAAAATTTATAAAACTTATCTAATTATTTTTTATTTTAATTAAATTTGCCATATTGATCAGTAACTGAAAGTTTTTATTTTTAACCTATTTACTGCAATTTTTATTATTTATATCTTTGTATTTGGAAAAACAAATAAAAACATGAGAAGTATTAGTTTTCATAATTATTTTGCCGAAATGCTTATTGTAAAATTAGTACATTATATTTGTTCATTTCACAATAATAGGGATGTATGTCTATTTAATAAATGATTTTCATTGCAAAATATTTTTAAGACTCCTAAAAATTCTTAAGAACATGGGAAAAAAGGAATAACATTGACTGATAACAAATAAGAATAACTTTTTTCCCCAAATGAGTCTGTATACTTATTCTATTCACAATAATGGGGATGTATGTCTATTTTATAAATAATTTGCTTTACAAAATATTTTTAAGACTCGCAAAAATTCTTAGTAACATGGGAAAAAAGGGATAACATTAGCTGACGACAAATAAGAAAAATTTAAGTCCGTCAGCATCTTATTTGGTCACGTATCCGAGCAATACAAAACACATGTTTAATATTGAGCCATAATGTTAACGGTTGACTAATTACAGATAAATCTTGGCTTATAGATTATAAAAGACATTTTTATGGTTCAGCTGTCAGAACTTTCCTGTTTTAAGCTTATCTTTTTAGGTCGAATTAAACAAACCTGAGCCATTAAAGTTTTCTTTGCGCGATTGTCCATAAAATTTCGTCCAGTTCCGTTTTGGATAAACTTTTCATTTCTTAAGAGCAAATTACGTGTCTCCATCGCTGCGAAAATAATCTTGATTTTAGGCAGGATTTTCGAATAGCAGAGTTCGAAGCCATTGAAATATAACGAATGACAGTTGTGTGTCTGGCTTTTATTAGAGCTTATTTCTGGCTAACCTAGAAAAGAACATTACAAAGTCCGGTAAAACCCAATTAAATGATAAGAAAAGAGGATATTGGGTGCTTCAGACTTGCTTTGGCGAGGATCGATACTAACTAAATAAGAAAAGTAAGAACGATGGCAAAGAAAAGTTTACGTTTAGGTGTTTCTAACAAGAGAAAATGGTCGACCAAGATGTAACTGGAGAACAATGTTGCGGTGTTTAGTTTTGTTGTTAGAATCATTCGTTTGGAATTAGCAATATTTAGAACTATCAAAGTTCCAAAGTAGTTTCAAAATGTCAATACTTTCCAAGAATTCTTTTTATCAATTTTGGCAGGTGCCTGTTTAATATTTGCGGCATTATTTCAGAGCGAAATTTGATATTTTAATTATTTGAGTGTACTTTACAGTCTTTATATTAAAAATTTTAATCTTAAACTTTTCTTTTCTTCAAAAATTTCCCGATATTTATTTATTTTTACTTTCTTATATATAAAATATACAGAAAATATTGTAATCAAAAAAAAAAAAAAAAAAAAAAAATCGAACTTGAGATTTTGAGAATCCACATGTTTTAGACCTCTCTAAGTTGCTAATACTTGCTTTCGAATTCATAAGTGAATATTTTCCGCCTACTGCTATCTCTAGCGTAATATTTAATTACTTTCAATAATTCGAAAACTATTTTAATATCGCACATACTCAAACCTTTTATTAAAATATTCATTGATTTTGGACCACAAACGATAAATTCAGAAGCTATTTATATGCTAAGATATTTCGGTTTATCTTCAGAAGAGAATTCAGATTATCCATATCTTCATTTATTTATTCGTTTAAACAATGTGCAATATGGTAATTTTATCAGTTAAATGAATTCCTTAAAGGAAGCAGGCTTTAGGATTAAAATAATAGCCACAGTTATTTGTTAAGCAGCTAATAAATTCTAGATATTTTCCGGAAATATGAATAATGTATTTTCTTAACTAAATAATTTAATCTTTTGATGAATTACCTATCTGTTTGGTAGTTCTAATTCTTTAATGAACTTAAAATTTGCGCATTTTGAATCTTCTGATTAGATTATGAGAGAGAGAAAAAGAATTGGAAACAAATCTTGTAAGTTCATAATTTTTCATAGCAGAAATGTCAAAGGAGTTTCAATAAATATTTGTAATTTTTTTACTCTTTAACTGTATTTTCAAAAGTTTTAAAAATGGAATTAATATTTTAAATTTTTTAAAATTTATTTTTATTATTTATTAGAAATAAATAGATTCGCCTGGAGTACATTTATTTAGAATCGAAAATTATTCAACTAATAATGCTTGGCTTTGAGGTTAAATTATTTAATGCTCTATTTAATTTTACAAATTCTAGTTTACAAGTAATATACAATTTACAAATAGTATAAATTCAAGTTTACAAATGGAAGGTTATTTTTACATGTATACAAATAGTATAAATTCTAGTTTACAAATAGTAAAAGTTGTAACAGTGTTCTAGTTTACAAATAAATAAAAGTTGTTTATCTATGTTATAAAAAGAAATATTGATTTAGACTGTTTTTTTTTTCACTTTCTTATTTTTAAACAGCTCATATTATTCAAATAACTTCAAAACAAACATTGAACAAAAACAATAATCTTTTGCAAAGAATAAATAAATAAATAGATAAATAAAATTTTAAATTATAATAAATATTATTTATAGCATGTGATGAAATAAAATTTGAATTCAAACTATTAAGTAATTTAAATTCAAATAAGTGGTCAAAAATATTTACTCCCCCCCCCAAATAAACAACAAGAACAACAATAACAACTGAAAAGCCATTTTTCTAACCTTTGTTATCATTATGAAAAAGACTTTCAATAATCTTTCCATCAATTTTTCAATTCAGTGCGGTCAAGGAAAATTAATAATTAAACGCTGCAATATTTCATTGAGCAGAAAAATGTCATTTTTATTTCTTAAATTTTAAACAGAATCCAAAAAATATTGTTATATTAAAAATATGTGAAATCTGTTATACACTATACTATGAAAACTTAAAAAACAACAACAACAAAAAACAGCTTACACAGGGAACAAAAAACTCACATGTCGCAAACAGTTAATTTTTTATAGACTTCTTACTTAATAACTGTCTCCACAGGAAATCATAAATTATATTTAGTTGTGAAATATCCCTAATATTACTGAACCCTTTTTGAGGGAAAAATTCCTTTTTCTTCATAAAATACTGCTTTTTCCCCTTGTCTGAAAAAGGCGTAGAAAAAAATAAAACATCCTTTCTTTAAAAAATCACTCGTCGACGGAAACTCTTACAGAACCTATCACTTTTCATGTGACTGACAGTAGCAGGCGCTGTATCGTACTCCCCCAACAATTTATTTTTATTCTCGAGCTAAAGAACATTCTTTTTTGGAAAACAGGGGTTGGGTTTTAACACACCCAGACTCATCATAATCATCCATCTTTATTTTTTATAGAACTGAGCCTTAGTATGACTGGCACTAAAATATGTATTAAAATAGTTTCGTGCTGATAAAAAAATGTACGTTTTAATGCAGTGAAGTTTTTATTACATTGTATTTCTCATCATATTATTATTTTTGTTGAAACTAGATTTAAATACAACATCAAACGTAGACGATTTTGTAAAGAAGTAGCATTTCAGTATATTATTATTTTCGTTTTATTTAAATTAAATATATCATCAGTCGCAGACGATTTTGTAAAGTATTAGTATCTCAACATATTATTTTTGTTTTAATTTAAGTAAATATAACTTCAATCGCAGACGATATTATAAAGTAATATCTCAACTTATTATTATTTCTGTTTTAATTAAATTTAATATGTCGCCAATAACAAACGATTTTGTACTCTGTATATTTTTATAATTGTTTTGGATAACTGTTTGATCGATTCTGCTGTATATCTTGGGATTACAATTAAGTATAAGAGTCAATATATTGAGTCAAGAGTCTTTCTGCATTGATATGTTTTAAATTCGAATAAGTATAAAAGAGCAGCACCTGTCTCAACATAAACTTTATTTCATATTTTGAGTTTCGTACTTATTCTATTCTTTTCCCCACCAATTTAATTTATGTATTGTCAGGTCCAAAATTTATCAAATGGTTATTTTTAGGGAGTGATAATGCTATATTTAGATACGTTATGGCCCTATATTATTTGAAATATGAAACCCTTCACAAGCTCGTTTAAGTAATGCATTTAGAATACTTGACACTTGCTCACCCGGGCAATTTTCAGGACCCCAAAAAATTGACGGCCTAAATTATAGCTTGTATAGTTCACATTTAAATCTGGCTCTGGAAGGGAGTGCAAAAGTGAAGTTAAACGACTTAAAATTTAAAATTCTTTGCTTACTGAAACAATATGAATTCTTCTCAAACTGATTTAATATTTGTAGATTCCTTTTTCAATCGACCTCATTTTAATTTCACTTTCGTAAATTTATGATATTTATAAATGGAAAACGATAGCTAAACAATTTCCACGTCAAAATATCCTACTCTTATGCAATAATTTGATTTTTAAAAGGATAAAATCTTTATCAAATAGGCTCAATAATTTATTATTACCTTGATGCTGCTTTATTTAAAGCAAAATGAAAAGAAATAAACTTGATTTAAAAAAAGAAAAACTGTATATTCTGATTCAACTATTGCGTTTTTAATTTAAAGATTTTTTTTTATTTCCATAAGCAGTTCCGAGAGTAAAATAACCAGTTTTAATATCTAGTTTGTTTTATCTATTGATCACAATCAGATTAAGCTGGTAATTTTTATTTCAACATTCAAACCAGTTTTTATCAAAGTTAAAGATATAATTAAATTTCAAAAACAAATAGTTTTTTTAGTATTCTTTTAATTATTGTGTTCGATTTAGGAAAAAAGTAAAAATAAAAAAAAATATCATAAACCTGATAAATAAAAAATCATTTTACTTATGAATATTCAGTAATTCAATTAAAATGCTAATATTCTTTCTAATTTTTTTTAACCCTACCTTCTTAGATTATAAGCAGAGGATCATTTTCTTGTTATGATTTTCTTTCTTCATCTTCATTAGGAAAATAATATGAAAAAAACTCGGCGAATAAATGATACATAGAATTTCTCTTCTCTTATTTATGATAAGAAACTCATTTTATAGAAATTAAAAATAAAGACTCAGGTGAAAACTTGCCTTCAGATTTTTTATACTTTGGAAGCTACGAAAAAAAAAAGAGTTTTTAATGATTGCTTTGTCTGGATCAGTGATCAAACTGTAATATATAGAATGTTTTTTTTTCTACTGATGACAGGTTTATAGATTCATGGAAATGTACTCAACGTTCTTATTACTTACTCGAGCCAATAAATCGTTTTCTTATAAAAAAATCTCGTAGAATTCCCATAAAAACAAAACGGGCTAGTAGGTTTTCGAAGCAACTTTTCAAATGACTGCCTTTCTGGACTAATATGTCCTTATTCAATAAAAACTGAAAACAGTGATCAGGATGTTTAAATAATGAAGATGTTTTCAGAAATTTGATTCCAAATATAAGAAAAAAATATTGTTTTAAGTTTTTTGTTAGTGTTTTATTTCTTTATTTTGAAAGAATATAATTTGGGTTTTAGAAACTCTGTCACTGGTATTATTTTCTAACGGATTCTAAAACGCTTCATTAATTTAATTCGTCAAAATAGGGGTGAGAAGATAGATGAAAGGAGGCGATGTTTACATTTAACAATAAAGTAAACTCGGATTACTCGTAAACTCAACTGAAATAAAATAATACTGTCAGAAACGACAAGATACTCAAATACACGTCAAAAAAAAAAAAAAAAAGAAAAAAAGAATTGAACAAAAGCAGTATCTGATAGGGCGAAAAATCAAGGTCAAAGAATGACCAAGAATACCGGAAATGCGCTCATCCTTCCGCGTCTCATCCCTTAGTGAGATAGAATCGTCGAAAAATGGTCGTCTCAGGGTGCTGAAACGAACAGATATGTCGTTAATTTTTCACTAATCTTCTCGATTTATTACAGTGAACAGATTATTTACGATTCAAATAAGGTCGTTCAAACTGTTGGGTGTATGTTGGGCGTGAAACTAAGATAAGATTTAAAAATTGGATCGCTTCATATCTTTACCAACACAAACATAATGGAAAAATATTTACAGAGTGATTCATAAAGAAGTATACACTTTCCAGGTACTATAAAACAGTATTAGTGAATGATGACACGAACCAACTTAGTGGATCTTAAGGTAGATGTACTCTTAAAATTTGTGTCTGTCTCTTAACAGAAGTCACATAGGCCGTAGCATGTGTGTCATGTGACTTATCAGCGGAAATGGCGGCGTCTGCAGTTTAAAAGGCTTTTTGTGTTCTTTAATTTAGCAAAACGGAATCTGCAACTGTTGTGCAATGGCATTTTCGATCACAATTCGGAAAAGATGTACCAGCTAGAAAATCTATCTATCAATGACATGAAAAATTTAAAACTACGGGCTGCTTGCGCAAAGTTATAAGTTCTGGGCGGACTAACTGTATCGCCAAAAGTCGTCATTTAATGAAGCCCGGAAAAATCAATGCTGAGGGTGAATCGTGAAGTGTAGATTTCTCAGCCCACGTCTGGAGAATTTTGAGAAAAAAAGCTGGAATTTATTCCATTCAAAGTGCAGGTGTTGCAAAATCTGAATGACTTTGACAAACAAAAGCGCTTTGAATTTTGTGCCAATATGCAGCTTTGTTTTGAAAATGATGGTTTTGCCGATCACTTAGTTTTCATTGATAAAGCAACTTTAATATCAGTGGGAAGATGCGCAAGTACAATGTTACCTTATGGGGAAGAGAGAATCACAAATTCCTGGTGTAGGACATGCGAGATTCCTCTAAAGTAAATTTTTCTGTGCAGTGTCCAGAAAGAAAGTGTACCGTCCCTTCTAAGGGGTCACACATAGAACATCTTCGACTATCTCTAACAAAATTTAAAATAATCCAGGTGACTTATAATATTTTACATTGTTCTTGATTTATAGTGAATTGAAACTGTGTACTTCTTTATGAATCATCCTGTATTACGGAATTCAATAACATTGAACGGAACAAGGAAAAGGCAATGATGTTATTGACCAATATTGAGTTACCATATTCTATTTTTGAAGAAAATTTTGACGATGAATTCTTTAGAAGCTAATTCGTAGAATCATTTAAAGTAGTTGATCGTTGAAAAATTATTCTTTATGAGCCACTTATTCCACCCATTCCAGATTAGCACTTACTTATAAATGCAAATCTGAAATTCTCATGCGATATCAGAATATATGCGATATTTCTTTTCAACGAAACACTTAATTCTAAAACTCGAAACTGTCACATTTTATCTGGTAATCTATCTTCCAAACAAAATAATTAAATGTGTATAAAAAGTGAAGTAATATATAGATTTTTGTTGATTTTAACATATCAAACTGACTTTAATTATGTAGATATATTTTTTTATTTCTCAATAAGTTATGCAAAACCCTTGACATTTGGAAATATTTTGAGTTCGCTGCAGAAATTGGGATCAACTGATGCATGACAAGAAACTTATTCCGAACTTTTTGAGCTGCAACTATAATCCATTTAATGCTTGTTGTTGATGCATTATAACCAATTTCCAATTTTATTACTCTTAACGAATGTCTTCATAATTTATAATTTTTGTTCACATAGTTTTTAATGTTCCTCACAATATGCTTATATTTATCACTCTTATGGTTTAATGTGTTTATGCATTTCTGATATAATCTTTTCTCTATTTCTTTAGGATGAGGCATTCCTGCCAGTCACAGTGTATATTCAAGATATCAACGATCATGCACCCGAATTCCAAAACACGCCTTATTACTTGGAAGTTGATGAGGTTTGTATTTTTCTTCGCTTTAAAATACAGGAATCTTCAACTTTCAAAAATTTTCCTGATTAGTATTTAAATGATGAAAAAAAATGAGTTCCTGTAATAAATTAATCTTATCCTGTTTGAATTTCATTGAACCCACAACAGAAAATTGCAAAATGTAGTAGTGCCCTCATAATTAATACATCGTCAGTCTGCATGCCTGGGGTTTCACCTCAGTTTTGCCATCGACTCGATTCTGGACCGATTTTGTCAAATTCATTAAGGAAAAATTTGCTTTTCCATTCCTCCCCCATTGTTATTATGAATTGTCATATTTAAGTAAATCCTCAAATTTTTCTTGCCAAACCACTTACTCTTATTAGCATGCCATTACCATATTCATCCGTTAAGTCTGGAGATTAAAAACCCTGAGTTCAAGCACTTCGTGACATCCCCTGAAATCAGCATCGTCTGTCTTGAGCCAAAATCGAAATTATAATTAATAACATCAATAATTGTAGGTTTTAGAATGATGTTCATTGGCTAATTTTAAGTTTAGCATCGTGATGTATGACGAATTAATTTTGCTGTCCCCAATTTCTAAAGGCACGAGGTGAGTGCCTCTGGAGCAAATACAAAAAACTGCTACTCTGCTACGGTCAATACTTTAGTTTCATTTTTACAAAGTAACATATTTATCAGCTAGAGTTATCTAAACATGTTTTTGCAATTTATTTATGTGCGAAATAAGTTAATCTTTTACTTTATAATTTTTTCAGTTCTATTAACTCATTGTATTTTCCACTATAGCTTACACCTGTGGGCCTTACTGTATTCCGTGGTCTTCACGCAATAGATAAAGATAAGCCTAACACGCCTAACTCTGATGTAACCTATTCTATTGTGGTAAGTGCACATTTTCGAAATGTATGTATTCCGTATGTTTCAATACTTAAAATTTTCGAATGAGTTTTTTTTCCTTATTTTTAAATTTTTAATACTTTTGGAATATTACAAAGAAATAACTTGGGTGAGATGAGAAAATTATATCTTCTCATATTAATACGCTGGCAGTCAATTAATGAACATTTTCTTGACTTTAAACGTGTCGTCTAAAATATAAAGGCCACAACGAACTTTATATCGCCATGTTTTTAAAAATAGAGATTAATCATTTTACTGTTTTGAATTTTAACCCAGAAATGGGCTTTTATTCGTATTTGATTATTATTTAGTACATTATTGATTTGAAGTAGCAAAAATGTTATAATAAAGAATTTTCCGATAAACATCTAATTATTTTAAGAAAAAAAACTTGAATTAATTCTTTTCTTGTTATTACATTAATTTGTATACGCTTCTTTTTAATAAGTAATGTTATCATATATAACTTTTGCTGGAAAGTAATAATTCATGTTATATGATGTTAAATTGAAGCTTAATGCAATAATTTACTAATTACGGTTAGTTTTTCCTCCCTAATGGTTGATTTAGCATACAGCAATCATTATAAGCTAATTTTACATCAATAATTATTAACTATATTTATTGCACAATTATGACATTCTTTTTTACGCATTTTAACTAAGAATTGTCGGTGCATTGTATTAAAGTTCTTAGATTTTCGAATTTAATGTAATAAATTTATATAATTTCCCTTCGTTTCTTAAATGAATGGAGTTGCCGTTTATTTCTCTTAATCGTATTGCTTTATTTAGTTAAAACAAAAGATGTTAAACCAAAGTCTGATTTGGACTCAAAGGCAAAACCGTTCTTTAAAAAAAATGGATTTTTTTTGTTAATATTTTTCACATCATAAAACTTATACACCTGAGCTAAATCAATCATATTTATGATATATATGCGCAATGTTAATACTTTATCGAAATTATTGATTGACAGGTTAATCTAATAATATATTAGAAATTCGATTTAGAATAAATAATTTATTTTGATATGCTGGATAAGATGAACGGATGGGAAACTATATTCATTAGATTTCTTACGTACGTGCTTTGAAATTAGCACATCTGAAGCATTGCATTATTAGAATATATTTGCATAAAAATTATAGAGTGGCAGATTAAGATAAACGGTAAATTAAGGGCATGTTTTTGAATATCATATTTAAATAAGCGTGACGATAACTTATTTGTTTTCAGTGATACAATAGAGAGTTTAGAATCTTTGAAATTTATTTTTAGTAAGGTTCACATCAGAAAACACAAGATCAAACCACTTAATTATTTATATGTGTGCGAATTAATGTTTTGGTGTAATACCGATTTTTAATGATATATGCTTGGTAAATTTAAAACAAGGAAACATCTTTTGTTTTATTATTTTTTTTGATGCTTTTAATCGTATTTTTACTTTATCTTAAGCCAGTATTTATAAACAGTAATTATCATTTGCTTAAGCCTTATGCCATTTTTCATCGTATCGCTTGAAGATGTGATTCTTTGAATTGGAGATCAGTATTTTGTACAGCTGATAAATATAATTATATTATAATCGTATAATCCTTCTGAAATGTTACAATTAAAATTCAAAATTTCCTAAACATTTCTGTTTTATTTTTTAAATGATTAATCAAAAATTGACAACTAGGAAACAACTTATTTTTAGTACCCCATTAAGTTTTTTTTCTTTTTATGGCTGGGATACAAATATTGTGACAAGTAAATTTTTGATGAAATCAAAAGACAAAGCAATTAAATCTTCATTTTTGCACAAAACTACACTTTCGAGTATCCGGTCTAATGTGGCGGAAGGGCAGGCCGGATAACAAAAAAGCCGGATAAACCGGAGTTTTATGAACTCATTTCTTTGCCCACCAATAAAAGAAGACAATGTTTTTATACTAAAACTTACTGTTGTAACAAATATTTTCTCACTTCTTACTGAGTACTAAGCCCTCCTTTTACCTCAAGTCACGTAGAATGTGTGTGCGGACGCGGGCCACCGAATCATAGAAGCAGTTGCCTGTAACTAGTTGAGTTAAAATTGAAGGCTCTGTACTGATAGTTGAAATATGTTTATATACTGCACTGCAAGTTTCAAGAATTTATTAGAGTAAAAGTAAGTTAAAGGACATAAACTGTTCACATTTTAACATAAATTCTTCAATGCTTGACTTAAATAAATGAAATATAAGCAAAATATTAATGTAAATTGTAGGCCTAATTTTTAAGAAAATTGACTCAAACTGATTTTAATATTCACTGATAAATGGTTACAAAAATATGTAAAGGTAACCTTAAGATAAGAGTCAAATTTTACAATTTAAAGAGTGAAATTTTACAATTTAAAGAGTCAAATTTTACAATTTAAAGAGTCAAATTTTACAATTTTTACAATTCAAAGAGTCAAATTTTACAATTTTTACAATTCAAAGAGTCAAATTTTACAATTTGTTGTTTGATGTTGCCAATGCAATGCCTTGCCTTCCTCATTTAATTACGATAAAAGAAAATTAGGCCGGATAGCCACGAACCGAATACTCGGGAGTGTACTGTAATTTTAGAAGATATTGAGAGATTTCTCGTATAACCAGATAATTAATTTGAGGTATATTTATAATGAATGTAACTTTCATATCTCAAAATTTTCATTGCGCAATTCCAAAAGGGATGATGACCTGCATTTAACAATTTACTTAAGAAGTGTTAAAAATGCAGATTAATCCACGAGAAGGAATTTTAAAATAATAAATTTCAGAGAAAAATTATGCAAAAAAAAAAATCTCAGATGAAGACAACAGACAGAGATATCCACCGTTCTATAAGGATATTAATAGATCATTCTGGAATTTATTAAGTGTTCGCAACGTATTTGCCATCGAATTTAAAATCAATTTGAAACAATCTGTTTATTGCTTTATCTAAGCTTTAATGGGTCTACAGTATTCTGTAGCAAGCGAAAAATCTAGTCATGCATATCTTCTGATCCATCTTTCCGATCTCTCTGTCATCTGGTATAAGCATCCTGCAAGGCCATCACCAAGGACTTGCACCATTGCACCACCATCTTCTCTTAAAAGTGAGTGTTTGGATAGGGTTGAATTCAGTTGGTTTCTGTTCCTATACCAGATGAAAAAATGGGAGATATTCAAACTATGTCCCTAAGACAATATGGTGGATGTTCCTTTGCACAGGATATTACGAGGGTTCCAGGCTTTCATTATAACCAGAGGCAACTTGATGTTTTGAATGCGATACGTAACATTTCCTGTCTCTTGAGTGTTCTCCATGTAAATAGCTGCAGACTTTTTGAAGAAAAGCTTAGTAAAAATATAATTATTAATATTAATTTAAAAAGTAGAATATCATTCTAAGCTAATCTAAACTATTCAATTAATTGGAACTATCATTTTAAATTAAATTAATCAAAATTTACTGTGTTGCCATTTAAGATTTTTAAATGCTTCAGTTGTTTTTTTAATAGTTTATTTATGCCCAGAACCTGTATGTTTGTTTTAAGATCTGAATATTATGTTTTGAAAATGTATTTTAGTAAGAATTAAGAATTGAAGAATGAAATTTGGTGAATTTAGAACATAGGTTTAATATTAATTACAAACTTTCTTTTTGCTTTTATAAGGAATTTGTTTTTATTTTTTGATTATATTATTGTTATAGGATTTTGTTCATATTAAATTTCTGGTTGTATGTATTTCTGATATCGATATATTTTTGTAGGGTGGGAATGAAAACAATTCCTTTGCTTTGTCCGATCCTATTGAAGGAATCCTTGTAGTCAACAAACCTCTAGATTATGACTATGGATCAAGGGAGTTCAAGCTTCTCATACAGGCATCTGTAAGTAGCTGTTTTTATGTTTGAAGAATACAAAATGATTTAAAATTTCATTTACTAAATTTTAATTGTGTGCAACAAATGTGTATTGCAATTTTTTTTTAAAATATCGTTTTTATTTATTGTGATCAGTTTAATAAAAATTATAAATAATTAATATCAATCAAATCAAATTATAAATTTCTTTAATTAAACTTTTTAATTTAATTTTAATTAACTCTTTAATTAAACTTTTTTAATGTTATCAAATTATAAAATTTAATAAAATTATATATATATATATATTTGCTCTTGCTCTGTTTGTTTTATTTTGAATTATTTTAACCGAATTTTTTTTATAGAAATATGGTATTAACGACTATTATTTATTTGATGAAGTTAAAAAGCATAAAATATTTTATGTGTTTTTAAATTCTATAAATGAGAAAAGAATAATGTTTTTATATTTTTTTATTATAATTACAATTATCTTTATCATGTTGGCCCCGCGTAAATTGTTTATGATTCAGTTCTACATTCCAATTAGACCCCCCCCCTTTTCTATTGTAGTTAAGAGATACCAAGGTAGGGATAGTCTATTTAAATAGGTAGCATTATAACATAATTTGTTTGTTTGTAGTCATGAAATAGAAATAATAAATAATAAACATGAAATTATCTAAATGTGGTCCATCCAATATTGGCTAAAGAAAAATGATGTTTTTATGCAATTCTTTAATTTCCTCTTAACTTTTCGTTAACAATTTTCCCTCTTGGTAACCCGATTAACTGAAAAACAAATATTATTATCTTGCGTAACACGCAGTTCTTATCCTTTTGTATGATCACCATCATCATTATTTTTTTAAACTGCATTTTGGCCCATCCCATACCGAGTCTTAATCGCCATCTCATTCAAAAAACACTGAGTGAAGGACAAACAACGCTGCACTTAACAAAGCTATGTTTGATTGCGATGTGGGAAGAAAAAAAAAATGCCAAGAGAAATTATAGCTGCAGGCGTTAACGTTTTAGCGATGACGCTGATGTTTTCCCTGATCACCTAACGGCAGGATAACGGACAACCGTTACTTAGTAGGAAGAGGGTCTTGCAAGTTTTTTTTTTGTCATTGAGTCATGGCTACGTTGAAGGTCGCTAGTTTGATGGCCAATAGGAAAAGAACTGCTGTGTTGGGTTTTCACCTCTATGGTTTTGCTTGAGGAGAGGATGGTGAGAAGGGCGCAATTGCAGACCTTCAAAAACCTTTATGAAATCCCTTTTAAAAGTAAAATAGTATTGAACATGATTATTGGTACTAATTCTTAGTGGAGTCACGTTAGTGGCGAATTTTCATTCAGGCAGTTGCCTAGGTCCACTAAAATGAAAGGTAGCTGCAAACAGGAGGATTATAAAATTACCTTTTTCCTGGATGCCAAATATATCATTTTGAAAAGTATAAACTCAGCAGATGATTAAATATTAGGATATTAGTATTTCACCAAGTATGATTAGTTAGGTTTCTATATTTTCATTATATTCACTTAGTTATTAGAAAATATTTATTAAACCTATCTTCGGCTTCAGTAATATTATGTACAAACATAGATTCCAGACAGTTTGGAGACAATACACTGCCGATATCTGACCTAATGTGACAGAAGGACAGAATTGGGTTACAAAAAAACCCCAGAGAGGCCGGAGTTCTATGAACTCTTTTCTTTGCCCACCAGTATCAGAAAACAAAGTTTTTATATCAAAAACACTGCTATAATATTATTTTCTCTCTTCTTATTGAGTACTAAGCCCTCTGTTTATTTCAAGCTATGTAGAATGTGAACACAGCCGTGGCCGGTGAATCATAGAAGCAGTTGCCAGTAACGTGTCGAGTTAAAATAGAAGGCACTGTGCTAGTAGTTTATATGTTTATATACTGCGCTGCGTGTTTCTAAAATTTATTAGAGAAAAAAAGTTAAAGAATATAGACTGTTCACATTTTAACACAAATTCTGTAATGCCTAACTTAAATGCGGAAAACGTAAAAAAAAAAAAAAAAAAAAAAAAAAAAATCGTAGGCCTAGATCTTAAGAAAATTGACTCAAACTGATTTTATTTTTCACTGATAAATGATTACACAGATATGAAATGGTTACCCGAAGATAAGAGTCAAAATTTATAGTTTTTAGTTTTTGAAAAGTCTTTAATAGATGACTGCTTTTGCAGTGCCTTGTGTTTCTCATTTAATTACAATAAAAGAAAATTAGGACGAATAGTATACGGAAACCAGATAGTAGCGAACTGGATATTCTGGATTGTACAGTACATAAATAAAAATTCACAAAATTAATTAAATACAACATGTTTACTTAAAATAAGTTATTATCATATTAAAAATATGTTGAGGTGTGAAATTAAATTTACCGCTTTTTTAATACAGGATCTTCAAAATGTAGATTGTCTAAGACTGAAAAATACTTAAAACTGCATCTGAGTAATTTTATGCGTAATTTTATGTTCTTTCTTTTTCTTTTCTTTTCGCCACAAAATATCTCCGAATATGGAATCTCTGGAATCCCCTGGCATTTGAATAGATATACATGGAAAGATTCATTCAGAAGAAAAAAAGTGTTAAAGTTTACATACAGTACATAAAAGAATAACACAGCAACTATACACAGTACAATAATAATATAAGGAAATATTTGGTGGATAGTATGTGTTCGAGAATTTTTATGAAGTTAATATTTCTTGGAGGAGGGCTTTATTGGGGAAGGTGACAAAAATTTATTCAGGATTGAGCCTGACGTGATCAAATCTGCAAAAGAAAAAAACAAAATTCTGTTCTTATTGAGGGAGCAGATAAAAGATTTTAGTACATGTATTTGACATTTAAAATAAAATATGACGAATGAGTCTAGAATACTACACTCTCCCTTGTGTGGTCATGTTAGAAGTATAAACATTTTGAATGAACTATGCGATGACTGTTCAAGCGACATTTCAAAGGACCGCTTCCTTTAAATAATTTGATGGTTTGATGGAGAAGCAGTGAATTAAAAGATATAAGACTTCCGACCTTGAGATATTGACATTGATAAAACAGTAAAAGAAATTAAGTTATGAATGAAAATCTTTGTTCCTATTTAGACTTATGGTAACTTAGTTAATTTTGTTTGTGTTGGTCATTTATTTACTTTCCTTGTATAAAATCCCTTCCTATGATCAAGTTTATTTTATCTAAAATTTCCATTAATAAAATAATTTAAGCCGCAAAAATATACTAAACTTTATTTGCTTTAACGGCAGTATTATTATTAAATATCTACCGTCAGATATTAAATTTAATTAATCGGCAGATGTTAGAGACTAGATTTAATTGTATGAGAAATAAAATAAATACGATCTATAAATTTGATCTTTAAACAGAGTTGTATTTATTTAAATTCTAGAAAGGCATTTATTTAAATTCTAGAATTATTCATTGGAGTTTGTACGAAAAATGGACAGAAAAGCAAGATTACTCTATTTTATACAATATCTTATATAGATAATTCTGAACAATATTAATGTTAGGCCATTATGGAAATAATAATAATATTTATTTCATTAATATCAACTGTGGTTAGCTTTGATATAGTTTGCTAAAAGGAAAAATAAATAGAGAAACATTGACCTGAATGTAACTCAAGCACGACGTAGTTACGTATAACGAAGATATTGTCAATTTTATCACATGCAGCTATTTCATTGGTTAAAGAAAAAAATTTTTTCCATTTTTCTTTTTAGAATATTAGCTGCATGAAATTCGCTATAATTTTATAAACAGCATTGAAAAGATTATTTTAAGAGACTAAACAAAGTTTGCATCACTGAATGCTTTGTAAAATATATATTTTTATCCGATTACAAAATTATCGTATTTAAAAGCACAAGATTATAAGGTATTAAAATTTAAAATGCTAGGATAGTTTGAACTATTGTTTTACAAACATTCAATGAAGACGTTTATATACCTTTTTTTAAATAAGAATTCAGTGAGATGATATTTGAATTTATAAAAGTATACTGAAAAAATTATTATTATCTGCATTAAGTTGGAAAGGAATTTGAAAACTCTTTGTTGTTAATTGCAAATTAGTATGATTTGTTACTTGATTCTAAAAACAATATATCTACAAATTTTATAAAACTCTGCTAAAGACCGTATAAATGTAAATTGATCCAATCAGATATTTTGTGAATTTAAAACTATATAAATATATTCGAAGTTTCCGGAAAATTAAAAAAAATCCTTTCAGTTAAAAAACAGAGCACTTATTTTTAATTTATATTATTTTTTTAAAAAAAAAAAAAATAACAATTTTCTAGTTTTTAAATTTTAAATAAGGGAATAATGGAAGCATCGGAATAGAACAATTCTTTTCACCTTTGTCACATTTTTGAAAGACAGCCTCCTTTGGACTTACCTACTCTTGTATTCTTTCATTAGAGATAAATCTAGGCATCACTTACAAGATGCATAAAAATGATAATTTAAAAAATAATCTATAGAGTAATTAGGAAATAGAGGGATTGCTTTTGTGGATAATCCTGATAGATTAGAGATATAGTTATCGTGATCAACCATTATAAAAATTTGCTGATACGGACTCTGTATCATTTGCAAGGAATCGATAAAAAATTTGATGAACAACGAGTGACACTGAAGAAACCAATTGCAAATTTTTAAATCTTTGAGAGATATGGACTTATAAATTTGAATTGATATGGCTTCTTAGGAAAAAATTTATCCAGCAATTTCTCTCTATTTTAATTAAATTCACATAAAAAAAATTTAAAATTACTTGAATAACAGATGGTACGAATCATGATAGAACAATTGTGTTAAATTAGATATATGGTTATCTTGATCAACCTATAAAAACTTTACTGATACAGATTCTGTATTGACTACAAGAAGCCAATAAAAAAATTGACGAACAGCAACAAATGGCACTGAAGAAACTAATTGCAAATTTTTTAATCCTTGAAAGTCATAAGCACTTATAAATTTGAATTGATAAGATTTCTAAAGAAATATTTTATGTGGCAATTCCCTTCTATTTGAATTAAATTCAAATAAAATAAATTTTAAAGTGCTTAAATAACAGATGGTAGGAATCAAAGCGACAATGAATATTTCCATCTGGGGCTGTGGACTGATACAAGACTGGTTTTATCCTGACAAAACTTTCTCCGCATGTCCAAGGTCAATGAATTAGAATTCATTACTGATTGCGGAAAAAGCAAAATAATGAAGGGATCAGGAATCCTTGGACGTCATCCAAGAATTCCCCGTTAGGAAAATAATGTGAATCTATTTTTCAGTCCAGAAACGTATTTTACTCATAAAGGTAGGTTCAAGGGCAGAACAAATTGAACAACAATCAGGGACACGAGTTTTAATGGAGAATTTTTCTTGTACTGAAAATAATTTGCCATTCATCGACTAAGTGATGGGCGTGTAGACTAAACACTTGCTACATCGTTCACGTGATCTTTAGCAAATATTTTGTTGTAAGACTTCATGCCTTTGTGCTTATGAATATAAAATTAAAATTGAAAAATGTGAAGACAATCAAGGACTAGATTTTTTTAATAAATTCTTTTTAAAGGATTAGCATAAATATTTGTCAGTAGCGATGATATTTGTGCTAAATCAGTGATGTTGTCAGCAGCAAATTATTTGTATTGCGGATGCAGTGGTTCTAATAAGTTTACATTAAAGATTGCTACTTAAGGATTCAAGGTTATCTTAATGTTTTTAAGCTGATTCTATGCCGTTGTTTCTGTCTTATTCTACTTATAAATGATATTAATAAATGCCTCTTTCAAATTTATCAAACGATTTCTAGTTTGTGATTTTTATAATTGTTATATTTTTTGACTCAATAAACAAATGCGAAGAATACCAATCTATCATATATTTAATTGAAATAATCAAAATATTCGTATTGTTGATTAAGCATTGGAGGAAATTCCACTTCACAAGATTCCAAAAATAATTCATCATATTATTTGCATTCGGCATGATTCTCTTTCAATTGCTGTTCTCAACTCTCCGATTGTTGCTAGTTCTGAATTTTAAACATTATGTACAGATTTTTAAAAAAGAAAACTGCCAGGATTGAGATACTTGAGTGTTGAGAAAAGCAGGAGGACTCGGTTCTCTCTTTTGGCTCCAACCATAGTTTAACAAGAATTCTATCAAAACTTACTTTAATAGTTGCGTATCTCAAATTAATTCATGGATTAATAAATTTTTAATAATTAATCAATGAAAATCTTGTTGTATGTCATTAATTACAAACGTTATCGTCATTCAAAGCATACAGATAGCTTTTGGTATTCTCTATGCCTAACTCACAAATTAGGATTTCTGTATTTTTGGAATTAGTAAAAGAATTCAAAACAAAATACTTTATAGAGAGAAGAATAGCTTGCAAATTATACATTTCATATTAATACTCTGCATATATACAATGAAATTTAATTACTTAATATCAGTGGTTAATTAGGTTCAATTAATTATAATTTTCAGCAAGAAAATATATAATTTCCCAAAGAAAAGAAATGAAAGAAGTATATTATATTTATAAAATATGTTTATTCAGCAAATCAATTACTATAAAGCAAACGAATAAAATAATTTTATTTTGACTTATGGAAAAGAGAGAATCATTAAACTGGTTGTACTCAAATTGGAACATCTGTCTTGTTACTTTTTGTAAAAATAAAAATAAACATGCACTCTTTTTTGGAAATTGTTATGAAGTAAGAGGCAGTATTCCAGATCATGACAGATCATTACTTTTAAAGACAAACAAAAACATTCTAAGTAATCTCTTTAGATTTAAAAAGTTGTTATTGCTTGTGATTGCGTGTATAATGAATGTTCTTACATTCAAAGTAAGTATTTTTGTTTATAATGTGATTTGAGCTTATGCATTTAAAAAAATCTTTTGTTCTAAAATAGTAAATCCAAATCTTAAAATTCATGTATTGAGAATAAAACGTAAATGTGCTCTATTTAATGCATTTCCCAGGAATATACATTTTATGTTCTCTTTTAAAGAAAATAATGAATAGAATTCTTCTTTTGTCTAAATTCGCCGAAAATACACCATGAAAGAAAATGCATCGCTTTTATACGAACAAATACCTTATTCCTATGTTAACATCTAATTTTAAAGTTAAATTTAGACCGTTTTATTCCAAATGGAAAACAAATCGAAAGAAAATGCTGAATTATTCAATTCGAAACAAAAAAGTGATTTCAAAGCATTTGATGAACTATAATCATTTCGTGAAGACTAGAAAATAATTTGTATCACGCAGAGCTTAAATATAGTGAAGGTTAACTTTCTTACTCGAGTGATAAATTATTGTTTAACAATGAACGCGTTCTGGAATGCTTAAGGGAAATCTCAGACCTTCATTTAGAACGGTTCATTACTTTTCATTTTGATTCAACAAGAAGGTGAAAAAAAGAAGAGAGTGTTTTGGAAGTCTGATTTCAGGTTACGTTCCATCTTTTTTTGAAAGAAAACTGGAACAATTTCATTAGGATTGGATGCATTTTTACATGTAATATGATTCGTGTTACATTATTTTTAATTTTTTGAAGTGTAAATAGCTCTTAGAGGAAATGTTTCATATTTTATGGTTGATTAAACTTAAAGGGTATGATTAAAATAAACGTATGCAGTTCCTTTGGGGATATATAAATAGAGTTTATTTTGAAAAAAATTGAATATCTATTTGCTTTTGATATGAATGTGAAATTTTCAAACATGCTTTATCAAAGAAATTGTCTATTGCATGTTTAAGAGTATATGATATTTGACAATTTTCAATCCGGGAAAATTAATTTTGATCCCTTGAAAAAAAATAAATAATGTATTGCGATTTCTGTTTTGACAATGTAAGTTTTTTGAGTTAAAATATTGCTGTTAGGTTTATACTATAAAAATGCAAATTTATAATGACAATACTTAAAAATTCTGTTTAGAATAAAGAGAATTTTGTAGACATTCTTCCAAAATTTTATTCACTCTGCTTTTACCTACGTTACCGGAGATTTCATTCGATAATCTTTGAAATATTTAATTCGGTTGTTGTTATTCAAAATTCCAGAGTAGTGCATCTTAAACTGTATGCCTTAACTGCGGGTTAAATTTTCGATGGAATTTGAGTTCGTTTGAAAGAAGTCAAGAGTTTCTCCATATTTCTTTTTCTTAATGATTATTAGCAAATAGTTTTGAAACCAAAATGACGTCAAATGATAGAAAAATAAATGTTTGTAAAGGAAGAAGTTAGTCTTAATTACAGGTCTAACGGTATTTCCACATGTTCTGGAAATTGCATGTCATTTTAACCAAAAATGATTTATAAAAATATATCATAATTTTCTTGAAGGCTAGACGGTAAAAAAATATTAAATTCTCTAATACCAATTTGAAATTAACTTTTGATGACATTCAGATATAAAATTTATTTCCAATTTTTGTCATCAAGGTTAATGAAAGCGCTTTAATTTCAAGGAAACCTAGCCAAGGTCTAGGCCAAATAGTTGTATAAATAGGCTGCATCCCCTTGTGAATATATACATTAATTTCATTTTCCCTTTTCAAGAAAATATCATAATTACTGCACATCCCGTTATGCCCTGGGGTCTTTTATAACGGGAGAAAGTACTAATTATTGACATTGACAGAATTAAAGTGACAAAATTCTTAATCCTTGCACGTCAAAACTCAATTAGTTACTAACATCCATATTAACTTCATGCTGCTGCCAAGGTTGTTTGATATTATGTTAGGGGTTAGATCCCATGTGACGCAGATGGGTGCGGATTCAACCCTGTGCAATGCAAGGATGTGTGTCGCAATTTCATTTTGAGCATCTTTCAATAAGGAAATATTTGTAGAAGGGTGTAGCTCATTTTTGGCCCCGTGATACCCTTCGAATACATAATGAACAATGATGGAATGCAAACTTCGACAGGTGTTCGTAATTATACCGTTAAGCCTTTGCTGGTTATTGGAAGATAATTTTTTATATAAAGTTAATGAATCGGTTGTTAATCGTGGCATGTTTGTATTTGGAGAATGGATATAGCTTTATCGGTAGGCCAAGGTTGAGAAAAAAAATGCTTTATTAATGAATAGGGATGGAAAAAAATATACTTTCAATGTCAAATTGATTGCAAAATTGATTGAGGAAGCGATGATTGTTTATTATGTTATCAGATTCCAAATTTAGTTCAATTAATTTTGCCATTGGAATCCAATCAACAGGATTCAAAGATTTCGATGGTTCGAGTTTGTTTTTCATAAATAATTTGGAAGCGTTTGAGTTAAACGAAACTGAAAACCGCGGAAAACAAATATTTTCAACAAAAAATGTTAGACATTATTTCTAATATTATTTCATTATGTACTTAATGCAACTTGTTCATTTCTGTTGAAAGTTAGAATTATTTTAGTTTTAAATATTACCGAAATAGATATGACAGAAATTATTCTTATAATTAGAAGTTAAAAGCCATATAAATTTAGTAATTATTCGAAATCGGAGTCAACGAATAACGCTTTTGCTTATTAATTTTTTACTATTCCCATTGATATCATTAATATTCTTTTTTTAAATATATTTTACATGCGGACATAGATCACCGTATCTACAACGAAAAATGTGAATTTTTTTTCGGCGTCGAATTTAGTACTAAATTTTAATTTGTTAACTCTTGCTATAGAGGATGCGAAATGCTAATACAATCTTCTATCATAAAATATATAAATAAAAATTTTGATTTCATGATTAACTTCTTTGGATTTCATCATTTGAAATAAATGTCCTTTACTCTGAGAGCTGTAATTGCTTCCTTATTAAATTTTAGCTATATATTTCAATATTTTGCTACTCTTTGATAATTTAACATTTCTAAAATTTACAAGAGAATTTGTGATATAAATTGTATATAAATTAATTTTTGTATATAAATTAATTTTTGCAGAGGGATGAGATTCTTTATAACTTCATTATGAAGTAGATGAAAATAATAGATGAGTTTCAGGAGCAGTTATATAATTATTTACTAATATCCGCATTTCACAAGACAAAATGAACACGAATGCGAAAATACACGACACTCCCTTAGAATAGAATCTAATAATGACCCTCCAAGAAGGATCATGGGAAATATACTTAATAAGGTAACGCCATCTGTTGTATGAAAAGAGAAGGTCGTAGAGTTGTGTAACCGCTACAATCTTATGCTTCCTTGTTTGAACTAGAATTTCTTAATGCGTTTGATGAGTACTGAATAATACTGAGGAAGTTTTGAAAATCAAATGTAGCTCTGTAAGAATAAGAATTAGATTCTGGAATCAAGCGGATTAAAAACCTGAATGCTCAGAGAGTGTTTCTGGTACATAGATAAATTTTACTACACATTGGAGATTTTTCCACTACTAAAATCAATAAGAAAATGAAGAAAAATCTTCCGTTTAAATTTTTTTCTCTTGCTTTTAGCTGTTATGACCAGAAACACTTCATAATAAAAATGAATTTTATAATTTTTAGAAACATTTTTGAGTACATTCGAGTTATAAAATAAATATGTTTTTAATCTTTTTATGTTACTGGAAAACCTGATATTAATATGTCGCATGTTGGAGTATTTTTTGATAAAAAAATTATTTGTTATTTATAAACCGATATGGATTATCATATAATGTATACATTTATAATACTCAAAATTGAATTCCTTACATCATTGTTGCTAGTATAAGATTTCGGCTTCGAAACCGGTAGGTTTCAGTTTGAGACCCAATTCCATCGAAGAACCGTCGCGTGAGCCAGTCTCTTGCACTTTAAATCCGTCGAACCAAACGTCCTCCCGCTGGTATAGTGTGAAGTTTGGATAGGGGGTTCAGCTCAGGTGTCGCCCCCGTCATCTGACGGCGGTTCAAAATTACGAGGTCCGTCCCAAGACAGCCCTAGTGTTGCTTTAAAACGGGACGTTAATATAACCAAACTAAACCTGATGTCATTGTTATCTTATTGGTGTTCATTTTGCTTATTCGACCACTTTTTTTTCTAGGATCATGGCAGCCCGGAAAGCAAAAGTTCGGTGACTACAATGACCATTCGACTAAAAGATTCAGATGACCAAAATCCTGTATTTACGAAAGAGGTGTACAAAACCCATGTTTTAGAAGCTGCTGCCATTACTGTAAGTGAAAATATGTAACCCATAGATCAAATTTCTGGATTCTCATTGACTTTTACATAACTTTCTATTAACTATCTTTATGTTTGTATCTCTTAATTAAAATGCAGGGTGCAAGAATTAGAGTGAAGCTTTCTCTGGATCCACCCATTCATGCTTATGATCAAGACGTTGGTGTTAACGCTCCATTACGGTACTCCATCATTCAAGGTAATGATTCGAATTTTCTCTCTTTAAGAAGGGGGGGGGGTAAATAGTTTATTATTTCATGACCTTAAGGACTTCAAGGTTACGAGAGATAGGATATAATTTAATGAATTGATTATGTTTACAGCACTCTACTTTTAGAGCAGTAGTTAATTTCTAAACTGTCAAAGTTAGGTATATATTTCTAAACGAAAAAAATATTCTAAATGTCACAAAGATAAATATTTCGGTGTTTAATATTTTCTTAATTTATGCCAATGAAATGCTACAGTATGTAAACATCATAAGCTATTGGTGGATTTAAAAAAAATAAAATTGTCTAAAATAATAATCGTTCAAAGTTTTGATAAGTTTCAATTCGTTTTGTACACAGAAGAGGAGACTATTTTGTTTTGTTTGAATGCTTGTGTAGTAAGAATATTTCGCCAACTATGACAAGAAATAAAAATTTAGATGTCATAATTTTTCAGTATTTGATTTATTTATTAAATATAATTCTTAACGTCACTTGAAGCGTTTTTCTGGTTGGAAATCTATGTCTATCTTTCATAATTCAAAAATTATTTAGTTCAGTCATGATTAGAGAAATAGATCCTGTATTATGTATTTCAACTTTTTTATTGTAAATAATTTGAAACATGTCGCATTATATGTATCAATGTTCCGTCATGCTATGTAACAATTTTTAAAACAATTTGGAGCTTTAACCTTTTCACTACTAACCCAACTTGCCAATTTCTGGCAAGTTGTAAAACGAGAAAATTCTAGGTGATAACTCATTTTACATCCTAAACCACAAGTTTAAAACAAAAACCTGCCCGTTAGTACAGAATTTATTCGACTGGTTAGGTTGAGTCAGTAGTGAAAGGGTTAAAATACAGTTGAAGTGAAATACAATAATTTTCACATCACATTCATTAAATAAGATTCGTCAAGAAATTAAACTAAATTATTCATAGAGAATGATTGAGAAAATTTAATAAACAAATTATTTTTGAAATTCATTTTCCTCCCTCCTAGTTGTTTATTGCCTTTGATTTGATATAAAGGTTAATCAATTCATTTTAAAATTTTAGAATATCAGCCATTATTTTTTATTACATAAAATTTAAAATAAAATTTAAAGATCAGAACAAACTTTACTATGATCTCATATATACTGATTTTGGTTTGTCTGTCCATGTACGATAGTAGCTGAATATTGTAATTACTATTCGTTTCATAAGTTTACTCATATAATGAATCTTAATAAATACAAAATTATTTTTTATTATATGTTACTTTTTTTTATCCTTCCTCCAATAAAAAATTATTTCTATGATAATGTTAACAAAGAATCATTGGAGAATTTTATTTTCTAAAATATACTTCGAATAAAAATATTAAATAAATCTTGTACTTATAAATTTTATTCACTCATTAATTTAGAATGTTTTTGACTGTGTTTTCATTTGTGAATTTCATATTATTTTATGCAATAGGGGTTTTTTATTTACGTAATAATATTAATGACCCACTAATTTATATTTTTTAATTTAGGTAATGAAAAGGGTCTTTTCGAAATGCATGACCAAATGGCTGACCTATATCTCGTCAAAGAAATTGACAGAGAAGCTTTGAAAAGTCCAATTTTAACTCTTCACATTCAAGTAAGTAACTTTAAATATTGCATCGAAAGATTTCATCAAATCATTTTTGAAATTTCTAAAAGGAAGTCGAAATTTAAAATTTTGAATGCGTGTGTGAAACAAATTATCATTTCATTCTATTTGCTTATAAATATTTTTAATTCTTTCTTTATTCTTTTATTCTTTATTTCTAAATTTGAATATGATTTTCTTTTTTTTTAAATTTCTACCATTAGTTAATTTGTAAATAATTTGACTGATGTCGATGCTAGTATGCAAAACTGATGAGCAATATGAACGTTTTCTGAATTAGTGCGTTACAATTTTTTTTAATTATAGTAAAATAGCTTTCTGAAAAGTTACGACTCCGTGAGTATTTCATTTCATTAACTGCAAATAATTGATATTCACCAGTGAATCACAAGCGAAAAAAAAATCTAATAGTTGTTTATAAAATTATTTTATTAATAATTTCAGATATGATAATATATTTCTGAAGAAATGCAGTTTAGCGTTTTCGGAATCGAATTTTATCACTTTTGAGATAGATTAATTTTCTTTTGTGTAATGATTCTTCAATATTTTTAATACTTTAAGCACTTTTTTGGTATAAATTTATTCGCTTTTATTGTTCAATTAGTCATACTTATTTTACTTCTCGGTATTTATGCTTGGTGCAATTTATTATTTTATGAAATTCAGCATTTTTTGATACATGTATGTGTCATATCTGTTATTTGGAAGTTTAAAAAATTCTACTTATTTTTACCAAAAATCATCTTTTATACTAAAAATATATAATTTTTAAGATTCCGATTAAAAGTAATCTACGAAAACGCAGTTGATGAAAGCTTTTTTTTTTTATTGTGATATCAATTAGAAACGTGGAATAAAAAACGTTGAATGCTGAATTCGATGTTGTTTTGAAATACATATAAAAATAATACGAATCCTTTGTTTATTTTTATTGAAGTAAAAATCGAATACCATTTAACACTAAAATTGCTGAAATGAAATTAAAACTAATATCTTTTTGCGGAACATCGGTCTTGTGTTTGAGCAAAAATTATATTGAACCTTCGAATTAGTTTATAAAACAGCTGTATTTCTTTTAACTCTTTTTAAACTCCTCTTACACCTTTGGAGGAAGTGAAATTCGCTTTGTATATCAGACAATAACTTTTAAAAAAATGAAATGTAAGCTATTTTCTTTGGCACAATTGTCGTAAAGCTCGGGACGGCACGCCGAATCACATTTTAACTGTCACGATTCGCCACAGACAGCTCATCACTTTCCCATTTTTCACCTTCAGAAGATTCTCCACTTTTATTATGAGCGATTCAAAACCCTTGCATGTGACCACACACCTATCATTTGAGCTGGTCTTTTAAAACCCCATTCCTCCCCAGAACAAGCAGACATTTTGCAGCATTTGGTTGGAAACAATGGAAAGCTTTCGCTTTCTCATAGCAATTCACCGATTGACCTGATTTGATGATCAGTAAGAATCTGCCATGATTTAGGAAGTGATAGGAAAATTCTTTTACGGTCGTAAATATGTTCAATCATGGTCCGGAAAGAGTGAACAGACTTTTTTCTTCTTTCTTTGATCAATACGGATGGAAGTTTTGCCTGTTTAAGAGCCAGTTTGTAAGCTGAATCGTATAAATTTTCAACTTGGGATCAATATTGTTAAATTGAACAGGGAAACGAATAGGTTTGGTGATGGCAGCTATTTATTCGGAATATGTGGCAGGGATCGTAAATAGAGCTTTGCATATAAATTTCAAAAGACTTTAAGTAAAAGAATTTTTGGTTGAACGTAATGTGGTATAAATTTTTTCCGAAAACGTAATTTAAGATGTACCGAACGTAAAACCTTCTGATACCAGGCGGATTGCCGATGATATTGGGTATATTTAATTTCAATTAAATCATTTAAATATAACATCATGTCCATTATTTCCCCAAATTGTCAGATATTTAAAATCATGTTATTTTAATTACAGTACACTCTCGATTATCCGCGGAATTGGGTGGCGCGGCCGCCGCGGATAACAAAAATCGCGGATAATCCGAAAACAGTTAAAAACGGGTATAGCAAAAGAGAAAACAGCCATTCCAACTTTGAAAAATTGTTTTATATACAATAAAACGTAAAATAAACAGCAGGGAATGTTTAACTAACGCTTAATATTTTAGTATATCACTCAAAACTAGCCTAAAATGCATTTTGTTAATGAAAATAGAAAAGTGCTTTGTACTTACGAGAGGCGTCAAGGATACACAGAAAAATGAATACATATGTACTGTTTTAATACTGTAATGTATTATGTAATTACAAAAGCATAACTGTAAAACTGCACCTTTTTGAAGAAATCAGTCATTTGTGTTTGCTTCTTGCTTTGGAAGCATTTTCTCTTTGCTTGGAAGAAATAAAAAAAAACTTAGTGCGGCAGGCGCAGATAATCGGGAAACTACTGTATCTTTCATAAATTCTGACCATTCTGTACACGGGTATTTCCAGTGAAGATCAATTCCATGAGATCACAGGGCTATTAAAAACGTAAATGTGTGGCTCACCTATCTTCTGCCGGCGTCCTTGTATAGGGGTAGAGCATCTTCCCCGTGATCTGCGCGTCTCGAGTTCGAATCCCGGTTCGGACATGGTTTTTCTTCGTCTATGTTCTACCTGTGAGGTGTGTGAATGTGCCCCTTTCTAAAACGGGGTTGTGCAAGCGAATGTGTGAGTTTCATCTTCATATGAACTAGAAGTCAGACTTCTGCCCTTGCGTGCCCAGGTGTCTTTACCCTCAGAAGCTACTGCACCCCCTTTTCGTGGTAACGCGGACACGACATCATTATCCATCTTGTAATTTCCGTTATATTGTAATTTCTATTTTTTAGTTCGTCATATAAACTACACAGATATTTTATATTTCTTCTTAAACTTTCAACAATGGGAGAAAATTATGTGATTAAATTTTTGACGAAATGATGAAAACGGCTTGAATTTCAGGGTAATAATGTAATCTGTTATTGAAAATAAGACAAAAAAAATAATATTTTTAAAAATTTGTCAAAATTCAGGAAAAATTTGCATGACTATTAAGTTTGTACCATTAAAAGAATAATTTTTTTTTAAATTTTGAAATGGTGTGAAATTTAGTTTGGTTCATTTTCGAAAATTAACATGAAAAAACTCTAATAATTGGCATAATTTTTAATGAATCAAAATTCTAATTGGAATTTCAAAAATCGCTGTGAAGTACACATTTTCATCCACGTAAATATACGTATATCAAATTTGTAGCTGTATGTCAGACGGACTGGTCTGTTGAGTGCCAACGCATACACATTTATCTTTATTACTACTAAAGATTTACATTATTGAAATCATTACAAAAAATTATGATGCAGTTTTTAATAATTATTTCGAAGAACCATATTTCTAAAAAACGGAATCGTATACAAATATAAGCCAGCCCCCATAAATTCATTTATTACATTTTAAAATTTAAGCCTACAGTATTTATTCTGAATCAAATCATGCTATAAGAAACAGAATAAACACATTTCAAATCCTTAACACAACTACTATTGTGACAACATTTCAAGTAAAGGGATTAAAATTGAGATGTTAACATAACAAGTATAACAACTATGTGACAGGTTAACCGGTTTTAGTTAAGCTGTTTCTAGTGGGATAAATAGTTTAGCATTGCAACTTTCTTTCTTTAAATTGTTTTATTATAAACTTAACTTTAGGTGGAGACATGTTTTTAAGAAATAAAACATGGTTATTTTTTGTTTCTTTTTTTTCCACTCTTTTTATTTATTTATTTGACTTCATTAGCTTTTAAAGGATTTCTGAAAATTTTGAAACTTGAGCTTTCAGAATTTCAGGCGCTGACAACACTGATTTCGTCCCCACCCATAATGATTTATAAGCATAATGGATTTACTTGTCAGACGACTTCTAATCGTCAAAAATAGTTGTCACTAATTTCTCAAGAAAATTTAAATGTCATTTAAATAGTAATTATGATGGAAGGTCCATATTTATTGTATGAAAATGAAATTCGATCAGAGGTAATCAGCATCTTTATTCCATTTTATTGAAATGCGTTATTTTATTTAGTGTAGATGAAATTACACATCTGCGAATGTTATATGGACTGGACTATATTATACGATTTATTATTTAGCCTGGTAATGTATCAGAACTAACCAACAATTTTAAAAATTATCGTTTGCAAAAAAAAAAAAAAAAAAAATGCAGATTAAAATTTGCTTTTTTTAAAGTAAGTATTAGCAAACAAAATAAAATTACGCCAATAATGTTCAAAAAGCAAGCCAAATTTTATGGTTTGACAATAACTTATAAATTGTAGAAAATAATTTAAAACAAATTTTGAACTTGATTGAATATAAACATATTTCAAGTTTGAAACATATCTTACACGTCACATTTAATTTCAACTAAAAGCAACAGTGAATTTCAACTAAAAGCAACTGTAAATTTCAACTAAAAGCAACACTGAATTTAAATCATTTCATTTCAAATTCTTGTATAATTTTAAAAAAAATAGTATAATAATATAAATAAAGTATATATAATAAAAGTATAGTTTAATAAAAAAAATAGAAATAAAATGAATTCAAAATTAATGATACATTTGAAAACAATCATTCTTTCAAAATTTTGATATTTTTAATGTCAGAAATGCATTGGTGATGCTTAAACTGAATTACTTTTGGAACTGAATCCCAAGAAAGAAATCTTCATATGTCTGAAACAAAAATCTCATAAGCAGGGAACAAGGAATACAATTAGATCTTTGAATAGAATGATATGAAATTATGTCAGTTCTCTTTTCAAAGAAGCTTTTAAATTCGAATTCTATCCATTTCACTTTTATCCTTGAATTTGAAAAATTAGTTAATACCGGTCCATAATGAACTGAGATATGCACTTGACAGAAAAGCCATACAAATTCACTTTTACCCAACAAAGTCCTTATTCAGTCACTCAGCATTTCAAGAAAGCCTAGAAATTCAAATTCATTCGTCGTAATTTGAAAGACAAATTAGCCTATTACCGTAATCATTAACGAGCTGAAACGTCAACTGTCATGTTATTCTAATGAAATAACAACAGACCCTTTGAAGTCCTATACCTGAAATTCCGTTAGTATCAGCGATTCGAAAACCTTGCAAATTAGTTACGAGACAGCTGCTGGTTCAAAGGGCGCTATTCGGGAGACAAAAGGTCGATTAAAGGTGACGTCATTTCTCAGTGTGATGTCATTGAGTTAAGGCAAACGAATGAAGCACGACTTTGAAGCCTCTAAAACATATGTTTTCGTAGCAATGACGATCACCAGCAGTGCATCATGTTTAAATAATGAACATAAATTATTCACTTTCGACTGTGACCTAGTTGTATCTCTGAAGAATGTAATTTGTCGGTTTTGTGGTATCATTAGGCCTAGAATATTAAACTATTTGGAAATGCTACTGTTAGAAATTTACATTGAAATATTGACCTTCTTTCAAATGCTTAAGTCAAAACGTGGAGGTAAATGTCAATCTTCTAAATGATCATAAGTAAACTTGCAACAATAGGTTAATTTTTCTACGTTCTTGGAAGACCTAGAAGGCGTTTTTCCCCATGAAATTGATAGTGTTGGCCATTAAATTGATTTATGATATTTACTTTAATGCATTATAATCGTAATTCATGCTTGGGATAATAAGATATTCGAATATTATTATACGGATATGATAATCAATCAGTTGTCTTCAGAGGTTTGTCCAATTTTAATATGCATCAGGGTTTACTGAAGATGAACTCAAATTGTATGTTGAAACCTTTCTTGCCTTTCAAATTTGGGAAGTAAATTCAAAGTGATGCAGGTGCCAATGACAGAAATATGAGATAAATAATAGATGAATGTCTAAATAAATTGAATTGAAAATATGAATTGGGATTTTTAAAAAAATGAATAATTGGGATCATTATAATATTTAATCCTGAATTTTTAAATTTGCATTGCATTTTTTTAATGTTTGCAATATAGCTTTCAAAATATCCATTCCATTGATGAATAGTATTTGGTGAATATAAATGAATTTATGATATCTTTTAAAATTGTACTATGTTATGCTAACAACATTTCAGAATATATAGACTCCAATTACATGATTTTACTAAACACTTAACACAACACCACACCTCCATTTCTAGAGCTCATGTGGCCCTTTTCTGGTTTGGTATAGATGTAGATGTACAAAAAAAAAAAAAAAAAAAAAAAAAAAAAAATACACGCAATCAATTTGAAAGAAACAATCAATTGACAAAATACGAATGCATATAATATAACAAGAAATGATAAAAACTAGAATGCGAAATAGCTGGAGTACAATAAAACTGGATAAATGAACTTGATAATATACAGTATGAGTGAAAAAATAAAGGAATTATAAAAATTAGTTACTTTAGAGGGTTAAAGGATAAATTATGAATAAATTGCGAGGTATATTAAACGATGCCCTAAAAAAATTGATAAGGTTAATCTGATTGGAACAGTTCTCCATGATCAATTAGGAATCTAATCATGTTTATGATTCTTTTTTTTTTGAAGATGAATTATTAAGGACTCTTTTGAACGAAATTAATTAAAAGGAAGAAGAAAGAAAAAATATAATCTGAATAAAGAAATATTAATTTAGAATATTTCTATTAAATGATAATTAACTGTAAAATACAATATTTGGGGAGGCACTGTTGCATGTTATCTATCAAAACATTTACATGCCATCAACTAAAACATTCTTTGCTTGCTTAAAAGGAAGAAGAAATAAAAAATGTAATATGAATAAAGAAATATTAACAGAATAATTTAGAATGTTGCCATTCAAGTAATAATTAAAATTAAATGATAATTAACGGTAAAATACATTATTTGGCGCTGCATTATGGCATGTTATCCTCCAAAACGTCTACATGGCATCAATTAAAACATTCTTTGGTTGCTCAACCTTTATATACTATTTAACACGTGATTTTATGAAAGAATACAAATTAATAAACACTTTTTAAGTTTTACATGAATGCTTTGAAAATATATTCCATAATGCTTTTCAAAACTAACAACCAAACTGCGATTTTACTATTGAAAAACCGAAATTGTTTGTATCATGTTCACATTATGGACAAAGAAGTTTAGGCACATTTTAAATGCATTAACGGATGTGAAGTAAGTTACTTTTCTTTAAAGTTGTAAAAGAATTAGTGAACTTAAGCAGAATAATTCCCTTGTACCGAAAGCTGTAAAAGCTACGGTTTGTTTCTTTAAGGATGCGCTACTTTTCCGAAGAATCAGTAGTAAGTAAGTAAAACCATGCTTAACTTCGGAAAAGAAGAAAATTCCCCATCCTCTTCAGCACATTTCTATAGATAAGCGGCTTAGTCTAAATTTGGAGACGATAGTAAGTTTGAGGATTCTTATCCTATGTTTGGATTAGTTTGGAAATTGCGAAAGCTGTTTTGCAGACGATTGAAAGAAAAGTTAAGAAAACAGACGGTTTTCTTTTTGAGGCATTGAATTATCGTTTGCTCTCATTTAAATCGAAAAGAATTCAAATCTTAAACTTTTCGAATAGAAATAAGAAACGATTAACAGATATTGATGTTTAACAGTAACATTTTACCATTAACAATTTTAAAAATTGTTCCATCAGCAATGGAAACCAGAAAATTTCAAAATAAATATATATTTTAGATGTATAAAACTGACGAGAAGCACTTCTTTAGACAAAGAATTTCACAATGCAAAATTTTATATATTATTTCACCAGTTGTATTTTGGGAGCATAAATCCGGATTCAAATTATTTATATGAGCAAATTGTGAAAATTCCATGCCTGATTCTCTAACATCGCTAACGTTCTCGATATTTTTAATTTACAGCATAGAACTTCATTGTGCCATTTAAAAGTTGCCAAAATAGGTGAAAAATAAGCTATTTATATATCACTCGGTGAATCTTTTCATCATCGGTTTTTAATAATCGTCATGTATGTTTTCGTATATTCGATCGGTCGTAATTTAGTTTTTTGAGATGCCTTCTTTCACAATAGAATAAATCAGTGAGCCTATTTTTAAAAAAAAACTATGGCTACCTTCGAGCTAATGGCTGAAGTTGAAAGCCACACTCTTAACATATAGCATAATATATGATATGAATTTCAAGGTGGCAAAAAAGTGAAATTTTAAATGTATAGTTTTATATCAGGCAGATTATTAGTGTTTGAAACTAACTTAACTTTAGTTATTTACATTATTAAAACTAATTTAATTATTTACATAAATTATTATACTTTGGGATGTTTAATTCAGCGTTATGATATATCACATAATTTTATGTATACTGTTAACTGAAGCTATTAATGATTTAATTTCATACAAGTAGTATTTAGAACAGGGATAATTCTTTATAATAACTAGCGGTAATGGTCTCTCCGAAACTTTCTCTCATAATCTTTAATAAAGGTATTATGCCTTCCCCCACGCATTATTATCTTGTGGAAGTTTGGTAATATTTTGTATAACGGTGCTGAACAATAATTTCAAAATATAGGTCTATGTATTAAATCTAGTATAATTATTGAATCGATCCTAAGATCTTTTGCTATTTTTTGGCGATTTATCCTTTTCATGTAGTTAATACACATAGTTTCAAAGAATGTACATTTTAAAACCTTTTTCTGACCGAAAGAAATCAAAATTTAACATAGAACTACTGTTGTAGTCATAAGATCATAAATGAAATTTCATTTATTTAAGTCATTGCGTCACATGCATGCGAAAGAACAGACCAATAGATGGTCAACTCTTTAACCGATTTGGCTTAAAATTTTATAAGAATCTGCATTTTAAATGATAAATTTGTGTACCAAATTTTATCATTTTAGTTCCTTAAGATTTGTAGTTCTCGGTTCCGCTTGTATTTGGTTAGTCAGTATACAGAATTTCTTTGAATGTATTTCATTCAAAATTTGATGGAAATTTACAAATTTGGTGTCAAATGTATATACCCTATGGTTGAAAACGTTTTTTTAAAAAATTGTTTAATTTTTTTTTATTGTGTTCATAGGCAAACATAACGCCGAAAATATGTTATTTTTTGGAATGAAAGGTGAAGATTTCTCAAAATATCGTTTTCGAATTCTTTAGCATTTACAATAATTTCTTTGCGCATGCGTCAAATAATGAGAAAGCAAAAATTCTTTCTAAGACAATATTCTTTGAAAAAATATGTGTAAATAATTAGTTCAATTTATCGCATTATCCAATGCATTGCATTGCTTTTGGCTTGAAGAACTATACAAAAGGGAAAAACCATTAAAAACTTCTTAATCTAAATTGTACTAAAATGAATAATAGATTCATAAATATCAGAGCATCTGAAAAAGTACCTTTCCTATTTAATACCCCTTTTAACAACCTTATCGTTCCATCGAATGACAGAACAAAGAGAAAGCACCGCCACTGAATGCTTGACCTCATGGCCGCAGAAACACTGACGTAACGGCCAGAAATTCGAGTAAAACAGGGCGGTCATCGCAAAAATTCCTCCTCCTCCGCAAGGGCTGTATACACGTGAGAAAGTAAACGCTTGATCACCTTGAGAATACAAGCTTGACACACTTTCTTCTGGATTCCGATTTTTGTTCTTTTTTTTTTATTTTGTTCTTTTTTTTTCTTTTTATTCATCCTCTAGTTCTTTTATATTTTCACAGCCATTGTTAGTAGCAACGGTATCCGTTCCATAGAACCCAAACATGATCAGAAGGAATTTAGAATTTAGTTTATTTTTCTTCTTTCCTGGCAGCTGATTTTTAGAATCGTTTCGTTAACAGTTCGAGCATAGTAGAAATAGAGCAGTTATCGAACCATTGTGAACTTGTTTGTTTTTCTTCACTTTTTTCCTTTTTGAAAAGTGTTTTCAGGGTTAAAGTCTGATCTAGTTTAGACTTGGTGAACAGATGTTGTCCTCTGGTTCGGCTGCTTGGTTTGAGTTGTTAAAAGTTCTCACAAACGATAAACTTTTCAGAGACAGAATATTTAAAAATTGACATACTATATCATGTTTTAAATTTTCCTATTTTTATACTTAATTATGTTACATCCATAAATTTCAGTGATTATAATAACAATATTAATATTCAAAAAGTTGAAAAGAATTTTACTAGAAAATATCAATGATAAATAGGGCGATTTAAAATTTCATTTAGATTAGCAGAAACAAAAGGTCGTCGATTCATTTAATGGATATTTCGTGTGGCATTTTTAATGTTAATATTGAATTAATGATAAAATTTAATTTGAATCTAAATTATTAAAAACACTCCCGTTTCTCAAAATGTATCTGGTAATCAATATTTTTCTGAAAAAATATTCATCCACATAGAGGAAAGAAAAACATTCTTTGATAATTTTTTGAAATATATGATTTTATTCAATGCTAGAAAATATTAATTTTATTACATTCTTATAGATTGTATATTGTGTTCGATAGGTGCTTATTGAAATTTTGACGCATTAAAATTGATTTGCTTGATACTTGTCAAGTATTGCAGCATAGAATAATTTTTCTTCATTTTCTTTCGGCTATTAAATTTTATAAATTCTTATTTGGAGTTAAAATATATTGCTAGCCAAAAATCTGCTAAATGACGACAATGTTGAAATAAATCTTTTTTAAAAATATTTAATGAAACTCAGTAAATAAATGGAAAATATTCAAAAGAAATTTTCTATTTCCTTCAAGATTTTACAATTCATTCATTCACATTCTTTCTTAATATTCAAAATCTTGCTTCATCAGTTTAAAAAAATATTTTAACAAATGTCACCACATACAAATTTGAGATCTTTTGCAGTTGGTGCAATTTGGTGGTAAATGACCAGTTAGATATTAAACAGGTAATATACCACTATAATATGAATAATGGAGTTAATTTTCAAAAAAAAAATGATTATTATTAAATATTTTTATGGAACAGTTTTTGTTTAAATATCATAAGAGAAAGTATGGTATCTCAAGAACAACATTTTTTGACACTGAACATTGTGAAAATTATATTTGAAATAAACCGAAGAAAAAAATGCAATTTATAATATTCAACTGGTATTTATTTTATTATGTTTCTCTAATACGAGGCAGATTGTTCGTGAAAATAGATGCATTACTTTATAATATCTCAATTCTTCTTTAAAAATGTGCCGTTAGACCCATTTAATTATTAAATTCATATAATGATCTGTCATACACTTTATTTTGAAATTTTTTTTGCAAAAATGGTTTAGTGAAGTAGCTCCACGTGACATATAATGTAGGTTATGATTATTTTAATGGTATAATTCGTTTGAATGCACCTTTAAAATTACTTTTCATCAATTATTTAACGGTAACTTTCCTCTTTATTTTATAATTTAGTGGGTGCAAGGTCAGTCCGTAACATCCTTTAGAAATTTACTTAATCTTTAAAATTTAAACTGGTTTTTCTTATCTTTTACCAAGGAATTTAGTCATAAACACTGAGTAAGCTAATGGATTTGACAATTATGCAGTGGAAATTGTGATAACATTTATAATTACCCAACTGAAAATTATATGAAATGATGTGTTAGGAAAGTATTGTTTAAAGATCCAGCGGAAGCGATTTTAGCGTAGACTAATGAATAAGAAACTTGAAAATTGAAATGTTTTTTTTTTTTCTGTTTTTCTTCTAAGTGTTAATAAGCTTAGAACTATCCCTTTTAAACCTGCTTGAAAATTAATGTAATTATTTTTGATCATTAATTTATCATTTTGTCTCTTGCTGCTACTTTTGTTTGTTTAATTGAAATTGAAGTTACGTTTATTTATTTATTCTTTAATAGCTGACTTAACTTTAAAATATTTTAAAAATAATACATTGAAATGCTCTGAGGATAAACAAAATGCTAATTGATATCGAATTTAATTTGAAAATTTCACCACTTAATTTCTTTCCTTATTTTGAAATTGCGAAATGAAATGAACATGAATCAAGATTTTCTGCTTTTTTATTTAATTAGTTCCTTAAATTTATTAAGATTTATAAACAACTATACGCAAAAACATCCTTTTCAGAGAATTTCAAAAGCAACTCTGGATGTTTTAATTTAAATGTGTTCTGTTATTTTTCTAAATATATTTTAGTATGATATTTATCTTTGAAAGAGAACATATTTTTAGTATTATTTTATATAATTCTATAAATTATAAAAAATTAAAATTTTAACTCATTAAATGAAATTAAAATTAAAAATAATTTAAATTAAATTGCATTAATCAAACAAATTATTTAAAAAGTGACAATATGCATATAATTATTCATTTTCTTCGTTGAAGGATTTAAAATAAAATTTATAAGATTATGAAGCTAATTTGTATTGAATTTAATTCTTTCAATAAATATTTTGCTATAAATTTTTCAGCTTTTTGCATACAAACAATATTAAAGTAATAAAAAATGCCTGTGGAATTTATTTTATCATTTTAAATTCTCTGTGTACGATAAGGATAACATATTTACTATCCCCTCTTTTATTAGTAGCTCAATTTTGTATTAAATAATATTTTGAAATTTTTTAAATGTATTATTAATGTTTGTTCAATCACTATTACTTGTTAAAAATTCAAATAAAATTGTTATACAATTGATAAGCAATTCCAAAATATAAATTTTTGAAACAGCTGTTTTTGCATAATGTAGTAGAAAAAAAAATTATGTTTCTGGCGTTTTTTAAAATTAATTATTACTTCAACCTATTGTACAGTGGAATGGAGCTATTTCAATTTGTGTAAAAAAATCTTACATATAAAGGTACATTGTGAAAAAATGAATCTGGAATTCATAAAATAGTTCTTGGCTTCGAAGTGTTTAACTGTCTTCATTTACTAATCACGCGTTATTAGTAAAATCTCCTAGTTACTAGCGTTAGTAATTATAAAATAAAAAAAAAACCCGAAATTATATTCGGTATATCAAATACAGACAGCTTATATCCATCTAAAAAGAATAAAAGCTTAATTTTTCTCTTCTTTTTAATAAACGTTCTTAAGTCAAAAGGGCAACAGTCATCAGCATTTATCTTAACTTAAATTGCACATTTTAGATTACATTTTGCCGTTTCGTTATTCATTAAGTATATCATATCAAATCTTTGATGATGTTAATAAATAAAGTTGACTGAAATTATTTATAAGCTACAAAAAATGCTGAAAAACTCTCTGCAAGAAAATGTATCTCGATTTTTCGTCTTTTTTTATAAACTTCATAATCTTAACTCTCTTAAAGTGCAGATAATATAAAATGCTTTAAATTTAAAAAAAAAGTCATTTTTTTTTATCAACTTGCAGACGACAAGAAATGAGTCATTCCTGTTATGAGCAATACTAAAATAAAAACAAACATTTTCCTTCTTTGAAAAGAAAAAAGTATAGGAAAAAATTACATCTGAAAAATGAACTTGCAGAGATTCTTTTTTTCCCACTCTTTGTTGGATAATTTTTATTTTTTAGCAGAATTATTTTCTTTTCAAATTGATGTTAAGCTGAAATAATTTTTTTTATCTCCTTGTTCAATTAAGCATGGTGGTAAACTTCTACTATAACTCTATTGAAAGTAGTTATTGGATTTTTTTTTTTAATCCACCGTATGTTTATGACATTTTATTTTGCATTCTATAAAAGACTCTTAACATAATAGAACTCGACATTTTTTCAAATTTTTTGTTGAAATGTTATTTTAACTTTTAGACAAAAGGAGCATAGATTGTTTTAAGTAATGTGAACTGAATTTTTACAGAATCGAATTAACTTAAAATCAGTTGACTAATATTTTGTTGTCTTATATGTATATTTAATATTTTATTTAAATATTTATGATAAATGTATTAAATTTATGATAATTATTTTATGCTCTAAGAATCGATGAAAATTAAGAAAATATCTTTCAGGTTATGATTTTAAAATTGCATACTTGTAGAAACTTTCAATGTTACTTATTTATTTTTAAAAATTATTTATTATTATTATTAAAATTATATATTATTATTGAAAAAGAGTAGAATAAATGTCCGAAGCATAATTTCATTTTTATTTACCATACTCTTATTCGATTTTCGTTAATTTTTGCTTTTACCTCTAAAGATATTATGCTTTTCGTGGTATTGAAAAGAAATGAAATATAATTTTTAAAGATAATTATGATTATTTTTAGGCAACACAAACAGACAACAGTTTGAGAACCGCAACAGCCAAAGTAGACGTCCAGGTTCTTGATGTGAATGACAATGTTCCAGAATTCGAATATGAATTGTATAACATCACTGTTATGGAAAATCTGCCCCCTGGCTTTACTGTCGTCCAAGTCTCAGCCTTCGATGAAGATTCCGTAAGTATATATTTCTTATTTTTGTATTAATATTCTATAAAAACTGATAGACAACTTTCTCTGGGTGGCTTTTTGTAATGTCCATTTAAGTATGTAAAAACTCTCGTATTTGTTCAGTTTAATATATTCAATTCAAAGAGCCATCAAAATGTATTTATAATCATATACTAACATGGTGTTTTTATGAATGGAATGGTGATGGTATTTGCAAGAGTATGTGACCAAGAAATAAAAGATCTTCTAACATTTTCAAATTCTTAATTCTATTTTGGAGTTACAGAATTCTACAAACTTGTATTTTATAAAGTGTTTAATTTACTTAAATCGTGTTTATCCAGATTGGTAAGAATCTCACGACTTAAAGTGTAGAGCATATAATGACGTTAGTGTCATATTTAATAAATTGATGCATTTTTGTTTGACGAGCTTTTTGCAAACAGGCAGAATAAAGACAAAAAGGAAAAGTAAAGAACAATGTTGTTGTTACAAAGTGTTCATGAAAGAAATTGTGTTGGAGAAGTCGGTTCTGAGGCGGAATATTGCCGTTTGAAGAACAAAACTCGTTTGGAACTATGCCCAAATACTAGTCACGTTTTATATAAATTTCACTCTTCTCAACCAAATATGCTTCCAAACATATCTTAAAGATAAGATAGACTTAAGAATAAATTCGTGAATTCTTTTTAGAAAAGTAAACTAAAAAATATAAATAAATTCTTCAGGATCATAAAAGTCAATATTTATTTTCTACAAATTATAAATTTAAAATATTGTAGAGGGACGAGACTCTTTATAATTTCAATATGAGATAGATGAAAATAACAGACTAATTTCAGGAACAGTTATTTAATAATTTTCTAAGTTCCGTATTTCGCAAGACAAAGCAAACACGAACACGAAAATATACGGCAATCACTTCATTATTCTTGAACAATCATATAATACAAATAATAACCCCTAAAAAGGATTATGGGAAATATACCTTGGTTATAATAAGGTAACGTCATCTGTTGCATCAAAAGAGAAGCTTGTAGAGTTATGTAACCGCTACAATATTCATTATTCTTGTAAATCCATTCCATGTGAAATAAATTATTCACATGTTTCATTCAAGCTTAGGCAGCATAGTCAGAATCAATGAAATTCATAATGTCATTATTTAATAATTTCACAGATATTGATATGACGAATGATATGAATATTTGTAACTAAACTGCTGAAGCACAAGATGCTAAATAAAGGAATCCTCATCTGTATAAATGATGCATTGTCAATTCTGTTACAAGCTTGACTCTAAGAATAGTTTGAATGTCAATGATGCTTGTTTTGTTATTTAATGTATCAATGCCATGGACAAAGTAACTACATAATATAAACTAGACGAAAAAAGCCTATCACTTGCTAAACATTCTTATTTTCTAAATGATTTGCAATTTTAAACTCTTCATTGGTGTTTTCCTTTTTTGTAATTTATGATCTTTAGAGTTTTTTCGATGCTTTGGAATTGCCTTATTGCTTGAATTTCATACTAAGATTTATATCTCTTTTACACACTTATCTAAACATATTTGCTTAAGAATTCTTTTGTTACCACAGGGAGATAATGCGGAATTCCGGTACGAATTAGAAGACGAATCTGGAGCATTCTCCATCGACCCGACGGGTGGTTCCATCAGCGTCAAAGATCCCAGCAAGCTGGACAGAGAAACAAAGGACGTCATACGCATGAGAGTGTTTGCTAAAGAAAAGAAACCCAATGTCAATCCCAACGCCAAGCCCACACCAGCTGTTGTTGAAGTTCATCTCCTCGATGCTAATGATAACAATCCACAGTTCATACCAAGCAGTGTCTATGTGTTTAGTGCTACTGAAGTGGATGAACCCGGTTCTGTAGTCGGACAAGTATGTAGACCACTTCATGGAATCCTTACTGACCTCAATGTTATATTATTATTTTTATGAAAAATTAAGGACATGATCTTTCATTTTTGAATTAAAATTGATTTTAATACTTCAATTAAGGGTTTACTGAACAAACTACGAATTCTTGTTAAATATATTCATCTGCCAAAAAAATAGTTGCTTAAAAGAATACGCGATTAAAAACATTTATAGTTAGAGTTTAGCAATAATTATTTGAAAAGATGGTTTTTATTAGTTAAATTTGTAGTTTGTTCTGGCTGTCTTGGATGTCTAAGTTTCGCTGTCAAAAATAGCTTCAATCATCGCTCTAATCAAGTCGAAAGTAAGCTAGTTTATTGCTATAATAGGCTACCTAAGATTACATATTGTTTTAAATTAAAGGGAATCCACGTGAAACATTATATTTATCGATAATTCTATAGAAGAATAGAACATTATCTTCATTATCCTTCTTGTTTTTATAGATTATAATTTTGAGATGCCATAAGCATGAGACATCGGATATGAAATATATTTTCTTTTTTAAAGTTTGGATGCTCGGTTTTTATATTTTTAAAAGGTAAAAATCCTATGTCATGATTACTCAAAATATGATTTTTGTATTTTTAGGTAATCGCTCTGGATCCTGACTTGGATGTTAACGGCGTCGTTCGATATCGCAGACAGAATGACAGTTTAAGCCAGACTGTTCCTTTTGATGTCCATCCTGAAAACGGATCCATCTACATTTTGGAATCGTTCAGAGCTATTCGGGAAAAACCTGCACGCTACACTTTCTTCGTTCAGGCTTCAGATCTTGCCAGAATTGAATCGGAGCGCAGGTAATCAATATTTTTAATTATCTCTATCGATTTATGTTCAGGTTAGATTTGTCACGGATAAGATAATTCCTTACGTACTTATCTCAGAATCTCTTAAAGAATAATAGTAGGAGATATATCGAAAATTCCTAGCGTTTCATCAATTAATCAAAATATGTATTATTAATGTATTATGAGATAATGAATAGTTCTTAAATCTTTGTCTGCAGATGATGTAAAATTCAGGAATATATATAACGAATAAAAGGGATATTAATTTTTTTATGAATAAATGTATATTTTAGAATTTGAATGATATACTGAAGGTCAATTTCTCCAAATTTATATTATGTAAGATTATTAATAAATGAGCTGGAGAATTCTCCATTGAATCACATCTTTTATTCTTTTCTTGGTTTTTTTAAGATACAATGTTGAAACATGATCATAAACCCACGCTTATTCTCTCAGCTCCTACGCCGAGAGCGTTGGCAATGCGTTCCAGCTCGTGGTGCATTTGAGACGGGAATTGTCACGAAAAAGAGCCAATATTTCTATAAGACTTGTGGTATTTACTTTAACGTTAGACAGTTAAAATTATAGTATGTACACCTCAAAAAACGCAAAAAAAGTTTGTACGACTTAGAATTTAAAGGAAATGTGTTTTTATATTGCAATTCAAATAACTAGGGAAAAAATGAATTTTAAAAACACGGAATCTAATTTATCGCAAGTATCTTACTGAAATATTGGTTAAACTATTCCTACAAGTCGTATGTTTAAATTAATTCATAATTTTGTTACAGCTTTGAATTATTTTGAAATATACACTAAATTATTGGATAATTATATGAATTAAATAATAATTAAAACAAAAGTGGCTAAAGCGTATAGAAGGTCTGTATGTTAATTCAAATGTAAGCACATACTATCTTATATTTTACCAATAGATTTTTCCATATTATTGAAGAAAAGCAAATTTATATAAAAACAGTCTGACTCATTCAAATTTCCTCTTTTTCTATATTAATTTAATATTCTTTATTTATTTACTAATAACATATATTCAGCTAAAGCCTGGCTTATGCTAATTTTCGTGATATTTTCTTAATCTTTTCATTACAATGAGTTTTAAAATTGTATCTTAAACTATCTTAATCGAAATCATTCTGAAAATAGTTTTCTCAGTATCATGTTAATAAGATAAAATAGCTATGAATAAATTACTTAAGCAATAGCAAAGATTTTAAAGATGATTAATGACAATTTCTTTACCATTTATGGGTCAATGAAAACTTATTTTTCTGAAAATTTAAACGTGAAATAATTGAACGCATGAGTTATCTGACACATTTAATTTTCTTTTAGAAATAAATGCCTTCATATTTAAAATACTGAATATTGCTGCTTAAATATTTGGTAATATATTTATTGAAAAATTTAAACTATTCGTAATCATTCAATCGATCACAGTAAAAGTTATGTCCTTGTTTTTTGAAGGCAGAAAAATTCCGTTATTATTTCTAAAACCTTATTGAACTATTTAAGTTAAAATAAAACTTCTTTAACCTGAATGGCTATTTTTCCGATAACATTGGATTATCTGCAATTGTGAGTAATTATGGTATAATGCAATATTTTATTGAGTCGTGCAATTTGGAATTTCCGCCAAGGCTAAGTAAAATATTTCGAATAATACCGCAATAAAATATACGATTAAATCCATTTTATTGATATGTTTTCATATTGCTATAGCCATGGATAGTTATCGATTGGAAATTGCCCATAAAAGTGTCAATAGAAATGTTTGGAATTGTTTCCAATTGATTTTTTCTGATCGGTACTACTGCTATTTAATTATTTCAACAGTGAAATCGTGATTTAGGACTCTAAACAGTAGCAACCTTATAACCATCTAAATCAAACTGCTCATTAACCTAATTTTCTGTGCAACAAGGTTAGCATGAGTACAAAAAAATCTCCTCCCTTAGAACGGAGAACAATGGAAACCTCAGTGATTGATGGATTAGAGAAAAACGTTTTGAAGACTTTTTTCACTTTTATTGCTTATGCATGCTGACAGTTAGTATCTTTAGCAAAACAGTTATGTTTCAATAAAATGTTTCTGTTATTAAGCCTAAAGGGGGAGGTTGAAATCAATGAAAGATTTGAATGTTTTGAAATAGTTCCTTAAATGGAGACCTCGAATAAAGGGCTTAGTCCAGATTTAAAGAATTACAATTCGGTATGACGAGAATTAGAATTAATTTCTGTCGTGAGAAATTTCTTTTAAGGTTTTCTAAGCTATTAACTTTGAACTTTGTGCAGTTTTGCAGTGATTTAGTAATTTGGAATGTTCTGTAAATCTTGGATTAATGGCTGAAGAAATTTCAGAGCATGACGATGGTTTTTTATAATTGAAACTACATGAGGTTAATGTTGGCTATAATGTGAATAGAGCAATGTGTGATGTTCTTAAAAATAATGCAATCATGACTTTATTGAACATTGAAACATTTATTATATCAATTACTGTACTATTTCCTTCGTTGGGAGTTTCCAGAAAAGTTCATCAAGTTCTTACGTAAGGCTTTAGATAGAAAACTCGTATAAAAAATGAAAAAAACTATGCAATACGCGTTATCTTTAGAAAACATTCCAGTGTGCTTACAAAAATTACTACTTAGATACCCGGATTTGCTTTTATTTCTGAATTAAACGATGCATATCAGAAGGATATGGGAGTGGCAAGGTTAGGATTTTCTGACAACAGCTCGGCCCTTTAATCACTTAAAACTCTAAACGCATTTTTATTTATCCAGTTTTCAATATAGGTAATCTGAAAATGACTAAAATAATCTTAATACAGAATTTATTGTTTGAATAACATGCAAAAAATAGAAATTAATACTAACTGCAAATTTTTACAAAAGTGATAATTATAGCTTTTAATTCATATCGTTTTCCGGTTGATACTTAAATGATTAGAACATCTAGGCTACAGCTGAAAACGTCTGCGAAAACAAATAAATATATTTTTTCCCGCCTACAGAGGTTTGCTGAACGAAAATGTTACATCGTTCTAAAATATTTTGAATATCTTTGTTTGCTTTCATTTATTCGTGTTATAATAATATAAATAGATTGGTTGATATGTCGCCAAATTTGATTTACAATAAGATGTCAATTGCAAAAACTCAATCTTAACATCCCAAATGTTTGTAAATAGTGTTTTTATTTGATATTGAATAGCATATATTAGTTGCAGATCATGCAGTTCATTTAATTCTTCTAAATAGGATAAATATTAAATCATATTTAGCCTACAAATTATTTGTTATTTTTTTAAATGTGTGATGAAAGCAGAACATCAACAATAGAAGAAATTAATATTATTTTCATCATCATCAAAAAAAAAATGTGTATTTACTACGACTCAGCAACCTACTGAGTTCATCTCGTGAAGATGAAACAACTAAAGATTGATGAAGATTCAGTGATTTCCACTACCAACCCAATTGGGTTACTTTAAACGATTAATGGCTGCACGGAAATGGATGATGCCTTACGGTTCCATAATGGTGAAAATAAAAAGATTATCACCGGGAGTTACATGTTCTCTGCTTATTATGTGGTAGCTCCTACATTTTCTATCAAGCAGTTACTTCTGGAAAAAAAGCTTCCATTATATGGAAGTGACCCGAATGGCGATTATATCGAAGATAAAAGCATGTATCTATAATGTAGGTCAGATGCTATCTTTCTGTATGGGAGTAGATTAGTAATAACAGTGTAAAAGGTGTTGCATTGTACACCTTTTGTAACAAAGTGTGACATTAATTCATTAATTTTTTAGTGATTATTAGCTTTTTTAAGTAAAACAAAGTGGATGGGTTGTAGAATGTAAAGTAGTCATGGAATTTATTTTTCTTAAATCAGCTAACGGATTTTCTGACCACCAACACTTTTATCGTTTATCAATTGCTGTTTATTTATATGTTAATATGGTTAATGTGCTGTACATTAATGATAATATGGCGCCTTTTTTCTAATGTTAATATGATATTTATGTGCTGTACAGTCATGATAAAAAGCTGAGATATCATGTATGAAAATTTTAGATGTTGTTAATTTTCAGAATTGATAATTCGAAGGAATTTTTATTAGGCATTATGTATGAAAGCACTTTTTTTTATTCCATCAAGTAATAATGTGGATACACGGATTTTCCAGCCATCAACACTTTTATTTTTTTTATCATCTGCCTCTCTGTTAATATGGTTAATGTGCTGTACATTAATGCTAATATGGCGCCTGTTCTCTAATGCTAATATGACATTTATGTGCTGTACAGCCATGATAAAATGCTCAGATATCATGTATGAAAGTTTTAGATGTTGTTAATTTTCAGAATAGGTAATTCGAAGGAATTTTTATTACGCATTATGTATGAAAGCACTTTTTTTTTTATTCCATCAAATAATAATGTGGACACACGGATTTTCCAACTATCAAAACTTTCATTTTTTATCATCTGCCTCTCAGTTAATATGGTTAATGGGCTGTAGATTAATGCTAATATGACGTCTGTTCTCTAATGCTAATATGACATTTATGTGCTGTACAGTCATGGTAAAAAAACTGAGATATCATGTATGAAAATTTTAGATGTTGTTAATTTTCAGAATAGGTAATTCGAAGGAACTTTTATTAGGCATTATGTATGAATACATAGTTTTTTTTTAATTCCATCAACTAACAATGTGGGCACTTTTACTGAGTTTATAATAGTTTTGAAATAAATAAAATATGGTTCTCTTTTGCTTCAATAGGTGTATGCTTAAAATTTAAAAACGCATATTTATTATAAAATACCTTCTTCATAAAGGATCGAGTAAGATTGTTTTAAAAAATTTTATTGAACGATCGTTGTGATGGTAATACTTATTATGATATAAGTAGATTGCTAGTAAAACAGAGTTTGGTTTTTTTAATCATTATATTTTTCACTATGTTTTCTTCTTTAATCATGTCCGCCTCCCTTTTTTGAACACAACATCATAATTATTTTATTCAACTGAAAAATATTCATATCACTATCAATGCATTCCATTTCACTGGTTCCTTATTGAAACGTAGGGAGCATAATGATATTCAAATTACAGTGATAAGTGGGAAAACGGGGGTTTCCAAGAAAATGGCATTTATTATATTGAACTTAAAATGATGCTTGAGAGTTAAGTGTGTAAATATTCAATTTCAAGATGATATGAATGTGGAAGAATTGAATAATATAATGTGTAATAGTAATATTTGACAAAAATTTCATGTTGTATGAATTTATAATTAAGTATTAATTTTGCAGAACTTAAATGATGCGCATATGTATGTATATTTATTTGTTAATTTTAAAAAATCTATTATTTAATCAGTAAAACATTAATACTAATCAAATACCTGAGCAGTTAAGCAACTGATGATGTCTGAATTTTATTTGTAAATATTATATAAATAAAATATTTAAGACACGTGTTATTTATAGTTATTATATCATTCTATGCATTATTTTTGTAAAATAATAATTTTGTTAACATTCTAAGTTTTGATTTTTTTTTACTTAATCCATAGATCCTCTGTAGCTGTTGTCAATGTGAACATCAAGGATATAAACAATAACGCCCCAGAATTTATCGGTGCACCGTATGAAGCATTTATTGGAGAATCGTTACCTCCTGGTGCACTTGTTTATCAGTTGCAGGTATGACTAATTTTGGGCATGTTTTTTTTTGTAAAAAGTTCTGTAAAAATTTCTGCCAAATCCAAAACTGTGAAATCCGAATGGTTAAACTTTTTCTTTAACTATTATGTTTTCACATTCCCGCTTAACCGATATACAACTAAGCAATATGTATGTTTCAAATATTCGTTAGTATGTAACTGAATAGCCTCGGACTGTAGCCGATTGTTTTCCTGCACCCACACCCTCCCCCAATTTAGAAACTAAAATTTTTACACTGATTATATGAAAGAAAAGAATGAATTTTGGAAGACTTTTTAAAAGAAACTAATTAACATTTGTGTAACATGTGTGAGAAAGACAATAAGAAACGCCTCTATACTGAGTAGGTATTACAGACCGATAACGTTATAAGTGCTAAAAGAAAAAGAAAAAAAAAAATGCTGAAAAATTGCAAAAAAAAAAAAAAATCATATTGACGATTTTGTTTATTACTTGCAGGCTTACCAGGTACTTTTCATGCTTATCACTTTACAAATTATTGCTCGTTTGCCACTTTAACGTGTAAAACAGATATTTTTAACCCTAGATTTTTTTTTACCGTTTTTAATTTTCAATTCTACTAAAAAGCATTGCATTTATGAATTTTCTGATTGACAATAGTTGTAAATACATTCAGATTCAAATTACGATAACTCGGAGTAGCTCGTAGAGCATTCCTGAAAGTCTAAATAAAAGCAATAGAATATTTAAAATGTAAGATTTTTATTTAATTTTTGATTCATAAATTCATTAAAAATTGAAAACTAAATCTTTAACTCAAACGCATAGTTGATACAACAGTCTCTTATCAAAATAAAATTTTACAAATGATATTTTAAATACAATGACAAATGTCTTTATTAATCATTAACATATGCAATGATTTTTTATTAACTTTTCATCTGAAATAATAACACCACTGTTTCGAGAAATTAGAGTTGTCTACTGGAACTGTAAACATCTTGAATTTATTTGCTTATATTAACCGGTTCTCCTTACATAATTTCTAATCCGCTTAAATTACAAAAAGTCCTTAAACTTTATTGCAGGGAATGGAATTCCAAATAATAAAAAGTATCCAACTTTGAAAATATGAATACTAGACGGCGCTAATAAAAATAATATTTGTGGTATCATAAACCTATATTTGACTTTCTATAAGCATATTTACTAACAAATGTTACGACTGATGCAGGAACTAGCGTAGGCGGCAGATAATGCGATAAATAAATTTATTTCAATGTAGCCACCTACAGATTCGTTATTTGACCTTCTTGTTGACCTCGTCTGCTTCGACAACCTGAGTTAGCATAAAGGAAGTTCAATAAACACAAATTTGGACATTAGACGGGTGGTTGTCATTTTCCTAAGGCGAGTCTGGTCATTAGCTCAAACCTCAGAGGAGGTTTGCATTCATTTCCTATTCCCGTGTAGGAATGCCAGATTATATTTTATATGATTTTATGAATAAAATAACTATTGCATTACTAATAAAAAATATTAATGATATTTGTTTCTAGAACTGAGCAATAGAATGGAACTTTTTGCTAATTAATTTTAGTATGTCAAGATATGCTGTCACCTCTTCTGGATTCTAAAGCCTAAAAAACATATAAACATTTTTTTAGTTTAATAACTAGTATTTAATTTGTTGTTAACTTGAAAATGAATTGCACGATTTAAAACTTTTTTAGAGATGAAAAGATTGCCCATTAGGATTATCAACTTAAAACAAGTAAATAATGAAACATAGTATTTATATATACTATTGAAACCACTTTTTCAATGGTATATATGAAATTAATAATTAAAACGATGTTACATCTAACAATATATAATCTTTTTTTTTAATTTTGCTTAATTGTAACTTTAACAAATTTTTATTAACCATAAAATACATTTTATTTTTCGCTATATTTACCATATTCAACATGAACTTCAGTCTAAACCACTATAAGTAAATAAAACTATATAAACTCGAGCTATATTCAATGTAAAACTGGAACAAAATATCGGAGAATATGATATTTCCTATCAACAAATTATTAAAAAATAATATTTGTGCAATCGTATTGTCCTTTCAGTTTTAATTTCTTAACTTGATGTATTAGGTATAACCAGTAATTAGTTCAAGAGTAAGAAATACTTTCAGACAAATGGTGAAGTGAGATAATAAGGGTGTCACCGTGAAATAGCTTTTGTTACGTTTTTATTAATTGACCCGTTTCAACTCGCACGAGCAATGTTTGGCATTCTTCAAAAGATTGGCAATAAGGCAAGACATGACTTGTGTTGCTTATGTCAGAAAAACAAAAATGTAACGTCGAATCAGATTTCTTTTCATTTGAAAAAAAGAACTATTAGAAATTTTCATTTATTTAAACAGACTATGATTCACTTTTGAATTCTTTTTAAATGTACTAGTTTATACTTTGTTTCCTGAATTTTTAATAATTTAAGTACCTATATAATGTGCCTGTCATGTACATTACATTAAAAAAATGAATCATGCATTTTTTTGTTATGAATTGTATTATTAAATGTTATTTTAAGTACATCATTGAATGATTATTTGGCATTAAATAACGTAATTTTAAAATCAATAAAATAGCAAAAATCTAACATTCTGTAATTGTGTTTCAAAATTAAATTTTTTAAAATATAACATAATTCAATAAACGTAAAATGTTTTTTTTAATAATCGATATGAAATTACTGATTAAAATTGAATTACATAATTATTTTAATAAACTATTAAATTAAAATTGTGTAATTTAATAGTTTTTCTTAATTAAAAATAGTTGAGATTACTTAATCAAATAATTAAGATTTGTTTTAATTTTGTAATTAAAAAATAGGATAGTCGAGACAATGCCAGCATTCTTTTGTTGTTTTTCATTTATTTAAAATACAGTAGCATTTTTATAATTAATAAAGATGTATTTGGATTGAAATACCACTGATAAGCTAATAAAATATTTTAAAATTACATACTTGCGAAAGAAATTTTCTATGAACTAAATTATTCGAATTTCAAAATAATTTTTATTACTTTTTTAAAAATTACAGTACTTTTAGGAAGAAAACCTAACAAACTATTTCAGATAATAGACTGTAATTGTTAATAATTAAATAATAATTATTAATAATTAAATAATAATTATTAGTAATTAAATAATAATTATTAATAATTAAATAATAATTATTAATAATTAAATTGTAATTGTAATATTAAATTATTATTTATTTTCTTTTAATTCATGATGTAGCTTTATCGAAAAATTATCCAATATATTTATTCCTATAATATAAAATCCTTACTATAAAGTTTTTTCTTAGTATTTTGTGACAATATACCTAATATATTGTGCAGCAAGTTAATCCTATTGGCGTAGAAAATCATAATGATAATTATTAAAAAAATACCTACGACGTACAAATGTTTTTGTAGATTTTATGTAATATATTGGCATCGTGTAGCTGGAAAGACATTTTAACATGCCAAACTTTATAAAATTCACCCACATTGGCGCGATTTTACCTAATGTTACTGCTTTTTCTAATTCGGCTTATGTGCCATAAAGCACGAATCAATTTACTATTCTGTAATCTAATGATTTATTGCTTATAAACCCACTATTAATGTTTAACAACTTCAGTCCTTAAATATGGGCGTCGTGCATTTCTGAGTGAAAAGGCATTCATTCCTTGAGTAGGCTTGCATGTGAATAGTTAGTTCATATACCTGATTCTTCGGCGTACAAAACCGGTCCATAGCTCCGTTATGTGGGCCAAACTCGAGTCTGACTCTTGTTAATTCATTAATGGGTGGATTTGCTTTAGCTTTTGAAGGACGACCGAGAACGTTGCATGGAACATCATCTTTCAACAGAGTTCAAAATAATATATGCAAATTTGACTGGAAATATTAATTACTTAAGCCTGTCGCGTCTCAAAGTTCTTGGGATTCGATATCTCTAGATGCATTTTCTTACAATGAGGAAAATATTTTTATCGTGGATTGTTTGGAAATCTCGCCCACTGTTACTTGAGCTAATATTCTAATTTTTTTAAAGGATGTCAGAAAATATTTGATTGATATTAGAAAGTTCAAAGTAAGACTGTGTTCTTTTTATGATAATTAAGAAGGAGAAAATGGGATATATGACATTTCCGAATTCTTGTTGTATTGCAAACGAATGATTATACAGGATCTATATCATTTTAAGAATTCTTATTTTTGGGGTCAGTCGTAAATTTCTGTCACATCTGACTATCATTTTTCAACATCAGTAATTTATGTACCATAACAGGGTTGAAAAACAATGTGTTTATGAAAACAACAATTTCACCTATTAAATATTATTTATATTGATTATTTACACATTAAAAATATTTTCCAACAGTTCAATATTAAATTAATGTCATATATGCTTTAGAGTTATTTGACGAGTTGATAAATTTTCTAATAATAAAATTAATTTCAAATAATAAAATAATTAATTTTCAAGTAATAAAATAATAATTAATTTTCTAATAATAAAATAATAATGAATTTTCAAATAATAAAATAATAATGAATTTTCAAATAATAAAATAATAATGAATTTTCAAATAATAAAATAATAATGAATTTTCAAATAATAAATTATCAATTAAAGATTACTATCAGTCTTCAGATACTGAAACCCACCGCGCATTTGCTCATGCGCCAGTATCCTAAGATTTACTGAAAGAAGGCTAAGATGAAAGATGGTGAAGGATTTATTTATTTTTATTAAACCATATATAAAATATTACTCAAATCAAAAGATAAATTAAAAATTAAAACCAAACTGTATCATTTAATAAGAAACTAAATATCGGATAAGCATATTTAAATGAAAAAACAAGCATAACAAAGATGTTCTGAAAAGTTACCTTCGTACTCATTGCACGCCCCTTTTCAGAAAAAAAAAAATCTAAAAGTGGTAGTTATGGCTTTTTAAAACGAAACTAAAAATAATATACAATACCCAAAATAAAATATAAGATTTGAAACAGAAAAATCTTAATAAATAAAATAATATAATGTTAAAAATATTTTCAACATTATATCGTAATTTTGAAATAATTTAAAATGCATCAACTTCCTTATTAGATGTGAATAACTAATCATAATAAAATATGCATACAAGAAGTATATAAAAACTATTAATAAACGAATTCTAATTTTTTTACTATAAATACAAATGTTTGAAATCCATAAATTTATTTTGGATTAATTTTGTATATATGACTTTTGATTACATTTTGTAAATATTTTACTAGGCCAAAGATCCTGATGCGGATACTGTTCTTGAATTCTCGATTGTGGCTGGAAATGACGAAGGAAATTTCATCGTGAATCCATCAACGTAAGTAACATTTACATATTTAAATTAAGAATTTTTACAAGCAATTGCTGGTACTGATATATATTGCAAATAAAATTGTACTCTTTGAAATTAGTAAACCCATCAAGATATAAATCCTTTCAAATTAAATAGGTGACGCATTCTGTTTTGATTTAGACTCACGGAATGTTTCCACATTAGTAACAATATCTTCACGATGTTATTCGGTATTCAGCATGCCTTGCAATATCGCAAATATACCGTAATAGTTTTGTTGGGCAGTTTATACTAAGGATTGAGACATTCATGCACTATACTTATTTTTTGCATTGAATTATAATATCTATAAAAGATTCAATTCCAATTTAGAAATCTAAAAATGCAATATTCCGATGCACACATTCATATTATTTGAGCGAAGCAGTGAAGAATTTAAACTAGTTTCTTAAAATGCTTATGTTGGTAAAATTTTTAACTCCTTAACATCAGGTCCATTCGTCATATATATATATATATATAACGAATTATTCCTTTTGAAACCTATAAATTAAAATTAAAAATGGTTTTACTCAAATATGCTGTAATTCTATATAAAAATTGCATCTTATGCATAGATATTTTAAGTGTTACATGGAGTATGAATTCTTTAATCGTCGTGTCTTGCGTCGTTTGGATATTGAATAATCATTTCTCGCACCGAGGCTTTTAAATTGTCGACGAATTATTATTATTTTAATTAAAATGTTTAATAATTTATTAGGCATATTTAAAATGTTATCTAAGTGTATGAGGTTCTGGGCTTAACACTCAGCTATTTTTCGAACATTCTGTTGTTGCCGTCGAATTATTAAGTTAAAGTTATTAATAAAAATTTAAGCTATTGAGTTGAAATTGAATAATTTACGTACGCATAATTAAACTATTCTATGGATTTTGAACGTAAGGCAATAATTACCGAAATGAAAAGTATCTCTTAATTAGATAATAAGAAAGCAAAAATAGTTAAAGAGTTAATTGAACTATAAGATAAGCATATCCCCCCCCCCAAAAAAAAAAAAGATATGTCGTCTAATTAAATAGTTGAGAAGCGGAAATAGTCGAGTTGTTAAAGAATGCTGTTAAGTTGATAAAAAAAAATTATTTAATAAGTATAACATTTTTTTACATTAATGTTTTTTTCTTAGGGGCCAGGTACTTACCGCTGCTGTTATGGACTACGAAAAGAAGCAAAGTTATGATTTACTGGTACAAGTGTCAGATGGTATTAACGTAAGTAAAACTTGATTTACAACTTTGAGAGTTAACATGCTTATATTATATTGAAATTTTTAAGATAAATGATTATGCGATAAAATGCATTGTATTGAAAAGTTGCTTTTTCTTTTTACAGACTGCTGTATCTCCCATGACGGTGAACGTAGTCGATATCAACGATCAGCAACCTGTTTTCACCCACAGCTATTACAATTTCTCAATTGTCGAAGAAATGCAAGAAAATGTAACTGTGGGATCCATTTTGGTACGTTTCTTTTTTTTTTAAATTTCGTGTTCATTTATTTATTCTTCTTTAAAATTGTGAAAAAAAACCATACGTGTTAAAATTAGATAAGCTTACGAATGATGATCGGATAGTCACTTTATTTGTTGCATATTGCTCCTAGTTAAAATCCAGAAAAGAACAATTTAGTTTGTTTTCTTTTAATAAAACTTCATAATCGAAAATGTTTTGATTCCTCAAATATGTTATTACGGATAGGAATACTACATAATTGATATTCTCAGATCTGAGTTCTTGTTATTATAGTTTGAAAGTGTATCATATTAACATAAGAAAAGAAATTTTTTCTCCATTTATATCTTCTGCGAACTTAAACAGATATAATAACATAATCAGTATTTTATACTTGTACATAGAAATTAATTTTTTTCATATTTTAAGTTTAAAAATAGTTTTTTGTTATCTAAATTGCCTAAAAATCTTTCAATGTGTAATCGCTTGCAAAAAAAATTTCTCTACGCTAGTATGGAAATAATCCTGAGGGCTATAGGTAATTTGAAATCTAATTTTTTTTACGCAATTTTTTTATTGTATTTAATTTTATTTTTGAGTAATGTGTATATTTACAAATATTTTTTGTATATTCCCCAATTTTGACTGTTTTTAATTGTTTGATTATTTCGTGTTTCTTTTTTTTTAATCTTTAGCAAATTCAATGATTCCTCCTATTTATTACTGTTACTAATTTATGTTTATAAGTTATATATTTTTTTTATACATCTGATGTCTGATTCTATAATGTAATCCCCTTTTTTTAAGTTTGCTAATTTTGGTAAACTTCCATTTTTTGTGTACTTAATTAGCTCATAAAGAATTTTTTAAAAAAAGGCAAAAATTGATGTTATATCATGAATATTTATTAGTATATGGGAGAATATTAGTACTATATGTCTTATCCTGTGTCTTTACATCATAAATTCTTCGGGTATCTTATCCTGATTTTCCGTCTAATTACAGGCTCTTGATGGCGATTCCGGTCGAAATGCCATTGTCCGCTACAAAATCCTTGGCGAGCAAGCCCAAGAGGCTTTCGAAATCGACGAAGCTGGCAACATTTTGAGTAGAAGAAGGCTCGATCGTGAAAAAGAAGCTATGATTGATTTCCTCGTCGTTGCTTTTGATGCCGGTACACCTCAACTCAGTGGTACAGCAACGGTTGGAGTTCGAGTCGAAGATATTAACGATAGTCCACCATATTTCGATTCTGATACTTATGTTGTCAGTGTTCCGGAAGAAGAAACTCCACCATACACAGTTCACAAGATGCATGTAAGTTTACGTGTTTGAGTAAGTCTTTTCTACCAAAAAATACACTTGTTAAGTACGGGTCAGTTGCACGTTAAATCCGTCTTGACCAAACGTCCTCCCGCTGGTGTGGTGTGATGGGGACAGGAGGGTGCCATATCAGGTGTCGTCCTCGTCATCTGACCGCTGATCAAAATTACGAGGTCCGTCCCAAAATAGCCCAAGTGTTACTTCAAATGGTACGTTAATATAACTAAACCAATCTAATAAACCCTACCCCAATAACGAAAGATTTTAATTTTTTTAAAGAGTGTTATTTTTGAAATTAAAGTCATTAAATGCATTGGACATATTATTCTTTTCCATGGTAAGAATAATAATTTATTTACTAAATATACAGATAGGTTAAAAAATAAGCGCAATAAGTACTAATGGTTCTTTTTTTACGTTCAATATTATTTAAATTTATTTCCTTCATTATTATATAAAAATGAATGATGTACCAATAAAATAATTTAATTTTTAAAAGTCAGTTAGCAGAGATTTTATGAACATGAACAATTTTTTTGTGCGAATATAGTGAAAGTTTAACTCGCCTTTGAATGTCGAATAATGACATGAAATAATGAAATAATTGATGGATATTTGGCGACTGAAATGGATAAAATTGTCTGAGGCGACAAAAGCTCGGATTTATTTTTTCTAAACTTTAAATTTAATTATTTTAAATGCAGAAAACGGAACTTTAATTTAAAGGGTAGATTAATTCTTAAATATATTTGTAAACTTTTATTTTGACAAAAAAAGTATTAATATTGAGTGATTTTTTTCTGTAAATAATTAAAGGGTAAATACAGGACCCATCGGCTTAACAGATGTTAAACGGGAAAAGATGGGCCGCTTCGACCTATAGGCACTTTCCTAGAAGTACCTATGGAAATGACAGACCACCAAAGGGCAAAATTGCAAAAGAGAGCCGGCGCGTTAATATTTAGATTTTTCAGAATACCAAACAATGGAATTAACCCTTTCTAGGGTGGGAAGTATGCTTCTAACCAAATTTATCAATCTTTGTATGAATTTATGTAGGTTGACATAAGTTCTGACAATTTTTTTTAGACAGAAAGAAACTTATATGCTTTAGTTCTTTATTTTACACAAAATGATGTGTTTTGATTTGATACTTAATTATTAATTAACCAAATTTATTAATTAATCAAATTAAATTTATCTTATAAGCTAAATGAGTCCCTTTTCTTATTCTAATTTCAAGCCTAAAAATATTTTAACATAATATGACAAGAAAAAAATGGCCCTTTAAACGGTTAAATAATAGCCTATGAAAAAAGAAATAAAAATAAATAAATAAAAATAAAAAATAAGAAAAATATGAAAAAAATACGAAAAAAATGGAAATAGAAATAAATAATACAGCGGTAAAAAAATGGAGATAGAATAGAGTTGTAAAAAATAGTAAAAATATCAACATAAAATAGTACATAAAGCAAGAGAAACAGAATGATATCAATAGTTAGTGATGACTCATCATTGTTCAGTACTTTAGTGTGTGGTTTCTCAATAATCAGGAAGACAAATTTTCTGACAAATTGGAATTAATAATTTTAATAATTAATGGATAAGAATAATTACCAACTATATATCATGGAACATTTGGTATTTTACTGCGCATAAGAATGAATGAGTTACAAACTGATTAGCAAAAACACAAATTATGAGAAAATTAGCACAAAATTAAAAATATTTATTAATGCAAAAGATTTCAAAGTTTGAAACTGTTATAGGATTAATTTGCGGCATATCCCACAAAAAAAATTTATTCGGGTCTAACATGTTCAGTAAAATATTACATTACTGAAATAAATTATTTATTATTATTATTATCACTTGCACTAATTTATTTATAATAGTGACTTATTAAATGCCAAAGATAAACTTAACATTATACTCTGTGGAACTGTTTCTATTTTCTGATTAAAGAAATTTGCTTGCCAAGAAAAACGTTAAATAGAATTTACTTTTTACATAACAACAACTTATGTGAGCCAAAAACATAATTTATATTAAGATGACTTTTAATTTCAGGCCAAAGATGACGATACGGGTGAAAATGCTGTCCTCAAGTACCTAATCGTTGGTGGAAACGAAGATAAGATGTTTCAAATTGATGAAGATACTGGCGTGGTGACGACTGCAGATAAGCTCAACTATGAAAGGCAATCAGAATATGTTTTGCATGTCGCCGCAAGGAACGTTAAGCCCTTCCAAGGACCGCAAGCATCAGCGTTGGCTAACCCATTTGTCAAACTAGTCATTAAAGTCATGGTAAGCGTTATATTTTAAGTCTGTGGTTGAATCTATTTTTTCCGTTTAAAAATCCGTTATATGTTTGTTTTTTATGAAAAAAATTGTGAAAATAAGTTATTTTTCTAAGTTTAGTACTAATATCATTTAAAAATTCTGATATGATTTTAAAATAACAACAAAATAATTTTTTTAAGGTTTAAGGCGACTTATTGGATCGATTCTTTAAAAATGAATTAAATGATGAAAAATTTCTTTGAAATTGCAAGTAAATTAAATGCAAATATAAAATTGACTCGAACGGTTATCTACTAAATGTTCTTATTTATTAAGTGATAGTAAGAAAAATAATAATATTCATTGATAATGAATTAAAATAATGAATTAAAAAACAATTAAAGTATCAAAAATTTATGCATAGAATATGAATTTGTTATTGCTTCTATAGAAAGACTATATACACTTTCAATATATTTCCTCTATATAGAAAGTGTTAATAATATCGACTAATGTTACTTAATAATCTGATGCTTAACTGAATGCGTTATCAGTTTTAATATATATATGACAGCCATTTATGTAATGTACCTCATTTTTAATTTTGGGTGAACCGGAGTTTAACCCCCTTCTTCGCCAAGTTGCGATAACGCGCCAAAGCTGGCAATCTTTATTATGCATTATGATTGGACATCTGCTCCCTTGCTTTTCAACATTTCGCAAGACCGTTGTTGGCGAGTTTTGAAAATTTCGCAAAGCAGGGGGTTAAACTCCGGTCATACCTTAATTTTTCTTATACGAAATGTTAAGAAGCATTGTAATGATCAAAATGATTCGAATTCTAGATTTTAACGACTCTTTAAATTTTAGATTTAGAGAAGTCAATAAAATTCGTTATGTTATTCTGCGACTGTTCAATTGTAGTTCCTTGTCAAATGTAGTTCGGTGTCAACTGCCAGGCAAAAAAGTGTCTAAAATACATATACTCGTGATAAGTTCAATAAAGATATTAGATTAACGCCAATTGATCTATATTTCTTAACGATCATTCACCATTGCCATGCAAAATATTTGAAGTTTTGCCAAGGTCCAATTTTAACGGAGAAAGAGGAATAACCCCCTAATCGGAGGGTTCCCGGAGACCATTCCTATTGGTTATTTATAAATGCTATAAAATTAACATATCTGTCTGGTAACATTTATAATTTTGAGATGAATGTATTAGTGTCCAAATTGTCTTTCTACATATTTGACAATTCTTTTTTTAGGATGTCAACGACGAGTTAGTGGTCTTTGATCGCCAGTCCTACCAATTTAGAATCCCCGAAAATTTGCCTCGAAGTGAGCGAATCGGTTTCCTGAACGCTACGAATCTCCATAGAACACCAAAAGACCAGTCCATCATCTACTGGATTGGCGACGGAAACTCACAGGAAAGATTCTGGATCAACCCTCGATCCGGAGAGCTCGTGTTGACAGAAACTGTTGATCGTGATCCACCAAACAATCAACAAGTGTTCCAACTCAGGGTAAGTTCGTTGATTCTTTTATTCTGTAGGAAATTCTGTTAATTTTATTATTAAAAATATAAATTATGTTAATAATGTATTGGGAATATTATGGGAAATAAATATCGAATAGAGGTGGGTTTGTACTTATTCATTTGGGTCTTATTTTTAATAATTGCTAATTCAGTCCAAAATGTTGTGTTGATTATATAAAGTTTAAAATTCTTTCACGTTAATGTGAATTTATATTATTTTTCATAAAAAGTGAAATATTTTAACTCGTCATCCACACATTAAAAAAATAGCTATCTAGGCTGTTTTTAATGAGAAGAAAAACGCCTTTTATTAAAATTTAAAATTCCCTTACGTTTATTTATATTATTATAGTGAAGTTATAGTTATAGTGAATTTACATTATTTTTCATGAAAAATAAATAAAATATTTTAACTTTTCATCCTCACATTCAAAAAAATATCTATCTAGACTATTTTTAATGAGAAGACGAAAACATTTTATTAAAATTTAAAATTACCTTACATTAATATGAATTTATATTTTTTTTAATTAAAAGTGAAATATTTTAACTTTTCATCCACATATTAAAAATATTATATATCTCAACTGCTTTTAATGAGAAGAATAGCATTTTTTTCAAGCTTAATGCTTTAGAATGAATTTTAAAGTAGAATCGTTTTTAGTCCATTATTCATTCTAATTCATTTTATGATGCGGGATTTCAAAGATATGAATGAAATAGATTATATATTATTAAATATAGGTACCTTGATTTCCTAAAAATACTTTTCAGATTTTTGCAAGGGATCAACTCTCCAGCAACACTTTCAATACCAGCGTCCCTGTTGTCATAGTTATTGACGACGTGAACGACAACACGCCAACATTTGATGAAGGCAAGTAAATTTAATTATAAATAATAATCTTTGATCGAATTTTTGATAATATTAAGTTTAAATAAATGTCAATATCGAATGATTTGTTCTTTTTTATAGAACGATATGCTTTGGAATTGCCTGAAAACTTACCACTTGGTACTACTCTTCCACCATTTTTCCGAGCCAAGGACATTGATGCAGGACCTAATGGAAAAATCGAACGTTACTACACAAACGGATCTGACGTAAGTAACATTTGAGTGTGAGGGTATAGTAATGTGTGTATCAGAGTGATATATGATGAATAGGATCGTAGCTCTCCGAGTGGCCTCCTAAAAATTCACCTAATTGCTGTAGTTGTATTGTCTTTAAAGAAATAGAACATCCTTTTTAGATAGCTTTCTCGTTTCTCGAATTTGAAATAGTTTCAATGACATATATTTGTTTTAAAAATAAGCTGTATATATTTTGAATTTAAAGATAATAAAATTATATATGACAGTGACAAAATATGATAAAAATATGACAATTGAGAAACAATTTGTAAGACAAAACTTTTACTTTATTTCTAATTTTTATATAAGCAATGTTTGTTGTATAAGCAATGTATAAGCAATGTTTGTTTTATATAAGCAATGTTGCAATGTTTCCCCCCGATTATGAAAATTTATTTTAAAAATATTATTATTGTTTGCTACATGATTGTATCGATGTATGAAAATATGTTTATAAGGGTTTTAATAAAACCACTTTCTTTAGTAAATTTCAATGTGAGTACCTTTGATAACTCGAAGAATATTAAGACGATATTCCGATTTTTGCCAAGTATTGTCAAACATTTCAGCTTTCCTTTTCCTTTTCAAACATTTCGACTTTCAAACTAGACACAGCATCTGTGATCCTAATCCTGAGTATATCAATATTTTCAGGATATTGATATACAATGTTTTGACTAGATTGTTTACTATTTAATTTAAATATTTTATTTTAGTGAAAGGAACTATAATGTATATATCTTTAATTATCGCTTATATTTTGGCGATTATTGTAAGCCTTTCAATAAATAAATAATGGCTCTTTTCCCAGCGACTTTAAGGTACACCCTTTCAGTTAGAGTGGGGGGGGGGAAGGTCGTCGTGGAGCAGACCAAGACCAATATCCTCAGCTGGCATTGGAAAAAGTTTGCCTTTATGTAAATAAAGGCAAACTTTTGCTGCAGAGTTGACATTGAACATTTGAATTCATAAAACCAAAGAATACATTTAATTTTTTCCGTTTTCGAATCAAATGACAATCAAATCATCTTTGCATTCGTTGAGCTATCTGTTGGACTAGAAAGATGTAAAAATACAACTATTTCATAGTAAACATTTTGCAATATTATAATCAACAGTTCTTTTATAAATAAATTTTTGTAGTCAGAAAAAGACTTAAGACCACCCACACATCAGCAATGCAAGAACATAAGAAATCATTGAAAGCAAAGCAATCAATCAAAAAGAATTTTGATGTCTGAACATCTAATGGATTTTTTTTTCTATTAGAAGTTTCCATCCACTCTAGCTTGCTGAATCTAATTATCTGTAATTAATGTGATGTTCTTGAAAGACAAACCTACATAATATCATTTTTTCCAACAGAAAATTTCTAAAATAGCTTACGCCTTCTAACGGATTTTTCTTTATTGCTTTTTTTGCAGGATGTGTTCCTTGTGAACAATGCTACAGGCGCCATTACCTTGGTATCTAATTTGGACTATGAAGCTAATGATCAGCACGAGTTCACGGTCTTCGCCGTGGATGGAGGCCGTCCAGCCAGAATAGGGTATGTGTATCTTTTGAAGATCTTTTATGCAAATAATGCGGAGGGGGGGGGGATATAATAAAGAATCAACAATGGGAAAATAGGAGAAAAAGTTTTTTAATGGCTCTCTGTGGTCAGTCAGTTAATGTGGTGTCAGTATGTCGTTTGTACAAACAGGATTATATTTATAGTAGATGAATGAGACCATACAGCGAATGTAATTTTAACATGAAATATGAAAAAAATTACTCACAAACTCTGTAATGAAAAACGATAAGATTATGCAAGCTATCTAATGTCAAAAATGATGTTTATGGGTTTGTTGGCCTATTTACGACATCTTTGTTCTTGTGTTTAGTTTAATTATTCTTAAATATAATTTAATGCTAATAATTTTTATTAGATGTTAATGTTAGTAAATATTGTAAGTATTTAATACGTAATTTTGAAAATATAGAAAATACTCATTCGTCTATTATCTACTTTTAATATGTAATACGAAAAAGTTACCCGTAAATTCTGGGATGAAATATAATAAAATTGTTCAGATTATCTAATGTCAAAAAATGATGTTTATGGGTTTGCTGGCCTATTTAAGACAAGTTTGTATTTGTATTTAATTTAATCATTAATAAATCTAATGGAATGTTTATAACTTTTTGATAGATGTTAATGTTAATAAATATTGCTAATATTTAATGGATGATTGCTTCTTTAAAATGAATGAATGATTGATATTCATTATGAAGCAATTATTCATCGAATTATTTATTTTATTATGAGTTATTCACTATACAATTAAATTAAGTACTCCAATAAAATATTCAGGTTTATTTTTCTGATTGTCGGACTTTTTTTTGAAGATCTTTCAGAATTTTCAATGCTATCATAGTTATTTTTGAAGATACTTTAGAGTTTTCAATATTATCAGAGTTATTTTTGAAAATCTTTCAAAAGTTTTTCTTGATAGATATTGTATATATGAAAAAAACTAGGCAGTCATTTAGAAAAGATTAATATAGCATAGCAATGATATTAATTTTTATAAATCATTTACATAATTTAGTAATTGTAAAATAAATAAGAATATTAAAAACCATTTTGGAATCGGATTTGCATGACTTGCAGGTGATTGTATAAATTCTGTTTTTAAATTTTAATTATTTTTGTTAACATTTACGCATCGCATTACTATTTCAAAAAGTTTTGTGCATTCACTAAATTTTAGCAATGTTCAGTTTATAAGAAGATAAAGAAATGAAAAATTCCCAATTTTTATTTAAAATTTGATGAATTAAAAGATCAATTCCCATTTCAGTTCAGCGAATGTGGTAATTAAGGTTCAGAACATCAACGAGTTCGCCCCTGACTTTGTTGGCCTTCCATACGATTTCCGAGCAGAGGAAAATGCAGCCCGAGGAACAAAAATTGGTCACGTGAAAGCCTATGATGGAGATGGCGATAAAATCAAATACAGTCTATCTGGGGGAGATACTGGTAATATATTAATGATCACAAAATGTTTTTGAATTATATTTTCATAATTTTAGTTAATTTTTTTCTTTATAGTAATTATTTGATTTGATATATTTAACTTTAACTGATAACTTTTACTGATAACTGATAACTTTTTTTGATAACTTTTTATTTTTTGAGTTTGCATTTTTCATTTATTGGCAATAGTTGATACATAAATTCAGAATTTTCTTTTTGATTAAATTTCGATGCATGATATAAAAATCAAAATCAAACCAGCTGTTGTTTATAAGGAATGGTTAAAATTATTGACTTAATATATTTAGCTTCCACTTATATTAGTTATAAAATTATAAAAAAATAATAATAAAATACTGAATAAAATGTTACTGCTTTTAAATTAAAATTCAACCATTTGATGGTTTATTAGTTGATTAATTTATAAAAATTAATAACTCATAATTTTCTGTCTTCCCTTTCTACTTTACATTCTAAGAGTCTTTTTATTGTGTTATACTTTGTCTTCAAACGTTCTTTATTAAAGCGCGATTATATCATCACGAATATATTTTTATTTATATATTTCAAGGTGTTAAATTGTAGGAATGAAATTGGCCTTTTTATTGTGTTATACTTTGTCCACAAACTTTCTTTATTAAGGTACAATAATATCACCATGGATATATTTTTATTCACATATTTTAAAATGTTAAAAGTTTATTCAAATTGTAATGAAAAAAAATTGACTATAGAAATTCTCTACTATATATTTTCAAAACAAATTTGATTTGAACATGCTATTAGGTCATTATTCTAAAACCACCTGCTCTTTCACACTATTCATAAACAGTTGAGTCAGTTGTTTATTTTACTCAAAGTGCGTGACAACGTTTTTCTTGTTCTATTGTAACAATTATCTGATTCTATACCTTTGAAACATCTGCACGGTTTCATGCAATAACTGATTGTTGACACACTTTATTTTCCAGGCTTTTTCATGATCGACGAGGACACCGGTGTGGTTTACGTGAAGAAGGACTTGGATGCTCGGACGAGGTTCTCTTTTATTGCTAGAGCCACAGATGATGGAGTGCCACAGAATAATAGCATCGGTGTCCAAGTGAATGTTTGGGTTAGAGAAAGGAACGACCATCCTCCTGTATTTACCAAACTGTCGTACCATGGGACAGTGACTGAGAAGCAAGTGACAGAAAAGCCTGTTGTTAAGGTGGGTAGAACTTTCATAAGAACTTTATTGAAGCCGCAGCTACTTTTTATAAAGCAAGAATATAAATCTTGCATTGACGAGATCTGACTGAGCAAAATAAGAATTACAACATTACTAATAAAAAACTCACGGTTATTGATTTATGCTATGAAAGTAAATATAAATAAAGATAAAAATTTTAATATTTTAACATAATTTTTTATTATTATTTATTATTTTAGTAAGATTAATGTCTCTTTATAAAACTTAATGGGACTTTTTTTTGCGGAGGATTATTGGTTAGATAAAGAAGACTTTACCTAAATTGGCACCCCATCTTCAAAATTCCAATCCACATCATTAAGAGGATATTTGATCCTTAAATCAAATTGAGTGCGCATGAAACCTTTCGACGGTAGATTTTTTTATGAAAGTTCTGAATTTGGAACTGTCCAATTTCGAAACCCAATTTTTGATCCGAAGGCTACTACAGAATGCTGGCAGTTTATGAAATCAGTTTTAATTTTTGACTCCCATTCTATGCTAATGAAATTTTCTAAGCCTTTCCAAACACCCTATGCGATTAATTACTTATAAAATAGACTTTTACATTTAAAATAGATTTCAAAGGTAATACGTTAATTTTAGCTATTATCATGTGAAAACATGATGTTAATTTAGTTTGAGGTTTTTAAAGCCATAAAATGCACGGACAGAAAATTGGCCGTTTATCGCTTTTGATGCATCAATTTTCGCTTTTAGGTTATTAGAAAATTATAAAGAAGGTTGTTCACATTTGGCGGCTTATCATTTTAAACAATAAATAACTGGCGGCGTATCGTTTATAATAAAAGTTACAATTTAGCGCGAATGTCCGCTATGTACCCGATTCTCCTGTCTGGGCAATAAAGGGCAGGATCGTAAGAAGCTATCACCTAAAGATGTAGAGAGAAGAAAACAGCGATCAACGTAAAATAGCGAGGAGAGGTATCGAAAGTTGTATATATGTAATAATAATAATAATAATAATATAATTTTTATTTTGTAAATTAGTTAGAAAAAATTCAAAATGCAATTATAATCATTTCATCTGCATTTGAAAGTGATAGAAATACATCACAATTCTTCTCTTACAGGTCACAGCCATTGATCGCGATCTTCAAAATAACACAGTGACCTACAGCATAAAGAGCGGAAACGAGCAAGGTATTTTTGAGCTCGACCCCTCATCCGGTGAAATCTTTGTAAAACCTTCTGAAGCCCAAAGAGTAGACTATGACCAAACAAAATCCTACAGCCTACTCATCGAAGCCATAGATTGTAAGTAATTGGATAACAATCTTCATTGTAAGAATTTTTTTCTTTTCAGAAAGAAATTCGTTTTGGATTTCCAGAATTTCGTGGAAAAGAAATCTTTCTAGAATTTCGAAGGCGTTTTGATTTTTTCCTGGAGAACTCAAGGATATCTTTTGTTGAAAATAATCTAGTGCAAAAAGGAAATGGTTTTTCAACTAAATGAATCAGCTAGTCATTTTAATGGGGTTATTTTCACTTATATTTTAAATAATTTTTAAGTCATATTTATTACGATCTTTGTTTTTGTGGCGATTCTTTTTCTTATTTTATTTTCCTTTCACTTGTAAGTATATGAACTCTGAAGTGGTTTTTTTACGCATACTCTCTTGATTTTAAGGCAATGTAGATACAGTTAATGAAAATTCTTATTGCTAGCTTTAGAAGAAATATTTAATTTGATAAAAATAATGAATACAGGAAATCTAAAGTCAAATTATACAGCTTGCCACACACAAAGTTTAGCATTTATTTAGATTTTTTTATTCGCTGTTCTTTTCTGGAAATCAAAATCTCTTAGGATTTCTTCTAAAGATTGTAAATTTTAACAGATGAAGATTTTTTTATCCGCTGTTGCATTCTGAGAAACAAAATCTGTTCGATTTCTTCTAAAGATCGTGAATTTTAACAGATGGGCATTTTTTTTATTAGCTTTTGCTTTTTGAAAATCAAAATCTGTTCAATTTCTTCGAAAGGTGTTAAATTTTAACAGGCGAAGATTTTATTTTCATTCGCTGTTGCTTTCTGAGAATCAAAATCTGTTCAATTTCTTCTAAAGGTAGTAAATTTTAACAGATGAGGATTTTTTTATTTGCTGTTGAATTCTGGGAATCAAAATCTGTCCGATTTCTTTTAAATACGGTAATTTTTAACAGGTGAAGTTTTTCTTTTTACTCGCTGTTGCTTTCTGGAAATCAATGAGCGAAAAAAAAAAACTCTTCCTTTTTATTATTCATTGATGAATATGGAAAAGCGATGCCCTGAGAAAGTATCACTGGGAAAACTGGATTTAGATACAGGTAAAAATAGAGTCGATTGTGCTGAATAGAAACGAGGACGGCTTACTGGATGCTTTAGATCAGACAACTGATTTTGGTCGTTTTTTCCTGCTATGACATAAATGAGGTAGTGAAATGTTTAGAATTTTTTTTTATTCGAACTGGTTTTTAAATATCAGGAATTAGAGTGATATTTGAAGAATTCTTCTTTGTTATATCCGTGCTGATAAAAAAAAATATTTGAAGCAGTTAAAAAAATGTATTATTGATTTCGTATTGCGTAATGTTATGCGTTTTTATTTCCTTAAGAATGATCATTTGCTTTTAAAGACTAGAAGATTACCTGTTTTTAAACATAATGATTGATGAAATTCTTGGATTTGTGAAATGAACAAGAACTACATAACCGCAAATACTAATATTAGAATTTTATTTAGAATATGAAAAATTTTTCTATTAGGAAGACGAAATTCCAATTTCATTTTTATACAAATGATATTTATATAAATTACGTTTGCATTTTTGCATAAAATAAATCAAAATTTAACCAGTTAATATTCAATCACATATGAATTCTTATTTTTCGGTTCTGTAATCATTTCCATATTTTTGTTTAGCAAAATTATACTTTTCATGAATTTAAATTCCGAATGGACTATGTAATTTTAATGTAAATTTGATTAATTGTGTAATTGCTGATAATCTATACAATACAACCAAAAAAAGATGTTATTATTTTGTTATGACTATAAAAGATCTTGTTAGCAATATCTTTTATTAAATATTATCTTTCATCTTCAGAATTAATTGTTTCTATCACCATATGGCTCCCTCATTCACTGCTGTGGATTTTATAATGAAAATACGTGATTAGAAGCAACTTCGGAGTTATTTTTAATCTTTTTGTTTCTCTCAAAAAGTTACTTTTTTTTAAAAAAAAAAAAAATATTTTTCCGAATATTTGTCTTGTTAACAAATGAATAATTCAAATTTCATATTACACATGTAACACACATGACACCAAACAGAGGTAAATTCCCATAAAATAAAGTAGATTTAAATTAGTTTTAGATTTAAATCCATTGTAGCATTTGGATGAGTATAACTTTTTAATAATTCTAAGTAGGGCAGTAAGTGCCGTCTACATTCATGCTGAATATTAAATAAAAACAGGTGGTTGTGGCTTAACTAAAAATATGTATATATATATGTAGACTACAGAAAATTGCATGATAATTAACTAGTTTGAAAGTTACGAGTCTTTAAAAGCCAAATTATAATAGAAAATATATTTCTGTAATATGAGGCTAGATTTGATTAAACGAAATTAATGAAGTCTAATGCCATTTTTTAATTAAATTACCAATGCCATTAAAAAAAACTGATACATATTTCTTACGAACTGACTTTTCTTGCAGCTCATACTACATCACTCTACGGATTGGCTATGGTCACCATCGATGTTATTGATACCAATGATCATCCACCAGTGTTCTCCCAAATGTCATATTCAGCCTCTCTTGCAGAAAACCTACCTGCCGGTCACTGTTTCCTACAGGTAATCATGGTTTCCGCAGTGGAAACTTCAGCTAAATTTGAAATATTCTAATCTAAAGCAAAAGTATATATTGCCTTTGATTCGTTGCTTGCTGTAGGTAATCATAGTTTCCGCAGTGGAAACTTCAGCTAAATTTGAAATATTCTAATCTAAAGCAAAAGTATATATTTACTTTGATTCGTTGCTTGCTGTAGGTAATCATAGTTTCCGCAGTGGAAACTTCAGCTAAATTTGAAATATTCTAATCTAAAGCAAAAGTATCTATTGATTTTGATTCGTTGCTTGCTGTAGGTAATCATAGTTTCCGCAGTGGAAACTTCAGCTAAATTTGAAATATTCTAATCTAAAGCAAAAGTATCTATTGATTTTGATTCGTTGCTTGCTGTAGGTAATCATAGCTTCGGCAGTGGAAACTTCAGCTTAATTCGCAATATTCAAATTTAAATCAAAAATATTTATTATATTTGATTTACTGCTTCTTACAAGTCTTTATGATTTCTATAGTGGAAACTTTGGACGAAACGAAATATTGAAATTCAAATCAAAAATATTTATTATATTTGATTTAATGCTTCTTACAAGTCTTTATGGTTTCTATAGTGGAAAATTTGGACGAAACGAAATATTGAAATTCAAATCAAAAATATATATTGCCTTTGATTATTATTGTTCATTTAGTAGTTTGATTTTTATTTGATACTGATTTATTCAGTATTCGCATTTATAATGATACAATATATATAAATTTTAAATTAGAACAAAGTTTCTAAAATTATTTTTTTTCTTATAGTATATAGTTAAATTTAAAAAGAGAATATTGTTTTTCCCTTTTTTTAAGAATATTTTGCGCATACGAAAACTCAAAAAAATGTTTTAGACAATATAAAAAGAATTATCTTTTGATGGTTAAAATTATTTTTTTCTGTTATATGTGAACTGAACTTGTGAATAATTTTATTGTACACCATATAAAAAATAATGTCTTATGAATAATAATGTAATATAATAAATAAGCACACAAATTAAAAAAAAAAAATTTTTTTTCTGGAATTTTTAGTAAACGGCAGCGAAATCTTTATATTATATATATATGAAAAGCATTTAATACAAAAATTGCTTTATTACAAAAATGTTTTATTTTATTTAGATTTTTAAGAGAATTACGATTTTAATTATTTCTTGTATATTCGACACTCAAGGAAAATTTTAAAAACTTTTTTAGATAATATTTAAAAAAACATTAAAAAAATTAAAATTAAAAATATTTTATTCGGTTCAAAATGTTTTATTCGGTTTTATGTAAAAGAAAAAAATATCCAAAAATGGTTCAGTTTATTAATGCCTTGTAAATACTTATTCATAGATCCATGCTAAAAGTGGAGATTCTGTGGACACTTTGTCATATGCTGTTGACCGTAATACTATTCCATTCACTGTCAACCCCAAAACTGGAGATGTGTGCACAAAACAAGTATTGGATAGGGAAGAGAAAGACACTTACGAATTTGTCGTTATCGCATTGGATGGAAGGTACGAGACGAAATCTCCTGTTGTCATTCGAATCTTGGATCAAAATGACAATCCACCAAAATTTGAACGTGAACGATATTACGTCAGCATTCCTCCACATTCGCAAGCTGGGCGCACAATCATACAGGTGAGTTTTATTCAAGAATTAGGGAAAGTTTTATTTTTCATATTTTATTTAGACTTTTAATTGTGCTAAATTTGTGACGTTATATTAATTTAATAAGAGACGTTATAGTTTTTATTTTAAATATGTGGTTTATTTATATTCATTAAAGGTTTAAAATTTATTGAGTAATTGCATAAAAAATGTTTTTATTAATAATTTAAAGAATAAAACGATTTTTAATTTTATTTTTCAAGTAAATGGATATCTGATATTATACTAAATACTGTTTGACTGTTGATATAAAACAAAAATTTGTGTCGTGCTGCCATCTATCGAGACTTTATTCTACTACATTTGATACCTGTGATTATATTGATCCAATTTGAAATGCAGTTGTTTATAAGGAAAAGATGTAAAATAAATAAATAAATACATTGACAAATCAATAAAGAGAAAAAAAAATTCTTTTCATTTCTATGGATTTATATAAAAAAGTGAATGAAGTCTTAGTATATGATTTAGATTTTTTTTTAAAAATGCAATCAGCATATAAACAAAATTTGAAAATATGTATTGTCAACAGATTTTGAAAACTTTTATTATGGTTTAAAATTATTTTTAATCGAAATATATTCTTTAAAATATTTTTTAATCAAATATTCAAATTCTCTTTAAAAATAATGATTGATGAATTAAAACTGCGAATTTAACACTTTTTTTAAAGATTTCATAGATAACGCCTCTACGCGTAAAAAACATACAATTTATATGCTATATTTTAAGTACGAAGACATCAGAAAACACTCATCTTCAATAAAAGGACGTCGATGTCATTATAATATGTTTCGTTCATTTAATTGCATTAACCATACAGTTTTAATTAAAAAATATGCATTTAATTATTAATATGATTTAAAAATAATTATTTCATTTTGATTTAATATAATATCGATATATGAGTACAGTTATAAAACTTCTTTTATAGTCAATTAATACTACAGATTTGAAAGAGGTTGAATTAAATTTAGCATTCAACTTGTTCATAGTTGAATTCAAGTTAATATTACATAATTGTAAAATTATATGTTCTTAAATGCACTTTCTACAGGTCTTGGCTACAGATCCTGACACTGGCAGCAACGGCGAAGTGACTTACTGGATCAAAAATTCTCATGGACACTTCGAAATTGATTCTCAAACTGGTCATATTCGATTGTCTTCTGTTCTCCCCACTCCAATGCAGAAGAACATGACATACGAAATGGAAATTTTCGCTAGAGATCACGGCACAGCATCGAACATTGGGAAAGCCACCCTTGTCGTGAGAGTGTCCAGCACCAGAAATCACCCTCCTAAATTCGAGAAGTTTGGTTATAGAGTTGCTGTAGATGAAAATGCCGCAAATGTAGATTTGTTAACAGTACATGCTTATGATCCAGACAGTGGGCCAGCTGGAAGGTATGATAGACAATGCTTTCAGTAAAATATATTATATTTTATTATGAATGATTTTTTTTACTTGATATATATTTATTTCAGTTTGTCAAGGAAAAAAATGCAAAATAAATGAGGATTTCATTAACTTATTAGTATTTATTTTCGCCTCTTGTTTAAAAGTAAAAATTTTAATTAAAAATATTATTTAAACAAATATAATTTTTAATTGTGTTTTGAAAATTTTGTAATTTAAGAAAAGTTTGATTTATATTCATTTAATTTTTTTTAAGGAAAAAAAATCAAAATGACTATGTATTTTATTAACATATTAGTGTTTGGTTTCTCCTTTTTGCCTAAGAAAGGCAAAATTTTAATTAAAAAAATATTATTTAAACAAACATAATATTTTAATTGTGTTTTGAAAAGTTTGTAATATTTAAATCAAAACGCCCTTTTTATTTGCATTAACAGTTTATATTTCATAAAATGGAAACATTGAAAATAATGAATTTCATTTATGATGAAGTTCACCAATTATATTATTTAAAATAACTTTCAAATAAATAGGAAGTAAAGACAGATTTTAAGTCTCAAAAATACTTTAAAAAGTTTTAAAAAATTAGCATTACTTCACAAATAATAAATTAAAAAAATTATTATTAACGAAATTAAAACAATTAATGTTGGACGTATGTAGAGTTTCATACATGTTTTCCCAAATAAATGTGCACCTATTTCTTAGAAATTCTTTTCAAAATGTATTATTGTGATCAAAAAGTGTCGGGAATATCTAATTTAAAATGCATGAGGCTAAAAATCGCTTGTAAGATTTTATGAAATATTTTCAAAACTTATATGTAATTCTGGTAACATACAATATTTTATTTTATGTTATTACCTAATAAATTTATCATTAATGAAATAAAAATTTTAACTTCGTCGTTTTTCAAAAATGGTGAATGTAGAGTAAAGAAATGCCCATTACATTTTTTCCCACAATGCAAATTTTCGGTACAAATATATATGAAGCGTCACAAAAAGTATTAAAGATCATTATTTATCAAAAACATGTGTATCTGAATTAAATAAAATGTTTATAGAAGGTAGAGGAGTTGTCACATATGAATTACTTTCTGTCAGACCTTCTAATCGTCAATATGTCGATCAAATCAGTGAGTTGTGCTTAGTGATTTTGTTTAAAATATTAGAGAGTTTATCAAAAAGTTTCAATTTCAAAATGACTTAAATTGTATGGAAATAACATATGATCATCACCATGATAATGTACCTTTTCATAATGCCAATATCAATCGAGAATTCTTCACAGACGATTAATTAAATGGACATATACAGGCTCCGCATTCACCTGATATAGCACCTTGGGACTATTTTTGTATTTTTCAGTTGAAACTGTCTGTTTGTAGTCGTTTTTTGTGCCGCTTTTATGCAAAAATAAAAAAAACAATCGTCAGAAATTGTAAAGTGAGTTTCACGAAAACGACTTTAATGCGTGTTTTAAGTATTGGAAAAATGTTGGCTAAAGTGGATTACATTCGAAGAAAAATATTGAGCAATAAATTGTTTCTTTTTGTTTTAATCCACCATTCCTTATACTTTTTTTATCACATTAGTATCTCCTTTGCTCTAAATTTAAGTTGTTTTTAATTATTTCCAAATTATAAAAACAATTTTTGATTTCCTTCTATAGACTGAGATACAGAATCGTACGATCGACTAGAAGAGAAGCTTTCAGAATTGACGGAACTAGTGGAAGAATTACTCTTGTGACACCTTTGGACTATGAGAAGACCAAATACCTGGAGCTACTAATCGAAGCTCGAGATGAATCTAAAGAACCCCAGTTTGCAACTACTGTTGTGCAGGTAGAATTTTGTTTCTATCTCGCAACTATTTGATTTTTATTAAAATAATTTTTTTAAGTCTGTTTTTTGTTTATTATAATTTTAGAGGCAGTATATCATTTTTTAAAAATTTAAGTTTAAGTTCAAATCATTAATTAAATCTTATAACCTAATAATAAAGAATATAAGAAGCGGGAAAATAAATTATTTGATAGAGTATAATGAATTTATTTAATAATATATTTAATAGAATATAATGAGTTATTTAATAGAATACAATGAATTATTCAATAACTTATTTTATAGAATATAATGAGTTATTTAATAGAATACAATGAATTATTCAATAACTTATTTTATAGAATATAATGAATTATTTAATAACTTATTTAACACAATGTAATGAGCTATTTAATAACTTTTTTAAGGGAATATAATGAATTATTTAATAATTTATTTCATAGAAATAGTGTAAATTAACAATATTTTTATTAAATTAATTTTGACCGCCATCATACTGTTTGTTTACACAATGTAAAAGATTTTATTTATTAAACTAACTTATTTTTAAAACTAACTTTTTAAGTAATTGCCACGAAATTTTCACTAAAAAATCTTTTATATATGTATATTTTTTTTTTTGCGAATAAAATTAGAAGAAATTTTTTTTTAGTAGTTTGGATTTCTATAGAAGAAAAAAAATTACGCTATTTCTTTTATGTACTTAAATTTTCAACTAATTAACATACGGTTTTTATCACAGGTCTCCATTAATGATTTGAATGACAACGCTCCCGAATTCTTGGCGCTACCTCATCTTCTCAGAGTCCCACTGTCCACTTCCCTGTCCGAAGTTGTGTACACAGTGAAGGCCATCGATGCCGACAGTACAGCTGGCGGAAATAATCTCATTACTTACGAACTCCAACCACCCAGCAGCCAATTTTCCATCAACAAGAAAACTGGACAGATAACTCCCAGCACACCCCTCAGCCCAAGTACGGAAACTTTGAGGATCAAGGCAACGGATGGAGCCAATATTCCTTTGTCCAGGTTAGTCAATTTATTATATTTGTAGAAGCAATTTTTACTCTGTGACAATTTAAATTTCCGAATGTATTCCATATTTTGTCATTTGTCTTTGAATAGTGATGTTTCTTTAATTTTGACATGAGCAGAGCTGCATAAGATATTTTAAAGTTATTGTTGAATTTCTATTAATCCAAAGTTTTTATTTTGAAGTAACAGGTTTTTAATTTTTTCAAACTTTATATCAATTTTTAAGTTTTATTCAATCTAATATGTATCTTGTTAATGCCGGAACATTGGTTCATAATATACTTCAAAATATACTTATTTTTCTATTTGGGGAACAGTTATCTTTATATAAATAACTGATTTATTAAAAAGAGAAATAAATTAGTCATTCAATAATTTATTAAAACAGAAATAAATTAGTCATTCAATAATTTATTAAAACAGAAATAAATTAGTCATTCAATAATTTATTAAAACAGAAATAAATTAGTCATTCAATAATTTATTAAAACAGAAATAAATTAGTCATTCAATCATTTATTAAAAGAGAAATAAATCAGTCATTAGTTTCTATTTTAGTCATTTGCATCAGTTTTTCTTAAGTCTTAACTAATGACTTCTCTATTGACAGTATAGTCATTAATTTAATCTTCAGAAAAAATGCTTTAGAGTGAGTTAGCATTAGCAATTAGAGTAAATGACATAGTCATTAGACTCTAATGACTAGTTTAATCTCTAAAGTTGCATTTGGTGAGTAAATGAGTGATTTATTACAAAAGAAACAAACAATTTCTTTTACTTATAATGTTATATAACTAAAATAACGACTTTCTTCATATTAGCACTGTGGATCTTTTGGTCGAAGTTTACAAAGATACCATTGATGACCCAACGCCTGTCTTTACATCTGTTCAGTACTCGGTGAATGCTGACGGTGTTCTAGAAGCCGGTACTACTGTCCTGGACGTACGCGCAACAGTTCCTAACGGTAGTCCTGTTTATTATAACATCACCGGCCCTGAGGATACTCTCATTCGAGGATTCAACATTGACAGGGAAACAGTAAGTGGATTCTATATCAGTTGATTTAATTAAGAATGATTTTTTTTAAAAATTATTTTTGGTAATTAAAATTTTGCAGATAGTTTTACATATTATAGAAGAATTATTGTAGATTAAACTAAATATTGCAATTTTTTTTATTATTATTTTTGGTGTCTAAAATTTCGCAGACAGTTTTAAATGTTATAAAAGAATATTTTAGATGAATATATATATAATTAATGAAGAGAAAACAACGTTGAAATTTCGTTTCAAGATTTAAATAGGAATCTTTAGTTATTGGTTAAAAAACCCATCGCTTTCTTATTTAATTCTATGGTTCAAAATGGGTTTTGTCTCACCCTTTTATATTTTTATGTATTTTTCTGTAAAAATAAAATGATTGTTGTAGATAAATCTTCTAGTTGTGCAAAAAGTTTCTAAATCTTACTTAAAATTATAAATTTAGATTTTCGTTTATAAACAATCGAAAAACGAAATGCCATTTTAATTTCTTTTACTTTTTAATATTATTTTTGCTTTTAGCAATTGCTATGTTAAAGCGGTGTAAAGAGCTGAAAATAAAAAAACACTGACTGTCCTTTAGGACTGACATTTTCTTCTGTTAGCAGAGGAGTGTGTAGTGAATGATTAATCATTACAATTTGGTGACAACTACTCTTTATCTCTGTTATTAAAAAAAAGTCACCAATTACTTGTATTCTTTTAAATATAACATCCAATTTTGCTCATTACTATGTAGATAATGAATGTACTAGCTGTGAATTACTATATAGTGAACGTACTACTGTGCTAGCTGTGAATTGGTATGTAGATAGTGAAATACTATGTAAATATGTGAAATGAAATTTTAATCTCAACTTTTGCGGAATTTTATCATTAGCATCACCTGCTAATTCAGTTGGCAAATGAAAACTATAGAACTTTGCAGACAAATACATTTTTATATTCTCTATTGTAGGGTCGCATCACCACTACGACTCGACTATCTGCGGAACAAGAAACTTTGTATCATTTCCTTGTGGCAGCCTCTAACAGAAATGACGCATCCAAAGGAGTCGAAGCTGGGGTATGTCATCTCACTGTGCAAAATGCGATAATCCCATTTTTGATAAGAGAAATTATATTTTCTTTATTACTGAATTTCTTCTTTTTTCCGTCTGTTTTTCACGAATTCTTTGCTTTTCTTCAATAGGTTGTCGTACAGCTCAGTGATGCCAGCATCCGTTGTCCAAAGTTCCCATTTTCTGAATATTTCACTGCTATACGTGAAAATGCACCTCCAGATTCAGTTGTGCTTCCCTACCTGCAAGTCGAAGATGCTCACATATTTGATAGAGTATGTATCATTTTCTCACAAAAAAAAATGAACATTTCTCTTTAAATCTTAAATTTTAAATAAAAAAGTATTTTTGATAAATATTGTTTATTATTTTGCAATTTCTAACCAAATTATGGAGGACAATTCAAACGATAATTTCTTTTTTGATACTCTTGGATTTAATGTTAATATATAATATTTATATAATGTGTTACATTTTTTATATTTATATTATATAATATTAATTTATATAATACATAATATTTATATAATATATAATATTTGATATGTTCATATGTTTTTTCTTCAAACTATGTGTGCATTTCACATTAAATCTTTTTTTATAAATTTCTGTCATTCTGTAGATGATGATAAATAGTAAATGATAAAGCATTTTTAATAAATATTGTTATTATTTTGCAGTTATCTTACCAAATTACGGAGGACAACTCGAACGACAATTTCTTCATTGATACTCTCGCATTTAATGTTTCTGCCAAAATCAAGAAACCCTTGGATCGAGATACCATGCCTATGACTCTCCAAGGAATGTACACATTAACTGTAAGTATTTTCTTTTAAGTCCATACTGAAGAAAAAATTTCCATATTATTGAAAATTACTGTAAATTTTTTATTGTAGTTGAACAATAGATAATAATTATAATAATAAAAATTATGAAAACTGCAGAGTATTGGAGAGACGTTGTATTATATTATATACATAATGCTTACAAAGCCAAACTTTTCGACTCTAATAAGCATACATTCGTCCGAGAAATCAGACTTTGTTTACCTATTGGGTAAATAAAACATACTTTCATATGGATCATCACTAAAAGAACCGATTTTACATGGGATTTAAAATTTTAATCATACACAAATCGGTTAAGAAGGGTTAAATTTTTAACTTCCAGTTTGATATGTGGTTAAATCCCTTTTATCATTATGAAACATATTAAATGAATAGGAATTATAATTTTATGTTGCTGTTTCTTATGGAACTTGCCATGGACAAGCTCGCTGTTACGAAGACAGCGATTTAAGCCGGTGGGGGAGCGTCTCTTGTTTTTATAGTAGCGCCAACCAGGGCCAAGAGTACGACTTAGCTACTCACGCGTTACATTCGCTTGCACGACCCCTTTTTATAGGGACTGGGACTCGAACACAGGACGCCAAGATCACGGGAAAGACGCGCTACCCCTATGCCAGGACGCCGTCATAACTTTTATTAATTATTCATATGAAAGTTTAGTTTGTATTAAAAGTTTCTACACAAGTTAAAAATTATTTTAAGAGCTACTATTACTATCGCACATGGATTTAACAGGGATTCTATTTAATAAACTCAACCATAGTCATGTATGTTATCCACATCCATTTTTATCAATTGTTCCAATCTCTTGTTTTTCCTTCCTCTGTCTGTTTACTTTATTTTCTAGATTTAATGCTTGATTCACTGAGATCAGAGTCAATGGATTCTTCATGTGTACTTTGATGCATCCATTACAACAAAAACAATATTTATGAACATGAGCAATCTAATATATTGACAATAATAAGCTATGTTGTTGCGAAGATGACAAGTCATAACAGTATAGTTTAGCAAGTGAATAAGCAATTTCTTGTTCGGAATTTCAAAGTACATCAATGGAAAGATGTTAAACGCATAACATATCGAAATTACACTAATGGGTGGATATTTGATACATAACAGGTTAATTAGGACGCCATGAACATGTGATAGATATCAGGAATACATCTTGGGTTTGTGATTTTATGAACCCACTGTTGACACTGCCTTCATTGATTGATTATACCTCGGTCCATAAAAGCGTCAGAGCATAGAACACAAGATAACTGATGACAAAAAAGGGATATCATCAGTTTCATTAAGAAAGAAAAAAAGTTTGAACTGTTTATTCGCTACAAGTTAATAATTTAGCTTTGCAAATATTGGAAAAGTGGGAAAAATTATTTTACGTTATAATGTATATTTATTTTTTACTTTTTCTTAAAATTTTAGTAAAATCTCATTTTTTTTGCAGGTGACAGCCAGCAACCAGAGATGTTCTGGAAACACCAGATTGAATATTTTCGTTGAAGACGTCAATGACAACAGTCCAGTGTTTGAAAAGAAAGATTTCCTGGTTGAAGTGAAAGAAGTAAGAAAAATTATTTAATTCTATTTTATAGAAGTTTACATTTTCCATGGGTTACCAAAAGTTTGTTTGTTGTGTGTTGTCAAAACCACTCTCTATTTTAACAAAATTCTGTTCCAATTTTTGAATATTCAATTTACAAAGATAGTAACTGATTGGTTTACAAATATAATCCGTTCAAAGACGATTTTTATTTTATGAAAGGTTAATTAATTGGTCAATGACTTACCAAGACTAATAATAAATCATTGGCTATCCAGTTAATTTAAAATGTTACTAAAATATTTCTCCCCGAATTGTTTTTCACTAACTTATTTTATGTATTTTATTTGCAAAGAATGCTCCTCCTGGTCATGTTGTTGTGCATTTGACTGCTATGGACAAAGATGAACTGGATATGAACAAATTGAGATATTTTATCATTGATGGTAAGTGTTGTGATTTAAAAGATAATGGTTGTATTTCACTTTTAATGTGATGAACGTAGTCAAATGCATTAGATTTTAAAGTTAAAAAAAGAAATATTTTTGTTGATAAGATTATTTAACTTAATATTAACTTTTTATCTGAACATAGTTTTAAGATTTCGATATTTTTTTTTTCAAATTCCTCACTCTCTATATATGGTTTGAACATTTAGAATGAAAAAAAAATATATATATATTATAACATTTTTTAAAAAAATCCTATGAAATGTTTGTACGATAAACTAAAAATTGTTGTTTTAATAAAATGTATCTTTGAAAATATATCTTTTAAAATATCAGAAATATACTTTTAGATTTCATTGAAGCTTATTATGATAATATTTAGTAACGATGACTTAATTCTTCTTATGAGGAAAAATATAAGTTTTTTTATTTGATAATATTTGTTTCTTCTATCATTTCTTTAAGTTGCTGTTTAGTTTGATATAGTTAAAAAAATATAAAGCACTTGAAATTTGTAAATAAAATTTTTATAATTATTATGATTTTCTTAATTTTTGAAAGAAAAATTGTGTCATTTAAATATTTTCTCTAATTGTTTTTCATCTTTTTTTCCTTTTAGGCAACAGCGAACAACAATTCCAAATCGAAGAAAGCACAGGAGTGTTATCTGTGCGGTCATCTCCAGACAGGGAAGAAACGCCTGTTTTCTCTCTAAGAGTTCTTGCTTTAGATTCTGCCAATAACACAGTAATATTTTAATATTTTTGGATAGTATTTTTGAGTACTCTTAATATTTCAAAAACATTTTTTAATGTTTGTTAATATAAATTATTGAAATTATTTGAATTCTTATTGTAACTATTATACTTATTATTTTTTAAATTTATTTTTCTGATTCAATTATATTTAATTATTCATAGGGTTTTGCCAACATTCATGTTACGATATTGGATGAAAACGACTGGACTCCTACTTTTATGAATGAAACCTTCCTACTGAATGTGACTGAAGGTAATAAAATGTTTAATTATTCTATATTTTGTGCTGCAATAATTTCTAAATTATTTGGGAACTTAAAAGAAAAAAAAAAAAAATTGCTTTGTAAAGGAACGAAAAAATATTACATTTGTATCTTCTCTAATTTAAGTACTATTTTACTTTAAATGAAATGATTTCGAGTTATATTTTTCAAATTAAAAAAAAATTACTGACAAATAGTTAATTTCAATATTTAATTTCTATTATGCATTGAGTAAAACTGTAAACTTGAAATCTAATATTTATGTGGCAGTACTAGTATTAATTTTATTCAATAGATGGCAGCACTAAACAGTATATGATTTGAACTTAAAGCCCTTAGTGTGTAAACGCACTTGCAACACTTGAGTCTAAACACAATTTCTTATTTATACGTATAGATGGCAGCACTAATTTTCGTAAGTAAATGTTTGAATATTTGGAGTCAAATTCGGATATTTAAAAAATCACGATAGGAATATGTAAAATAATTATCAAGAAAAGCAACAATCCTGTTTGTAAGAATCATAACAATTCTTCTGACTGTACATAAATAATTTTTTTTTCTAGGTTCTAGCAGTTTAGGAGCCAGTATTCGTTTACCAGTTGTTGACTATGATGAAGGACCCAATCGACAGATGGAGCTCCTAATCTTGGAAGGAAATATTGACAACCATTTCCGATTATCCGTTGACGACAGAGGAGTAATTATTAATTTTTTTATTACGCAGTTCCTTTTAACTATTTCTTCTTTATAAGTCTGAAAGATAAATTATTATAATTTCTATTCACTACATATAATCTTAAAATTTCTTAATTAAATTAAGAAATCATTAAAAAATATTCTGAAATTTCTTTTATAGCCTCTGTTAACAGTAGTTAAAGAATTAGATCGCGAAGAATATGGTGTACCTGATTCAGCTTTGCATGTAGTCGTTGTTGGAGCCAAAGACATGGGTGTACCACCTCGTACTGGAACTGCAACGGTAATATATCTTTTTTCTGGTATTATAACCTTCTTTTATGAGTACAAATCGGAACTTTCTTCAGAATATTTATAGTTTTATTTTCTTTTTTCTTAGGTTGCTGTTGTAATCCAAGACATAAATGACAGTCCTCCTGAATTCGCCAAGGATGTTTACTACGAATTTGTGTCTGAGAGTGAACCAGTGGGCAGTGTAGTGACCACACTGACTGCAAAGGATGAAGATGCAGAGTACAATACCAACATGAAATATGCTTTTGGCTCTCGCACTAGAAACGGTACAGATTTATCATTTTTAATAAATAAGCTATTTTCTTTTAATCTTAATAGTTTCTGTGCCTTTAAAATTATTATTTTTTATCTTGTTTTGTCTAATTCTTTCAGTATATTTAATTCTGTGTTTTATGTATTTTAAAAAAGATACTAAAAGTGTATACTTTGAATTTTCAGTCCCCTTTTTCATTGACCCTTTTACTGGAGCCGTCAATATCTCAAGAACATTGGACGTTTCTGAAAATCGAGAATACAGTATTATTGTAGAGGCTTCTGATGGATTATGGAAAGCTGCGGTAAATATTAAAATAAATTCTTAAAAAAATGAGTATCTCTTTGAGATGATTTACTAATACTGAAATAATTAAATTTTCTCCTATTAATAAAATAGATAATTTATCTCTGATACATAAAAATGTATTATTATTTATATTTCAATAAATATTTGATAATCTGTTAAATATTATTTGTAATGAAACAACAAAATAGATAAATGCAAAAAAAAAAAAAAAATCAGTAGTTTGATCCTATAAATAAAGAATAACCATTACCAATTATAAAGAAAACAATTTCAAATTATTTTTCTGATAACTTATTAAATATTATTAAATCGATTTGTAAATATTTAGAAATTTCCTTAATCTTTTAGCGATGAAAATCTGATATCACCGCCTCTACATTAATAATGTTGATTTTAATTATCTGAAGGATTTGAAATTAATATTTCTAATTGGAAATTTAAGAATCTACGAAATACCCAAATAAGGAAATCTTCTTTCCAGATTATTAATTAGAATTCTATTGCATAGATGCTATTCCCTATTATTTTTCTTTTTGGTGACTTTAATGAGGAATTATATAAAACAAAATGTATAATTCTCTAAGCAATTTTATATAAAAATTTATGAATTAAAATAACTTGAATAAGTTGAACGTAATATCCTTCTATCAGTTATTCTTGAAACTTGAATCTTAAAAAATACTATGCGTTGCAGTATGTTAAGCATTCATTAAGATCAATTAATGTATTTTTATTAATAGAATTATTTTAAAGAATATTTCAGACTTTGAGCTCTTAATGCAAGATGTACTTTCTGATATATACCTAAAGAAGAATCAAAATTTTCAATATACGCGATTTTATTATTATGTCATATTAACAATTAATATTGGAAGCTGAAATTACGTGGGGCACATGAAATTCAAAACTGTCTGATGTATCCTTATCTGACATGGAATACAATATTCTCAACCAATATTTCATAAAAATTTGTAGTGAGATCATTTCACACATCTCCAATTTATAAGTGTATATGTCAAATTTATCGAATGCACGTAAAATACGATTTCTTATAAATTTCTTACTCTACAAATAAGAAATTACTTATCACAAAACATCAATCTTAATTGCCAAGTAACAAATGTAAATAATATGTACAAAAGTAATTTGTGAATGAAATCTAATAACCAATAACAATTCTGATTCCTGCTCATGTTTCCAAGTGCAAAAGAAACGTTTTGATTAATTTATTGCCAGATTCAACAATTAGATTTAGTCTAATAATTACAAACAATTTGCGAATGAATGCCATTTCATTAAAGTTAAATTGATTCTCTAAAAGCATGTTTCATTATCAATCTTTTATATCTAATTAATCTCAAACAATGTTTCTTTGTTTTAGACTACTTTGAAGCTGTTTATAAGGGAGGCAGCTGAAAGAGATCCTCTTTTCGATCAGCAACACTTCCGTTTTGCAGTGGCCGAGAACATAGCAGGCGCATATGTTGGGCAGGTGGAACTTAAGGAACGTATGTACCGAAGCAACAGCATGATGCAGTACAACATTGTTAATAATGACGTCAAAGAACTCTTCAACATTACAAAAGTAAGCATACTGATGAATAATTCGTTATCTGCAAGAATATTTCGTTATTGATAAGAATCAGGTTCAGGATATCATATTCTGATTCATTCAAAACTGAAATTGCACTTTAAAATATGATTCAAGACTAATGTGTTGATTCATTAAATAATTGAAGATAAACATGTAGGTTTTAGGTTTAGAAATGTAAAAAAGAGTATAAACGTTTTATTTTGTTTCATCGTCATTGGTTGGAATTGAGATACGTGCTTTGGAACAAATAAAATATGTAATCCAAACACTTTTAGAAGCATGCTACCGGAATTGGTGTCACCTAATATGGCCACTTATTGTGCTACCACTTTATCATTTTTTTTTTTTACTCAGATAACCAAAAATAATTATCAACTCTAGAATTTCCGTATAAATTTTTCAATTAAAATTCGATTAATTTAATATCATATTTAATTTTAGATTTGATTTTACATACCTTTGATTCTTAAAAAATGACTTAATTCAAATAATAAATAAACTTCTTTAAGCGTACTTTTCATCAATCTGAAAAATTAAGAATAATATATTTTAGAATAAATCACTTTCATCAATTTTTAATTCGAATTTATCTACTTTTTAACATTTAAGATTTTGTTGAATAAGATTAACATAATATTCTGTATTTTGAATATAATTACATTTTTATTGGATGACAATGAGTATAAATTTAACAGTTCGCTTAATATTGTTATTAGTTATAAAAATATTATTAAATAGTTATTAATATTATTTTCATTAATAATAAAAATCATTACTATTATTAATAATAAAAAATAATATAAGTATTTTTCCATATAATAGTATTAAGTTGTGACTTCACAAAATATTTTCAAACGATATTTTCTGAAATTAAATCTGAGATCAATTTTAAGGAAAACATTCTGAAAATTATTGCCTCACTCTACACATATTATTATCATCTAGAAAATACTTACAAATAAAAATCATGTAACCAAAACTATTTTGAGTTCAACATTTCAATCCACAAATTAACATTTTGTTTTATTTCTTGTCACCTCGCTATTCGCAGCTGGAAGAAGAAGAAAAATCGAGGAAAATTATTATTTCTAGTTTTTTTTTTCTGTATCATTAAATAAATACTTTGCTCATATAAGCAGAAATTTCCGATCGGATGGCGATGGAAGGTAAAACGATAAAGATTGATGGGAAAGTGAAGTGAAATACTTTCAGGTATAAGTAGTGGTCGTCGGTCATAGTTGAGGGGACGGAGTTTTTTCATCGATGTGGAAATAAATATGTAATCGTAGATTTTTTCTAAAATAAGATAAAAATAATAATAAAATGTATGGGCTGAAAAATGTAGTGCTATCGGAAATATCATCGAATACTTCAAATAAACAACGAACGGTAGAAAAAAAGGCGATAAAGCTTTTATAATTATATATAAAAAAAAAACTGTTTTTCTTAACATCGGTACCAATTAATTTTTGACATTTATAATTGCTCTTTATGATGTTGGAGGGTTAAAAAGAGTTGTGGTAACATTTTTATTCCCCCCCCCCCCAATTTTCGAAATGGACTGAAACATTTAACGAATTTCTTAAAGATAGGGGAATATTGGATTACCATATTACAAAAAATTTGTTATATTTATTGCTATATGGTAGGTCTTGTCGAGATATTTAAATTTCATGTAATCTTTTGTTCATGGAGAAAAAATCTTTGTAATTGCATTCGTACAATAAAACGCAAACATTATTTTTTTTTTTTTGAAAAAAAAGCGAGCATTCTGAAATATGATAGATTTGACCTTCTTTCTTATAATTGACAAATTTTTTTTGATTACATTGAGCAATATTCAAAAATAGCAGATGTTCTTTAGAAAGGGTGAATCGCATTTCTCAATTTTAAATAATGCAGATTTAATATTATATGTAATATTTATGTTCCATTTTATAATTACACGACAGCTCTATTGATATTGATTTTATGATTTTGGACTTCAAGCAAAGGACCAGGACGACACATGACTCGTTTTCTCTTACCCAAATTATCACCGAAGACCGCTGAGACTAACAGATTTATCTCGCACCAGATCTATAGGCAGAACTGAGGTTTAATCGGATGTTGAACCAGTACTTTTCGGGGTATTAAAAATTCAAAATTCTACTATCAGGTTACCCATGGCCTAAACTGTATCAAAAAGAGGATGTTTTCCTCCGCTCATTAGATTTAATCTGAATAATTCCCATATTATTATGATTTTGTTTAGTGGAATTGTGTTTTGAACCATACTTATGAATCTGGTCTAAAAACATATCTGTTAATCGAATCCTGAACCTTAATTGAGAACCGAGTCTTGAAAATAGTCGGGAATAGAGCCTTGAACCACTACTAGGAATCGAGCCTTGCACATTAATAGTGAACCGAGTCTTGAACCATAATTGTGAATCGAAAATTGAACCATAGCCGAGAATTCGGTGTTGTGAATCGAAAATTGAATCATATCCGAGATACACAAATAATGAAGGCGAAACTGTCCATTTATTTAATAAAGACTTAAAATATTTTTCATTGAATAAATAATTATTTATGAATTTCGCGTACTCTGAAATAATAAGACATAAAAAATAAACGTTTGTCAGTGAAAAGTGATATTTTTTTTTTGAATGGCATCAAATGTTTTGATTTTTTTTTCTTATTCGAACTAATGGCTTTACGGCTATCAAAGTTACCTATCCATTAAATACACCATTATGATAAAACGAAAAAAAAATCAACTTAAATAAATAGGAAAGAAACAGGTAAAGAAACTCATGTTTTAATACTACCTTTTGATCTAATTTCACATTTCACATGCATTTCTAAAAGGAATTTGTTAACCATAAAATGCAAGCTAAGAAAAATATCATCATTCGAAATATTTACGAACTACTATTGTAAGTAACCATTGGCTGTTAAGTGTGCGATGGTTTTTATCCATTATTTCAGTCACTTTAAGCTTTAAACCTCTTTATTTTATATGCATTTATTCATAAGATAGTAGTAAAAAAGCACTAAAGTTAAGAGCGCAATTTATATCCTTTGCCTTTTACAACATCGTTTTTTCCCCCTACCATTCTCCTTTTTTGAAGTGGTAGCTAAACTACTTACGAAAAAATTAGAGATAAAAGTTTTTTTAATTCTTGGAAGGAAAAAAAAAATCTTGGGATTTAATTTGGATTCTTTTGTACTTTTCTAAATAGGGTTAAAGTAAATTATTGCGAGAGGAATGAAGGAAAAAAAGAAAACTTTTATTTAATACGCTTAAAACTAAGCGGAATTAACAAAGCTCAATTATTCACTCGTCAGCGGTATTAAAAGCAATTAAATTATTTTCTAAGAAAGTTCGCGTCACAGATGCGGTATCTATTTCACTTTTCTACTGAAGTTGAAATGCTGAGTGTAATTAATGGATTTTTTAGCTTCATTAACATGCGAAAGAAGGTAATTTATCTAAGTTTAGAATGACGTTAGACTTGACGGAGGTGTTGCAAATATTTGCTCTGGTTTGTTAATGAAATAAAACGCGTGAATGCAATCAAGCAATTAGGAATGTCATTGTAGGCAGTTCTTATTTTTATACTTTGTACTTGTTTTAAAAATGTTTTCTGTTCGTTTCTAGTTGGGCTAACATTTCTATTTGATTCCATTGAAGTCTTTCGATTTTGATTAGATTAAACATTTTATAATCGTTTCTTCATTTCTATTTAATAATTGCTCAGTGTTAGATAATAAATGGTTATAGGAAGTTATTATTATTCAAGTTTAGTTTAGTTATATTAATGTCCCGTTAAAGCAACATTTGGGCTATTTTGGGATGGACCTTGTAATTTTGTACTGCTGTCAGACGACGAGGATGACACCTGAACTTGCACTCTATCCTTCAAACTTCCATACCACACCAGCGGGAGGACGATTATTTTTCAAATTCTTCTACCAAGCAGTTTAAAATTGACAATAATTTAATAGAAATTTGAATTATTTCTAATGTCTTTAATAATTTAGATTTTAAGTCCTCTAAATATGATTTCGGAAAGCTGTGACTGAAAAAAAATGGCAGAAATTACTGTTTTTAATTGTTACTATCCATAAGTGTAGAATCTGAATTTTGAACAAAAGGGGACTTTATGGTTAAGGAATTAAAAAGAAATTATTGGAAGTTAAGAAACTTAGTTTATTTTGTAACGATTAATCTTATTTCAGCAGTAATAAGAGGAATTTTTTTACATTAAATGTGTGAAAAGAAATAATCACATTTTGAAATTTTACTTGCATGAAACATGATATAAAGAAATTAAGTTATAAAGGAAGGGAAAAAAGCCCTTCAATTTTCATATCAATAATTAAAAATATTCTTTTGTTGCAACTATGAAGAACATATACTTTATTAATTTTATTCTTTTCATTTGACTGTAATCATTCAAGAATATCTTGTACTTTTGCAAATATTTTGTACTTTTTCGTATCAGTAATTTAAAAAATTCTTTTCTTGAAATTATAAAGTGTGGTGGCGATAAACTTTTCTTGTGATGGTCGGGACGACGTCACTTTCGTTTCCTCACAAATTCTTTTCCGTTGGGCGCCAATGTGGTGGTATGTAGATTATTATGATCCATGCAGGAAGCAACAGGACGAATGTTTTTAGGACACACATAATCACATTCACACACTAAACAAGCACAAACACAAAGACAAGACATTCACGGGCGCAGCTTCACAGTTCAGCATCACATCTCATTCTAATTACAATGGCTATGCACTATGGGATGACATATGGGATGGCCTAATCAGGCATCGCCATCTAGTATCCAAAAGAGAAGATAAGAGTAATGAAACTGCTACAAAAGAATATTTATTCTTTATTCTTTTCATTTGATTGAAATTATTCAAGAATATGTTGTACTTTTTTTTAATTGAATGACATAAATTGGTCAGACATAAAAAAAATGTAAAAATGAAATTGAATTCAGATATGATGTGTTTGCTGATTCTGATTCTCACAAATAAATGCCTTTTATATATTTTAGAAAGGATTGTGCTCTACCATATTTTTGAAAAAATGATTTTATTATAAATATCTTTGGCCGAGTACATGATATTTCAAATTTCTAAAAACAATTGCATTTGTATTGCAGGAAGGCAAGATATTCACAAAAGTGGGACTCGATCGTGAAAAGAGAAGTCAGCATACCTTCACTGTTATGCTTGAGGAACGCAAACCTTCGACTAAAGTGGTAAGATAATTTAGCATTTTGGTTAAGAAATATTTTTAACTTTATTCAGCGTTATATAAAACTGTTGCATTGTAAATAATTGACAAGTTGATTGCAAAATCAAGATACAAGTTTCCAATCCAAAAAATAGATTTGATTTAGCCCTATTGTATTATTAATATTATAACACAGATAAACTATAATACCGCTAGTTTGTGGAAGTAACAGATAAGATTGGCTAGCGCAATTTGTGCGAGATAATTTATAATTGATAATCAACATGTTAAAATATTACAGAAAGGCATAAATATTTAAAAAACATTCTCTATAGTTCCAAATTCTGCTTGCTATATTAAAAAGAGAATGGGATTTTGCAATATAATCCAGTTTGATTTGTGGGATTTCCATCCCAATCCAATTTTGATTTCGGTTGAAATCTAGTTTAGTGTTCTCCTTCATCTCGCCATATACGAGACTAATGACAAATCTGCAATCAAGATGGCTTACCAAATAAACAGTGTAAGAAGCTATTGCCAGGTATCTTGTTTTTTGACTTTGGCGGTTTGGCATTATTGGCATCCTTGATGAGGTGTGGGTGCACTCTAAACTAGATTTCAACCTTCATTTCTTTGAATAACGATCCAATTATTCTAATAATTTCAAATAATGAGAGATGAAATGGATAATGCTTATTTAGTAATGAGACAATCATAAATGATATACCTTTGTAGCGAAATTGCGGTGAGCGAGGATAGAACCTGGGACCTTGTGGTTCGCAGCTCAATAACATGACCATAATACAAAAGCAATTGCTCGGATAGCGTAGCTGTTAACTGGCTTATAAGCTTTTACTATACCTTTGTTTCAATCTTTCAGACTTATATTTATGAATATTTTATTGAATATAATTGTTATAATTAGGTAAATTATCAAAATTATTTATGACTAATGTAAGGACCAATAAATGAGGTGTATAAATTATTATTACAAACATTTAAAGTATTATTAATTTAACTGAAATATTAAAGTTTTTAAAAAAACAATTAATGAAAAAATTGTTATACACTAAATTTTTGTGTTCAGTGCTCAATTCTATAATTTTACCCAATATTCATTATTGAGGTTTTTATTTTATTATTCCTTTAATATTAGTAACTAAATCACTTTCAAACGCATGCGTATCTATTTTCAGACTGTCTGTGAAGTAACTGTGGAAGTAATGGACGTAAATGATGAAATCCCGACATTCCAACACACTTACTCGGGAACCATAAACGAAAATGCCCCCTCTGGCACTCCAGTCACTGTGGTAACTATCATCTTCTTCTCTATCTTGTCTCTGATGTAGCTTACATTCCTGTCTGTCTATGCTTAATGGATGTCCCATGCCGCATTCCAGAATAGTTAATGAAAGTGTATTTAGCTCTGTATCGTATCTTGAGATCACGTAGTAGGGAATAGGTTTGATAGTCGTTGTTGGAATAACTGTGCAATATACCCGTAAATATGAAATATCTTGGATAGGAGATGTCTTTTTTAGATAATTAAAATTAAGATCGATTAAATATTTGACCATTTTTTATTTACTGTTTACTGTTGACCACTTTTTATTAAATTGTTTAAAAAAGAAATCGTTGAAACTTTGTATCGGAAGGATAAACATAATGGCTTGAAAATTATGAAATACACTTCGTATAATTCTAGTAAACATGTAACGATTAAAAGAACTTTAGTAATAAAATTGTTTTACGAATTAAGTTAGTTAAAAAAATTAACCTTAAGAAGTCTGATTTTCTGAATTAAATTAAAGAAAATATCAGTATGTTCATTTCAGTAGCCAGATAAACAGAAAAATTTTTAAAAAAAATCATAATGCATATTTTATATAGTTATTTCGAAAAAAAAAGGTATCAATTCGTTAAGCAAAATAGCCTCTTGCTAAAGATAATTATATTATAGTATAAATAAGATACTCACCTATCCCAAAAGTATTTTTATTTTTCGGAAAAAGGAAATGCGCCAAAGATTTATACCGCTAAGCTGTTTCTAAAAATATGTGGCTGGTTCAATACGGTGGGAAATATTTTCAAAAATGGAAAAAAATCATAATGTATCTGATGTTTATTATTTTTTTTTTTTAATTTGTGTTCAAAAGAACATTATGCAATGGTAATATACGCCAAAATATTAAAAACAAACCAATTTCAAGTGTACAATTCGATTTAAAAATGCGGCATCAAATTTGAGACTGAGGGCATTTAAAGGTTAACTCAAATTTTAATCATTAGGAATACTATTTACATAAGATGTAATAGTATAGCCATTAATTATGCTTATTGATTTATTAGCCATTAATTATACTTATTATTTATTAGTATTAATGCCATTAATTATGCTTATTGATTTATTAGAGAAAACCTTTTGTCATTTGAGAATCTTATTATTTATAACGCTGTATGAATCCTGGAATAAATCAATGATGATGATGATGACGTGTCCACGTTACCACGGAAAAGGAGTGCAGTAGCTTCTGAGGGTAAACCCCCCTGATCACCTGAGAGCTGAAGTCTGACTTCTAGCTCATGAAACACACACACATTCGCTTGCACAACCCCTTTCTACAGGGGGGGGGGGGCACATTCACACACCTCACAGATAGAACACAGATGAAGAACAACCATGCCCGAACCGGAATTCGACCCCGGGACGCCCCTATCACGAGGAAGATGCGCTACCCCTAGGCCAGGACGCCGGCGGAATAAATCATTAATTTTAATATATAATACAGTACCGAAGAGCTGTTTTTCTTATCAACCACAGGAAAAAAATTCTGAAAAACTAGAATGCTGTAATATCCATAAGATTTATCAGAAAAATACTAAAGACCAATGAAATTTATCTATCGTTTTAGTGTTTGAGGATCGTTTGAATAGCTTTCCTTGTGCATAGGAAAAAGGAAAAACGTTTTTCTTTCCTTTTTTTTTTTCAATAGAATGTTGTGTAAGCAGGGAATAATAGAAAACCACGTGACATATAGCTTCAATTGAAACTGAAGAATCAGTGCTTTCTGTCAACAACTGTTTCTATTTTCTCCCTCAAGCTATTTCCCAAAGAGTTATCAGTTGACAAAACCAAAGCAAATCGGAGAAAATATAATTTTTTTTATTTTTATTTCGATTCACTTGAAGATATTTTTTTCAATGTTTTTTTTTCTTTCTTTTATTTGAGAAACAGAAAGTTTTTATATTTTTTTTAGATTTCTATTTGTTGGTATCGAAAACTGATTTTTTAATATTTAAACATGTTTTTTTTGTTGTTGCTTTGCTTTTATTACAAAATGATTCGTCATTCCGTTAACACTTGAATAAATATGAAATATTGAAGTTTGATTTCTAAATTCTTCTTTTTGTCAATGTCATCTATTAAATGAAAGATATATCATAAGCTTCTCTTTGTAGAAACATAAAATAATCGTCTGAGCATGAATGATTTCCACAAAAGCGTCAAAAATTGCAATAATGTTATTTAACTATTAAATATTAAAAATATTTTGAAGTTTGTATTTTTAAGATTCGAATGTACTTAAAAAAAATCTTGTAACTTTGGCAGATTTTGAGGAAATCATTCATGTGCATGCGATTTTTTTTTATGTTCCACTGATGAAATGCGCATCAATATTCGTTAGTAGAAGATAATTTAATACAAATTTTTGCGAAGGAAGCACAATGAGACAATTAATTGATATTACAAATCAAGAAAAAGATTTATAATTCTAAAGGTTGAAAAATTGAATAAAGTCACACTTTACTAAAATCTTAGCATCTAAGTATATAAAATGCCTTATAAATATGAGAATGATGGCCAAGCAATAACAAGTTCGAGTTAGTTGATATTTGAGAATTTAATGAGTGACAATATAGTTACATTAATGATAATGCACAATTTATGATGAACAAATTTGAAGATGACAAATTTACAGGATGAAACTATCATAATCAGGTTCAGAGCTAACATGAAAGTTTGTCTTTTAACCAACACGTAATAAATAGTCCGTCTTCACCTCGCCACATCTTGGCTGACGTCAACTGACAGCAACTCTCGCTTTCTCCGCCAGAGGCGCTACTCAATGGCAGGAAATGAGGTGCCTGGCACCACATGAATTTTACTAATGACATATTTAAGTTATTAAGATAATGTTTTCAAAGTCTACGATGTTTTTAAAAATTAATTAATTGTAGTAATAAATAGTTAAATAAAAATTAATGAATTACTTTTTTTCATATAGGAGCCTCCAATCTCGGCAATCGATAATGACAGCGGCAACAATTCCGTTGTGAGATATTCCTTGAGTGGAGCTGGCAGTGAATTGTTCAAGATCCTCGAAAGTGGACAGGTCATCTTCAACTCGCCAGATCCCATCCTCACCCTAGACAGAGAACGCAAAGAAAGATATGATTTACAGGTGCGTAGCTGACATTTAACAACTCTGTGACTTAGTATTTATTGTAAACTAATTAATAAAAATCGTTATATTAATATATAGTAAAAACTTATTGTTATTGGAAATAAATTAATGTACTTCGAAATGAAATTGAACTAATGTTTAAAATAGGTGCTTGTTTCAATCTTAAAATAAGTATTTTGTAGTGAATTTTGTTATTGTTGTTGCACATCCCCAAGAACAGCAGAGCTATATCAAGTCTCTGAAATTGTGCACCCTGAAGAAGTCCGATACGAACAGTAGATTGTCAATAATATCCTGCCTGAAGAGGTTCAGCCAAATAAAAATGTGATTAGGTGAAGATTCTTCCGTAAGACACTTGAGATAGACTTCAGAGCCTTCAGAATATTTCTTTGTTCTAAGGTGTCTGCTCCTGCTGACTACAGTCAAGAGTCAGAGAGTCCTCCCTAGACGACTATTCTTGTGTCAGTGATGTATTGGTGGGATGAACCAAGTGGTTTTATTTTGGCTTTTAGTCCTCGAGAAAATTTCCATATGAATAAGAATTTCAGTAGGCACATAGGCATCACTAGCTCCCACTGTTGCCAGGGCGTCCCCAATCCCATTACCCTCGATGCCAGCATGAGAGGATATACATTGTAGGGAATTTTAAAATAATTTGGATTCATGCCTAATGCCTTCCAATTTTTAAATTATTCAAAAGTTGGGTAAAATTTCAGTGTGCGGTTACAATTTCAATTGCTCAATTTTGCCAAGATTGCCCCAAGTGTTAAAAAACTTGTCAAATGTCTTTCAAGTACCATTCATTGAGTTATCACATTTGGCTTGTTATTGCCAATGAAAAATTCAAGTTTGGCGACTGTACCGGATAATTTTGTGTAACCCAAAGTTGAAATTTTATAACATTAGCAACCGCATAGCACGATTTAGATGTAAACGATTAGTATAATTTTTTTTTGTATTCAAATTTTTGAAATATCGCATCTTATTTTCAGGTGACAGCAACAGACATGGGCAACCTCAGTTCTTCCACTTACCTGACCATCAACATAGCCGACGAGAATGACAACGCACCTGTCTTCCAGCACGGACCTTTGAGAGTGATGCTTCCAGAAACGGCCAGACCTGGATCGAAAATTGCTGAAGTGAACGCATTGGATGCCGATGCCAAGGGACCCAATTCCAAAGTGGAGTATATTATAACTGCTGGTGATAAAGGAGATGTAAGAATTGATAGAGCAACAGGTGAGTAAATTTAAAGTTCTTTTAACATCAAAATTAAATTTGTTTTAGATGCATTTGTTATTAGCTTACTAGATCACAATAAAGTAGTTGATTGGTGATTTGTCGATTTGAGGGAGAGTAGACAGAGTGTTTGAATTCAAGATTCTTAACCTCCGGGCATTATGATTGATTGGAAAAAAATGTGGCTTAGCAATAACATTATGCATCAAGAGGATTGTGCTTGATTATACAAATACTGGAAGTGATCGATTAATAGTAGTTGAGATGACGTGGTCTTATATAAAGTAGATGAAGTTTAGTTGTATTAAGATCCAGTATATTGATAGATTTTAATTATCAATACATTTCAGTACCAATTTTTAACCAATTATTATCACTTTTTTTTGAATAAACCACGGCATCTATGAATTGACTCTAGTTAATGGCGCTGAAATAGAGCGTACATAAGGCTGATTTGTCAAAAAGACAGAAAATCTTGCGAATTGTAGAACTAAATTTTTTTAGAAAACTAAAATGTTAAAATTTATGTGAAATATATTATAGCAAAATTTTAAAATCAAAAATTATTTAAACAACTTCATTATGTTAAAAATAAGACTACAGTTTTTTTCCTCTAAAAGAGGGCGAGATTTGTTTTCCAATGAAATAAATAAACACTTTTTGGTATTTCATGGTACAATTTCCATTAGCTTTTGTAGAATTTTTTGCTCGTTTCTTTGAACAAAATCCAATTCACAGCTATGGTCATTATTTGCAGGCGAAATATACGTCGTGTCCACTCTGAGACCTGGCACTGTGTATCTTCTGAATGTGTCTGCTGCCGATGGCAAAGGCCTTGCTGCCTCAACAGTAGTCAACATCACTGTCGTGGACGTCAATGACCATAAGCCTACCTTTTCAAGGTATGAGTACACTTTCAAGGTGAAAGAAGGTAACTACAGTCACAGCAAGAAGTCACTCGGTGTGCTCAAGGCCGTAGACGAAGACACTGGCAACAACGGAATGATCGAATATTCTTTGGTGACGACAACATTCGAACAAAGTAAGTTGATTTTTAACAAAAGTTTAAATTTTATTATTGTATCGTAGTCAATAATTTATTTTCTGACAAAGATCAAAGCTTTGTAAGGCATACACATTATTTATTCTCTTTTAAGGTTTAAAGATTGTATCGTCTTCTGGTTATCATCATTTCATTTAGATACAATCCGAATTTATATAAAAAATTAAAAATGTAAGAGTTTGAGTTATTTCCTAATGCGCAGATAAACAAATGCAATAGATGGATGGATTGTGGTATTTAATGGCGCACGAGTCATACATAACTATACTGTGTCAGACATACAGTTACAATATATATCTTTATTTAAAATTCTTTTATCTTTATTTAAAATTTTATCTCTATATTTGTTTTCTTTATTAAAATTCTGTAAAAGGTAGAAACTGATAAAATTGTAAAGAAATATCTCTTAACGTTGTAAACAAAAATAACAAAGTGTTAAATATGGTGTAAAAACCAATTGCTTTTAAAAATTTAAAAAGGTTTTTGTGGGGATGTTCCCCATAAGCATTCGCATGTCTAGTGATCAAATGCGATAGAGAAATTGGTGGCAAAATCCTAAATACCACCAGATTAATAAATTTTGAAATATTTATTGAAAAATTATATTAATTTATGAAAATAGATAGGGACTATAAGTAGCATACATCGAATTATTGTTTGTTCTTAGAATGCAATCAGATTTCAAAATGTAATTCGAAAAAAATTATTAATTTATGAAAATAATTAGTGATTATAAGTAGCATACATCGAATTATTGTTTGTTCTTAGAATGCAATCAGATTTCAAAATGTAATTCGAAAAAAAATATTAATTTATGAAAATAATTAGTGATTATATGTAGGATACATTAACTTATGGCTTGCGTTTAGAAGACAATGAAATCTCAAATGTAATTCGAAAAAAAATATAATTAAATATATAATATAATAGCTATTCAAGATTTTTTTTATTTTAATCACTTAACTATTATGTGTTAATAACGAATAATCTATTTTATGACGAAAATAGTAGTTTGCTTTCTTAGATTAATTCAAATGTAACTATGAGCGGAAAGAACTTAGAAGTAAGATCAGTCATAGCAACCGCTATTGATATTATCTTCTATCTGTAAGAATTCTTTGTAACTTGTAACAAATGATGATTCGTTGATCTGTTTCCAAGCGTAAATATACGCTTCAGCGAGCGGGAGAATTGCAGCTCAGGATTTCAGGAGAAAGTCAAAGCTGTTATCTTCTGCTTAGTAAGATGAAGCCATTTAAAGTGCAGTTTTGTTCTTTATGCCGGTGACTCTAAGGAAGATTGTTCACTGGTAGTCTCAGTTATATGGATAGTATTGAACCGTGAATGTGTTGTTTGGAAATAAATTTACTTGAAATTTATTTTCTGTCCTGAAAACGATTTATGTATAAGCACCATTAATTAAATCTAAGTGAATCGCTTAACATGTCTTCCTGGAATACTAATTTTTTTTTTTTTTGCAAATAAATCGTGTTAATATTACAAGAAAATAACAACAACAAATATTTGGGTTGTGTAATTTTAGTGAGTTCTTTATTGGCCTATTTATTCCGTGTGAGAATTTTTGCAGCTTATTCATTTGTAACATTCGAATAGAAGATGTCTATTTTCTTAATAAACTGATTGAAAGCGATTTTCGACTTATACATTCCAAGTATATTGTTAAAAGGAATTACATATTGATTAATTATCATTTTTCACAATTCGATTTGTGAACATACTAAAATAGATTTTGATTTTCGCATGCAATTTTTAAAAAGAAATATGAGTATAATCATTCTTATTCTAACGAAATCATTCGATCATTTTTGAGACTTATTAATTAAAAAAATTAACGCACAATATTTTTTAAAAAGTAGGCATTATATAATAAAGACAAATTAATAATAAGAAAAATTGAAATTGTTTTAAACATCTTATTCCATAATGCGTAGTGGAATGCTTACCTGCAAATATTAAAATATTAAAAAAAAATAAAAAAAAAATCCTAAAATTGCAAAAAAAAAAAAAAAAAAAAAAAAAAATGTGTGGTTTACCTTAAATCTGAAAATAAAAAAAAATGCCATGAAAAACATTTAATAGGATCACTTATTATCGCATTTTCTGTACATTTACCTACTAATTGAATAATTAGATTCTCCTGATAATATTGTTCATCTGACTATGTTCAGTTGAAACTAAAAATATAAGTGGCCAAAACTAAAAAAAAAAAAAAAAATTAACTGTGATAAAAATGGAAGTAAAAATTATTAAATGGCAATAAAAATAAAGGATAAAAAATACTATAAAAATTGAGATGAAAATTTTTTTTCTGTCAGACAGATTCTACATCATATATATTGCTGCTATAAGACTGAACACCAGAAAAAATGTAGATATATTTTTCTGGGTAAATTTTTAAAAAATTTAATCAACCTAAGAAGGGTGAGGTTTGTCTTTCTGGAAGAAAAACTCATAAACTTTGCAGACCACAGATTTCACTTTCATCTGTGGAGCTTGAATATTGGTTGCGAATATTTTCTGTAAATAACGTTTCCTTTTTTAAAAAATAATAATGTGAAATGAATATTCGAAACACTTGATTTGGTGGAATTGGTAATTTGATCCTTTTTAAAGCGGTTTCAAAAGGTGCTTGGATTTCAAACTTTTTTTGCAATTATAAGGGAATGCAGTAGCTCATATACGCTGTGGCTTTATTATGCACAATCATACATAATACACAATATTTTTTGGACAAATCCAAGGACAAATTCTGTCTATCAAAAGATCTGCTGTCATAAGGACAGAGCCCCTCTTTAAACTAATCTTTTCAAAATGCACAATGAAAACGATATTCCCAACAGCATAGTAAAAGAAATAAAGAATACAGTTAATTATGAAAATTCGGATTTAAATAAATAAAGCGTCCAAAAGTAATTAAAGACGTTTTTTATGCACCTTCTGATATGATAAAAAAATAAAGCGATTTAAAGCAGTTTCTTTCATTTGGGGTTAAAATAAAATAAAATAAACACAGAAAAAAATTGTCCATGCATTTATTGTTAATTGCATCTGAAATAACTTTCACTGATAAAAAGAAACAAATTTTTTTTCGCTGGAAGTAAAAGGAATAATAAAAAAAAAAAACATTCCTCTAAAGAGTACAGAAAATTAACAACCGTAAGCGGGCAGCTGGAGTTGTCAAATAACCAGTTTATTTTCGTTTAGAACGTGGGGAAGCTTTTGAAATATTGAAAGCGTCTTCATATTTAGTGATCCAAATAAAGTGAATGGGGTTTTGCTGATCAAAATTCATAGGGCTTTCTTTTTTCTTTTTTTAAAGCCACACTCTCGAATTGTTAGGAATCGGACTTTTTACTGGGAAAGGTTACTGCGTTATGGAGAATGTCAAATGAGTCTCTTTTTTAAAAAAGAGTATTTGAATTAAAACATGAATGGATTTTTTAAGGTTTTTTTTGTTTTTTTTTTCTGGTATAAGGTGATATTTTTTGCAAATACTGGTGAAATTTTATTGATTAAAAGCGGAAACATAAGGCAAGATGCTATCTGTGTAGATACCAAATTTTTAAAATTAGAAATGGGAATTTGGGAATGCGATGGAGTAATAATTTTTTATTTGAAGAAATCTGAATATGAAAGCAATAATATATTTTTAATTAATAAGCTGATTTTAAACAGTAAATGAGTTTAAAAAGAGAATTAATTTTTTTATTTTGAAATGTAAATAAATAATAATTTTTTACTTATGAATATGAAGCTGTAGATGTTGTAGAAGCTGTAATTATTTATTTTTAATCTCCAAATGGAAATTTCACAGTAGGCTTGAGAAAAAATATTTTAAACTCTGAAAAAAGAATTTTAATGCATGAATATTAATTGATATTATTCTATTATACATGAATAGAAATTAATGAGAACGACTGATGTGATGAAAATTATTGTTCATGTATTAATATTATTGTATAATGCATGAATATTAATTAATGAGAACGATTGGTATAATGAAAATTATTAATAATGTATTAATATTATTGTATAATGCATGAATATTAATTAATAAAGACGAATGATGTAATAAAACTTATTGATCATGTATTAATATTAATGCACAATTCATGAATATTAATTAATAAAACCGACTTATGTAATGAAAATTATTGATAATGTATTATTAATATTTTACTACTAAAGAATTTTAAAATATGGAAAAGCAACAAACTTTATTTTAAACAGCAAATTATATATTACAACTATTAAAATTAATTTGAAACCGTACTTCAAAAATTCATAAATGGATTTTATTTTCATCAAAAGGTACTCAGTTACAACTTAATATAAAAGTTAACTGAATTTGAAAACGGTTTATTGTAGCAACTATCGCCTTTGACAAGTAGAGGATGGGTTTGACTGGTGGCTTATGGCAGTTTTGTTTAATATTCAATGATATATTATCTCATAAATATATCATTTATTAGTATTGTTTCTGCTAAACAATTTCTACATTAGCAATAAACATTTTTCCTTCAGAATTCCCATTCACGGTGGACAGCAAGACAGGAGAGTTATTCGCACAAGGCATAATTGACCGAGAATCCAAGAGCTCTTATAAATATCAAGTTCTTGTAAGTAATATTAATGTAATATGAAATGTAATTGAATATAGATTTTAAAAGCAAAAACTATATTTTTCAGGATTGATGTTGATAATTAATTTTTTTTCTTTACAGGCAACTGATTTTGGCGAACCTCAGCTTAATTCAACAGCCGATGTCATCGTTGAAGTTATTGATGTAAATGATGAGCCACCTCGATTTTACACAGATCCATATTTGGCTCATGTGCAAGAAAATCTGGATCCTGGACAAAAGGTTTGTGCACTTTTTCAAATTTTTTTTTTAAGTGAAAGCCAAATCTTTCAATTTAATTTTGGAAAAATAAAATATACTTTTGAAACAATAAACAAAAATATTAAATGTTATAAAAATATTAAATAGATAAATATTAAAGAGAACAGAAATATTAAATGCAATACATCATGCAAAAGTGACTCTCAATTTCTTTTTTTCTTTTTTTTTTTTTATAATCAGCCCTCTATGCAATGTTCTAAAACATGTTTCTTACAAAATAATTAATAAGCTTTGTTTGGTAAAAATAAAAAAGCAACCCCCAGACTTTTGCCCGATTCCTCCTATTCGAAATGAATCTTCTCTGCGGAAACCTGTTTCTATAACGCCGCCGTAAACATAGACATTTGGCTGGAAGAGTTCTCGTGGTGGACATTTAAGTTGTAAATTTTTGTTGGCGATAAGTCGCCAAATGTGACAATCTTTATCATTTTTGTAATAAAAACGAAAAATTTAAACCTCAAAAATAATAAATCGCTAATTTTCTGCCGTGCATTTTGTGGCTTCAGAAACCTCAAACCAAAACAACATCATGTTCTCACATGATAATAAACTGGATATTAGGTGAAATTACAATTTATCGAATAAATTCTATTAAATTCAATAATTTGTGGCATATATGAGCCTGTTGATCCCGACACGGTTTTTCAAACAATGAAATTGAACTAGACATGGATGTCCTCATTTCCTATTTTGTATAGAATTTCGAGCAATAGTCTGATCTTATGATAAAAATTTGAAAAAAATCCAATTTCACACTAATAAGACATAGCAAAATTAAATTTTGTATTGCAGTGGTTACTTAAATCTACTAGCTTCTTTTTTTATACAACAGATGGCGTTACCTTATTAACATCAAGATATATTTCCCAAGACCCTTCTGGGGGTTCATTATTAGATTGTATTTTAAGCGAGTGTCATATTTTTTCGTGTTCTTTGTTTTGTCTTGTGAATTGTGGAACTTGAAAAAATAATTAAATAACTGTTCCTGAATCCCGTCTATTATTTTCATTTATTTGTGAATTTATGAAGAAAAGGCAGAGGTTAAATGTTTCCTTTATAAGTAAAATGATAAAGACATTTTAAAATAATACAATTTCAAATTATATTAAATACAGATATATGACTTATATTCTTTTGAAGCATGGATCTCAATAACGAACAAGCATGAAGTTGCAAATTCATTTATTTTCTCTTTCTGATGAAATAAAATTTAATCTTAGAAAAATAAGCTCAGAAGAAAAAAAAAGCAATTGACAGGTTGCGAAATTCAATATCTATTTTTCAACCTTTGGAATTTCTTAATATCTTTCTCATAAAATTCCAGTCCTTTTCCATAAGAATGCAAATGTTTTTCATTTTTCCAGAGCTGTATTACAATTTAAGGAATTCAATTAAAATATCTCGAATACTTTATTTTTTCCTAAAGTAATTTTCCATGTTAATTTACTTAAAGGTTTTTTTCTTTTTCTTTTAATAAGAAATCTTAATATTTTTAGAATAAAATGGAAATTCGATTATTCTGTAGCTTATGTTAAGTGAAATTGTTGCTTTCTATTTTCAGCACTGAAGGCTGAAATATTAAATTCAAAAGACTTTATATTAAAAGTAAATTATAATATTGTTTGTCAAGAAGAATGTTAGAAATTATTGGTACCGATTTAAGATTAAAAAGACCTTTTATATACATTGAAAGTAATTTGTAATTTTATAATATTATGATAAAGCATTCTAAATTTTGACTTTCACAGATATTTGCTTGTTTTCGAATGGAAATTTTTGTTTATTCATTATTCTTAAATTGTTTTAAAAATGAATTATGTTAAAGATTAAAATTCTTATCGAATTTTTGTTAATAATGTAATTGTTATACTAATGTATTTTGTTAATACTAATGTATTTGTAATACATAATTCTATACCTGAAAAATAATTCTGAAATATGCACTATTGCTACAGGATTATTATAATATCATGGAATTTTTCCGAAAATTTTATATTTTCCCTTGTAATAACTTGCCTTTCTTCATAAGATCCATTTTTTCACTCATTGTACCTATCTTTATTTTAGGAAGAAATATATGCATAAAGCCCATTACTCTATGTTGTTCGAAATAGATTGCAGTATTTAATATACAATAATAAAATTCTGAATACATGAAATTATCAATTAATATCTTTCGGAATAAATAACATTATTACTACATGTAATTGTGAATACATGGAAGTATCACTTTTCGATCATAATAAATAAAAGGATTATTCAGTATGTTACAGAATAAGTGAAATAATATCTAGTATCATTTGAAAATAGAATTATCACTCGATTTCATGTAAATATTATTGAATATCAGTCATATGATTCGTTAGTTATTAACCGTTTAAAATTCCAATAAATGTTGCAAATTCGTTCAGAAAAAATCAATAAATATTGCAAATTCTTTCAGAAAAAAAATAAAGTCATTTTGTTTATGAATTATTAAGTCATGAATAAAGTCATGAATTTGTTTATCAATTATTATTGTAAGACGGATGATACTTGATTCTTGTCATTGGACTTTGATTTTCTATTATTCACCTTTAATATTTTAGGATTGTATTTGCAAGCTTACTAGGTTTTGAGTTGTATGCCTACTTTATGTTCAAAACACATATAATACGTTTTTTTAAACTAAATATTAAAAACTGAGATAGCAGTTATTAATTTCAGTTGGGAATCAAAAAGTTATCTTTTAAAGAATTTAATTGATGAATGCGAATCTGTAAAGCATTTTAAGCATCTAATTAGTTTTTTGATGATAAAAAAGCGTCGAAGATCAGCATTTTTCATCTAATTCTAATATGAATTTCTGTTTTATGTGAATTCCCAGCTATATAGAAATGATTCAATAGATATATATTTCAAAGAAATTTTCAAATAAAAAAAATCTGTAAATGTGTATCTGCAAAAAATTTTAAAAAATGAGGATGCAGAGTTCTAAAATGCAAATTAGATTGTTTATAAATGTGTTTCTTTTGCAGGTAACGCAAATTACAGCCTACGATTCTGATTCCGGTAACAATGGATTAGTGTTCTATAAATTGGGTGTTGGACACAATAACAAGTTTTACATTGACAGCAAAGGTAAATATATAATTTAAGTTTCTCTTTCCCAAATTATTTTATTATTATAAGAAACAAATACAAATAAAAGAGAATGTATTTAGATTTTAACAAGTGTAACTTCTGAAATCTGTATATTTAGAGTGTTATAAAAAATGAGGCATTTTATCAAAAATCACTTACTGATTTTATTTAAATTCAACAATATTAAAGTAAGCATGTAATATTTAAATGAATATGACTCGTAATGTTAATATAAATTAAAGAATAAAACAAGAGTATAAATAAAAGTAATAACTATTAACATCTACGCTTGTCATAACATTTTTAAGCTGGTTTTATTGCTACATTACATTTCTAAAAAAGATAGGTTTTCTAAAGCAGAGCTTAGCTCTAATTTTTGAAATTTTTACTTTTATGTGCACAAAATTTAGAGGAAATATTGCAGTCATCAAAAAGATTCGAGATTTTTACAAATGTTCATGCTTTAGATCTCCCTGAATCAGAAAAACACCATTTCGAGCTCAGGAACCTTTCTGAGTCCGTTGGCAGTATGTTTTTCACTTTAACTGTGAACTCTATAACTCAAAAACGGTTTGAGCTAGACAGTTGGAATTTGATATTTAAGAGTGAATTTATAAATTTCTATCAAATTTTGAACGAAATTCATTCATATCGAGTCTGTCTGTCTTGCTGTTCAAGTGCAAGTGAACTCTATAACTAGAAGACGCAAGGAGCTAGGTAGATACAATTTGATACACAAGTTTAGCATATAAAATATAGATATTTATCAAATTTTGAACCAAAAGTTCGATATGTTAATCTGTCAATATAACGATAGCTTTGTATCAAATTTTGATTATACATATTCTCGACAGATACAGTAAAAATGCTAGATTCGCTTCAAAGACCTATATTTCGTACTTATTGTTCACCAATACCATGCAAGGTATTCGCGGCCGTTCTCCTTATCTCCAATTTTAAGTGGAGGAAGGGAATAGGACCTTTATTGGAGGGTATGCGAGAAAGTTCCGGGAAGACAACTCTCTCTGATGGCTTTCGGAATATATATATATATATATATATATATATACACTTTAAACAAATCAGTTATTAGATCTTTAATGTAGTAATGTTTTTACAGTATTTAGATGCATGATAAGATATTGGTAGTAATCATGCCGGTTTAAGAACCATTTAATTTTAATTTTAATTTTTCCTTCTTCTTATAGATGGAACAGTATGGACTTTATCTACACTTGATTATGAAAAGCAAGCCTTTTATAACATGACTGTGATAGCTTATGATCAAGGTACACCTAGTCTGAGCTCCACCGCCAAGTTGTGGGTTACTGTGGCCGATACAAATGACGCTGTTCCTGAATTTTCAAAGGCAGTTTACACCTTGGAAGTTGCAGAAAGTCGCCAACCTGGCGATACTGTTTTCAAACTGGACGCCGGTAAAGGCGACTTCAAATATGCTTTGCTGAGTAAGTTTTTGGAATTTTTCTTTTAGTTTGCAACCTTTTCTACAAAATGAAACATCGTCAAAAAATAAATTATAAATAGTTTAAATAGCTTCTCTAATTAAAATAACCTGAAAATAATAATTTTTTCTTGTATATATGTCTGCATTGCAGATTTCGACCCTATTTAGAAAGTAGGTTCTTTCATTAATGAGAAATAATGCATTAAATGCTATTTAATTAGAATTTATTTTCGGTTTGGATAATTATGCTTATTGTAAATAATATTGTAATGTTAAATGATTAACTAAAATTTCATCTTGATTTAAAAGGTTTTATGATTTGTTGAAACGTCTACCATTAGCTTTGAATTCAATGCCTACGAAAACCGAAAAATAAAACATTTTTAATGCTTATTATCATAAATTATATTTATTATTCGTAATTGGATTACATTCAAAAAATAGTATTGCTTCAATTCTCACTGAACTTATAATGATAAAAGTCAGAATTGAATCATAATGTGAAGTTTCTGAATTCCAAACACCTGTAAATGAAAGAAAAATTAATTATATTAATGTTTTATTTCTTTCGAACGACTTTATTTCTTTCGATAATATACTTTATACAATCATTCAGCTTTCTGTAATTTGACCATCACAATTTAGTTAATATGACTCATTAAACAAGTGGAATTTAGTCTGATGTTATTTAATATGTTTTTCATGTAAAATATGCTATATTGTTCGTCACATTCGCGTCATTAAATAATGTTTTTTTATGAGTTAAAAGTAAAATAACTTATGAATTAATGATTTGGATTCATATTTTCTTCTGAAAAAATGAAAAACTGCTGTTAACTTGAAAAATTTCTATAAGACTATTGTAGAGTAATTATCGTGATTTATTTCTCTAGCAAGTATAGTTGATGCTTTTTAATAAAAAAAAATTAATATGTAATATAAATTTACTATGTTTTGAGATTTATGATGTATTCTTAATCCTAAAGAATTGTTGAAAATAATACATTCTTTATACTTTTAGATACTGATGAAATCGATGCCTTCGATGTCGATGCCAGCACAGGTGATATTCGTCTTGTAAAAGCCCTGGACAGCGTCCAACAGAGTCATTACAGATTGCTTGTAGAAGCCTCTGTTGACAGTGATCCACCGAAATCAGATACAGCAGAAGTGAGTAATAAGTGCAAAATAAATCATTTAAGTATGCTCCAAAGACCTGATTCACTAAAAAAAATCACCCTTTCGGGTCTAACCATTAAAAATATTCAGCATCTTTCAAAAATTTTATTCTTATTCTTGCTTATTATATCTTAAATTCTAAAATAAAAAACTAATTTACTTAGTTTTGGATTAATCTGAAGAATTGGCATGTAAATTTAGGTATTAAGTATTATATTTTATTGTACTTGAATGCTAGCATTTCTTTATGAGAATTATATCACTTTTTCGAAAACTATGCCACCAGTATTTCAACAGATTTGAGTCATTATTTTCTAATTGAGGGATTTTTCCTCTTTGATTATAGCTTTGAATATCCAACATCTCTTTTCAAGAAAGAGACTTTAGTGTAGAAACAAGAAATTGTTTTACACCTTTTCTAATAATCAGAATGTAAGATCAGAATATGGATTATTTGGACCTTTTTACTTTGGATTAATTTTATGGTATAATAAAATAAAAAAATGAATACTATCTATAAGGTGATCAGAATCCCTATCTATTAGCCCCTCCAGGGGAGTAATATCCTCATAGTTTACTTTTATACCATTTATATTGTCCATTAAAGAATGACCAAATCATTTGTCACTTTTAGTTTTATTTTGAAATTTTATACTTATTTGAAATGTTTTAACTTACCTTCAGATAACACATTAAAAATCCCTATGAAAATTGTTCTTCTTTAGACCTTTTCGATCTTTTCTTTTTAGATTTACTTCAGTAGTAGTGCAGATTTTATAAATCTTAATGGAAATATGAAAAGAATTTGAGTACCGACAGGGTTCAGTTATTAAAAAATTATAAAGTTTACGTTTTTTTCAAATGTTTTGATCCAATTATATTTTATATCATTCATTCAATTTATTAAATTTACTTTTTCCATCTATTTTTTTACTCTGAAGAATTTTCTTTCAATATTAAACATTTTTTTTTCAATGAAAAAAGGAAATGTTGGTCTAAAAGTTCGCTGGAAATTTTTTTATTTTCTTTGATAATTTTCAAGTAAAATTCCAGAAACACATTTGCTTCCTTAAAAATATATAAAGAGAAATATATATATATAAAAAATAAAACGAAATCTTCGCAAACATAAAAAAAAATTGTAATACTAGCTTCCAAAACCATTTTATGAAAATTGTCAAAACATTTTTTTTTTCACAAACTATTTTGAACAAAGTCGGAAATTCTTATTTTTAAATATTTTTTTTTTCGATAAAACTGTTTAATAATACGAATATTTGCAAAGGTTTACACTTAAAATTTTCTATTTGCTTTTTCTTTCAGAAAAAATGTAACTATGATCAAAGATTTCTTGTAATAACATTTCGTTATTACATTCAGTACTGTCAATTTTCTTCCAGAGTGCATATTTTTTAAAAAGAAAATATCTGTATAATTACATAAGAATGTAAAGAGAAAGAAATTTTTACTTCATTTTGCCTGTCATTCAAATTTTTAATAACTTTCATCTGAAAATAAATCCTGACTTATTATTTTTGAATCAATGGAAGAAATAAATGAAATGTTCTTTTAAACATGAAAAGGAGTTAAATGAATTTTTTTCAAATGTAATATTTTATTAGATTTTAAGAAATCGTTTCTTCAGAATATTTACTCATATCTTTTCTTAAAAGAAATGTGCATACCAGTTTTATTCTTAGGATTTAATAAAATGATCTAAATTCGTAAAAACTGTTATTACAGGAATAAACATATCTGTAAGTTAAATGACCATAATCAAGTTTTGCTACAGTTTTTATTGTTGTATATTTTTCTTTAAATTGTAAAAAAGGAAATTAATTAATTGATTCTGAACCATGTGGCATATTTCAACAAGAAATTTATGAAAATTCGCATTTGTTTTGTAGAATTAATTACTTTTCTTTATAAAAGTTCAAACGATAAATTTAATGCAAGCTTTACATTATAAAATGGATAAAATGTTTAAAAAAATTACATTTCGACTTCTGCTTTTCCAAGAATTTCTATTGGAATAAGTACGAGTGAATTTTTTTTTTCATATTTAATATATATTTCTTCTAAAGAAAGAAATTAATGGTCGGTTTATGTTAGCAAGTGTTATACATAATTTTTATCTGTGAAAATTTCGACAAGAGATATTTTTGTATTGTTGGGAAATTTTGTTTGATATGTAGAAAACACTTTTCTATTGAAAAATCTCTACATCTATGTAGGGATTTTCGATGTATAGATCTTTATATTAATTACTAAAATATCTCAAAATTCTTGTTCATTCCTTTCCAGGTGAATATTATTGTAGGTACCGGACACGGAGTCAGATTGTTCCCTAGTCGCTTGTATGAAGTCACTGTTTTCGAAAATCGATTGGCTCCACTTGTTGTGCTTGATTTGAATGCTACTGATGAAATTGCCCATAAACCCGTCCTTTATAGCATTGTTGGACATGATTACAATGGTAAGAATTTTAACCAAACAAATAAATAATTAAGAATAAAATACTTTTGAAATACTGATTATGTGATTTATTCATTCTACGCCATTTTTTAGGTAGGCTTATAAAAAATGTTGTTTATTATTTAAGATGAAACGATTGAAAGAGATTATTATTTAAGATAAAAAAAGAAAGATTTAGTTTTCTTTTGCTTTGTGTATAATGAAGCTATACTTTTGATGGGTAAATAAATAATAGCCTTTTACTAACAGAGTAATAACACGTAATGTCAAAATATTTGGAATGATAATTTCAAGACATCTTGGATTCCGGAGCATTTCTTGTATGTTTGTGATTTTCAATCGCACAAGTAATAATATAATTTCAAAAAAAATTGCTTTGAATTTTTATTTGAAAACTGATGTTAAAACAAGGAGAAAAACAAACAAACCTAGTTTTAAATATCAAAAAAGCATTGCTTTACAATGTGATAAAACTGAAAACTGTTTTATAATCATCTTAATAATTCAAAACAATCGTCTGTTTTTAATTATACAGAGGACATAAAGAGGTCACCATGTCTAATAGCTTTTTATTATTTCCTGTAGTACTTTTAGGATTTGCAATCACCATTTATGTACTGAAATATTTTAAATATCGATAAAATATTTATTCCCATTGTTTAATGAAGAATATTAATGAATGAAAAATAAAAATCTTATTAAAATGACTTGAATAAAATCGCTCTTACTCCATCTGAAAACACTTATACTTAATAAAGATCTTAATTTTAAAAAATGAGTTTAATTTTTAATTATTGTATATCAGCTTAATAGTTATAAAATATGAAATTATATAAAGAATTTTTTATTAAAAAATGTTATACATTATCATAAATATTAGATAAAAAGTATCATTATAAAAATCTGTATAAATATAAATATAGGAACGTTATTGAAATATATTTTGATAATTCCAAACGTAGATATGTGGAATGCTTAATTTTGATATTTAATTTGTTTTATTACCAACACTGCTAGTTTCACAATTCATAATTTTAGAACATAAATGATTTTTACTTGTAAATTAAATTTTTAACGAAATAACGCTTGAAATTTATTCCAGCTTTTTAAAACAATTAGCTGCGATAAATATTTACGACTATTTGCTCAAAAAAATCCAAAAAGAAACATTTTGTAAACAATCGTTATCGCTATATATATATATATTCCAAAACTTTTCCTCCCTTTTGTTATTTCTCAATATTTCATACGGTCTGTTTCATTGTTGTCAGATTCTTTTTACAGACATTGCCATATCTCAAAACTGAAAGAGTATCATATTGGAAAGCAAGATTTCGTATGAAATCGAAACAAAATATCTATTGAAAAGAAATTCAAATCTTTGGGCATAAAAGCACTCTTTCAATATGTTTTTCTTCCATCTCATTCTTATGATATCCATTTCTTCCTCACAGGTCTCTTTGTGATGGAAGCCGACACCGGACGTCTAACTGTGACTGCCAGCCTGGATAGGGAAAAAAGAGATAGATATTCCCTAAAAGTTCGAGCCGAGAACGTGGGGCGTCATAGATTCGGCAGGGAGATAAGTAGATCCGGTAAGTTTTATCCTTTTTTTTTTGTTTTTTGCCGCCATTGTTGTTCGTGGACTCTTTTGGATATTTTGCAGAAGAATATTTGTTAGAAAGTTGAATGGAGACATATAGGGGGAAAAATAAGTTAAAGTATATAATAAAACTGACTGTATAGTTGTTTTTGTTATGGCTAGTCAACTTTTTTTCAAGATCTACCATTCATACATTCCGTTCATGCATACACAAAAAAATTCTTTAAGAACTTGTAAAATATCATCTAGTAAATGTAATACCAAAAGGCGATTTTCTGTTTATGTTAAATATAATTAAGGATTTAAAATACATTAATTGCATTATATATTCTTTTAAAAAACTATTAAGCTGGGAAAAAATGTATAAATTTACAGTGGAAATAATCTATATTTCCCATTTGTTTGAGTTTATTATGATTCACTAATTTTAAATAATTAGCATTTATTATTTTATGGGTTATATTTTTAGAATAGTATGTAGTATTTTAAATTCTGGGTAACTTTACATTAAATCTTACATCTTAACTTTATAAACGATATATTTACTCTTCAAATATATATTTAAAAAAACTATTAGGCAGTCGGAAAATATACAAATTTACAGTTGAAATAATATATATTTTCGATTTGTTTGAATTTATTATGTTTCATTATGATTGTTGATTTGCTGTGATTTGAATTTATTATTATTATTTTAAATAATTGGGTGTTTATTATTTTATGGATTATATTTTTAGAAAGGTATGTAGTATTTTAAATTCTGGGCAACTTTACATTATTTCTTACATCTTAATTATATAAACGATATATTTATTTTCCAAATATATGTTTAAAAAACTACTAGGCAGTCACAAAATATACAAACATACAGTGGAAGTAATTATATTATTCATTCGTTTGAATTTATTATGATTGACTGGTTTTAAATAACTAGGTATATATAATTTTATGGGTTATATTTTTAGAATGGTATGTGGTATTTTAAATTCTGGGTAGATTTATATTACTTCTTACGTCCTAACTTTATAAACGATATATTTACTTTCCAAATATATATTTAAAAAAAACTACTAGGTAATCACAAAATATTCGAATATACAGTGGTAATAATATATATTTTCCATTCGTTTGAATTTATTATGATTCACTGGTTTTAAATAACTAGGTATTTATTATTTCATGGGTTATATTTTTTGAATGGTATGTAGTATTTTAAATTCTAGGTAACTTTACATTACTTTTTATATCTTAACTTTATAAATAATATATTCAGTCACCAAATCAAAACCAAATTTCAAATCCAAAGTTAAGTTTACACTTTCGAATATTTTATAACTTTTCCTTTTAATATTACTTTTTTCCTAAAGGCAACTTTATATCATGAACATAGTATCAATTCCAAGTCTAAAAATTGCAACAAAAGATCGATATTCCGGACACAAAATGCCTCTTTTCTACCTTAATCTTATCTCAATTCGAATCGCCAAAGGAATGAAACATTTGCAGCACGTTTTGTTTCCCTCAACGTACTTCGTAATAGAGATCTCTATCCTCTTCTGCACTTGGCCTTTATCATTTTTCTATTTTCTCCATTCACGGGATGCGCGTTTCATGGAATTCGATTTCACCTTTGCATTCCCTTTTCCAAACAATAGAGCCATGGAAGGCCTGCGAAATGAAGGAATACCGGAATGCCTTCTTTTCCGCAAAACCTTATTCTCCTGCATCGGTGGCTTTTGAAGTTATGGAAAAATGTTCAGAAATACCTTTGCTGTAGTTTAATAGTAGTGAGAACCATAAAAAGAACTAAATTTTATTCTATTAGAAAACACATTTCTGAATGCTTATTTTTAAATATTCTTTGCTGATTTTCAATATTTATATAAAAGAATTATTTGTATTTTCATTTGTAATAGCAAATGGAAAACATGTGATCATGAACAAATATGCTGTGATGAATATCTATGCTTATTCAAAGAAAATCTATCTATATTTTTTAACTTTAATATCTCTTTGGCTTATTATGAGCTTATTTGAGATTCTATTTTATTATTTTAGGGGAAAAAAACCTCAAACTCATTTCATTTCATTTATTTAAAAGCTTATCTTTCCACATTTATAACTTTTTCATTCAGTACAATATTACTAATATAAAAATTTTCTATGACTCTTTTTTCTAGATTTAACTGAAAACATTTAAATGCAATGTAAGAGAATTTTGATTGATTATGATATTTATTATAAAAAATCTTCCATGAAAGGAATAAATACTTCAAGAGAAGAAAAAAAACTTATATTTTTAATATTAAAGTTATTGAATCATCACGGAGTTAATGCAAATTTCCTATGATGCCTGCAATGTAAAAGACGTAAGAATTTTTCATTATCTCCGAGACACTTATATTAGAAAATTTAGTTGCTGGTTGAATCCTTCAGGTTCTGTCGATATTTTTTCAAAGTCTCATTGTATGGGATTATATAGTATATTGGTTGTTGAGCCATTTTTCTAAATTTCCTTTATGCTTGTCTTGATTTTTTTTTCAAAGTGTCAAGCTGACATTTAATTATTTCATCTTTATTATAGAATCATTTTTTTTCTCAAACCTCCTTTAACATACATCTCTTGTTTCTCTATCAATTAACAGATGGCGAGAGAATATCAAATAGAGTTTCACAATGAGGATGTTTTAGTTAGAGGGCGCTAACTTTAATAGCGATGTTTATTTAAATAAACTGATTTTATTTAGGGCAAAGGGTATTTCTTTTGTTTTTTTTATATCAAACTGAGGTACGTTTTGAAAACTCACGTGGAGAAGACCCTTGGCGAGATCTCAAAGTCTGATTCATAATAATTTTTATTGTCATTTCTTTTTATTTTTCCATGATTTGAATATTGGTGTTTTCAATAACATGGTTGAATTACATTCTCATACACATCCACATGTTCACTGATGTGAAATCTTAATAATTTCAAGTGCAGAGGTATGCTGTGGCGATACATTCAATGTCAATCAGAGGTCAAATTTTATCCTAAAACTGTGGATTATGAAGATATTTAAATGTCCATACTTCTATTTTTCAGGTCCAATCCGATCTACAGACAGTTACCATCTGGCCTTTGACGAAGCACTTGTCGTGATTGAAGTAGGAGATGAAAACGATAATGCCCCTGTCTTCGAGGTACAAGGTCGACCGATAGTGGCGGCCGTTCCCTTGGAAGCTTCCTTTGGATATCAAGTTTTAAGAATAACGGTAAGTACTTTATAAGTTTATAATCTTTCTTCATAGTAATGATTATGTGGACACGCTGATTAGAAACGCTATTTGGAGTAATTTAGAGAAAAAGAAGTGGTTGTAAGAAGGCCAGATCTTGTTAATTTGCATTCTCAAGATGGATAAATGAATGACAGAAGAGTAAAATAGGAAGTAAAAAAAATTTTGAAATGAAAATTTTTTTACTTTAAAATCATTATCCATATTTTAATATATTTACTTTTTTCATATTCGTGATAACTGTTAGTTTCTGTTGTACTTCTATGTTATCGTAGCATTCATAATTAAACTCTTATTTGGCACAGTTGCTCAAATGCAACGCGTTTTCATTACCTCTTATGGGATATCTATTGCACTAAATGCTTTACATGAGTATTATAAGCAAGTCTTTGTAACACAGATGTTACAAATAATGTAACATCTGTCTCATAATGCATAATAGTTAAAATGAATTAATCAAGACAATTTTCTCTATTAATGAATGAATTAATGTATAATAAAGAATTCCAAAAGCTTAATTATATTAAGTGTGTGTTTTTTTCAATTTTTTAATGTAATTTTTCCACATTTATCCATTAGAATGTTAATTTTCTGATTATTCTGATTCAGTTGTTATAAATGAATAATTAATTGTTACAATTTATTAAACAATTGAATTGATAATCTCCATTACCTTAGCCTCCCCCTTTTGGAACTTTATATTATTAATTTTCACACATGTTGAAATGAAAACTCCTGATATTGAGCATTTTCTATGCATTTATTTTTATCATTTTTATAAACATCATTATTGAAAATATTAAGGTGCAAACCGAAATAGTTCTCAGGTATTTTTGGAATGGAACATTAATCTAATTAATATTAACTGTTGGAAATGTTTAAGGGAAATTATTTACAATTTAAGCGTAATATTCTAGTAAAATTACTTTGTTTTCACATTTTTTTAAAATCGAGAATGCATAAAATAAATAATTTTTTGTTGATATGACTGTTGTTCAAAATACTATAATTTTTAATATAAACTTTTGAAGTAATATCAAAATAAACATATAGAAGAAACTAGGTCAAACCTGAGCTATACAACCATTTAAAACACGTTTAATCAAAAATCACTTCTGTTGCGTCTTTTACTAATTTGATTTAATCAACATTTCTTGATTAATCTGAAATCATAGATGACGTAACGGCAGCTTAATTAAATTTCGCCTACCTGTTATATTAATATCTTTTCTTAAAAGACCAGGAAAATCTCGGAAAGTGTCGCTGATTATAGAATAAACTGGCGCAAATGGTGACAAATTGAATCAAGAGAGTGGCGCTTGCATGAACCTTGACAGTTAATTAGATGGCTTAAGTGGATATTATTTCTCAACAAATTAATCCCTTTTGAAGAGAATAATTTCCGGTATTTATCCATGGTACCGCTTGGGGAATAAATTCCGGAGAGTTTTAGGCAATCTATTTATTTACCGATAAATCGTTGATTTCGATGTAAATCTTATAATCGTTTCACTTGGAATTTGAACTTGATTGCCTTTTGATATTAAGATTGGGTTGAAGGCATTGTTGTTAGGCCACTTTTTCTGGAAATCCTGGATGAATTGAATTGACCTTGTAAAATAAAAAAATGGCGGAGAAATGATTTGCTAAAACGGGTGATGATATGAAAATATAATTCTTACTTATTTCTAGAAATATTTCTCTTTGGTCTAAAATATGATTATTTACTTGCAATGAAAGTAAACTTTTACCAATGGGCTCTGTTAATGCCATCTTTCTCGTCGTGGTTATAATAAGATTCTTTTCATTCTCTGCTTTTTGTACTATATGCATGTAAACATGTTTCAACAGTTGCGTGGCCCAGTAGAAGGAACTTTTGAAATTTTAAAACTTTGATTTATTTCACTACGGGAAATATTTATGTACTAGCAGCGTTGATAAAAGTGACGTTCATTTACATCGCGATACAAATGCAAAAGAGACCGAAATTTTTCCCTTCAGTGGTCTTACTATGAGATTTTGATAGGGATTTCTTTGACATATGTAGTATTAGGAAAGGGAAACTTAAGTATCTTTAAAAGAATCTTATAGGTTTTAGAGATTTTTATGCCATCACTTGGAGGATGAGAAAATGCTGTGACCATCAGTTTTATAGGGCACGTGTAGAATTAATTAAATAAAAAAGTGGAAATTGGATCAGGAAATAAGAGAACATTTTAGAATGAAGTTAATATGGCTAAATTAAGATAAATTAGGAAATTAATTAGGTTTTAAATCAAATTTTTAAAATATCTTTACATGCATATAATTTCATTGTGACCATGCTCATAAAATTATTTTCTATGAACTTTAAAAACACTTTAGCTTCTCAACTACGCGAGTTTTCCAACGCCTATGGTAATGCGATAACGGCAATTTTATCCGTCTTCAACTGCTGCCCTAGCAGCTCTTTAGTTTCGGTTCCGACTTCTCTCAGGAAAACGGGAAACTTCTTTTTTAACTGTTAAAAGTCGGGAACAAAGCTGCGTCACATTTCTCTCCGATGGTCATGGCTCGAACTTGCTGATATAATATGGAAAATTAGCATTCATATTTCCTCTAAATCAATCAAGTTATCAATGAATGGAGTTATGATGATTTTTAAACAATTTCAAATTATTTCAATACTCTAAAGTTTAAAAATTGCTTGTCTATATGCATGTAAGGTAAAGAGTTTTAAGAAAAGATATTCATAATTCTCAGTAATATCTATTTTATTTTTATATTTATCTCGTACTTCAATTATATTAGATAAAAAAAACAATTAAACCCAGCGATCATCGATATAACTAGGGTATAAAATAATATCTGAGTCTCCCTCAAAACCATAAACCAGAAATAACGACTTAATTTTCACAATGTTAAAGAAAATGTATTTTACTGAATAAAAAAATATGTATATTCAGAATGAGGTGAATTAATTAATGCTATTAGATCTAAAAAATTTAGACAATAATATTAACAATTATGAGTTTGTTTAAGAAATTTTGTGCATTACCTTCAAACAAAAATTTCAAAATAAGAGGCTTGGTGAAATATTAAATTTGGGAATTATCTACTCGATAGCAAATAATTTGACTTTAAACAAAATATATCTTATTCCTCTCTTAGTTTATAACCAATACATATAATATTTTTAAATAATATAATATTTTATAATTATAATATTTTTAAATTAAAAGAAAATAAATAATATCAAAATTTGCATAATCAAAGGTCTATCACTTATCGGGTGAAGTTAGATCAATACAAAATGTTTAAATAAATGTATTAAAGTATTTGTTTAAATTGCTGCTAGTGAATTTCAAAAGTGCTTTAAATCTATATGTAATTATGAGTGAAGTGAGAATAATAAAAAAAGTAAATATTTTATTTTTTTAAATATTTTCTATGAGCAACATATTTACAAATTTAATATAAATGAAGATGAAATTAACAAACAACTTTATATAATGTTCTGTTCTACTTTTAAAAATATGACATAGAAATGAGATTTCCTGATTTCAAATTTTTTATCTTAAAATCCTATAAAATACCAACAAAATAAACGTCATAATAGTTTATTTGAAGAAAGTCTTTCCTTGGATAAATTATTTTATTTTCTGTTTGAAATATTTCTTAAACGTACTGAACTAAATCGAAAACATGCATATTTTATAAAGCAATGATTAACTACATTACCTATCAGAAAGTACCGAAATGCAAAAACAAATTATTTTGATTTTCGAAAACTAAAACTAGTAGCTTTCTACTTTTTCTTGGTATAACTCCCTGCTCGGAACTGCTTGCATATTTTCTACATGGATAAACTTGAAAAGAGATATAAAAAGGAAAAATAAAGCAATTCAAATAGTTCGTGTGTTCTGTGCTTTTTTATATCCTCTGTAAAAGCTAAATAAAGCATCGAAGCAAAATTTTTCCTGAAAATATAAAAAAAAATATTTAAAATAAAATACATTCCTCTGTTTGCATACTTCTTTCCGCATATCAGCATATTTCTTTTTTTATTTTACTCTATCCAATATCGCATGTAAACAGAGATGAGGAAAGCTGTTTTTTCCCCATACGTGAATAAAATATTTAATAAGAATTGGTGCATCAAAATATGAAATATGTATTTTGAAAGATAGTATATTTTCTTTTTTTTAAATCATGCAAATCGTTTTCACTTGTAGCAAATGCAACAAAAACTTAAATTTTGGCATTTAAAGATTTACATATTTTCCGGAAAATTGCTATTAATGGGGTTTTAATTTTTCTCAAACATTGTTAGACTTCTTAAATATTTATAAACTAAAAATTGAAAATATTAAATATTTTTTTTTTCTCTTTCACGTTTGATTTTTGTTGTTTGGTTAACTTAGGATTTTATTTTAGTAACTGCCATTTTATTTTTGAACATGAAAGATTATAGATAGCAATTTTTTTTTGTTCAGTTTTTTCTGAGCATAAATTCCTTTTCTTTCTTTATTAAGTTATGGAATTGATCCTAAAAATAAAGCAAAGGAATAGGAAATAGTTTTGGTTGAAATAATATTTAAATAATAATTGGCTGCTTAATGCTTAATGTTACCTATTTTTGTAATCCTATTCTCATTTGATGAAAAAAATATTTATAAATATTTTATATTTTCAATAGTTATTTCCCATAAAATATTTTTTAAATACTTTTCTCATGTATATTTGCAGAAAATGTACTTTTTGTAAATTTATATGAAAAATCATATCAAAAGTCCCGAAATCCTATAAAAATAGGATATGCTTATTTTCAGTTTCAAATAATGCTTTATTTTATGATTAATTTGAAAAAGTTATATTAGTAAAATCTATTTTGTATAGAATTTAGTTTTTATAAAAATAATTTTTTCCTGAGGTGCATTAAATCGGAGGATTTAATGCACCTCATTATCTGAATTTTTTTAATGTGAAAAGTAAGCTTTATTTACAGGTTGACTGTTTAACTACGAATGTTTTAGTAAAAAAGCCATCAATAAACAAACATAAAGTTGAATATATTTACTTAATAAATACCCTGAATTTAAAAAGACTTTTAATTTAAATTTATATTTTTCTTTATGTGAGCAGTAGCTTTACTCCTAAATGCAATAAATAACAGTTTTCTTCAATTTAAAAGAGGAGTTATTTTCTAACAAAGGCATGTTAATGTTATTTTAATGATGTTTGCAACTAGATTTTGTAGAGTTTTTTTTTATATATAGTGCGCCTGTTGATATTTTAATTTTTCAGGTGTTTTTTCATTAGCTATTTTCATAAACGAATAATATTTTTTTCGAAAATGTTCATTAAGTTACAATTTTTATTCAGTGGAGGGAAAATTATTTGCGAAAGGCCGAGAACGGTTTAAAAAAAAGTTTTCCGTTATTTATGATTCTTTTTTTCAGAGAAGTAAATAATTACTTTTAAAAGCATGATAATTTTTGAAAGATGATAAAAGCATGAATTGTAAAAGCCGGATAATCTTAATAATCTTATAAAACGAATATTTTTCTTAATACGAGTTTAAGAAAGCACATCGAAATAGCAAGTTAAAAATCAATAATTCAATGCTCGCTGTTTTAAAGAATTTTTTGGATTTATTTATTTCTACTTCTTTTTAAAGAATGGTTTATATCAGTAATTTCAATATATCGAAATGAATTGGAAACCGGATCTCATATGTCAATTTTTTTTTCAGGCAAAAGATGCTGATATGGGCTACAACAGTGCTATCCGCTATGAAATTATCCGTAAACCGGAAGATGCATCCACCAAATTCCACATCGATCCTGTGTCCGGCGTGGTCCGATCCATGGTCACATTTGCTTTGGACGGTGGTCGAATATATGGTTTTGATGTTAAAGCTACTGATAGGGAAGGCAGTGAGAATGGACACTCGGCTGTTGCGAATGTTTTTGTAAGTGTGATTGCGAGAATTTTTTCCTATTTATGTATCGGAAATATTGACGACATTTTGCAAACTCGATCTTCTTTTTTTTTATTTCTAATGGTTTCTTTCCTTAATACTTGATAAATAAAAAAAAAGCTGCATTACTAAGTTTTAATAAATTAATTTTTAAAATATATTTTAATTAGTTTTTTAAATATATTTATTACATAACTGCAAATTCGAAGGATGAAACGACTCGAAGTTTCATGTATTGTTTCATAAATTGTAATCTTTTAAAAGTCATAATTTTTCTATTTTAAATGCTTCGATATTACAAAATTATTATTTTTTATTATTATTGAAATGAAACTTTTTAATTATAAAATTAAGTTTCATCTAATATTCTGTATCTTAAAATTCTGTAAAATATTGATAAAAGATTTGAATATTTTCAACTTAATAAAACTCCATAGAGTGTACTCTTCATTTCAATATGTTTAATTTTGCGTGGGCCTTATCGAAGCGAATAAATTGTATGCAAATAAAATTTTTTATATAAAAATTGTAATTTCAAATAGAATATCTATAATTTCATACTAAAATATTGTTTGATAATTTTTTTACCATAATTGATTTGAAGATAATGCTTTTAAAACAATATGCAGTTAAAATAAGTAGCTGTAAAGGTTTTTGAAAAATCCTGAATTTTCTTTAATTATTTAAAAATTAATGTAAATATCAATAAGCTTTATTTATAAATTGCACCGGAATTTCAGATGAGAATTTACATGAAACCGAAAATAAATAATTAATTAATATAATATATCAGCAATATTTGTAATAATTGTAATTAACATGATTAGTTAATTGTGAGTGTGCAAATTATTCGTTTTTTTTATCTTTATGTATCTTTAATTTAAAACTATTATTTGTTTTCTATTATACACAATAAAAATATGTACAAAGTTGTAATATGTTCTTATTGGGTAACATTTCTATTATTATGCATTTTAATAATAAATGAAATTTTTTTTCACTTTAAATACAGTTTATGATTTTTAATGCATTTATACTTGATTTTAAATACATTTCAGGTCTACGTTTTACCAGAAACAAAACTGGTTCTTTTTGTTGCTGGACGAACACCCTTGGCCATTGAACAGCACGTGGACAAGATATTAAGGTAAATACGAAGGAAGAATTTACTGTAAAAAGAACTGGAGAAAAATGCATCCATTTTAAAGCACATTAGAAAAATTAAAAATATCATATATCATAAAAATATCATCATATTTGATACGAAATAGTGCAATAATTTCTTGACAATTGTTTCAATACTAGTATTTTAAGAATTTTATTTAAGATATTAATATATGGCTAAAAACAATCTTATATATATATAAATTTTTTTACAAATGTGAATTGCTGCTGTATGATTTTTAATTTTAAAAGTGTTGGGACTATTTACGATATTTTGCGCGAAAGAATTTATTATCTATGCAAAACTTTATCTATATAAAGTGATTAAAAATTTAATTTTCTATCAAACTAATTATTTTTTCAAAAGTAAAAATTAAATTTAAAAAAAAATTTGGACGACTTATAATGGTTTCTTTAATTCAAATGAATGGATTAAATTTTGTATTTTCTTTTGTATTTATCGGTGCATATTTGTTTGTTTTTTCAGTTACTTGAGTAACTTAACTGGATATGATGTGAAAATGGCTAAATTAGAACCTCATCATGATGGCGAATATGAAGACAGAGAAAGGTAAGGAGTATATCGCATTTTTTCCTTATAATTTGCTGTGCTTAATTGCATAGTTCTATATTTTGCATCTGTAAAATTTCTTTAAACGCAGCATTTGATTCATGGTTAAACTTCATGAAATTATCATATTACAATCCATTCACTTGTTAAATTCCTCTGATGTGAAACAATTATCTGCTTTTTTTTCGTTTTTGAAGCATTATATAACATAGTTGTTCCATGCAGATTTAATCTACTTTATCATTTTTGCAATTTTCTTCAAAGGAAATTTAAGTTCATAAATATGACTATAGTGAAATTTTTTTCTGTGATCAATGTATAAGAAAGAAAATTTTGCTAATACTTTAAAATAAAATAAAATAAAAAAAATATTCAAATAGTGCTGCTTCCTACAGTAATTCTGGATTAAGTCTTTAGTAAAATTTTAATTTTTATTAAAGTTTTTATTATATTAAACATTTTATTTTTGCAGTACTGACTTATTCTTGTACGCTGTGCACCGAGATACCAATGATATTGTGGATACAGAAACACTTTTGAAGTAAGAGTGCATTCATTTACTTTAGTATACTGTTTTTATAATTAATTTTCTCTAGAAATGAATATTCTCATTTAATGATTAAACTTATTACATATTTTAAATAAAAGCTAATTTTTAATTTTATCATTTTAGTTATCCAATTCATATTTATTCTAATAATAAAATTAAAATAATCACGATAATAATTATTTTAATGATTTAATAATTATTTCATGAATCTAATTATTTTAATAATTATTTAATACGGAAATAATTATTTTTGTGATAAACATTCATTTTAGAAAAGTCTTCATTCATTATTATAATAATTAATGACTGGAAAATTTTCTAAAATATTTTATTAATTCAGATTTGAACGATATTTTCATTTTGTATCGAATGTTTCGGTTATTTTTTATTCTTATTATATATTATCGGGATATAACTCGAGTATATATGAATTTTTATGATAGTTTAGATACGCTGAGAAGTGGACTTGATTTTCGGTCAAAGTCTGCATTCTGCAGATAATTAAGTATCTGATGGCATATCACACATTTGCAATCATCATTGCACTTGCCATCATTGCTCATGACATAATTATTACTGAAATACTGCATCGAATAATTACTCACGATGCTTTGAGTATTTATTTGATGTTCTTTACAAATATATACAGTGGCTCAAAAAATTGAGAGTACAGGTTACTTTTACTTCATAAATCCGACTTTCAATATAAATAACACATTACCGGGAAGTGCAAACATGTTTTTATTTTTACAGATAACAAATGGTTTAATTTAGAGTAAAAATAAAGAAAAAATCAACAAAAAATTTCTAAATTGAAAATTTTCAGAAGCGTTTTAAATAAACCTACGCAGAATTTTGCCTTAAAAAATTGAGAATACACCAATGAAATTTTTACAATATCAAGCATAGAAATAAAGTGTCACTATTAAATTGCATGTCTTTTGGCTCTTATAATGGCCTCTAAACGTCATGGTACCGATTTGACCAATTTTTGTTGGTATTTGATGATATTTTACCCCATCCTTCTTGTACCACTTGTTTTAAATGGGTTTTGTTTCTAATTTTGTGTTTTTGAACCACTTTTTCGAATATGGCCCCCGAATATTCAATGGCATTGATGTCGGGGTACTGTGGTGGTGTGTGTAACTGCTATTTACGATGAAAAAGACACCATATTTTGAAATTACGTGTATTCTGTTTGGGGTCGTTGTCTTACTGGAAAATGAAATTTCCATCTAAACCCAAATTTTTAGCACTTTCCTTTAGATTGCTGCGAAGTATATCCAAGTAAACCGTATCATTTATAATGCCATCTATAAAAATTAAATTTCCTACCCCGGATGAAGCCATGTAACCTCAAATCATCACGGAGTCACCAGCATGTTTAACTGTAGGACGTAAATTTTTTGGATCAAAATCAGTATTAGGTTTTCTACATACAGTAAGATGGTTGTCGCTGCAAAAATGTAGAGGTTTCTTTCATTACTAAATATAGATTTCTTATAAAGGTTATTGGTCTTCAATTGATGAGTTTTTGCAAACTTCAAATGCTTTTTCTGAATTTGCAGGTTGATGAACGGTTTCTCTCTAACAATGCTACTTTTATATCCAGCTTGTTTAATGGCATTTAGCACAGTTTCAGCACTTACACTTCTGACTATGATTTGAAAAGTTTCTGCAACAAGTTGGATGAACCATATGGTAGCAGCAATCTAAAGGAAAGTGTTAAAAACTTGGGTTTAGATGGAAATTCCATTTTCCAGTAAGACAACGACCCCAAACAGAATGCACGTAACGTCAAAATATGATGTCTTTTTCATTGTAAACAACAGTTACACACACCACCACAGTACCCTGACATCAATGCCATAGAATATTCGTAGGCCATACTCGAAAAAGTGATTCAAAAACATAAAATTAGAAACAAAACCCATTTAAAACAAGTGGTGCAAGAAGAATGGGGTAAAATATCTTCAGACACCACCAAAAATGGGTCGAATTGGTACCATGACATTCAGAGACCATTATAAGAGCCAAAAGACATGCCATTTAATACTGACACTTTGTTTCTATGCGTGATATTGCAAAAATTTTATTGGTGTATTCTCAATTTTTTGAGGCAAAATTCTGCGTATGTTTATTTAAAATGCTTCTGAAAATTTTCAATTTAGAAGTTTTTCCTTGGTTTTTCTTTATTCTTACTCTAAATTAAACCATTTGTTATGTATAAAAATAAAAAAAAAATTGCACTTCCCGGTAATGTGTTATTTATATTGAAAGTCGCATTTATCAAGTAAACGTAAGGTGTACTCTCAATTTTTTGAGTCACTGTATATATATATTTTCTATATTACCTATTTTAGAAGGTATTTCTTAAAGTGAAGGAATTAATATTTCAGTAATTTTTCTATCTTTTTTTTTTCCTTTTTATTATTTCCAGCTTTATCTGATTTTTAATAAAATAATAAATTTTTTATATTGCAAATAAAATAATTTTATAAATGTTTATATTTGTGCGCCAATGCAGAAAATACGCAGTTTATTAGGATGCATTCTAAACAATATTTTTTTAGTTATTGTATCATTATGAAGTTCACGGGAATCTTTCAGGCTTTAAACTCTGTAAATTGTGAAATTAGAACATGTTTAATTCTCCTTTTACCTAACTAAAGAAAGATCGCCAAAAGTTGAGCTATTTTAGTGAGAGTTGCCATGTTGAGTTTTCCAAATATTTTCTAAAAAATCGCTTAGTTGCAAATTATAAAAATACAGTGTACACAGTTACATAAAAATACGATGTACAAAAAGTCCATTTCAGTCATTTTGAAAAACGTATTTATATTTTTTATTAATGGTGTTTATCTAAAGACTTATTACAGCATTTCAGAAAAATCTATTTTTGATATTTCATGCATATGTTTTGCGCCAAATGAGAAGAAAATAAAATCATTATTATTTGTTTCTTGCAGTGCTTTGGAACAGAGATCAGAATTGATCGTTTCCAATCTGGACAGTTTCAACATTCAAAGAATCCAAGGCGTATCCGTGCAGGAAAAGATCAGCCAGATGGGAACGACAGAAATCGCCATCATAGCTCTGAGCAGTGTCATATTTTTAGGAGCAGTTTTAGGAATCGCTTTACTGTGCTCATCCTGCAAGAAAAGGTATTTGCGATTTGAATATCTATTATCATTTAGCCAAATATTTTAGTTATATTTTCAGAGCATTAATTTATTATTATTTTTTTAAATTTCGAAGGCAATGTCTCTATTAGCACAGAATGCTCAATCCTATTATTACGATGGGTTATCAATCACATTGTTACACATTGTTAGGAGTGATTTTTCAGGTAATTCTATCGTGATGAATCTAGCATTCCGGAGTCCTCAGTTGATTTTCACTTTAATGTGGATCGATTTGATGTCAGGCATTCATTTGATGTCATGTAATTGCTGGCAGAGGATTAATAATTCTATCATGTTTTATGTATTTTGTTCAATTCATTACTTAATGATATAGAGGGCTTTATGGAATTACCAAGCATGGAATTCGATTCTGAAAACTTCAAAAGAAATTAATCAATGTTTGGTGTGAACAGCATTTAAAGAGATGTAAGTGGTTAATAAAAGTGTGAGAGTCATGGAATTTGCTGCCCGAGACTATCGAGAAATTTTATCCTATGTCATCATGTGTTTGATCCTAGTCTAGATATTGTATTCAAAATTGCTTTGTAATATTGCTGAAATACGTAAAATTCAACATTTATTGTCGTATTTTGTTTTTTAAAAAAATTAAAAGGCATTATTTAAATGCCATTTGTAACATTACTGACTTTGGAATTGCAAAACTGTTATAAGATATATAGGGATCTTATAAGGTACTACGTTAGGGATGAATTGTTTTGAAAAAAACACTCGAAAACTGTTATGTTTTTGAATATTTGCTTAAAAAAGATTGAAAAAATATCTATGAAACCAAAATATATCAGTTAAGTGCCAAATTTTTAAAAATTAGAAGAAGGAAATTTTTTTAAGCTAAGAAAAGGTATAAAGCAAAAATTTACTTGTTTAGAGGTTTATTAAATGATTTTCTTAAAACTTTAAAGATAAGGAATATATTATCTAGTTTCTGAACTAAAAAATAAGCTGTGTTTCTATCCATTATTTAAATATTGGCATTCGATTGATAAATAATTTATAGTGAAATTCTAGAGAATATTCCTAAATAATAGATTACTTATTCTCTAGTTCAGGACTGCAGAATGTATTGAGAAATTAGTGCTCCAAATGTGAACAAAAAAAAAAAAATAATACGCATTGCATTTTAATTTATGAAATTTTTTCTGAAGAAAATTCTATTATATTCTATATTTGAGAAAATAGTATTTGAAAATGTAAAACAGCATTAAAATGTACGTAAATGAAAATCAGTGTAAAAAAATCAGTGTAACTTCCCGAAAAAACAAAATTATAATGGTTTTATAAAGAAACCTATTCAAACATTAAGAATATCAAATAAAAAAATTCTTAGTTTTACAAAAAAAAAATCGACATTTTAATAAATGCAGTATAATTTATTATAAAATTCCATCGAAGCAAAACAATAATCTTTTAATTCTTTCTTCTAGTAAAATGCTTTTCGTCAAGACAAATTTAATTTTTCATTCCTTTCAAATATTTTTTCATGCACGATAGAAATATTTTTCTTTGCTTTTCAATATTATTTTCAGAGTCCATCGAGCTTTAATTTCATCAAGCAGAATCTTTCTTTCTGACTTAATTAACTTTCTTGTCAAAATCCCAAGAGCTCAAATAATATCTGGAGTTTTCATTAAATAATATGGAATCTCACATTTCGAGAAAATTAATTTACTTTTATGCTGTCCCAAATGATTAAATAGTTGTATTAAATAAATTAATTTGATTAAATTGCCTTTGAGATCTGATAAAAAAGTATTAACATTAGATCACTGATTTATAGCTTCAGCATATTTATATTTCTCGATTAGGTTAATTTTTAATGACTTTGGGCATTAAAGCTTTAGCTGAAATTCACCAAAATAATTGACATACATTTTGATTTTTTTGATTGAGCAGCAATTTTACTATAGTCTTATCGATAATTCACATTTTGATCGTTAACGAAATGACCCGATTTGCAAACAATGTTCGAGTACCAAATAATTAATTACAAAGGAATTTATTACAGGAATAATGAGTTCGAAACTTTACTCGCAGTGTAACATCATAACAGTATTAATAGAAAATTTCGGTTACACAATTTTGCTTGAAGTAAAGGTCTCGGGTAGGAAACGTTAACGTCGCATTATTCTTCTCATTTGATGTCTTATTCTTTATTTATTTTAATTTATTTTAAAAGTGTTAATGATTCTGTACCACCATATTCTTAGTATTTCATTATCCTCTCTGAAACCATCTGTCTGTTCTTTGATCGCCCTTTAGAAAGTTACATTCCCCTGAGTTCCTGAAAAATTCCGAATGATTGTCGAATGATAATTAGATTTTTTAAATATTTTTTTTAATTACTACTTAGAATGATAGTTAGCTTGTGGGAAAGGATAACTGATTTTATCCTCTATTGATTTAAAAATAGAAGTGGATACTACTTGATATTACATATATGATTCATCAGAATATTATGAGTTTTTAAAACTTTCATTTCTAATGGATCATTTGAGTTCAAGTATCAGAGAACACTCGATTGACCGAGTTTCTCTTTTAAAGATAAGAAAAATTGCATCCCTTCTACAAAAACCGCAATGACTGTTCGCGGTTTTGAGAGGATGATATCTTGATTGCTCAGTTGATGACTACTAAGCAAATGTATGCTCGGAGGTCCTTTGGGAAATCTCCCATTCCCCCAAACTTATTTGGGCGTGAGTCTTTAACGAACAAAGCATGCACCACTAGTCTTCAATCGATCACGATTAATAAAATCGGGAGAAAATTTCGCAGTGATATTCTGGTACTTTCGTTCAATAAACGATTGAGGGTTTTCAATCTTAATAGAGTTAATAAAATCGTTCGTTTACATAAAATTAATTACATTATTTAAGAAGATGAACTATTCACAATGAAATTTTATGAAAAAAATCAATGCTGTCAAGAATAGACACAATCAAGAATAATGGAATCATCTAAAGTTTATATGGTATATAAATCAAATTAAACTTTATACATTATAATGCTTGATATAGTAATCTGTTTTTTTTTATAAAAAGTATTTGATGTATGGAAAAAAATCAATTTCAGATGGAAAAAATCAGAGGATAGATTTTTTTTTATAGAAAAAAAAATAGAGTTTTAGATATTAGAAGATTTATTCTTCCAAGATGAATTCCCTTTCTTAATTAGAGCTTTCCTGATTCGTAATATTGAAGAAAATAATTAATTTATTTTATTGTTTTCTTATGTTGAAGTTCATGGCTTTTTCTTTCATAAATTAGCGAGATATTATTAATCATTTTTTATAGCTAGTTTACCGTGATACTCTTTCTGGAATTTTTTCATGATGATTTTCATAATCAGAAAGACCAGATGAAATAAACTCCAATTTTTTTCTTTAATTAAAGACTTATTCTTTGAGAAATAATATAGATGCAAGCGATGTTTATTGGAATATTTTTTTTGATAATGTAATGAAATGTTGAAAATAACTGTTTCATATTGTTCGGCTTAGTTAAAATTATTTCCATTTTTTAATTATCTTTTACCCAAAAACATTAAAATAAGTTTTGATTAAAGAATTTGTATTTATTCTTAAAGTTATAAGACGTAGATGATAAAAATTAAAGCGATTATTTGGATGAAAAAATAAAAACAGAAATAGCTTGTTATTGAGAAATGGAAATATTATAAAAATCCGAATCAATATAAATGCTTTATGTAGAAATTCTTTTGGTGTAAAATAAAGTCAAATAACTCTGATCAAAGGTAAGAAAAATATATAAATCTAAGAGTTTATTGCTAGATTGATATTTTTTCTTAAATACTGTAACTACAAAATGACATTATAAATACTATTATAATGTCATTATAATAGTATTATAGTAAAATGTATTATATATTATTATATTTATTCCATATAGCATAATAAATAAGTGTAATTGTAATATTTTTTAATGCTCTGTCTTTTGAAAGAAAATTTTAATTACGATTACATTTAAAATTGTTGTTTATTACCCCTTCAATAACTTGCACATAATATTTTATACAGAATTATATTTAATAGTTGATTTAAATTTTTTTTAATGTTCTGCCAAACAACTCGAAGTACATAACTATTCTACGTGATATAATAATACTAAATTGTTTTTAATTGAACTCGCCATTTTATTACAATTTTGTAATAAGGGAATAAAATGTGAATATTAACGGATTCGATCTTGTAAAGATTTTGTTTATATAAATCTAAGAGTTTATATAAACTCTTAGATTTATATAAACTGTCAAAGTGTCATTTATAAACTGTCAAAGTGTCATATAAACTTCAAAGTGTCATTTATGCACAAAATTTTTGTGCATAAATGACACTTTGAAGGAATATTTAATTATTTTTTAATATACCGAATAGAAAATGATATATTTCACTGTTTTATAGTTTCTATTCAACAAATTTAAATTGATTCACATTCGAACCGTTTTCTGAGGAAAATAATTTATTCAAACAGCATCTATGTAGTAATATATTTTTAAATATTCACAAACAGAGAAGTAAAATTATCTATATTTGCACCCGCATAATATTTTCAAAGAAATTTCGCCTCATTTGCTTAAAAAACAATTTTGTGAAAGATGGTTAGTGAAAAGGCCACTTTCCTTTCTTATTGTTCTAGATTAAATAGAATATTTAGCTGTTTAAACAGATTATGTAATTTGCACATGTTAGTAAAAAAGAAATCCTTAGAGACTAGAAAGTACGCGTTAAATTCTTATCTATTTAAGGAAATTTAATTACTGTCTCTAAATGAGGGAATTATCCTTGTTAGAAAATTAATTTTTGAAGACCTTGAGACACACTCAAGTAGATTACAGTATTTTGTTTCGGTAGTTAATTATTTTTTAGGCTTTTTCCTGTTGTATATAAAGATTAATAATCTAAATTACTTTCATTTATTTCGGCCAAAAGATTATTTTTTCCCAATTAAATCACTCTGATTTATTGTTAAACAATCAAGACGTAAATTTTATTAATGCTAAAGTATCTATCATACAGAATATTTAAAAAATAAACAGTTTTTTAAACTCTTTTTACAATATGAGTAAATCATTTTTGGTGGACTTTGAGATATTTCTAACAGTAATAAAGGTACTATAGACAATGCTTATTAAGTACAAGCTGTTATAAAAATGTTTAACTGTATAATTTATGTAACATTTTCTAAAGCGTTGTCTCTTTTGTGCTCTCATTAAAATACCAGAAATATTTTAAATCAATCGGATTATTTGTAAATCATTATTGCTATATGACAAGCAGTAATTTTGGCACTTGTTAATTTTTACGGTCCCTGTTTTTACTTGGCGATTTTCAGATTACGCCAAGATTCCTGTGATAAGGGATTTGACTGTTTTTAGTTTAAGCCTAGATTGCAAATATCCATTACACATAAGATGTCAAGAATTTGCTGATTGCATTTCTTGATTTACTTGGAAATTTTCAGATTAAACCAAAACCATTAAATTAATGAATGTACTATATTTTACGATTTCCAGATTAAGCCGAATTCCATTGCATGTAAGATATTTCGCAAAGATTGTTGGCGACAGTTTACATTTTTTTTTTTTGATGTTTATAGTGGGTATCGTAAAAATAAATCTGTATCATAATTTTTAAAGTACTGCATTGATAGTTAAAGTTTGATAACGGTATTTTGTTTGGCAAGTTGCAAATTAAAAGAAATTTTTTTTATTTATCATATTGCGAATGTATTAAATTATCTTTTAGAGTTGCAAATTTTGAATAATTAAATCATTTTTGTTACTTGAAATTCACTTCCCTGCTACATTTCTTCGGCATTTACTTGCTTGTTACTTCTTTTTTTTGTCATAAAAAAGGTAGTAATTTTAGAAAATTTTATCATATCTATTCAAATATTCTTTTGATTACTTTGAGTCCCGTGATTGTAGTAGAATTATTAATTTCAGTTTTAAAAAAAATTAGTTTCCATTCATGATATTTGTGCAAATATGGTAGAAACAGTTTCATGCTAAGACATTTTTCGATGCAACCCAAAAAGTTGTAACATTTTAAAGGATTAATAACATTTTAAAGGATTAAATTAAATCCGCAGGATTAAAATCTAACAGCATTAAGTGAATACAGGAAAATTATAGATGTAATAAAAAATTTATCATAGCATAATAAGAAATGTCATAGCTTATAATTTATACAAGAATAAATGTTTACATTTTTACCAAAATTGGCATATTGATTAATTCAATTTAATTGAATAAAAGATATTAATTCTTTATGTGGCTAATTTTTTATAGGAAAGTCCGACGAAGGCACACTTCATGGGAACAACAGAGGCTTTACAACATCAAAAATCCTCTGATGGGAAAAAGCATCGGAAATCCATATGGCAGCCGCAGCACGCCGAACGGCACAGTGGACAACATAAAAGCAGCTTATGCCAATGGAGATCTTTCTGTGTAAGTTTCTTATATTTCTTTGATTTTGAGAAGAAAGCCTCTTGGAATTTTTTCCCCAAATTTGCCAAAGAAAGTAAATAATAATGTTCATCTTTGACTGAAAACACGTTTCATCTGAATTCGCTTATGGAATATAACTTAAGCTGTTACCACATGAAACTGTAATAACTGATTCGAAGTTTATTGACAAATGTTGTTTTATATAGACTCGAGATTTATCTATGCACCTTTTTAAAATGCTTTAAGTATATTTCTCCTTTAAAATAGTTTAATAATTTCTATAAATTCTGTAATTTGTACGGCAGTGATATTTATTTTCCTTGTTAATCAACTGTTTTAGCAGTCTGATTTTTTAGCTTCTAATGCTTTATTATCATGTGAGAACATGATGTTGTTTTGATTTGGGGTTTTTGAAGACACAAAATGCACGGGCAGAAAATTGGCAATTTATCGCTTTTGAGGTATGAAGTTTGCGCTTTTACTGTTATTAGAAAAATGATAAACAAGTTTGTCACATTTGGAAACTGATCGTTACAAAAACTTGCACAACTGATCGCTTACAACTTGCCGCAAATGTCCACCATGTACTCAGTTCCCCTGTCGGATTAATAATGGGCAGAATCGAAACATATCGCCCGATTTTAGTTTGGTTTAGTTATATTAACGTCCCGTTGTAAAGCAAAACTAGGGCTATTTTGGGACGGACCTCGTAATTTTGAACCGCGGTCAGATGACGTAACATATCGCCCGAGGAAACACAGAAAAGAAAATGAGAATGAACGCGAAACAGCGAGAGGGTATAGAAAGTTAAATAATGTTTTTTAAAATTTTCAATTTTTCTAGTTGGCAAAAAAAGTTTTAGATGGGAATTTGAGATGGGGGAATTCTATCTTCATGATATTTTTTACGATCGTGGAAATATCGGACAATATGTTGTGCTAGTATCTGCAAAATTCCATGATCAATAGCTTTTTGCATTTAATTAATTGTTAGAGAATTTGATTAAAATCAATTGTTTTTCCCTTTCAGACCTGACTATAACGACAGTCTTGGCGACAATCAGTCTATGAAAAGGAATAATCGAAGATCACGACAGCAGGTTCCTCCAGATGGCGCCTCGTCTCTCAACCCTTCCAATGCCAGTCCAAAATTCGAAAAGTACAATAAAAACGACAGTCAGTGGTATGATATGAGGGACGGAGCGGACTCCATGTAGGTAGTGGTCTGACATTTTTTTTTTGTTTCAGATTTTACTAACCCAGCACCGTTAATAGATAGCTGCACCATTAACACCAAATAGTTTTGCCTTGTTAATTACAATGCCATATTTATTTCGCTTATACTTTATGATTTTCAGTTATAAATCCTGTTCCGTAATATTTATTAATTTTTCCTTGATAAATAAGTTTCCAATGGAACAATTTATTTAATTTCCATAGAATTCACCTTTCCAGAATCGAATAGAAGGCTTAATTGGAATCAGCAGGAGTGATCTTTCACATTTTTTTTCTCATAATCCCTAATAAAGTTTCTTCTCCTCCCATTAAGTTTTGGACCTTTGATAAAGGAGCGAATGCCTTGCACGATAATGGCGAATATTAATTACAAAATATTGGTCTTTGGCGTGATTCAGCATTTTTATTGAATCTATCACGTGATACTTGGCGATTCTTTTGGCGATAAATCCCTGGCATTTAGTAAAAGGTACCCGAAAAGCGAATTTGTATTTTAAATGCATTTTTAGCAACTGGATGAAACTGATAACCAAAATTAGAAATAGAACTGAAATCAAATTTTATATATTTCAATCATTGTGTTTTTGAGTTATCGCATTTAAAAGCCTATGAAAGTACAGATCAAAAGTACAAAGTACAGAAAGTACAGATTAGTATGGTCAATTTCTGTCGATTTAGTGCTAATTTTGATGATTTAGTCATTTAATTTTTGAAGTTAAAACTACCATCTTAATCCATTCGTTCTGTAGTTGTCTTGCGAAAAAAAAACCTGCTATTTAATTGAAATGGTGAAAAAGAATGAAGTTGCTGACATGTTTCTAGACAGTAACCGAAAGGTTAGAATGACATCTAATTAGAGGCCATCAATTCTGATGTAACAACAGATTGTTGCGAAAACATCAGGACAATAAATCAATACAGTTTCAAACTGAAGATCTTTAGGAAAGCTTTCTGTGAACTTTTATCTCATTAGCTAACAACATAACTTGAATGTCCGATGCGTTTAACTGAAAATGTCAGCCTTCTGTGACATTTAAAATTGAAATAAAAAACATTATCTACAGATCTTCTTTACAAAAAATAAATTTAAATTGTTTCAGAAGACAGGAGAATATTACAAAGTTTAAAATATATATATAAAAATTCTTTTATTGTAAAATTCTTTGTTCTAAAATGGAAACTTTATTTTCGTTCGAATTATCTCAATTCTTATAATATAATTTATTAATGCGAAATAAAAAAAATTACATTTGCGATGCTTAATTTGAGTTTTCAGTTCAGATCATTTGAAAACTGAGCATTCGATAAAAAAAAGAATTTTGACCAAACAATTATTTAAATATTTAGAATAAAAATAAAATAAAATAATGGCAGAAGAAATTTTGAAGATTTTTATGCCTTTGCTTTAAATGTGTATTATTTTATTTTACATTGATATAATAAAATATTATTAATTATATTTTATATTAATATAATAAAAATTATGTGGTCATTTGATTTCCTAACTGCATTATAATTCGATTTTTTCTCGGTGGATTATCGTATGATTTTTTTGACCATTTATTCAGAGCATGCAATAAAGTCATTGCCTACTTACTAAATTGTATAATCTGAATAGCTGAAGTCATATATCTATAATTTAGATGTTGTTTGATCTGGTTGATGGCATCACATTTATTGACTTTTCGTACTAAAATGTAAATAAACAAGTATGAAAAACAATCTTTTCCGTAATATATATGCATTCTCGCATAATTTGCCGAAATACTATTGGAAATATCGCAACTTCTGTAAATAACGTGCGAAGACATTTTAAAAACAAAACTAAATAAGTAGTGTATAAAATTATTTCACGATTTATTTAAATCTTTTTTAATATTTTAAATATTTTATTTTAAATATTTTATTTTTTTCTTGCAGAGCTTCTGGTTTCTCCGGTGCATCACGATTTACCAGCTGGTCTTCTCGACGAAATAATAATCCTGTAACTGAATTGTAACGAGTCTGGATCTGGAAACAACGATCCAGATATTGAACTCTAAACAATTATGGTTCACAAGTGCTAATGAACTTTGTCAAGACTTGATCCAAATTGAGGGCCTAAAAGTCGATACTGTGATCTGAACAAGGAACTTACTGAACACTGGCATTTGTGTTCAAAATGTGCCGTAGCTTGTGAATAGACTTTGATTCCAAAGACGTACGGCGCCATGCTCAACAACCTTGATTCATCACAATAAGCTCTTAGTCAAAACATGTAGATGTGTCAATAGTTCAATATAAATATTTGGACACTGAATTGAAACTTTTGAGATGTCTACAACAGAGAAACTTATACCTCTTAAACGTGAGTTCAGCATAGTTTGAAGCCAACTAACCCCAAATCACGAATGCTTTATCAACACTGCTCACTAATATGGAGAATAAGAGAGGATTTGTTATATCCATTTTATGAAAACCGAAGTAGTTTTTATATGCATAAGAAAGAGAATTTTATCACGCTCATTTTTAATGGGAATTATCAGCTTGAATTTGTGTGTCATTGTTTGCGCACGTTTTTTTTTTTTTTTTTTTTTTAAGGCAGATGATACTTAACATTCCATTTTTCTGATTGGTGTCTTTAACGTTTGTTTGTATCTATCAGTTTCTATTGTGTTTTTCTTTTGTTTGTACTGGATACTTAAGAAATTGAGGTAGCTTATTTATAACAAATCCGATTTTGTTTAAGTAATATTTTGTTACAAAATTAAAAATCATTTTTAATCATTCCGATACTATCTTTTATCTACTTTTCTACTTAATTTTTTATTTGATTTATCATTTTAAAAGCATTTTACTACAACTTTTTTGTAAACTTATTTTTAAAGAAATAAGAAAATGAAAAAATCATTACAGTTTTATTTAATAACGATTTTTTTTTACATTTTCATTGTTTTTACTTATTTATTTAAGTGTACTTAGTGGCCAATACTTAATGTTTTTATGTCTTTTTTTACTTTTTTACTTTTTTTTCGTACTTAAGAGAATGGATTATTTATTAGAGACGTTTTAGCCCTTTTTAAAACTATGCGTACATCTAACAAACCAGAATAACATAGCCTAAATATTTCCCTAGAAGAAAAGAGGAAATTCTTAAGCTTAAATAAATAAAGTCATATTTGTTTTATACAGGTTTATTACTGTAAGTATAAATGTGCAAGAAGAATGGAAACGCTGTGTACAATATATATTTAAATACTCTGTTATGAATATGACTTTGTCAATGAAAGATTCTTGTAAATATAGACTAATGAAAATAAAGGATTTATTGAAATATTAGCTGTTTTTCTTAAGTATGAAACATTTGGAAGTATCAGATCTGAATCTGACATTTGTTTTTATATTTTTGTTCATGATTAAATACATTATATCTTGACTAATCAAGTTCAGAAATCAAAATACAATATTTGATTTATTCAAGAGTTCAAATTAAATAAATTAGCTTTAAAAATGAGTAAAGTATGAAAATTTGAACAAAAAAAAAATGGCAGTAAAGATTTTTTTAAATTTTAGATTTCATTTTTATTGATAAATAATAATAGTAAATAAATAATGATGGATTATTGTTAACAAACCAATTGATAACAATTACAAATAAAATTCTGGATTGTTTTAAAAATTACAATTTTAATATAAATAGTTACAGTATACAGTAAATAGCTATTAATTTTTAGTAAATCAAATGGAAGATGGTGAAAGAATTTCGTAAATGTAGTCATTGTTTTTTCAATTTAAAATAATAGTATAATAGGTAGAAAAAGTCCATATTTTTTAATGTATCATTCTTGTAATGTATTATCATGCTCTACAGAACTCCTTAGCAATGTCTTTATTTTTCAAAAATCATTACAAGAATTTTTCACAATAACAAGAATAGTTGCCAGTTTCAAGAATATTCCCAATAACAAGAATAGTTGCTAGTTACAAGAGTATTTTCAGTAACACGAATAGTTACCAGTTACAAAATATCTCCAATAACAAGAATAGTTACTAGTTACAAAATATCTCCAATAACAAGAATAGTTGCCAGTTTTAAGAATATTCCCAATAATAAGAATAGTGACCAGTTACCAGAATATCCTTGATAACAAGAATAGTTGCCAGTTTCAAGAATATTCCCAATAACATCGTTGCAATTTCGTTTATGTCAGAGTTTATGGGATAATTGGGGAAACAACTTTTTCGGTTTTTGATACCAGTAACGGATTTATTTAAAGGAAATATATTTAAAATGTTGTGAGTCTATTGCATTTTGTTTCAAAATGCACTTTACTGCCTATTCTTAACTACCCCTAATTAGTGTTCCCAATTTTATCTCCAATCAATTTTTAAATGTTTTTCCTTTATTTTCATCATTTATAATATCACACAAAAGCTTTCATAATTATTTGTTACCCTTTATTTATAGTAATCTATAATCATTCTGTTTCCAATTTTGTCAAGAAATCGTGGGGAAATTGGGAAATAAATCTTTATGAAAACAGGAATAAAAAAAATATTATGTCACTCGAGACACATAAAAATTTAGTAAATAAATATAGTCATAGATAATAGCATTTTCATTTCAAATAAATCACGCAATGCACTTTTCAAATAACTTTTTCCTTACATTACTTAAAAAATGAAACATTTCCTTCTCGACAATTCTTTCAAAAATAGTATCTGAAAGTATATATTATAGTTGTCTTTCGGAAATTGTAAATTTGTCATTCACCTTCAAAAAGGTATTTCAATTTACCAATTTTGCTCTCATCTGTCTTATCACATATAGTTCAATGCCGTCAATTCCATCAATCCTACAGGCATCCAATGATGGGCATTCTTTATGGAATCTCCGATATAAGCAACAAAAATGTACATGCTTATGGTAAAATCATCCAGGGATGACTCGAGATATTCCCTATATGTCTATAGTTTCCGTTTCTTTGAAAGAATGTGGGAAAATAAATACATCTGTGGAGGAATCGGAACTATTTATCATTATTTAAAGGAATGCATTGAAATCTCGGAAGTAATAAAGAATATAAAAATTGAAAACAATGACTTAAGTACAGCATTGACGGCACCAAATAATTTTAAAACTCTAAAGGATATGGTGTTAAAAATTGTCAGTTTTTTTTTACCAACTATTTGAAAGTTTTAAAGTGCTTAAATTTCTTTTGTTGTTGAACGAGAACTGGAAGAATATTGGGAATCTTGAAGAGATTTTCTTAAAGTGGTGACCTGTTCCTTTTAACAGGATGATAGGTGTACGGGAAGATGAGGAGGAAGATCAGAGATTGGCCACTTTGTGGATGGGTGCCAACCGCCTCGAAGGAGATGTCAGTTCTATCAATCAGCTTTTCCTTGTTTTCTTCATACTTGATATCAAATGGTATTAGATCATGATTAATAAACAACATTCATTCTTGAAAGATTACAAGTATATACCCACAGATCACATGGTAGATTAAAAAAAGTTTATTACTTTGATATGAAAAAATAGTCTCGGAACGATATCGCGTTTCTGGGTTCAAATTACTTCAAATAATAGAATAAATTATTCCAAATATATAAAAAAAATATATAGGTTTAGGTTAAATTTAAAATATGTTCACAACTACGCCGCGACGTCAGTGTACTAACCTAGTTCTCAGATGAAAATCTAGAATGAAGAGTGAAATTATTCTCCATAATCATTTTATTTTACAAATCCAAGAAATAAATAATTTAGCAACTTTCTTCTTTAAAATAAATATAGACAGAAAACAATGGAAATCGCGAAAAATGTGGTTTCACCTTTTCAAAATACAATAGGAACTAAACAGTTTGTGCAATCGGACAGTGTTGCATATAGTGAGGATGTCACTTTGGTGAATCGGCTAGTGTTATGGACGGACTATGCAGAAGACAGCAGTTCACCACAACAAATACTGTCGATTCTGCTACGTTCAGTGGTGGCGGGGTGATCGTCTGTACACAAGAAGAAGTGTTGCAAAAAGTGGGAAAGTATTTTTCTTTCTCTGAAGTTCCTTAATTAGTGGCATCGTTCCCAATTCCACCTAGCTCTGCGCTGAGAATTAGAATTGCTTATTTGAATTTCAAAATAAAGAAAACCCGCCAACATCAAACTTGCTCAAAGTTTTCTTAAGTAAACATTTTTTATTGCATTTTTTTATTCAAATCGGTGTAAAAGGCCTTAAAAAGTTAGAGGCCTGAAAAATTAAGGATTTTGAAATTTATTCTCTTACATTTGCCGAGGACACAAAGTAAAAGTTTAGTTAAAAAACCGAAATAATTAAAAAAAGCAATTGCATTTTTTTTTTTGTATTTTTCTGAAATTTTTACTTCGAAATCATTAGTAAAAAAAAATTGTTTTAATATAATGTTCATACAAAGTTAGTTTACTGAAGCTAAGGAAAAGTTCGGTATATAAACAAACTGAAATTAGTCTGAATTCTGTAATTCTGTCAACTGAAATTAGTTTGTAGTGTTAGGTTGTGTTATGTTACCTGTGGTTCGCGGTTTTGTGCAGAACAAAGTACTTTTAACCATTACTGAGTCTGTTGGACTTTTCATCATAGACCGCCGGACGGATTTTTCCCTTTAACAATAAACAATTGATATATGTAACAAAAAATAAAATGAATATAAATATATTCGTTATGAAAATAAACTTGATGGAAATCTTTATTCTTAAAATCTAACCATTTATCAATTGCAACCAATAAATTAATTAAAAATTTATGTAGATTCTTTCAAAATTTAATAGTTTTAAAAGTAGTGAACACAATACAATTTATTCATTTAGGTAATAATTTAAGTCAATCAAATTAATTAATTATATAACTAATATTCTAGCAAAGCTAAGGAGCACGAATGGTTTTAATTTGAACAGGACTTTTACCATACAAGGCCAGATGAAAACTGAGAATATCGTTCAGATTAATGGCGCTTTCAGTTGAATTAAGTGCCATGTATCCTATCTGGAACACTTCCGGAATAACTTTTTTATGCAAATCCCTATTTGTCTTTGCTCCTCAGTTATCGAAAGAAAGTTATTTGTCTCTAAATCTCGATGCATGCAATAAAACTATGAAAAAAGAGGTCAAGGTTTACAAATAATTGCATAATAATTTAATATTTAAATGAGAAAATAACCAAAGTTAATCAGCAACAGGAATTTTTCATTTCAAAAAATTTATTAAAATTTTAATGAAATTTGAAAAGAAAAAAAAGAAAAAACCCTCAGCAGTATATATGAGTTTTGAGGTAAAAGTAAACAAACAGTAATTATAGTAAGATGCTAAGAAATTGTTTCTTAATTTTAAATCAATATTTACTTCCACAATAATTATATATAATCATCCATCGCTGTCTGTAGAGCTAAATGGAATTCAAAATTCCCCTGCCCTTTTAATCTAAGTTATTTTACAACAGTTTTGGTGTCTACAGATGAGACAGTTTTTTTTATGTTTAAATTGACTGATTTAACATTGTGAGAATAAACCAGTGAGATGAGGGTTGTTGATTTTTTTTTTTTTTCATTTTTTGAACCATTTGTCCAAATTGAAGGTTTTTGATAATATTATCTTTCAGAATTTTTTAAAATTTTGTATTCACTATTCTATTTTTTTCTGTTAGTAGATCGCCATTAGTTTCAATTCGATTTTACTGATTAGTGTTGATTTATTGAATGCTAACTGGTGATACAATAAGCCGATTTTTTTAAAGCCATATCACAAAATTGTAAAAGGCAGTACTTGGAACATATTACGTATTCTTTCCCGAATATTTAATTTGCCTCAAGTTTGTTTTCTGTTAGAAGTGTTGTCAGGGGAAGGTTGTAAAACTGTTAGATGTGCGCGATCTTTATGCGTGTTTCTTTTATTTACTTGTAAATTTTTGGTTTTTACTTTCAGTTTTTGTTGTATATATATATATATATATATATATATATATATATATATATATATGAGTTGCATGTGAGATTCCTTAAGCACTCTTAAGAAAATGTGCATGCGACCGCCTTTCACAACTTCCGTTAATCTGTGACAGTCAGTTCAGAGATATTATTAACAGGATAATAGTCTGTCTAGACGGGCGCATTTTTTAATTGCTGAATAATAAATAAAAGCGGATACTTGAATATTAAATGAAATCTTATTATTTATGTAATGATTTCTAGACATAATGCCCAGAATGAAAATGGAAGAACATTTTTAAATTATATAAAACGTATTTGAGTCTAAATACAGGTTTCAAAATTGTATATGCATCAGACACTTTTGGTAAAATTTTGCTAATCAAAATTTTCTTATAGTCATTTATTATCTAAAACAAATTTCACTCTGAAGCCTTTCATATAAGAAAGGCGGGTCATATATCTAGATATAATGTTGCATTACTAACTGAAGAAAATAACTTTTTCAAGAACTGAGGAGAAAGCGAAAGACAACCTTGGGCGACTGTAGTTCTTAGAAAAATCCAACAACAGTAACAAAAGCTTTTTCAAGAGTAGAGGGAAAGCGACGAAGAGGAAACACTCCACTAGATGGATGGATAGTTTTGAAAAGGTTCTGAATCAGTCAGGAATAAACCGATGGATAGCTATTGCTCTGAATAGGATCAGATGATGAAAACTTGGAGTGACAGCCTTAATCTGTATCAAACTATAATGCTTAAAAAGAATTTTTCTGAAGAATGGTACTATTTACTAGTGTGCTGGATGGATAAACCAAGAAAACAAATTGTGGTGAAAGTATAGCCAAAAACTATTAAGTGATTATTAGATAAGCTTTTCACGCTCTATTAATATGCACACATTCCGCACGATTTTAAAAAAATGTGACTAACAACAAGATAATAACTTTAAATCGGTGTTACGAATAATATTTATTTCGTAACACTTTTGAAAATGGTAAAATAATATAACATGCCACTCATGTTATAAAGAGATTTTTTTAAACTAATATGTTAAAATCTTATAAAGCATGAAAGTTTTATACTTGAATGTTTGTAAACACGAAATAATGATGTTATAGATTATCTATATCGTCATCATTGTAAATAATAGATGATGATAATCTTTAGCTACATCTATTATCTATGGCATTTAGAGCCGATGTCCTGGCATAGGGGCAGCGTGTTCGAGACCTGGATTGGGCGTGGTTGTTCCTTACCCTAGATTCTATTTGTGAGGTGTAGAAAAGAGCACTCCCTTCCCCGTAAAAAATGATTGTGCAAGCGAGTGTGTGAGTGTCATCTTCATATGAGCTAAAGTCAGACTTCTTATCTCCGGTGCTCAGGGGTCTTTAGTCTCAGAAGCTACTGCACCTCTCTTTCTCCAATCTCTTGGATTTAGTTTGAATTGGTGTTAAATTCGAGGGGGATAAGAAACAACGACAATATGTAGATAAAATTATTTATTGTACGATATTTTTTGAAAAGAAAATACTCGTATGAAAAAACAATTTATTTGAAGTAAATTCACTAATTAAAAGGACATTTTAAACCGATTTTAGTAAAAAGTGTTTTCTTTTCATAATTTATATTTTTAGATTCCTAAACTCGAATATTACACAAACAATTCTATAAAAGAAATAGAAAACGAGTTACTTCGATTATACATTAATCAGAATATCAGCAGAGATTATTGGCGTTTGTGGACCTAGGGATCCATGACATCGTGGCTGACTGGTTTTGTTTTATTAATATTTTATTAGTTTTTAGTTCAATACTGGACGTTTAAAAATACAAGCAGAATAACTAAAATGTACCAACCATTCTTAATGAAATTCGGAAGCTATCTTTTCATTTATCTGCTGCTGGCGTGCAATGAAAAGTCCCTCTTTTTTATTAAATTAACTGAAGGAGTATCACCGTACATTAGAAAATTAAAATGCTCTCATGTTCAATCAATAAGAAGAAACCAAGAATTATTATTAAATTTAATGCAAAACTTGGTAAAAATAGTAGGACATATACGAATTGGTGCAACAAAATGCAAGCAAAATTACAAAGTGTTAAGGATGATGCACCGTCAGCCTCTAGTATATCTTTCTCTTTCTCTCTCTCTCTCTCTCTTTTTTTTTGCAGAATTGATTTTCCCAAGTGTTTAACCCCCTGGGGGCACCTCGAAAACAGGAGGAAATGCTTCATGTATGGTGGTTGGATCTTGCCACCCTGTAGGGTACACAAAAAGGTGAGGGATCTGGCTCCTTCCATCGATGACGGGAAGTACTTCCTTCGGGAAGGGTTGTACCGTGGCCGTTGATGGATTTTAGGACTCAACCACAGTTCCCGCCAGTGTTGTTGTTGCGGCGGTCCAGTCATTCAATTATCTTTATTCGTGTGCCTTCGGGCGGGTCGGAGAGTCAGTGATATGACTTCCCCAAGTGTTTGACAGCTTCTAACCATGGAGAGTTATTTCGTAGGCACATATATTAATTAAATGTTAAAAATTGACTATTATTATCTAAAAACTTTCAAGTATTGAAAACATATGTATATGAAAGTTTAAAAAAAATTCTCTTCCTAATTTTAAACATTATCATATTTCTACGATCGTGTATGATCATTAAATAATTAAGGATTGGGTCATCGGTTGAAGCATTCAATTAGTATTAAATATCTACTAAACAATTCTAAGATGTTGAAAACTTAGTTAAAGTTTTCAATGTATAAAATAATTTCTTATTAATCCAATATATCAATTAGATGAAAAGCATTTTAATAAGTATGCTGACAATATTAGTACATTATACACTGCAATATGATGCATTTTTCCTCAATTAACTTATCAAAAGTCATGAACCAAATTTGAATGAGTTTGTCAGGTTTAAAAGATAATAAATTTTTGTGAATAGGTTTGTGATTTCGGTTTAGCAGTAATAATACACTTCAATAACACTTTGTTTTTGTTTAGTCAAATGGCGATAACTTTTGGTCCCAGTTTGGAACAGGATGGTTATCTGACATGTAACTCAGAAAATCTTCGACTTAACAATAATATAAAGCCAAAGAAAGAAAATTTGGGTAAGTAATCTATGGCTCATTTTGTTTAAATGAAATAAGTGCTGAAATTTGAAATTTGGCTTGTGTGTATTGGCGCTCTACAGGTCAGACCGTTTTACTTACCAAATTTGGTACATGTATACGTTGGAAGTTGGAAATGTGCATCTGGGGTCCCTTTTTTGAATTTCTAATGCCACTGCCACCAGATAAGTTCGAATTACTTTCATCGCCAACTAATATCCGAATCAAAGATTTGGGGATTCTCTCCGTTGAGACCGTCTTCTATTCTCCCCAATTTTTATATGATACAAGTCATAAGCTGAAATTGAATTATGGTGTATTCAATGTCTAAATTCTCTTTTTAAAAATCAGAAATATTTTTGGGACGTGTTTAATATTTCAGCCATAATCCCATAGTTTTCTAATTATATATATATAATTGCTATTTGTTATAAGATAAGAATATGTACTAAATTGCTAAGAAGGAATTGGTAATGACACTATTATAGTGTCTGAAGTGGTCTAGTGGTCCAATTCCATCACTTGTGTAAATGGGAGTGAGATGAGCGCATTGTCAAAGGATTTATAGTGGCAAGTGAATTTTTTTTTCAGATCTCAGAGACTCATTATTTTTTAAATTTGATTTCATTTTTCTCTTATTAGCCACCTTTACCAATTAGATATTCGCTGTGAATATCTAATTTTGTCTTGTTTCTGCTGCTTTCAGTTTGCAGTCAAATAACAAAAATAATAAAAATGTTAATTTTCTACGGGAAATTAAAATATAATAAAAGAACTCCCATCTAATTTGCAGAATATAATTTTATCTTTTTAAAAGACAAGATCTTATCGATCTCTCAACTGAAAGTAAATAAAGAAGAAACTGAATTGAAACTTAAATGAAAACGACTTAATGCCTAGAAAATACTGACATGCATTGTATAGAAATAGTTACTGAAATCATGGTAGATAGCTTAGTCATTAGAAACCGATAAATTTATCTTCCAAAATAAGATTTTTCACATTTAAATACATATAAAATGACGTAGTTCCGGAAATTTCATTTATATAATTATTTCTTTGCTATTCATCAATTAAAAAATTAATAAAAATTTTACTTATTGAATATTAATTACTAAATCTCATGTTGTAAAATAAAATTGTTAATAACAGTTTTATACAAAATTACTTTAAAGTGATTAAAAAGGCACATTAAATTGCATAATTTATAAAATATCTTGAAATTATATTTTTAATAATAAGATTTGTGATTATTCCACGCGCATTTTTTAACTTCCATTAGCTTTCAAAACCAAATACCGAACAACAAATTTGTTTGTTAATTAATTAACAAATTTATTAATTAATTTGTTAATAAGAGTCTACTTTAAGTGCAATTTTATAATCCTCCTTCTAATATTTTTCTCTTCATGTAGTATCATTTGTTTTCCATCCAACTGACATAAAAAAATCAAATTGTTTTTGCATTAATTGTCTAGATGAAAATATCTCCTAATGAATTAAGGAGTTTTTTTAATGTTTTTGATATATGAAAAATTCTATCATAAATAAAGCAAAAGTTTTCTTTATCAAATGTATTTGAAAATTTCTAATTTCATTTCATCTAAAAAACAATTATCGTGTGACTGGAAAATATTTTTCAACAATATTATTAGTTTGTAGCTAAAAAAGTATTTTTTATTCAATTTCTTTTAAACATAGAAAACATTTTTAGACCAAATAATTATATATGCTGCTGAAAATCTCTTAGGGCACAAGCATTACGTAACCTTTACTGCCTTCAGGATATTTTTGTTTTTCCATTGTAACTTTCGTTCGTTTAATCTATTTGTTTTTGAAAACATAGAAAAAATATATTTATTTCATTATCAAACAAACAAACAAAAAAAATTGCAGCTTTTTTACTATGCAGAGTTTTTATATTTTCAATAGACAATTTAGATCTTATTTCTGCATCAGAAGTTTAAAATGCCAAAACATGTTGCTGATCATCTAAAAAATATGAAATGATTTAATTGAATTTTTATTTTCGTATAAACAGTAATCAACTGTTCTATAAACTTTTGTTTCAAATTCTGAATATAAAAAGTTCAATTATGATCATAAAAAAGGAATGGCAACACTTTCTGGATGAAAACGATTACTTTGAAAATATTGAGTGGAAGATAAAAAAAATGTTTTTATTGTAAAATGTTTTTAATAACTTTTCGATAATAATAATAACTTTAAATATATAAATATCTTTATATCAACTTTAGATTATTTGATCAACTTTTTTCATTATTTGACGAATTGTTTCTACATTGATGTTCATTTCTTAATTTATCACAAATTTGCAAAAATGATCATTTAAAATTACAATCTAAACATTGAGAAAAAAATTCCTTTGAAATAAATCTTTCTCCAATTTGTTCTCTATAAATGAATCTGTATCTTTCGATATTTCTCTAAATATAAGAATCATATTCAATATCCGAGACTGTCTAGTTGTCGTTGAATTCACTTACATTTCTCGCTTTCTATTGCAGACATTTGTCAATGTTTACATGTCTGGAGTGAAGTGATAAGCTTGAATGACAAGTTGGAAATATTTTCTGTCAACAGATCAAACCATGACTCTTGTTTGCGATTCTTTCTCTAATGCAATACTAAGGTTTTCGATATTTTTCCGAGTTCCTTTTCTGATATTGTCAGAGAATCTGTTGGGATATTGTTAAACTGGAGAGAACAATCTGTGAAATTTGCCAAAGGAGAGATTTAAGGAGTAATCGAACGAAATATGGAAAGAGTTTAAGCAAATAAATAAAAGATCTATTCAATGAGAAACAATGAAATAGTTATCAATAAAATTATATAAAAAATGAAGAAGAATGAATATTATATAAATTTATTTTCTCGTACACGTATTATAGAAAAAATACGAAAATCGTTAAAAAATTCAAATCAAATATTTTGATGAATTTCCGCGTTTTAGGTTTTGAATTCGAAAAAACTCATTTTGGGAGTTAAGATTACTTAAAGCGGGTACGATTTAAATAATTAAATTTGGTATGTGATGATTTTAATAAAATTTTATTTTGTGTCAAATTTTGATTTCAATCAGTTAGAAAAAAAAGAAATCTCTCAAAATGCCTATCCAGTTTTCTTCACCGTACTATAAAGAACAAAATACACAAACGCGGTATTGAAAATAAACAGCTGAGCACTCTCAGCATTCACCTCGATGGTCAAATTTTTATGTGGTGGTGGGGTAAAAGCTATTTTTATTAGGTGATATTCAAAAAACACAGTCTTTTTTTTGGTGGATTTATCCATACTTATTTTTATTCAAAAATCCTACTCTTTTAGTGTAAAATTTAAAAAATAGAATTGAAATTAAAAAAAAAAGTTTTTTATGTTGTAACTTGTGGATTTGGTAAAAGGATATACCCAACGTGTAGATTTCAATCAGAGTTTGATACAATCCGTAAAATTAATCCGTTTAGCACATAAAATGTATATTCTTTATAAATTCTGAACCAAATTCGTTAAGGGATTAATTGTTTGCTCGCTTGTTCCTTGGCATGAAATTGAAAAGGATAATAATTCGAAAATGCAATAAAAGATATGAAATATTTTTTACCTTTTTCCAGCATTCATAATCTATGCTTTTAAATTTGAAAAACAACACCGTTTCGTTAAAGAAACAAAACAAAACAAAAAAAAAAAAATGTAACATGTTTTTCGGTTTATAAAATTTGATTTGAAATTTCGTTGTTTATTACTTTGTATCATTATATATCATTTACAAAGAAACGTATAAGATTCTAAATGTAGTTCATTTGCTTTGCTATTGCTTCTTTCTTGAATTACTAAATTAAGGCTTGAAAATTATACTTCAGTTTATCTAATCAGTAGTTTTATTCTCAAAAGTTTTATAGCATTTTAAAAGTGCAATATGATAAAAGTCTTTGCTAATTATTTTATGTTTTATATGTAACAAATGGTTTCTTCCTTATTGTCTTATAAATTTAAACACTAAATCTTACATAAACATATATATATCAAATAACGATACAGACTTTATTTAATTTTTTTTTGTTTGTTTCGCAGAAAGTGTCACATGATTTAAGATTAATTCCGGGTTTTTATCTTTCAAATTAAAATACTTCATCATAGATTTTGTACTTTATTCAGAATATTCTTTGGCAATAATAGGTTATATATTTTCATAATGCTTAGGATGAAAAAGAAAGATCCATATTAAAAATGTTTAACATTTGATTACTTCAGGGACAATATCAAAACAATTTTCACTAATAACACATTGTATCACTCATAATTAATATCATTATTTTCAGTGTACTGATTATAAATTTTTTTATGGTATGACCAAGCATGCTTCTGCCCTTGTTATAATGACTAAAAATATAGTTCTTTTGTTTCTTATCTCATTTATTATTAAGTTTACTGTTCTATACTTTATGGATAACTAGAAACGTTACATTTTAATTATATTTGCAGTCTGTAGCTTTGTTCTAATTTATACAATATTTGTCATGTTTATTAATACCAATGATTTATACCATATTTGCCATGTTTATTAATACCAATGATTTATACCTTATTTGTCATGTTATTATCATGTTTAACTTGACTTTTTCATATTCATAAAGAGAAAATGTTGCAATAGAGTTTGACTCTGTACGTCCTGATAGGATAAAGGTTTCCAACTTGTACACTTGTGCTTGTTCTATAACATTGCTGATTTTAATATTTTCGGAATTTAATTATGAGTTAATCATTAATCAAATGATATTTTGAGTACGTATCAGTGGCGCCATCTAATAGTGAATTTGAGAAACAATATATCTCAAAATTAAAATAAACATTATAATTAAAATTGAAATAATTTATTGTTTAATACATGACGGAATGTATTTGAAAATTAAATTAAATTAAAATAAAAATTAAATTTCTAGTTAAAAATTTTTATATTTTATTTAAATTATCTTAGTTTTTTAATTAAATGTTAGATTGTTTTTTTAAATAGAATAATTTAAATAAAATATAGGGAAAATTTATTCTCTTATTCTTTATTATGTGCATTCTGGTTTTTTTAGTTTAATTTTAATTTCATTGACGATTTTACTTGAATTATCTTAATAAACTTTCTTTGATAACGAATTGATTAACTACGTATAACAAATTAAACTCTTATAATGTCATCTATAAGCTGTTTGCTCTATTCTACTTTATTCCTTAATGAGCCGAAATATCTTTCTGTGAACTGAACTAAGTATCTAAAATACAAGAATTAACAAAGAGTTTCGTCTTAAATGACCCGATTTCCTCGCCATCTGTATACTTACAATTAATGAAGGAGAAAACTATTTTTGCACATAAGATCGGAAATGGTTCTATACATAAAATGCTCAGAGCTTCTCCATCAGGAAATTATCGTATCTGTTTCCGATATTCCTTTGTCATTATTAAGGAAATCATAAAATAAATAAGCTTTGTTTTCGAAGATTCGAATATCGATAAATTGCTAATGATATAAAACTTGAAATGTGCTAAATAGCACACCGCAATTAAAAATAAAAAAAAGTCTATGAATATATTGTAATTGTTGGAATTTCAGTGAATTTAAAGATTAATTTCCACTTATGAAAGTAGGTTTAAAGCAAGCTTTTAAAAATTCCTTGCTTGTGTTTTATGTATTGTTTATATTTTTGTATCTAAATAAAGTACTAAAGTTAAAAGCCTTATGTACACCCCTTACTTTCAATAACACAGCTGTTTATTTAACCATTTGTTTTTTCTGCCAGTAGTATCCAAATATTTGCAAACTGAAAAATAACAAAATAGAAATATTTGATTTTGACTTATTTGTGCTTTTTTTAAGTAAGGAGAAAATACGAACTTTGTAATAAATGAAGTCAGAAAAATAATTTTGAGTAATTACTTTTAAAACCAGAATGAATGAATAAAAAGCTAATTATTCACTCATTAACAGTATTAAAAGAAATCGAATTATTTTTTAAAGACGTTTCCATCGCAGATATTTTACAGTCTCCCTTTTCAATGCCAGGAAAAGCTGAATGGATTTTTGGATTTAATCAATGGATTTTTTTGGATTCATTTACATACCAAAGAAGATAATTAATTTAAATTTAAAATGACATTGCATTTGGAGAGTTGTTGCAAATATTTGCTCTGGTTTGTAAATGGAATTAAGTGTGTGAATAAAATCGAGCAATTTCATTCTTATTTCTAAGTTTGATAAAAGTTTTAAAAAATGAAATTTTTTATTAGTTTTTGAATAGTTTCTGTGGTAATATCGATCTGGATAAGTTTGAAAATTTCATAATTATAATTCATTTAAAAATGTCAGACAATACACATCAGTAAAGCCTGTGTTTGTATTCTTCTCTCAGATTGATTATAATGATTCATTATGTTCTTAGTTATTCATATTTTGTCTTCTACCTTAAAAAAAAAATCTATAGAAATTTTGAATGGCGGAGAAAGTGTTCATTATAGTCTCTTTTTTTGCAATTTATATATATGAAGAGTGGGTCTTTTAAAAGAATTTTTCTTTAAATGGTTAATAGTTTGCAAGGTAATAAAAAAAACTACCCTTTTTTTGAAAACCTTAATCTTATTTTAGCCATGTAATACAAAAGATAAATTTTTACAATGAAAGAAAAAATCAGATTTATCATTTTTTAAACTTCTGCTTAAATTAATAATTGCAAATCCTAATAAATTTAATAAAAATATAAAAAATACATTTTTATTAATTTAAAAAGTTGATACTTTTGTTTTAATTATCGTGCTGTGTATAACTGGGAAAAGGTTTTAAGAAGGGAAATCTTAGCTGCGAATGCAAATATGGCAGTATAAATATTGATAACTTTTCATCTTATACAATATATTTTAGATAGCTTTCAGACTATTTTCTAATTGGAAATAAATGACGATTAGATTTTTTCTATGATAAAATAAACACTTCAAAGTGTAAGATCTGCAGTTTTGAAGTTCGGGAAAATGTCATGGTTATCGTCTGCTTCGTTGGAAGAACTATTTAAAGAATAATATTATTATTTAAAGGTGGAATTCTAATGAAAATCAGCTTTTAGCTACTTGGATACTAAATTATATTAATTGTTAGAATTTTTTTTACAGTAATTGTGTTTTCCAAATTTGCGCCTTCTTTTCTTTAATTAGTATAAGGCATATTTACAAGAAATATAGAATATGACTAACTAAAAAAAGTAATTATTCTTTAAAATTCATTTCGCTTTAAATGAAATAATTCTAGAAATAAATTGGAATAAAAAAATAGAATTATTTGATGTATTATAATTTGTGTATGCTTTTCATTGATAAAAGTTTTTATATGACTCATTTTTTAAAAAAAAATTGGAAAGAATTAGTAACTTTCAAATAAAAAATTATTTTTTTAATTGGTGGAATTTAGTTTTTCAATTCTATAAGAAATATTATAAATATTATTGTTTGTTTTCCATGTGCATCTTCATTAAGAACTACGTGCATACTTTTTATTCGAAAATAAAGATTAAAAAAAAAAACAGAGCCCCTCCCAAACTTTTGACATTATTCTTGGAAAACTACATTAAATATTTAATCTGTGTAGTAATTTGTTTCACTAAAAAGTTTTATAAAAGTGCGAATAATACGAAAAAGATAATTAATAACGGAACAGAGAAGATGAGGAGAAATATATAATAATGCATTACCATAAATATAATGCTGGTATGAGGACCTTAACAGGTTTTAGGTAAAATTTATTTTCACAGAATCTGAAAATAAAGAAAATGTTAAGTAAAATTATGCAAAATGATCAGTTTTTACTCGCATTTTCTGCACGCCCCGATTTAATCGACTCATTGATTTTTTTTAAAGAAAAATTAAGCTGATGATTAAAAACTGCTGCAAGAGTTTTTCTAGTAAAAATAATCTGTGTTGAATCAAGTAGTCATATTAGGAAAAAAAAGGATTTCTTATTTATATGGCATTAAGAAACTATGAAAGAATAATCTCTTTAACTTATTAAATAAGTATAAAATATGATGGAAAAAAATAATGATAGTAAAATAGCATCAATACTTTATACGTGTTTTCCATAAAAAAAAATTAGGTAAAAAAATTATATGCAATTTTTTTTGTGATAAAAGTTTTGATTTAAATTTCGAATATTATGATAAAAAGCTCTATTTTAATCATGATAAGGTGAATCAAAATAAATAATGAGTCATTAAATGTAAAAAAAAATAAGTTGTGATAAAATTCATCGCAATTAGGATTCATTAACTAACAAGAGAAAAAAAATATTAAGAAAAAAAACTATCAAGACAGCATTTTGTAAGTCAAGTATCGGTTCTTTGAAATTCAATGTCATAGAAAAGTAAAATCCTTCTGAATGCAAAGTATATAATGAAAAGAATTAACACAGAAAAACATAAGAATTATTTTTCATAAAGGAAAATTTTTATATTTTGGGAATTCACAAGGAATACATATGGGATTAGGAATTCTTTCGTATTCATCAACGGAGTTTACATTTGTCCTTAGAAATTCAATACTTTAGTTCAATAATTTATTTTATAAATAAAAAAATTATATATTATTATTGTTATATATTAATGAATATAAAACAATTTTAAATCTCTTTATCGGTTTAATTTATCAATTGATTAGAATTTATTAAATTGCTCTATGGAATATAATTAATACTAAATTTATTATGAAATTAAAATGCTATATAAAGGTTTTAGTAAATATAATGAGATCGTGATCACGTGATGGATGTGAAAAATTCCATCACGTGATTATCAATCGTTTATTTGCTGCTTGTAGAATTACGTTACACATCACAACGTAAAATAAAGCACACTTAATGGGCAGATTATAATCATATTTAAATCTTAGAAGATAAACTTATTCTTTTTGTGCATGATTAAAAACAAACATGAAGAGCCTCTATCATTATTGCATCGTACAGAACGACAATTCTTACCATTGTGTGATACAATAATATATATCACTTAACAGAAAAATAATAGAAAAAATTCTCTATTTAAAACAACTTGATGAAATTTCAGTTTAAATTCAAAAATATATGTTCCTAAATGTAATTTAAGGGAAGAAACAACAAGATGGTTGGTTAAAATAAACGAAGCAAGCAAATGTAAATTCTTGATATGGAATTAGATACATGGCGATTTAAAACATTTTCAATTATTTGCAGAGAAAAATATACTTACATACAGTTAATTGAAATTGCACTGGCTTTCATTCATGAAAAAAAAATCTTCGGGAAAGAATAGGAAATGGAAAAAAAAACCCCTCTGCTTTGAAAGAATATGAAAGAAAAACTCTAACTGTGCAGTTGGATTTGTCAAGTAATCCAGTTGGTTTTCGTTTAAAAAGCGGGAAAGTTCTTGGAATATTGAAAACATCTTCATATTTAATAATTCAAATAAAGTGAATGGAATTTTCTTAACTAAAATTCAAGGCCTTTTTTAAATTTAGATCCCAACTGTTAAGAGAAAAAGTTATATTCTGGTGAAATGATACAGTAAAGAAACAGGTTGTCCTATATTTCCGTATATTCACCTAATCAAGATTCTACAAACATAGAAAAAGGAATTTTAATGTAACAATAAGCAAAGCAATATTTCTTTAAACTAAAAAGATTGAATTGTTGATAACAATATTTTATGCCTAACACTGCAAAGTTACAAAACGAAATATTTCTTTAGCAATATTTCTTTAAACTAAAAAGATTGAATTGTTGATAACAATATTTTATGCCTAACACTGCAAAGTTACAAAACGAAATTCTGAAACTCGTTTCATATGTAGATTTTGTTTACATTAAGATTTCACAATTCACTATTTATTTTGAAGCCTTGTATCTCTAATTCACTACAAGATACCAGATTCTTGCAAACCGGACCACAGTTGTAGCCATAGTATAGAACTAAAATCATTGGTTATGTATGCCAAGGTATGAAAGCAGCATTCAATATATAAATACATTGGCATTTTATAGAATTCAAATAACTGGACGACAAGGTATGAGTTGACAGAACATTTCACACATTTCCTAGGCACTCTACAGAATGCCAAATGTAGAACCGGCAAAAATGTGAAATTCATATTTAATGTCAGAAAAACATCCTGTTTCATAAAAACATGAATGAGATTACATTTCATCATGGATTAATTAAATTTCATCTGTGAAATTATTGTGAAATTTTATTTGCCATAATACAGAGGAACGATGCAAAAAAACAAGATATAGTTTTTTTTCTTTCCTATGGAAATTTGTGAAGGTTGGCTGTTCTTACTTGCGAAAAACAACAGACTGTTTGCACTTTAAAAGTTACGAAAAATCGCCAACTTGGCGATGTCGTTTTCAAACTAGACAATGGCAAGAGCGATATCGAATATGCTTTGTTGAATAAGTCTTAAGAATTTTTCATTTAAATAACAATATTTTTCAAAAAATTAGATATTATCAGAAATAAACTTTTATTCACCGTCGTTTTTTTTTCTTCTTCAAAGAACTGAAAGGAATTAAGACAAATCTTTTCTTACGCCTTAACAATAGAATATGTGTATCAAAGAAATTTAGAAACCACGTTTTCAAGTTTAAGTAGGTTAGAAATAGTTTGAATAGTTTTTCTTATTTATGATGACTTGGAAATAGCAGGCAATTATTTGTTTTTATTCGTTTATTTACTAGTATTAAAAATGTTCGCTAGCTTATTTCTCGTTAAACTCTAATTAATAAATTAATAAGTAATGATTTTAACTAAATTTTGTTTAATTTAAATAATTATGTTTAGTTTGAATATCACTGCAAAAAATTAATTCAGATTTTGTGTTAATAGTGTTTTTTTAAAAAATAAAATTTTTTATTAACATATATTTTTAATTGGTTGAAAAATCAAATAAATATATAAATATTATTAGTAGCAAGAAAAAAATCTCTGGAAAATGTTTTTGAATTCCAAAAGATTTTTCAGAATTTTTTCAAGTCAGTGTCTAATTTTTTCCCAACGCATAAACTATTCATTTATTTGAGATAATTAAAAAAAACAATAACATCTCAATTACATTTTATTTTGACTGACACTAAAAACAAGTATTGAAGCCCTATTTTAATGCCTTTTATTGTAGATTTTAACCTATAGATTTTTAAATGTAAATGTTGCAAAATTGACATGACATTTTATTTCTATATGTCTATATCTATAAATAATATTCAATTTTAATTTATTAATTTTATAATATTTAATTTTTTTACCATGAAGTGTTATTTTAGAATCAAATGAGATAAAAGAGTAGAAATTATTTTTTAAACATAAATAAAACGAAACACATTAAAAAAAATAATAATGTTATTTTCTTATGAATTGCTTAGTTAGAAAGTTTTAGATAACTTTTGTTATAATAAACTGTGTTTATATGGTTTATTTTTATTTTTGTAATTATATTCCATTTTTGAAAGTGAAAAGAATGATTTAATGAAATTATTTCCGTCTTGTATAATTTTATTTAGTAGTTCATCTTGAATGTCTTTTTCCAAAATCACCTCACATTTATCAAAATAAATATTTTTATCGAATTGCAAGCAATTACATAACATCTAACTTCACACTATCAATGAAAAAAATAGTTATTGTTTTTCCTGTTTCAAATATTTCACTTAAGATATTTATGATGTAATTCAATAATACTCTTCAGCACTTCTGTATAATACAGAGATTTCTATCTTTTGTAGTTTCAATTTTCTGCATAAAAAATCAATTTCCTTATATTTTGCTATGAATTAAAGCAATGTTTTTTGTAGTATTTGCAATTTTATATAACTGTTTTAAGACTATATATATATATATATATAATAGATTTATAAAATGATGGAATTTAATAGATTTTCTAAAAATGATGACGTACCTATTTATTTTAATTTTTCAAATATACTATAATTTTATCAACTGTATAGAAATCAACTTTGTTATAAAACGTAATTTTAAGAATTTTAATGTTAAATATGTTATTTTTTATATGTATATTATGAGTTTTTAGATTAAATTGCAGTATATTCCTTTTTTTTATTAAATGCAATTTTATTTTAATTGTAATAATAATTTCTTCCTTTATTTATAAAGTTTGAATTAGTTTTCAGCAATTTTATATTCATTTAAATTACATATTCAATACATAAAATTTATGTGAAAACTGTAAAGATTTTCTTATAAACATTATATATTCATATAAAATGATCATAAATTTTGCGTTAAGCATTGAAAGCTAAATATTAGTTTTAAAAATCTTATATTAAAAAGCACGTAAAAAAGAATCAAAATGCTTATGCACAATAAACTTGGATGTTTTTTTACAGATAAATACGAAAATAGGCATTGCCATGGTGAATTTTTGAAAACAGACTGCCATAAATGATTGTCGTTGACCTGAATGTAACTGATGAAAATATACATAAATCACTGCTTTTAAAGTGGGTTGAACATTATTACAAATTCAAAAAAAAATGTCTTATCAAATAATTCGTAATGAATACAATATATTTGAACTGTTAATAATACGATATAATCATTATATACATATATACGAAAAATAATCCTTATTTCCTTTATGGTTTAAAAAATAAAATAATTATGTTTTTATTATATTATTTTGCTTGTACATGAATTAGATTTTCGAATAATTTTTTTAGGATAAACAAAGTGATGTATTTGTGAAAATAAAGATGCACAAATTTTTTAAATATTCACAAATTCTTCTTCTCATTAGTAGCTTCCAAGTAAAATGCCCCTGAATTTTCTATTTTACTAATCATTGTTAGTATTACAAAAATAGTATTTAATTAATTAACTTTACTATTTAATTAATTAAATAACCATTGATTAACAAATAAATTATTTGTGTAAACTCATATAAATTAAAAAATAATTTTTAAATTTAAAACTAATTAAAAATTTAAATAAAATAATTTTTAATTCTTAAATTAAATGTTTTAATAATTGATTTTAAACAATTAAATTAAATTTAAATTTTAGAATTTTAATATGGATTTTAATTTTAGAATTTTAATGAATTTAATTCTTTTACAATTAAAATTTTTTGAATTAAAGTTAAGTTTTTAATTAATTTTCTTAATTAAAATTAATTTTTTTATTTTTATTTTTATTTTTTATTTTTTTCGTAAAATTTTGTCCTACAAAATTTATATTTGAGTAATCATAACAGAAGTCATGAATTAGACTAAGAAACGATTAAAAGAAAGATGAAGGTATGGTAATTCTTTATATAAGAACACATTATCCGAATGCATTTGGAGACGTTTTAAACACTTTTGATAATATAATCTGAGCAAAATAGTTTCTAAGACAGTTTCTTATGAGAAATAAAAGTTTTTTTAAAAATTACCTTAGCAATCTATGAAAATTCTCACCTTTGTCAATTTCAAATTTAGTAAATTAATAATTTCCATATGTAAATTATTCGTGCATTGACAGAACTATTTTTGATTTTCTTTAAATGATTTTTACGCATTTCGACTATTTTTCATATGAATTCGTAAAGAAGGAAGTCGAAAAGAATCTTTTCTTATTTCAAAAAGTTTTGAATTTTTATTATTTCTTCATGTATCACCTCATTGCTGCTTGAGTTGCTTTAGAAAATTCAATGCCAAAAAACCTAAAGGAGTATCTTTTTTTGAAGCTAGAATTTAAATAAAATGAAAACAAAATATATATTGAAAAGAAACTCGAATCTTTGCGTAGAAAACACTCTTTTATTATGTTTTTCTCCCATTTTCTCCCTATGATGTTCATTTTTCCTTACTTGTCTATGATCGTAGCCGGTACCGGATGTTTAAACATGGCTGCCAGTCTGACAAGGGAAAAAAAAAAGGGACAAATATTTCCTAAAAGTTCGTACTGAGAATGTAGAACCTCATAAGTTAGACAGAAAGAAAAGTAACTCCTGTAGGTCTAACCTCTTTTTTTCCTTGTATTCAGCCTTGTTGTGCGTGGAATCTTTTGTATGCATTTCCAAAGACTATTTATATGAAAGTTGTATGGAGCCAGGCAGAAAGGAAGCTGAATCTATGTATATAATAAATTCTTCTGTTTTTGGTTTCTTTTTTTTTATTCCACAACAGGTAGTCTTAAGTTTGTATTTTATTTAAAAAGTATTCATTTTATTAGCTAATCTATATACTTATAATAAAGTTCAATGTATGTGTGTGTGTGTTGGCCCTCTACATGCCAGACCCTTTGACCTACAGCTACCAAATTTGGTACATGTATACCTTGGAGGTTGGGAATGTGCACCTGGGGTTCCTGTTTTTGAATTTTTAATTAGAATTTTAATTATTAATTAAAAACTAACTTTCCCGACAAAAAATATTCATTTTCCCCACCGCCAAATGAGTAAGAGTTCAGTTTTTTCCCAATAGTAATGAGGCTAGGCTTAAGATTTTTCGACTGATTATTTCAAACGATTCTGTTTATTTTCGTAATGTTTAATGCATTTAAAATTAAACATTGTTAATGAATAGATATTTCAGATTCATTCTGAAGTACTTTTGAATTAAAATAAAACAGAATAAAGGAAATTAAAAATTTCTAATCCACATAGCGTTACCCCAACTGGAGTAGAAAAAATTACGTATTCAGAACACAATGCGCATGCATGAATTTTCAACGTAACTGGCGTTGAAAATTCACGCATGCGCATTGTGTTCTGAATTCCGCATTGTGTTGACAATTATTATCAACGGATGCGGACTGGATTTAAATTATTTTTAGGTTCGTTGTATGCTTTTGTAATTAAAATGTATTTATGTTAGTTATATATTTTTTGTATATGCTTATAGTTTTAAGTACATCGTTTTTTAAGTAGTTTTTTTAAAACCTGTTTTCAACCATTTATTTTAAACGATTCGTTTTATTTTCTATGTTTGATGCATTTAAAATTAAACATTGTTAATGAATCGATCTGCTCATGATGAATCTAAGAAAATTTTGTTGACAAATTCTTGAGATATTACATAAATTAAAAAAGATATTCTTTAGTGCCCGTAAAGTTTAAACTCTGAGTGATTCTAATTTCAGTAATCAGATTATAAAAAAATACTTTGTTTCAGTAAAAAATATTATTATATTAATTGCAGATAAATTCTTTCCACTTTAATTTAAAGCATAAATTCTACGGGTGCTAACAGAAAATTAGAGAGATACATATTACGTTATAACTGAAGGCATTTATAATATTATGAATGAATTATATGACTATCAAAATTTGAAGTTTTAAAATATTTTGATGTAGAAGCTATGAAAGTAGGAATTGCATAAAATATTTAATTATTAAAATTATAACGAACATTGAGATTGGCGAACCGGCTGGTCGCCAAAGGCGGCTAGTATAAAATAAGATAAAGCTGGTAAACAAATCGAATAACATATTCATAAGTTTCCTTGTTTTAATGTTTTCATCTGAGCGAGTTTGCCATTTATATGACGGAAATGAGCGGAATGAAAATAAGATTAACAGAAAAAAACCCAGTAAAAACGAAGTAAATTAAATATTTATTTTATGCGTTTATTTTTCATCTTGACAATGATATCGCTTGGTGAAATACAGATGATAAAAATCGGGTAAAAGCTGAAAATGATGAACTATAAAAAAGAAGAAAAAAATTAGAAAGTTTAGTATAAAAAATGTGTTAGGAATTAAATTACATAAATAAAATTTTCACGATTATTTATTTCTTAATTTGTTTCCTCAAATCAGTACAGAAATATAACTATTCCATTTACAATCAGCGCATTTTTTTTTATCTCAGATCAGAGGAGATTTGCTGATAAATGATGTATCTACTACTAATAAAGATTACTGTGTGTGCTTTTCTATGTGTTTTGGCACTGTCCAGAGGGTAAAAATGTACAACTTGGAGCGAATTTTTCGAAATTTTAATTAATTAAAAATTAAGCGAAATTTTGATGCTTTTCCGTGATAACATTAAAAAATATTACAGAACAAAAATAATTTTTAATCACTTTAAAATTCGAAAAAAAAAATCCTTTCAATGATACTAATTTTTTAAACCATAAATTTTCTATTATTAATATATTTGTAAAAAGTATTATCTGATCGATAAAAACGCAGCTGATCGATAAAAACGATTAGTTTGTAAAAAAATTTTAAAGAAGAAAATGAAAAAATAATATTTATAATCAGTTTTTATTCTTGTTTCAAGCTATATAGAAATGGTCTTCCTTCTAGTTAGAATGAAATGTTCAAATAATAATAACAAATTGTCCGAAAAAAAAGAGAATTTTAAATCCAGAAAGCAAGAATTCAATTATTAAGCTTCATCAGAAACAGTGACTTTTTTTTTGAAAATTTCTCAGAAAATAGTAAATTAAGTCAGATGTACCAGCTAAATTTCTTTGGAATGATAATTTTTTGCTCTCTTTCAAGGTGCACTTATTTTTTTTATTTCTTTTAAACATCAAAAACAATACCAAATATTAAGTAAAACTATCCTACATTAAATTTTAAAAATTGGGCTTCAAGGTGTTTTGTATCAGCAACACAACTACATGTGTACTAAATTTCACGACTCTGCGATATATTTTCCTGAATATCGCAGACATGCATGCATGCAAATGTACAACTTTTTTTAAAAATTGATTTATTTAGATTTATAGATTAGATTATTGGAAAATTTATATTTTCAGTAATTGAAAGATAGATTAAATAGAGAGAGATTTCGAATCCACTTTCGTTCAAATTCAAGTTTCTTGGCCTTAAATAAAAGTACTAAGAGTACACATTTTGAAGTCAATGTCTATTATTTTTCGTGCCCTACTTTAATCCAAGGATCTATATATTTCAACAGGGGAAAGATTCGGAAAAAACTGAGAAAAACGTGCTAACGTGATTTTGAATTTTAATCAATCACTTAAGTCCTTGAAAAGAAAATAAAAGTCCACCCCATTTTATATTCTCAAAACAAGCAACAATCATTTCCACTATAAAGCGCAATTTTTAACGTTTAGAGTGTATTTAAAGAGGCCTTTTGATTTTACTCAGTAAAATCCTATTCCCTATATTTGGATCATTAACTATGAAGGCGCGTTTAATATTTCAAGTGATTCTCAGCTTTCTAAACTAAAACAAACTGGCTTATTCAACAAATCAAGCTTTTAAAGCCCTTTTTTCATGCGTCTTTTGTTTTTCTTTTTTTCCCTTCTGTCTGCAGACAACCCCCCCCCCCCCTCTTTTATCAATGGAAGTGGGAGAAGATGGAAATAATTATAAATGTATATAACTTTATTTTTTCACAAATGAATGAAAATATTTTTTTATTGCTCTATCATTAATTCCGTTCTTAAGGACATATTAAAATTCATTTTTGATTCATTTTGGATTACTTATATTAATCGGTTTATAGAAATAAAAATATTTTTCTACTTCTTTTAATCAGAAGTTAGGAATAAAATCTTTCGCTTTCTTATTGATTTTTGATATTTTTCTAAAGTATGGATTTTGTTCTAAAACCGCTGGTGCATTTTAATAATAATTATTTGCACTATGTTTAAAAAGTAGAGAATGAGATTAAAATATTGTTCAATTAATCTATAATATTGTTACGAATCTGTGATGCTGCATCCCAGCATAACTGGTTCCATAGGAGGTCCCAGAGCTTGGTGACCATTTGGCGACTTTGGATATACCCGAAATTCGAGAATTTTCCCAATCCGTCCAGTAGGAACCGAGTTGCGCCTCGAACGTTCCTGATTGGTTGAGAGGCTTCTAGCCCCGCCCCCCTGATACCTATAAAAGGCGGCGGCTGCGGCTGCCAGGGTCGTCGTAGTCGGAACCAACGGTAAAGAACTGGCCTTCCAGAGATGAGCGGAGCAGCGACGGAGTGAAGCTAGTGCTGAACTAAGCTGTGTGCTACTGTCTGTAGTAGAGTCTGTTGTATGCTGTTGTTTTGTATGCTGCTGTGTAGCTGTTGTATGCTGCAGGTCTCGGCTGAAGATAATCGTCTTCTGGGCTGTATATAGTTGTCGTCTTTGTGCTGTCCTGTGTGTCTTCGTGTAAATAAACGTCGTTGTTTTATTTTCTACTACCGCCTGGTGATTGAGCGTTCTACACACCATATAACCCCCACTATCCAAACGAACTCCGGAAATTTTGTAACAATATTAACATAACGTTTATAATATATTTTAATTTATGATGGTGTGAAGTTTCGCAACGTTTTAATATTTATTATTTTTTTTCTAAACGCCGATTTATTTTTTAACGAATTTTTAAAATCAAGAAACTGTTTTGCCTATTCCCCACATACAGTGCAGCTCTGAAAGTTTCCATTTTATAAGTTTGCTTGCTGTCTAGGGACCTATTGCTTGATTAATAAAGTTTTGAGATAAAGTGAAAAAAAATTAAATTAACAACTGCAAAGTATATGATATGCATAGAAGAATAGTGTAGTTGTTAAATTGAGAGAAATGATCAGATTTTTACAATTTTAAGACGCAATAACATCTTAGATTTCTAATATCATTAAATTCAAACTGAATGGATTCTCAAGAAAATGATACTTAAGTCATATGTGAAGATTAAAATTAAACCTTGTATTAAGTATCTAAAAAAAAACGCAACAGATTAAGGCTTATTATTTATTTCTTGTTTTTTTCTGCTATAACTAATTCGAAACTTTTACACATATCAAAATTTAAAACCTATCCTAAAACATCTGATTCAGATTCTTTTTACTTCACTTTACATTTTTCACAAAAGCTATCTCTTATAAAATCAAATTAGCGGAAAGTTGGTTAAGAAGTGATTATACAACAAAATATTACTGTTGATTATGATAAGGTTTTTTTGAGGGCGATTATATTTTTTTCCTTTCAGATTTGGGAATTTCTTGTCAAGGATTTAATATTTACTTTTAAATCTTAATAAGTAAAGGAAACAGGATTTCTGAAAAAAAGAAACTATATTTTGCTTTCGTACGGCTAATTCGACTTTTTAATTTAACTGCTCTTTTTTAAACACAATTTTAAATTTTTTGTTCAGACTCCTTTTTTTCCAACTAGTTGTAAACTGTATAGGAATATTGTTTCTTTCAATACATAAGAATTCATTATAATAATATTTTTTTCGGAAAAAGGAAAAAATGTATTTTAACTCTCAGAAAATTAATTACAAAAACTTTTCGTATACAAATATGTAATTTCTTTAAAAAACGTATTTTTTAAAATAGAAAATAAATTCTTTAGATTACCTGGAATCAAACAGATGATTTTTTTCTGAAGTGTCTAAAATATGAATATGGTTTTACTAATAAATTCCAGAACTATATATATTTTCAAACTACTAACATTTTGCAACATATTATGCACATAAATCAATAGAGTTTCTTTATTCTTTCCCAAACCTGCGATTCTGTTATTTTATATAATAAAATTAATTTTAGTTGATACTCTTTCAGAATATAATTTTAATTTGTATGATGAAAAATAAAATAAAATATATAATATATTCATGTATTGGCATTTCCTTTTGTTTTTCTGGTTAATTTGATATTCTCAGATCATTACATTTTTCAGAAAAACTGATGCCCGCGTCCTGGCATAGGGGTAGCGCCTCTTCCCCATGATCTGGGCGTCCCGGGTTCGAGTACCGGTTTGGGCGTGGTTGTTTTTCGGGTTCTATCTGTGAGATGTGTGAATGCGCCCTCCTGTAAAAAGGGGTTGTGCAAGCGAATGAGTGATGTGTGAGTAGTGAAGTCGTACTCATGGCCCAAGATGGCCCTAGGATAAAAACAAGAGTCGCTCCACCTTAGACTCAAATCGGCTGTCTTCGAACAGCGGGCAAGTGTCATAAGAAACGACAAAACTGATTGGCAAAAAAGCTTATATATGTTTACTCCACCGCACCAAATTTTCATAAAATATAAGAGTGCATTTAAGAAAATGGAGTTTTTATAATCTAAATTGATTGATAAATAGTTTATTTTTTACAATTAAAATCAAAAGAAAAGATTTACTATATCAATACTAGAAAGCAAACCGGAATATAAAAGCAACTGAGAAAAAACTTTTTAATTAATAAGAATATTCTGGGCTATTGAATTGAATTTCAAAATACACCAACTGATTTATCCATTTATTCAAAATGCCTATTTGGCAATAATAATCCCTGATCTCACATGTACATATATGGACCCTGTTGAACATCTTTTTAAAGAGATTAATACTATCAAATCGACATAACTGGAAGTTTAAGGTTTGGTATTGATTCATAATTCGTTGTTAACAACCGATCACTGTTAAAAATTTCACAACCATTTCAATATAAATCATGTATAGCTTCAAAACGTGAAGTTAATCTCACTAAATTGAACTAACTACTAAACATGTTTAACTTCAGGAATTACAATAGATCATTAACTAGTTTCTTAATAAGACGAATACGTTCATAATATTAAAAAGAAAGATGATTTCATCTATTTCTTCATTTTTATAGAACATAATTGAAATTTTTGTAATCGAAAAATTTTATGCTTCTCTGGAATATGAATATCTCATTTTCGACTCCATTCGGAGAATATCTCATATCGGAAAGTGTCAACTGCAAGAAACTAAAGCTTTTAAGAAATAAAATTTTAGAAAATGAATAAAAATTCTCCATTTCCGAATAAAAACAATCTACATGAATAAAAAATAATGTGTCTGGATATAAAGAAAAAAAAATCTATCTTTCCAAAACAATATAAGAAAAAAGTTAACCCTTTACTTTTTCAATCAATATTATAAATACTGTAGAGTATTACAAACCTAGTAACAATAAATGCTATTTATCTATAAAAAGCACTCAACAGTTATTCGGCAAAAATATTATAAAAAAGTCAAGTTTCTTAGTGATTTCGAATTTAATTCTGTTATTCGCAGGAAATTGTTTGCAAAATTGTTGTTCGATGATTATTTTTTTTTAAATTTCCTTCTTCTTCAAAATTTCTATTAAATTCAAAAATATAAAATCTCATTGAAACAGAAAAAATTCCTCTCTTGAGCATTTTTTTCCAATACATAATACAATAAAGTACGCACAAAATATTTCTGTCCAATCGCTGTTAAGATCATAAAAATGTTTGTAACCTTATTTGAAATTAGAAAATTCTAATTCAATGAAAGGCCTCAGGAAAGAATACATATATGACAGCCTATACAAACATTTTTTTTAAAAACCAGGTTTAAAGTAATTCAAACAAAGCTCCTTCAGTTTTAATTCTGGTATCTGTATATAGAAAGTATCGTAATAAATTTCAATAGTTATTTGACGTCAATAAAAGTAAGAACAAAATCTTTTAAATATGACTAAAGAAATAACGGGTTTTTTTATCATGCAATGATACAAAAAAGAAGTCAACTGAGAATTCATACTTCTCAAACAGGAAAAATAGATAAATTTATTTAAAAAAATCAAATAAAATTTACATTTCTCCCAATTTTCTTTAGTATTATCAATTGAAGGCTAGTTGAGATACAGTTTCGAAGAGAAAAAAAATTGATGACAGACCTTGATGATTCTATTTTTGTAATTGAGAAAGAATTTATGATTATGCTGCGATTATGTGGCAATCTGAAGGAAAAAAAAACCTTTTAACCCCGCATAATTTATAGCAAAGATAGCGGAGAGAAATTTATAATATCCATAAATATTTAAAAGCTAGATATGTTTTATTGACTTCGATTTTATCGATTTTTTTTACGCACCTTGAGAATGAATACTTCTCTTTGATTGGATTTCTAGATTTGAGAGGACGTTACGGAGTTCTTGAACAGAAGGTTCTTAACCTCCGGACATAACAGGTGAATAAAATAAGGGCATAGCAATGTGATTACTTAATATGTTTTTTAGATTCGATTCCATATGGAATCAAGGAAAATCATTTTTATATTTTATAAAAGAAATGAAATATCCTTTAGTAAAAACTTGCATAATAAATAACATTCTATCGTATTATGTGTTTTAATCAAACGTTTAGCAATCTAATTTTCTTCTCTATATATCACTAGCATAAAGTTCCTTTTGTTTTCATACACTTTTATTTAGTTTGTTTCATTTCTTGTGAAGATATAATACTGCAATCATTTTCCCTCCTCTTTCTTAAAAGTGAGTTTTGTAATTTTTTATACTTTTATGTTTCCTGTCATAAAAATAGGTTTTATTATTTTCAAAATTTATTTATCTATGATCTATTAATTTAAATGAATTTTTTATCCAATACCAAAAATGGATTTGACACTGAATTTAACAAATATTTTTTAATGAAAACTTATAATGTCAGTAATAATGAATTGCAAATTAAGAGTGTAAAGGATAAGTAAATGAATAAAAGTGAAAAGAAATTAAGAGTGCAATGAATAAGATATTTACTCATTTACTTTACTCAGTATTTATGTAATATTCAGTTATTTCTTGTTCAATTTTTTTAGGAAAACTTTTTAACATTTTTATGGCATAATAATTAAAGAAAGAAAACTGAAATTGCTTTGAATTTCTTTTTTAATTTATATTGTAAATATATTTCCCTTATTATTTCTAAATTTGATTAAAGTTGGAAAGATTCAGCTTGTTTCACTAATTAATAATTTTCGTAATAATAAGTGCAACATTTGCAAAGATGGAGTTTTGCAATATATTTTTAACCCATTTCCTGACGAGAGAAAGTTCTGAAATTTTGTGCACTCTTTTGCTTTCGGTTTTTGTTATTTTCATAAATTATAGGTTACTAGTTTATCAAAATATTCAATTAAATTTTGAATTCTCACCAATGATAATTAATTGCCTGGTGCTGTATTTTAAGAAAATTTCGTTGCAATATTCGGAAATATTTATAAAAATGAATTATAAATTGATGATTAAAAATGAGAAAATTATTAAAATAAAATGAATTAATTTCTAGTTCATTAGCAGCAATATGTTTTGAGAAAAAAATCTTACTATACATTTTTTTTTAGTAATCATATGTTCAATATACGATTATTTTAGAATTTCTTTTTACAAAAAAATGTCGGCACAAAGTATTTTTTTACCGACACAAAGTAGTTTTTTACAAAGTATCACAAAGGTATTGCAAAACTTATAGAGAAAGAACTTTTTAAGGCAAGCCTATATCACTAATTAAACATTCATTGTATCTGTTAGTTCATTGCGCTGCCTGAATCATTAAATGTAATTCTTTCTAAAATGTTAGAAGAAACATTTTGGACGATATATATTTAAATCTTTATTAAAAGTCCACAAAATGATTTTTCTCGATAATATTTCAAAAAAAATTCACCAGCTAAAATTCTAAAAATATCTTTTACAAATATCACGCATTTTTTAAAAATTATGACAGTTTTTTAAAAAAATATTTTCATACCGAAATCAGACTTTATAATTTTGCAGTTCCACTATAAAATTTAAGTCGTTTCTAGAAATAGTAGAGATAGATCAATAGAATCTCTAGACTAGATAGAATAGAGCAGGTGTAATGAAAACTAATTATGTGTTTTTCAAAAAATGGAATCTGAAATTCTTCCTTCCGAGGAAATCAAACTATGCAAAAGTATTTAAACTAAAATGAAACACACACAATTTCGCAAGCTGACGAGCTGGTCGTCAAATGTAGCTAGCATCAAATAAAAAATAAGTATCACCTCTATTGAAATCCGTAACCTTTCTATTCCATCCCCGAATTTTATTCCTTTAATAAAACCTAAACAATCATGTCCAATTCCATTTTAAACTTAGATAAATTACCTTATTTCGTACTTAAAGGAAGTAAAAAAAATCATTAAATTTCATTCATCATTTGTTAAGTAAGGAAAATATGATAGAAAATGCATATGTGAAGAACGTTTACTTTGAAAATAACTTAATTGTTTTTAATACTACTGACAAATAAATAATTAACCTTTGTTAATTCAACTTGTTTTATCAGCATTTCTTTTTCTCTTTGTTTGTCTTTGTTCCGTAATTTGTTTACACCGAGTTTATTAAAGGACAAAAGAGCCCCAACTAAATTTCCTATTTTTTCCACTCTCTGGCTGGAAGATACTTAGATACTGCAGTTGAAATTCTAAAAAAAGAGAGTTACTACTTTAAAAGAACTAAAAGATATAAATAGCGTCCTTAACTTAAGTATTCTTTTACTGCTTTTTCATGAATAAATACATGTTAAATGAAGAGGCTTTAAGTTTAAAGTGACTGAAATAACGATTGAGAAAATAGCACACTTAACAGCAAGTAGATGTTAACAAATGCCATCTGTAAATACTTCATAAATGTCCATTTTATGGTCATTAAATGTCTTTTGGAATGACACGTGAAATATTAAATTATATATTAGGACATGGAGTTTATTTTTACAGTTTTTTTTTTTTTTTTTTTTTTACATTTGCTGAAGCTAAAAATGACGTATATCATCAGTAATATCTTTGAATCGATTAAATATATAATAATTTATTTAATCTTTTCTATTTTAAAAAGTTTTATTTGTATCACAGCTGTTTTTCTTTTATGAATTACCTTCTTCTTTTAATTTTAGTTATTCAATATATCATTAAATTTTTTCTTCGAAATTAATAATGTGTAACCAAAAAGTCAAGGGACCCATTATTTATTTTTAAATTTATGAAAATTTACAAACCTAAGCTTGTTATCTTATATTGAATATTAGTAATCTTTAGCAATTAACTGATTTTTCGGTTATGTTGTCTGAGTTTAATTATAATGTCTAATTAAACGTAGTTTAATTTATGCACCTATCTTTAATTTACACCCAAAAATATGTTTAATTAAAGTGTTGATTTCCATTAAATCACATATATATTTCTTTAATGATTACGATTTCTTCAAAGTGGCATTTTTAAGCATCAAATTCTAAAAGATATGTTATTTTAATAGAGTTATAATGGTTCTGTTTTTTGTGTCATAGCGTTATATATCTGGAAAGCATAGAACCTTTAAAAATATAACTGCTTGAATATTTATCTCTTAATTGCATGCTGTTTTTTGGATTTTTGAAACTTCACGTTCTTATTTTTCAAACAAACTGCGCAAATTAATAACCAAATCTTTCTTTAGCTCCCAACAATAGAAAAAATTAATAAAAATGATCTTTTATTAATTAGCGAATAAATATTTTATGAAAAAATTACAGAATTTGAATTTTATTACAACGATGGAAATTCATTGTTGAAAGTTAAGCAGAAAATATTTTTTAATTGTCGAAATTCAGGAAAAAATAAACTAACACCATTAAAAGGATACTATTTAAAATTTTAAAATGGTAGAAAAGACATTTTTGTGCAGTAATATTTTCCGTAGTTATCGTTGTAAAACGTCCAGAACTTAACTTTTCATAAATTAAATTTCAATAAAGTGCACATTCACAAATTACAAAATAGATTAATGCAAAATTTTGGAAATCGAATTCAAGCGGTCTGTTGTGCACAGTACCATCACAGACAGAAAATGTACAAATGCATTCTTTTTATAATTAGTAGAGGTAAAGCCGAGAAATTAAATATACAGAAGAGTGGGGGGTTTAGTTCAATTATATTAAAATTGTGTTGCTTTACTTATTCGAAGCTGCTTGAAATCTACCCAGGAACTGACGTTTAGATTTTAAACTATGGTCAAATAACCAGGACGTCACCTGAACTTACATCATTTTATAACCTCAATAATATACCAGCAAGAGGATTATTGACATTCGAAAGATTTAACGTGTAACATTTAGAACTGGGCCTCGATCCCGAGATTCTGCTGCCAGATAGTTCTAAGCCCAGAAATTCTTTAAGATAATAAAGATAAAGATAATTACCATTCTATCATTAAAATGTACAAAATTCACAGTCAATGGAATAATTTTACTGAAATTCTGTTGAAATTCAGACGTTTAACCAAGCTTTAAATATATATCTTTTTTTTGGTTAAAATTATAGCTCGCTTATGCAAAGTACATTAGCAAAAGCACAATTTATCAATCAAATAAAAATATTGGGTGATTTTTTTTCTGTATTTTGGACAAAATGGAATAATGAAAAGATCAAAAAAATTCCCAAAAAATGGCTCATTTTAAAAACTGGGGAAATAGAAATTACTAATCTCATAGTAAGTGATACAACTATAATGGAAAGTAAAATTGTTTACAAGGTGATTAGAATAATATCAAAGATGTTTTCAGTAAAGGAATTCTTATTTAGTGGCATAATGATATGAAAACTAGAAGCCCAGAAAAAAAAATTCTAAAAGTAAAGTTTTGCATTGTTTGTAACTGGATGGATAAACTCGTAACGATTCTTAGCTCTGAAGTCTGTATAAAATATCAAATTTTGTAGAATTTATTTTAACAAGCATTATGTGGTGCACTTGACTGGAACTACAGCAGAATACAGACTAATTCTTTGACAAATGAACTCTCTTGAATTCCAACAAATAGTATTTTGTAATGAAATATGTGTCAACTTTCACTATTTCTCAGAAGAAAAGAAGGGATATAGCTAAATATATAAGGCGGGACATTTTTGAAATCTTGCTTTCTCCGAAAAAAAAAAACATCCACAAAATAATATTTTAAATGCTGAGCAAATCTTCCATTTTTAAAGGTTTTCTGAGATTTATTTCAAGGATGCATTCTTTTATTTTTCAATTCTGCCATCTCAGTCAGCTATGTTAAAAGTTTGTACTTACATTATGATTATTATGTTCAATAAATGTTTTTCTATCGAATAAAAAATGTCAAACTGTCATGTTTACTATTATTGTTTTGTATTGCTTTTTAATCGTATATTATTAATTAATAGAGGTTTTTTTTATTAATAATGTATAATTATTATTTATTATAATTCTTTTTCAGTTTCATAATATTTTATTTTTTGTTTAATAAATTCTATTTTGTTCATCAATACTTTTATTAGAAGTTAGAATTTAAAATACAAATTACAGATGAATTCGTTTTTTCGACGTTTTGCTAAAAATCGTTTCAATTCCAATTCATTCTCCTGAAAAAAACTCATAAAATATGTGGAAATGATAGACAATGAGTTATTACCAAGTAAACAAAAGTTTCCATGAAAACGAACACATAAATTACAAATAAACATTCGTGGATTAAGAATTTCCAAGAATCTCAAAAGTAAATAACTTTTCAAGCAAAAAGTCATAAATTAAATCAAGCAAATGTAAAAGAGGGATGATTAACTATCTCACAATGAAAATAAAATTCATAAAATTCGAACTGATCTCAACAAATGCACCGTGAAATAATTCGAAAATTATCTTATTTTCCTTAGAAGTTTTGATTTATCACAAGAATTCTTTCAGTTTGTTAATTTTATGCAAGGATTCTCTCTAGAAGAACATAAATCTTCTTAAGAGAATTATCAATAATACAAAGAACAATATTTTTCACCTTGGAAGAAGATGTTTGAATTTAATATTACAGGAAAATTTCGAATGTTGCTTTGCGGTGTTGCGAATCATTAAATTGAATGAATGAAAATACCCCTCTGCGTATTGCCAGCAATGAATAAATAATTCTTTTTGTTCATGTTTGAAGAATTTTTTGTAGTTCTATATTTAGTATAAAACATTTTTATATAGTACCAGTTAATATGCTCAACTTTGACTGGGATTAAAATAATTTCATATCTATTATCTAAAATTAGAGATTAATTTTGAATTAAATATTATAACATATAAAATCCATTTATCGTCTGAAGCGTATTTTAAATAAAATGAGAATATCAGTTGAGCCAGACGGTTTTTAAAATCTGCTTATAAATAATTTTCTTCATTATTTATTAATATTTATTATGCAATTATTTCTAATTTTGTTAACAGTGCATTTGGCGACTCAAATTAACAAATTTTATCGAACGATCAAAACAAATTAGAAGTTTTTCAAAATGTGTGTCCGAATTAAAAGATTGATTGATGGAAAGTGTTTTTAGCTGTGCATTGTAAAACACACAGAACCTAATTATTTATATTTCACGATAAGTGAATAAATAATAGTTAATAGACTTAAAATCTCCCCGTCGTAAGTGCATAGTGTACCTAAAATTGGTCCTTATGGATGGATTGGACAATAGTAAATTATCAAATTTTATCTGCTTCATTTTTTATAAATTTTATTTTATAATTTAAAAATTTTATATTTCAATTTCTTAAAATCTATCAGCTATTGAATATTATTAGAGACTGTATCGTTTCCTCTACTTTAATGTTAGAACCTTTAAATAATAAACCAAACTAATTCATCTGTAAAATTTTCAAAAATATTTTTTTTTAAATTTACGCCTTTATTCATTTTTTTCAGCGCTTCATTTTATTTAATTTTATTCATTATATATTTCCTTATTATATATTTTATTTATTATATATTTCATTCTCATATATTTTATTCTTTATATATTTCATTATTATATATTTTATTCATTATTATAGTGTTTTATTTTAGCTAAATAATATTCTAGACACAGAATTAATCCAACCGTCTTTTTTTCCTCAAAGTTTAAAAATAAATATGACAAATATTGCGGAAGAGATGACAGCTATTAATAATAGTAATAACTAACTCCATAAGGCATAAATATCCTGTAAATCTTTCTGTTTAAGACTTGACAAGCAGTTCCGTAAAAACTGACAGTGACATATAGTTCTTTTCATCAGAAAAGAAACTTCGTTTTCTATATGTGCATATAATGGATCTATTTTTAATGTCAGTATATGACAGCAAAATTTTAGCAATAAAGTGAACAGTATTTATCTCTTGCATTTTTCTAGTTAGTTGAATTAGGTAATAATGTGAATTCTATCTTTTTGTCAATAGATTAAAAATATCCTAAACGGGAAGAATTTTATACATAGTGACTTTAATTTAATTTGTCAACAGTATACTAAAGAGATTTTCTTCAGGGAAGCTTCTGATAATTAAATTACATTTTTATAAGCCCCGAAAATAGCTGGAATATTAAAAGTACCATTCTTTTTTGAAGACAAAGATTTTTACTCACAGTAGTCAACTCATACTCAGTATTATTTTATTTTAAACAATAGTATATAGTATATAAATAATTATTTTATATTATTTAATAGGAAAAATATTTGTTTAAGCAATTATTTGTATTTTTTTCAAGTCTAAAATTCTTTTATAAGCTGAAATGTTTCTGCTTAAATTACTTTGAGTAAATATTTTTCGAAAAAAGTTCAATGCATATCATTAGTAACTTCAATGATGTGATTAGAGTCCGTACCGCCTGATGCATAATATAATTTTTTCGCTCCCAGTAGCCATCATTGGTTTAACAAATGCAAATGTCACCAGTGACACAGGTTTATTGTTTCTATCTTTTTCAGAATTGGGTTTAAAATGTGATATAAACAGTTTTCTTTATACAGCAGGTCGTAAGACTTGTTTGCTCCTCCAGTCTCCTTTCGTAAGTGTGCCATTGAGTAAGTATTCTATTAAAATGGACCATGGAAAAGGGATTTTAGAATACTGTGTCTTGGTGTTTAAAAATGCTTCATTTATATTTCTTATCCTCTAATCATGCTTCAAGAGGGTGATATTAGCCAGAAAGCAAATGTGTAATTTCATAATGAGACACACATAAAAATAAGTTAACCCTTTAAAGGGCAATTTTTTTCTAGTCATATTATGTTAAAATATTTTGAGACTTGAAATTAGAATAAGAAAAGGGATTCATTTAGGTTATTAGATAAATTTAATAAATTAATTAATTTGGTTAATTAATAATTAAGTAACAAATCAAGACGCATCAATTTGTGTAAGATAAAGAACTGAATCATCTAAGTTTCTGTCTTTCTAAAAAAATTTGTCAGAACTTATGCCAACCTACATAATTTCATACAAAAATTGATAAATTTGGTGGGAAGCATACTTCCCAAGGCCCTAGAAGGGGTTAAATAATAAATATAAATAAGTTGCTACAAATAATTTCTGCTCACAGTTTTATTAGGTCAACAAAAGTATATAAATTTTTCATTATTCTTACACTATGAAACAACATTTCACTGAATGAGCTGAATGAGTTTTTAGCTCTTATTCAATTATTTTCCTATACGATGTATATTCAAAGAAAAAGTATTAAAATTGTAAAAAAAAAAAAATCAATAAATAAATCGAATTCGAGATTTTGTCTGATATTCGGTGAGGGGTGGGTGGATGCCAACTCAGCCGTAGTCCTAGTCATCTGATCGTGGTTCAAAATTATCAGGTCAGTACTAAAATAGCCCTAGTATTGTTTTAAAACAGAAACTCTAATATAATTAAACTATGCTAAACTTATCAGATATCCTCATTTAACATCTTCCAGAGTCTGAAAAATACGTTTTGGGAATTATGTTTGTATGTCTCCCTTTCTGTCTATCGATGAACATGATAACTCAGAAATGCCATGATCTAAGCGGATGGAATCTGGTATTGCAATTTAGGTAAATTGATTCACAGTTTTGGCATTTAAAAAGGAGATTAAAATTTTAAACCATAACTATCAAACGATAAAGCACATATCAGGCTGTACTTGTGCATGCCTATAAGCACAACAACTGAAAAATTCAATAACTTAATGAAATTCGATATGTGATGTTATGATTACAACTGTACTTCCGTAACAAACCTTGGTTTAAATCGGAGGGAAAAAGGCGTGCAAAAATCTCCGATTTCGTACCAGAAAATGTTGGTACATATATATTAATATCATAACAGTGATTAATCATAAAAAAATTCCCATTTACCACAAACTAGATTCACAAAAAGTATTGATTTCAATATTTCGTAATTGTTATTTGCAATTGGCATGTGATTATTACAATAGAACTGGTTTTCGTTAATATACAGCGAAGCACACAACTCTGAAATAAAAATCTGAGCATTGGTGGTATTCGCAATCTTGCTTAGTTTTATACGTTAGGAAAAAGAGACACCAGTTTTATTAAAGAACATGCAAGGAAGTTTTGGATCAATAATACACCCCCATTAATTTTTTTTTTCAATAATTGACTTATCTTTTATCTTGAGTTTAGTCTCCTCAAAATGAGGAAAGAATTCTTGACTCTTGATTAAATATCACATAATCAGAATTATGTTAGAAAGTTAGAGACATTTGAATCAGTTCTCATCTATACTTTGTTGACCATATCAACAAGTTCAAGTTAAACGTACGTACGTTAAACTTGCACTTAAAAGTACGTATAACAACGTTGAAACGTGCAAATGGCGTGGAAATTGCAACACTGAATGCTTAATTTGGCTGTGTCCTTATCACAAGGCATGGTTCTAAATTATGAAGTCCATATCCGCTTGATTATGATATGCACAAATTATTTATCAAAATAAATTAATTCACAAATTAAAAAAAAGTATTTAAGTTAGGTTGTTTATGTAAATCGTACAAGTAATTAGTTTTAATTTTGTAACATATATGAACAATAGATTTAAATGAAGTAGCATAAGTGATGAAATGTATTCTGCAATTGGATAATTGTAATATATTTTCTTTATTATTTGTTTCTGCGGTTTAGTTTAATTCTCAATTTTTTTAAAAAGCACTTAAGTTAGGCTGTTTATATAAATCGTACAAGTAATTAGTTTTAATTTTGTAACATATATGGACAATAGATTTATATGAAGTAGCATAAGTTATGAAATGTATTCTGCAATTGGATAAATGTTATATATTTTCTTTATTATTTGTTTCTGCGGTTTAGTTTAATTCTCAATTTTTTTAAAAAGCACTTAAATTAGGCTGTTTATATAAATCGTACAAGTAATTACTTTTAATTTTGTAACATATATGGACAATAGATTTAAATGAAGTAGCATAAGTTATGAAATGTATTCTGCAATTGGATAATTGTTATATATTTTCGTTATTTTTAGTTTCTATGGCAACATCATCACACTCTTCAAAAAGATGTTCCATAGACCTAATACTATGACTTCAGTTATCTCTGATAAATAAATATATATTTATCTGTTTTTTATACTGTATGCAATCTACGCAGAACTATATTATGTTAAATAATGCGTAATAAAGTCAATAATAAATGTGAAATATTTTCCCTAATACTCCGCTAGCACGAACATATACTTGAATTTATATGTAAATAAAACATTTCCAGTTTCCTACATATTTTTAAAAACACTGTACAAGTATTTTATGTATCTCATTGTTAAAATATTACATTCCTTTTGCTTTAGAAACAGCTTATTTATATTTATTCAGTCCTGACCCTATTTCCGAAATTCTTCTAAAAATATTTCCCCATGCAGATATTATCCATAAAAATGTGGAATATAGCTTTTTTCTCCCACATTTTCAAAAATTGTTTACCTCTTTGCGCATAACCATCTTAAGGTAAGTACCAGAAAGAAATAAAGCGATTTAACTTTTACTCATATACAATATCGCTTTAGGCGTTTTCAAGCATTATTGTTTCTAAAAGTGGATATTTTATAGAGATTTTTTTTACAGATTTTCGCATAGCTTTGAAAAAAAATATACTTTTAGCTATTAAATACCTTTGCGATAAATTTTGAAAATGATGCTGATTTAGAAAATATTTGTTTATAGTTCAATTGCCCTTAAGTTAAAAAAGTCTCTCTCTAGATGCTTATATTTTGTATTATGCAAAGAGAAACTTTAGAAGCATTTTTACCCATGGCTCTATATTTTGATAAAACAGTTTTCCACACTAGGCATATATAAGAAAAAGAAAGTGCTCAAAAGAAGATTTAACGGAGTTATTTCTCGTTTATCTAATAAAATTGGACAATTGAAAGATAAAATTTACTGATCGTCAAAGAATTGTTGCTTATAATAGTGCGAATAAATTATTTTGAATTTCAAAATAATCCTTTATTTTTGCTTTGTATTTTTGATGTCATAATTTAAATTCTGAAAATTGAACTTCAATTTTCATTTTCATTTTTTGCAAGACCTTAAACTTTATTTATTTAATGTTATTTCCCACCTACATTAGAATCTTTCGTGCGCATTACCTTTATAAGAATAAAAATGTCTGATTTGTATAATGCTGCATTTAATATTATTAATTCATTGGAATTATTTTTAGGCTATGTTTTTTTATTTATATTATGAAATTTAAATTATTTATATTATTTAGGTAATATTGTTTCATTACATAAATGATAGCTATATTAATGTTTATAAATATCTTTGTCCTAAGAAAACAGTGCATCTTATTATTTATACTATTATCATTATTATTATGTAGGAATATATTCTTTACAGAAAATAATAATTCATAAACTGTCCAAAAATCAAAATTTCAGCAATAAATATTTACCACAAATTATTTGTATATATCTCATTTAAAAAAAAACTGAATTAATGTTCCATTTTTGAATCAATTACATTCAATGCTAATCTTTTTTCCAAAGGACTATCTTTAGGATGAATTGAAATATTTAGTTTACTAAATTCCTTAGTTAAAAGATACGGAGAGATTCCTTAGTTAAAAGTTTTTACGAAATTTATTTTCCTACCGAATACATGGATTTTATTATTTTTTTAATCACGGGGGCAACTAAAACGAGACATAATAAAGTAACGAGACTGAAAGAGTAATATTGTCGATTTCACTGTTTGGAGATAAATTGAATGAACATGAGATGCAGAGTCAGTACCAATGTTCGAATTTGTGAGATCATGTACTTGCTCGTTGGATTGTTTTCGTACATTGTTTATTTTGTAGTATGTTCTGAAAATGTGTGACATTACTTATGAGCAAAGTTTTACAGCGAAATTTCATTTTAAGTTTAAGCACAGTGAAATTTTTGCAGAGCTATGCCGATTGCCGATATTGCTGATTCGGTGACAAAAACGCGCACTCATTTCGATGGCCAGGAAGTCTTCCGCCATATCGAACCAAGTTTCTCTCGAAACCAAGTTTGTACCTCTAAGCCAAACAACAAACTTCAGCATTACGTGATTTCCCAAGTCAATTTCTTTGATGGAGACAATTACAGAAACTTTTGCAGGGTATTAGTAGAGATATGGACACGATATTTTATCGTCGGAAACCAAAAGCACACTAATTTGCTTTTTTGATGACCAGGAAGTCTTCCATTAAGTTTGTACTTCTAGGCCAAATAGTAAAATCCAGCATTGTGTGATTTCTCAAGTCAATTTCTTTGTAGGAAGAAATTTGAGATTTCAAATTTAATCGAATAAAAATTATTGATAAATCAATTTATTATTGCATCCTTATACCTTGTACATCCACCAGCTATGTTTAAAAACCTACTTGCATAATAATTTGACAATTCTAGAATAAAATCAGAAAGAACAAGAAATGGCAATAAAAGTAGTTTGAAGATACATTGAAAATAAGACAAACCCATATATGATGTAATAATAATGAAGCATACCTTAAGAAATAAAGACTGCATGTGTGTGACAAAACCTAAATCACCATAACAAAAATTTGTTTTGTTTTCATTAATATCTCCAGTCAAATGGGGAGCACAGTTGTTTAAGATGAAAAATAATATTAATTACTGTATTTACCTCTCTTCAAAATGATTGAAGTTTAAACCATATTGGAAAATTTATGAATTATATATATATATATATTTAGCCTTCAAGATGAAAAAAAGTATTAAAAGCAAAAGAATTATTAAATGTCTAAGTTTTTTTGTTTTGAAATGTGGTTTTTTGGATAATGTTGGATTGGAGAAAAGGAATATTTATTAAATTTTCCATAGTGTATTAATTTTCAGTTATATATAAGATGTATGGCTATATTCTTGAACAATGTATAATCAATCATTGCATCTTATTTGCTGAGTAACACTAAAAACATTTTTTATTCATTTTTATTTAATTGCAATTCTTTTATATTTGAGTGTAAGAAATATTTGATGTATTTCTTATTTATTTCTTAATGAATCCGAGTTCTGTAATTTTGTTCAGTTGTGTACTCTGAATGACAAAATATCATTTTAATATTTTTAGCATTTAATTAGCAGTAAATCGAATAATAATGATTCCATTTAGATTGCTTCATCTAGTAATAAACCCGAAGAAAAATTTATTTTAGGTAATATAGTAACGTTAATATTAATGAGCTATGAAATATAGTAGAAACCAAAAAATAAAAATGTAACAAAATAAAAAAAAGCTTTAAAAATAAGTTTTTATTTCTGTAATAAAATTAGAAGATTATTTTTAAATCATAGACATGGGCATCGAAAAAAATTCGTATGAACATGAGCTGCTAAAACAACATTATAAAATAATTAAATTACAATAAACATTAAAACAAAAAGAAAGATAAACTCTAAGAACTTATTAAAATATTTTAAAAATCAATTTAAATTTGAATTATCTTATAATATTTTTAAAAATCTCCAAACTTTTATTTTATTTTAACTCATATTTTTGCTTAGAAAATTTTATGCCTACATTAATAATGTTGCTTATATATTTTGCAGGGAATATACCAAATCAATATCCAACTAGACTATTATTTGATTAATCTGTTTTCTGGTAACCCAGTTTTAATATTTGATTAAATTATTGTATGGTTAACCATTTTATTGGAATAAAATTACTTATATTTTCTTATATATTTTTTCTCTCGAATGTTTACTACAATCAAACGTACTTAAAACATTTATGTTATGAGTTGTTTACTGTCTCCTTTAAAGAATGATTAAGTTGCAGTATCGTGACACAAAAATAGTTTTATTCCGTAAATATACGCTAGAGGAAGGGCAGTAAAAATTATATCTTGTTTTCGCGATGATCTGCATGAAGGATATTAACAGACCATAAAAGTCTTTTTCCTATAAAAATAAAATCCAATGATTCTGTTTAGATGCTTCTATAGGAAATTATTTTTTTAAAGCAAAAGTTATGGATAATATCTGTTTTCAGATATGGAGATATGTTTTCAGATATTTATATGTTTTATGTTTATTTATATGTTTCAGATATTTATATATATGTTTTCAGATATTTTTTTCTTGTTATAAAAATTAACTTACATTATAAAAACATTCCATATTTGCTTTTTTTTTCTGACAAAGCAGTTTTTTGGAATCAGGGATTTGGAACATTTTCTTATGCATTTTATGTCCTACTACCTAAAGAATTAAAATTAATAGTGAAAATGAGAAAATAAATACAAAAATTTTAAAAATACGTTTTTATAAGCGTATCATAGAATTTTGTAAAAAAAAAATTCAGGAAGTTCTGATAATAAATACGTAAAAGCGAAAGGCTGCGCCGGTGTCCTGGCCTAGGAATAGTGCGTCTTCCCCGTGATCTGGGCGTCCTGGGTTCGAGTCCTGGTTCAGCCATGGTTGCTTTTCTCCTGTGAGGTGTGTGAAAAAGACTCCCCCGGTAAAAAGATATTATGCAAGTGAGTGTATGAGTGTTATTTTCTCATGAGCTGAAAGTCAGATTTCTGCCGTCTGGTGCTCAGGGCGCCTTACCCTCAGCATCTACTGCTCACCTTTTCTGTGGAAACTCGAATAAATCATAATTAGCAACTAAAGGTTGTCTAAGAACATTGTAGTTTTAGACGCATTTATGAGTATATTGCACTTTAATTTTTTTTTAAATTATAGCTTAAGCTTTTTTTCCCTTCTTTTTCATGGTAGTTATTTTTGGGATATTTTCTTTGTTTCAGCTCCTCCTGTTGTTATTGATAAGTTTTGACATTCAAAACTAGTACTTTTAATTAAAAGATTGTCTTTAAAACCTTTAAAATTTTATTATTTTTCTACTCAAGAGACTTTATTGTATTTAATATTTCATTATCTGTGAAGATTAGGAAGGAAAATGTAGGTATGGAAGAATAGAATTTGTCTTAGAGCATTGAATGCAGCATAAATAGAATTTTGAGAGTGAGAATATACACCTAAAGACTATTTGTTTGGAATATTAATTAGAATTTTAATTAATTTAAAATTAAATATGATTTTGGCCCCTTTATGGAATTACTGATGACAAAAAAAGGCAGAAAAATGATTTTTATACATTTTAGATTAAAATAGTATCTATTTAATAATACCAATTACGTTTTAACTCGATTTTCCTTGAATTTCGACAATTTTTAACATTTATTTTTTTGTTTAGTTTTCAACAATACATTTCATTGTTGAAATGATATTCAAACAGCCTTAAACTATTTAATCAAATATACGTCTTTGGTTGTTGAAATCTATAGAAAAAGGAGTTTGGTTATTATATACATAGTTTATAAGCTTAATCAGAAAGGTAAGTTCCAGTAGCGGAAAAGACAACGTGCAATTAGAAGATGGAATTCCCGGAAGTCATAAAATTATGTTCATAATGGTATGCTGATGCGATTAGATTCAATTTTATAAAATTACTGAGGCTATTGAAATAACACGACTATAAGATATGTCATGATTGGATGATTAAAATTAATTTGTAGAGTCAAGATCATAAAAGATTTTATTGAAATGAAATATAACCAATAGTCCTGATAATTCTGCTGATTCATCAAATCAGGTAGCCGCGAGTCCTCGAATCAGTTGACATTTGAGCTCTTTTATCTATTTTATGATACCTTCGAACCTTGGGATTAATGAAATTTCCATCAGTGCCAACTTGTGCAAGCCCTGAATTTTCAATTGCGATTTCTCAGAGCTCTAAGACGAAAATTGTATGATTTTTCTCATAATTATTATTCTTACTATTTGAATTCTTTTATCTATTTTATGAGATCTTAGAGACTTGAGAGTAATGAAATTTTCACCAATGCCAACTTGTGCAAGCCCAGAAACCTTAATTGCGATTTCTCAGAGCTCTGCATGAAACGAAAACTGCATGGTTTTTCTCATAATTATTATTCTTACTATTTGAACACTTTTATCTATTTTATGAAACCTTCGAGATTTGGGATTAAGGAAATTTTCATCAGTGTCAACTTGTGCATGCCTAGAAGCCTCAACTGCAATTTCTCAGAGCTCTATGACGGAAATTGCACGGTTTTTCCTCATCATTATTATTCTTACTGTTTCATTTTTATATTTTAACATCTTAAGTCATTGCAATTGCTTAGTAAATAAGTGATTTAACGTGGTAAAGCGAATTTCTATTCAAAATTTTAAATGATTGTCTAAACTTAACAAATTATTCTATAATCCCCCCTCCCTATTTTTATGATAGTCTCTAAGAAAAATGATATGTTAGATAAGAGCAAATTTCAAAAATTCTGAATATTGAACAGTGCTGTATAAATAAAATAGTAAGTTCCAAATAAATGTATCTTAGGAATAGTGCTTTTAAAAATAAAAGATCGTGCATAAAAAAGAACTCTAATATCTAAGAAATTTTCTGATCTAATATAAGGCTAATATTATCTGGGCCTAATAAAGGGTTAATCATCGCGAAACAAAATATGAGCTTCGTTTTTTTTAATACAATTAATATTTCATAATTATTTTACATTTTACATTTAATTCTGCGATATACTAATTATTTTGAAAGAAACCAATAATTTTATTGATAAACCAATGCATTTCTGGAGAAATAAAGAATTTTTATATCTAGCACAGTAGAAATTTTGTTATTCAGATGAATAACCAATAATTTATTTCAGAAGGCATCTTTCGCAAATATGCCGATGGAAGCATTAGTTATTTCAAATGAGTGCGCATAATGGTACGTTATTCAAAGAAGAAGCATTATTCATTGAGACAACACGCATTATTTGAATTCGATGAAAAATAACCTCATTTTCAAATTTTATGCAAGTAGAAAAATTTTATCAGCTTACAAATGAAAAATCCATTCCATCTATTTTTTATAATTACATTGAAGAATGACATTTATTTCAAGGAATAGAGATTGATGGCTATAAGAATATAAAATTAGAAGGTAATGCACTTTAAATTATTCACAAAAGAGAGATAAGATATATAATGCAAATAAAGTTCTAATTTTTAACAAAAAATAGAAGTTTTTATAATTTTTTTTCACTGTTTTTGGCATTATTGAAAAATTCATTTCGCTTCAAGTAATAGAGTTTAAGGATTATTACTATAAACTTCGAAAACAATATATTTCAACTTTTCGCACAAACTCATAAGGAAATAATAACACAAATGAAATTTCAAGTTTTATCCAAATATTCAAGATTTAAAGTTTTAAATAAAACACCTACAGTAACATGTTTGATTTTAATGAAGCATTATATTTTTTTCAGGGAAAAGAGATTGCCGTTAATTAGGATATGAATTAAAAAAAACAACAAAGAGAAGAGATGCAATGCAAATGAAATTTCTAGTTTCATTCAAGTATTCAAGATTTACAGTTTCAAGTAAAGGAATAAAAAGAGCCAATAATTAGGTACAAACTTTAAAAAACAGCTTGTTTCAAAATAAATAAATAAATAAAATAGAAGAAAATTTCAACCGCCAGTATTTATTGAATATTTTATTCCTTTTATCAATCATATGTTTTAGCTATAAAACAATAGTAATATAAGAAAATATAACTAATTAATGTTAATATGCTTTCTGAAAAATATTTGCTATTTCTGGCGAATTTGGGGACAAAAATCGAGGTATAAATATGTATTTTATGGTGAAATCTATATTAAGATTCTAGTCCACAAAGGCTTTCCAGAAATTCTTTATTCTCTGATGGAGACTATATAAGAAGAGGAGCGCAAACAATTGTGAATTTCTCTTTTTGGAATGCTTTTAGCAGAATGGACTCTCTAGTTGTTTGTGCTCATCTGTTTTCGGTTTAGCGATTTGATGTTAGAGTGTATTATTGATCTTTGCAAGTACGCTTCGGCTATGTTTCACCCTTGTGTTTTATGTTTTATTATAGAGTAAAGCGTCGTTATTCGGTATCGAATACGTCCGTTTTTTTTTTTATCGTAGATTCACCGGACGATTTCTATAACAATACTGAAATTTATAGAAAGGTTATTGGCTCAGATTTCTACCTTATCATCTAAACACAATTCAAATCGATGAAATCGAAAACCGATTCAGCTGAGTAGTTAGAAAATGCGATGTTAATATATCTAAATTTAATTATAAATGCAGTTAGTATCATTTTAAAAAACGGTGTAACTGAATTATAAATGGTATATATTTCGTAATTTAAAAGTTACGAAAATTTTCTAATATCATCTCTTTGCCTTAGTTTTCTTTGCAGTATAAAAATTAAAAAAAGAAATAAAATTTATTTTTTTATAAGTTCGTTACAAATTAAGATATTTATTATTATTTGAGCAGAAATTGTAATGTGAAGATAAAACAAAAATATTAAAAAATTACTATAGCAGATCACAGCCAAACTGAAATGATATCTAACCTTTTAAAATACATTCATTCAACATTCAATTAAAAACAACGCCTTTTTATATATTTCAGTAATTTTATGTAATATACATTTCTCTATTAATCTCAAATCATGAATGAAATCAGCTCTTTAATTAAATTTCATGAACCTGTTATAATAATGTCCTTACGGAAAAGGAGATGAAAATGTCGCTGGTTATAAAATAAATTGACTCAAAATGGTGACAAACTGAATCAAAATAGCATGTATAAATGGAAATGCTTTGAGAGTCAATTAGGGGACTTAAGTGGATATTTCTCCCTAACAACTTAAGTCCCTTTAGGAGAGAACAATTTTCCCGCTCTTATCTATTGTACTGTAAGAGCTTTATTCTGCAGAATCTCCGGTAAGCTATTTCGTGATAAATCGTCGATTAGGATGCAAATCCTGTAATCGTCCCTCTTGGATTTTGCACTTGATCACTGTTGAACATTTAAGATGCAGTGAAATGCAATGTTGTATCACTATTCTTGGAAATGGGGCATAGCCGTGGAGTTACCTTGTGTTATGAATAAGAGAGCTTTGGAATTTTCTTAGACGAATAGTGACGGTATAAAATATATGGTAATATATTATTAATCTCTCCCTGTACGATTCAGCCATAGAAAATTGTCCAATAAACCACTAATAGATGTCCATTAAACCGCTGATCGAAACGTAATCGATGTTCAAAGAAAGGTTTTAATATTGGCCATGTTCTCTTATAAGAATAAACTGATTGCTGTTCTCGAATTCTGAAACCTCTTTTTGGACATGCGTCAAAATAGGAGTAAAAGGGAAGATGAAAGGAGCAGATGCTTACATTTAACAATAAGGTTAACTCAGATTATCTTTACAACAAACGATATGACACTGTTGATAAATTGTAATACTGTTGAAAAATGTACTGGGTCACAATAAAATACTTTAGAATAATTTTTATTTACTTTAAAGGCCTATACATTAAATTAGGATGAATAAATGGAAAATGTCTGTTCTTAAAATTTGATAATTCACTTTTTTGCAAAATAATAATAATTTTGTAATGTTAAAATACTTTTTTGTTATAGAATTTTTTGTTAACATTTTGAGCGTAACAATAGTATTAGAATAATATTATTGTTTACAATAATATTAGAATTGCGTTTAATGCGTTGTGTTTAATATTATATAATTTTTCTGGTCAATCCTGGAGGCTTTCTTGCCACTTGAACTGGCGGTATAAGTAAGCAATTTTAAATTCAAATAAAACATTGGGATAAACTACATGATAAGAAACTACATGATACTCACATACATGTAGGGAAAAAATTGAACTAAAAATTAACTAACGGAGCGGAAATCGTCGGAGAATTCCGGAAATGGGCTTATTGTCTTGCATCTCACCCTTCAGCAAGGTAAAATCGTCGAAAAGTGGTAGTCTTAGTATATTGAATACTGAAACGAACAGTAATAAAATGCTGCTATGGCGTATCGTATCCTTTAGGTAAACAATACGAATAATGATTTGTGTATTTAATCAATTAATAAATGGAAGATATAATGATGCTATATTAGATAAATTTTAAACTAAATTAATTATTATCATATTCAACAGTAACTTGAGTGACATGACGAGTTCAAAGTAGGTATATCGTGAAAAGTCGTTGGCGCAAAGGATTAAATTAATATATTTCTTTCAGCAGTTTGTATAGCTCGTAGTTAGATAATAGAATTTGCAGTAAAACAGATTTAAATTTTCATTGCATTCCGTTGACTGATAAATTTATATGCAAAAGCGACTAAAAATCTTATTTTTTCTTTATATGCAATTTGTAATGTATGATTACAAGATAATAATTTTTTTTCCATGTGGTGATGAAATTCTGAATTAATTCTAATTTGAAAGAGATAATGCATAGTTATATAAAGGCAATGTCAACCATAAAACATATAAATGCTAAGCATTACTGTCATTTTCTAATCTAAGTACTGCTAACTTATTTCCAACTTGTGCAAATCAGAAAAGATGTGTAAAAATGATAAATATGCTCCTCAAATATTGCGCCGTATATAATTTTTTTATTTGTATTCGAGTAAAAGTTAAACAGTGTATCCAAGTAAAATTTCAGAAAATATGAAAATACTGCGCTTTTCTTTTTGCATCTTACTTTCCTCATATCAGCATTTTTCTTCTTCTTTTCATCCTTCGAAATATAACTCGTAAACTGAGATTAGAAATCGTTTTCAAAGAAGAATGGAATACTCAATAGAATTTGATATATTAAAATAAGAAATAAGAATTTTTCTAAACATTTTTCTTTAAAGATGTGCATTTCATTTTCATCTGCATTAAATATGAAAAGATATCTTCTTTTGAAGTTTTACTTAGATTTTGAGAAATTGTAGATAATACTGTTTTAATTCTACCAATTTTTTGTTCAAATTCTTATAAAATTAAAAGAGAAAATACAAAATGTTTATTCTATTGTTTCTCTGAGGAGTTTTAATATTTCGCAAAGTTAACTTAAATTTCTATATTAAAAATATCCAATTTATTTTTGTCAGTGAAATGCTTTGATATTAAATTTTTTTTTTTGCATTCTTTAATCTAGGAAATGATATTTAAATTTAATTGATCTTTTGAAATGCTTTGAAATACGGCTTAGTAGAATCCGAAAGAGAAACTAAAAACGTTTCTTTATAGAATAGCATTTTAAACCTCATAATAAACTTTGAAATTACATTTCATTTTTTTTTGCTTTACTTCTTATTTCTATACGAGAAAAGCAGCATTTTATAATGGAGATTCCACTGGCAGTTAAAGGGAAATAATGTAAAATATTTTATATTATGAAGATTACTTTATTTTAAAAAATAAAATTTATATTTAAAAAATTTTATTTTGAAAGATTTATACTAACCAAAAATTTTAAAATATCCGAAGAAGTGCGAAAAATAATAATTTCCTGGAAAATTAATACACCCGAACAAAAGCACACCACACACATACAGAGAGAGAGAGAGATTTACATATTTTAGAAACACGTAAAATTTTATAGAATAAAAAATTTAAGTACATTAATTTTGATCTTTATATATTTCTAACAGCGTTTTTATTTTGAGAAAATAGATCTTTATGCCATGATCATTATGGTGCAGAATGTATTTTATCTGTTGCTTTAAACAGAAATTAATTTTTTTTAAATTTTATTTAGTCATTCGTAATTTTACTTAAAATTAGTCTTCCGATAAATATTTTTAGAAAAAATAAGGAAATTTAATTAGATTTTTCTAATAGACAAAATTTATATCTTAATTGCATGAAAAGCACTTTTTTAAAATTTTTATCTTATTTTAAATCAATTTTTTATTCCAACGATGAATTTTTATAATAGACAGTTAGTTACAGCTACTTCCATTTTAGAAACCAAGTTCATTTTTAACAGATGTGCGTTAATGTTATTTTAATGACGTCAGCTTTAGAGTTTGCAGACACTTTATCTTCTATGTCAGAAAATAACGGAAAAGGAAGTTCTAACTATGGTTGTTCAACTTATCCATATTAACTATTTTCAACAACAAAAAATGTATCATTAAAATGTGTAAAATTTTTTAATTGGTTCCTTTTAAAATTATTACAAGTATTTTATGAAAAATGTTAGGATAATTAAGTTAAATTCTTACAAAAAAAAGTAAATATATATATATATATATATATATATATATATATATATATGTATATAAAATTTTCAGAACATTATGACCATGCATATAATTTAAAATTAGATTTAAAAAACGACAAAATTTAGCAAGTTAACATTTTTTAATCCAATATTATTTTATAATAATATTCATATTATAATAAAAAATTAACTATAATATTAAACTTAATTCAATCTAATTCATTACTTTAGGACTTTGACAAAACATTTTTTTTTAAATTAACATCTCTCGTAATTAGAAATATATATACTAATGAAGAATATGATTTGCAAATAAAATGAATTTAAGGATTTAAAATAAAATATACAATTTCAAATACGTATACTATATTTTTTAAATGTAAATTTATAATGTACAATACGCTAATATAATGTTCAATGCGCTACATATGCCAAAGAATTCCTGTTCTGAGTGAAGATAGCAGGTTGAAATATTTCAAGCACTTTCTCCAATGTATGAGTATTCTAAGGGAGAAAGATATTTGAATGAAATAGCTTGAAAGACAAGAATAGCTGCTTTAAAAAGAAGTGCGTTACATTTCGACATTACGTATTGAAAGATGATTTTATTTCAAATAGTATATATCAAAAGAAAACGAACATAAATTATTTTTATTGCATTCGGAATGCAAAAGCTTTTATTCGAACGAAGAGACTTCTTTTCATTTTTCGAAACATTTTATGATATGACTTTGAGAGGGAATTCGGGATCTTCATTGCGTACAATTTTAGGACAGGATAACTTATATTTTGCCATTATTTATCCAGTATTGAGATGGCTGAAGAATTTTTAAGTAGCTTGTGGGCAGATATATAAAGACAAAATTAAAATAAATAGTAAATGATAGCGTTTAGTTGCTTTAATTTAATGTGTAAGACTTTATTATATATTAAGGTATCCGATTAGGTTGAAAACACGAATTTGGATGAAAATTCACTTTTTTGCTTTTTTTGCAGTCGTTTTAAATCTTTCGTTTAATTTATAATTAATTAAAATTTCAAAAACGTAGCTTCATCGTTCAGATTATTACCTTGCAAAGTATATAAATATCAAATGTTTCAGATTTAAGTTACCACACACACGCACACAGAGACACGCGCAAACACACTCACACACACTGACTCTATTAAACCTTTGGGATGTAAATTACTTACTCTCTATTTCAAGAGACTTTTATGTAATAGATTCATCTTCCACATCTTTCATTCACACAAACACACACACACACACACACACACACGCACGCATCACACCTTTATTATTAAAGAGAGGAATAGATTTAAAATGAAAGAAAAGAGATTTATGAAGTGCATAAATTTAATCGAATCGCAGATTCTTAAATTTTGGGTGTTTAAAAAATATTATACTATCCAAAGTACGTTTTATAGTAAGTAACAACAAACGGAATTTTTTCATTTGCATTTTATTTCCTTAACTAAAATATGTCTTTGCTTAAATATTATAATTTACTATGAAAAACGTGAAACTATTACTATTACGTGAAATCTTCGTAGAAACGTGTTTATAAATAAATGAGAAAGGAATTCATTAAAATTACTAAGCATAGTTTATTTGTAAGAATTGAATTACCCAAAGGCAGTAATAAAAACTTCTTTGTATTTATATAAGAATCGTCTGTATTTAAGCTTTTCAGATGTAAATTTCCTAATATCTTCTTAAAAAAGATTTATTGTAAACAATTTATCTTCTCTATTATAAAAATTTAACGAAAAGTAGAAATTATATACATACCATCAAAGCAAAAAATAGTTTCCGCTGAATTATGAATGGAATCAATTAATGTTCTAAACTGCATAAATCAAAGTATAAAAGATGTATAAATGAAAATATTTATTATATAAATATCATTATTCATAACAATTACTTTAAGTATGAAAATAATTTTCTTCAGCTTGAAATGATTATTCTTTGAGGAAAAAATTCCAACTTTAATTAGAACTCACCCATTCGTGCTTTTGAAAAAAATCAAATTGTCTCACTCTTTACTTATATTTGCGTTTTTTCATAGATCAGAAAGGTATATTTTAAATATTTTCTTTTTTTATTTTGTGTAATAAGCTGACAATTTAAAATATATCATAATGACTTCCAATTTCCATAATCACAAATTTTAATGAAATATAAATATAAATATATATATATATATATATATATATATATATATATATATATATATATATATATATATATATATATATATATATATATGTGTGTGTGTGTGTGTGTGTGTGTGTGTGTGTGTGTGTGTTAGATCTTTTACAAAGGAATTTCGTTCCATTCATTTGGAAAAAAATACAATACTTAAAAAAAATGATAAAGGGGCGAGTTTTCTTCCTTGTTGTTCAAATGCAAACGAACAAAAATCGTTATTTTTCAAAACAGATGATCTAATTTGCACAAACACATTTAGTGTCTTGCATTAGAGAAAATATTTGAAATACACATTAAATTCTAAACTGTTGGAAGAAATTTAATTAATTTTTCAAACCGAGGAAATTATCTTTGAAATTATCTATCTCTATCTCTTTCATCTATGAAATTAACGTGCGAAGATGTTAAGAAACACGCAGATAAGTTAGAATACTTTGATTTGGTAATTTCTTTTTTCTTGAATACACTGAAACATATTATGCTATAATTATGTATATTTTTTATTTCGGACAGCAAGTTCTTCATCTTAATCAAATCAATTTAATTCTCTTTTAATAGTTCACATTCTGTATTCTCAATTAATATTTTACATAAAGAAAAAAAGCAATTATACTAGAACTAAACAAATAATTTCTTAATTACCTAAATAAAAATGATTTTAAAATAAAATTGCTAAAATTAATGTTAAATAAAATAAAAATTATTTATTTCGAATTATTTTTAATTAAAAAAAATAATTTGATAGAATCAGTTTTGAATAACACGATATAGCATATGTACTAAATGATTGAAATTTTAATTTTAATTTCTTTTTTTTATCTTTTATAAATATTATGGAAACATAGGAAAGGGATCAGATATGCAAAATGATGTATTATGGAAAAGGATACAAATATTATGAAATCATAATATGAATACTTTTATCTCTAATTCCTTGCCATGTAATGCCACATGCCATATGGAATAAATTAACGGAAATTAATATACTATTGTACTTACAAATTCAATTTTGAATATATAAAAGAAATACATTCCTTAAAGAATAAAAAATGTACAAAACTTTAAAACTCTTTCTAATCAGAAGTTGGGCAAAACATTTCTTAGAAAATTTTGTCATTGAAAGTGTAAAATAAGGTGAGTTAAATAAAAGTATCTAATAAATAATGTTTTTGAAAAATATATAAGGAAATGAAAAGAATAATTTCAACTTTTGAGCTTCTTATGTGTACTGCTGAAAATTATTTTATATAATTATTTTAAAGAAAAAAATTCTCTGCCTTTTAATGCTATCTATTTAAACATTTTAAAATGGTTAATTAATATAAAACAGTATTTCGTTTTTATAAATTACTATTTTTAATTGATATTTCTATAATATATTATTACTAAATTATTATTAAGATGCTTGAAAAACCTAGAAGAAAACATCTTCGAATCATTTAATACATAGATTGAATTTTTTCTAACGGTTATTTCGTTGTATTATTTAAAAAAATCAAATTTTTGCTTGAAAACATTTCTAAATATTTATTTATTAATTTGTAATTGTTGTGTCTTTCAAATTGAAATTGTTTATCCCTCTAAAATTTAGCATATATGTGGTATAATTATAAATGTAAAGAAATTCTAATTTTTTTTTTACTCTTTAAGGCTTTACTAAAAACTTAAGGAAAGTTTTATTACATTTATTATAACATTTTGATTAAAAAAAAACTGCATCATGTTATTCCTCTCCTACCACCTTCTCTGAAAGAAAACAATTATCCGATGAAGATATGAAAATCTTAATCACTTTGTATCATTTACGATATCTTTTTTTGAATCCTAAAGCTAAAATTTTTTTTGCTTTTTTAAAAACCAATCACTCTTGAGATTTTGTATCTCTTAATTTCAAACAGAATGTTGGCATTTTTTAAAAAAAGAACTATTTTTTTCTGTATGCATTTTTCTGCATCCCAAATAAAATTATTTGTCATTGTAAATTTCGTGATAAAAATATTTTATTATTAGAAAATTGTTCTTCCTTTCTTTAAAACCCTGATTAAAATTAAAGTTTAAGTGACAATCACTCGATAAACAGAATTAATCAAATATTTCACCAGTAGCTTCCCTAGACGACGCCTTGTCTCTCAGTCTTTTCAATGTTAAACTAAATTTCTGAAATTTTAAAAAAAGGGACATTGAGCAATATGATATGAGAAACGAAGCTAACTCTATATCAAAATTTTTCTTCTAACGGTCTTTTATTATTAATAAAGTAATTGCTACGCTTTCAATAATGAATAAATTTGCTTTGTTAATCCAATTTTCATGATTGATTTCATCATATTTTATGATTTTCATTACTGAAATTGGAATGGATCAAATTTATTTTTATCTTTGTTAGTTAAATGCATTAAAACGTTTTGCTGAAGAAAAAAAATGGAAATAACCAGTTGTCAATCATAACGATAACTAAATGCTGATGAAATAGAATCATATTATATTAATAACGTTTTGATTAAAAGTTTATTGCTGCCTTGATAATACAAATATAGAGCTATAAATTGAATATTTACGACAATAAGGTTTACAAAATTCGCTAAATATAACCTGCATTTACAATCAATATGTTATTTTTAACGGTACAAATAAATTAGTGTTAATTTATCGAAATGAAGAATAAATTTGTGGAAATAAATAAAAATTTAATTTGGAAAATGTGCGATTGTATGATTTATGGTCTCGGAGAATTTATTTAACTGTGAATGAATTAAAATTATTAAATTGTGAATGAATAATTTTAATTATTAAATTGTGAATTTAATTATTCAATTGTAAATTATAAAACTAAATTGTTAAAGTTTCCTAAAGCTTGCATTTAAAATCTTATAATCTAAAAAGACCATGATTCTTTTGTATGGATTGTTATGAAGTAAATGAAGTAATATGAAGTAAAGCAAATATTTTGCATTTCATCAACTCTTTTAGACTAGGAGCATAAATAGAATCATCAGATTATGTTTTTATTTTAAAAAAACAGTTTACGTAGTATAAATCCTTGTCACGTGACTCACAGCAAAACAAGATAAAAGTTTTTACTGTTTTTCCTCCAGAATATTTACGAAATAAAACCACTTTTTATGGAACAATAAAATAATTTAATCACTTTTCGAACAAGTTAGTTAACATCTCATAACATAAACATCGTAAATAGAGTGGATGTTCATAAACAGTTCGTAAATGTTCGTCTTTTCCCCTTCTGGAACATAACAGCAAATGCTCAAGAAGGGGAAAAGAAAATGTAAAAATATTATTCCAATAAACAACATAACTAGAAAAGAATTTAACCGGAGTGATAATGCAGTTGGGTATTTTTCAGTTTATTCACTGCGCAAAATATTAACAGGAATCATAAAAGTTTTCTAAATAAGAATATATATCAAAATAAAAACTATGAAAATATTCTAAATCAGCTGAAATTTGTTCATTGAAATTGTATCGTGCAGAAAAGCACAATACAATTCATTTTATACAATGTTTTCTATTTAATGTTAAAAAAATATTTTTCTTAATGATATATTTTTTTAATGTTATTGCAGAATCTTTATTTTATTTCGATGTCAAAGTTTATGATAAATTCTTTTTATTTTTTAGCTCACAATTAAACGCATATTTTAAAAATCTTAAAATTTCTATTATGTTTTACATTTTGTATTTGATACGTTTCATAATTTATTATTATTAAATACTTTTATGTAATTCATTGATAATGTTTTTCAGTCTTGCTGCGAGATGGCTCAATTCTAATATAGTCAAATAAATCGATTAGTCGTTAATTAAATTCTAAAAATCTTAAAAAGAAGTTTTAGAAAAGTGTAGAAAATAGAAAAGCGTACAAAATTTCAAAATTATTATACATCAAGAAAAGAATTAAAATTCAATTTCTACAAATATAAAAAAAATATCGAATAAAACACAAGCGAGTTGAGATATAGTTTTTAGCGCCACCTAAAGAGAATTATAATAATTATATATTTTTAACTGCTTTATCTACATCTTTTGTTTCTTAATGCGATATTAAAAGTAAGACGAATAGCAGTTTTAAAAACATTCAATATAAACATGATGTAGAATTTATATCACATTTAATGTATTTTGGTTTTATATGATAAAAGACATGAAACTTTTTCATACTTTCATCGTGATTTAAGCATCATTTTTTTACGAACACTTCAGACAAAGAAGACAAATGTCAAAATCAACAGAATTGCTCAACCCTAATAAATGTTGCTCCATATTTGGTGGGAGGTATTAATAAACAGATATCGACAATACTAATCTCACACAATCTTTGTTATGGTAATATCAGCTTTTTTCTACTTTCATTTCTTTTATTCTTTTTTTTGATTTTGCTTTATTTCTCTTATCACTTACATTATGCATGCTTATTTCCTGTGTTAACTATTTCTTCTAGTTAATTCTTTTTCTCTCTCTTTTTGTGCGTACTCTCTTACTCTCTCTTTTCTTGCTCTTTCTTTTTATGTGTGGAGGCGTCAAATCATTATTTAAGTATGCAAAACCATTATTTATAAAAATAGCATATTTAATAAATAATGAAAAAATGAAGGTACATGGAAAGAAAATAAATATGATTAAAATCTTAATTCTCAAGCTTTACCAATTTTTAATTAAAGAATTATTAAAAAATTATTCAGTTTCATTCTAAAACCAGAATTTAAAAAAAAGGAAACGTGAAATGTAATTGGCATAAAATAATGTATGAATTCACTTATTTACTTTAATTGAGACAGTTACAAATATTTTTTCATTTAATGATTTTCTTGCCGATATTGTGATAATCTAAACATTTCATGAATCATGATTTTCCATGCAGAATGAATTTTTATTTTACGTTGTACAATCCTTATTATTATATATCAAACTAAGCAATTGGTATTTTTTTCTACTCCAACATACATATCATTGAAAAATTAATATGATTTATTTAAATATTTATATTACGAATATTGCTTTTTTATATTATAAAGTTACAATTTAATAAAATTTAAATAAGTTAATATAATCATATTTATGTTTGCATCTCATAAACTAAGGCATTCTTATTTCCTTAAATTTTACGAGTATGAATATTTCTATTGTAAATGGGAAAAGATATTAAATAGAAAAAATTTAAGATCTTCTTAAAATGGAAATAAAAATTATTAAAGCTGAAGCGTAAGAAATCCAACTATATCACCAAATAAAAATACAAGCAAAAGAAATAATCATTTCTAATTGTAAACTAATTTATCTGCGCTATAATTAGCAAGATTCTTTGATGGGTATTAGATCTAAATCTTTTAATTGCTTCGAATTACTATCCATTTATCTCAGAGATAATAAATTATCCCATTAAAGCTTTTATCCTATATTTTTTTTATTATTTATGCCTACTATGAAAAACTATTTTATAAAAATAATACTAAGCATTTTGTTTTTAGAAACTAGGTTATTTTTCTATTTGACTAAACATATCTTTTAATAATATTATGAAAAATTAATATAATTTAATTAAAAAATGAAACAAAGGAATGATTTGTATTTTTCTACTGGCTTATGCATAACTTTTAACAATATCTGGAAAAAAAAATTTTATTTCACAAAAAAATTAAATAAATGAATTAATCATATTTATGACAGCATTACTTAAATTAAGTTAAAAAATTTTTTTTATAAATTTGACGAACTTAAATATTTCTACTGTCAATATTCAAAGATAATAAATAAACAAATTTTAAGGTCAAATAAAATGAAAAAAAAATAATTAAAACTCAAATGCAAGAATTTCAAGTATATCACCAGATAAATACAAAGCCCACGAAGTAATCATTTTAAATTACAAATTGATTTATACGCACCTCGATGAGTAGTAATTCATTGATGGGTAGCAAATTTAAATTATCTTTTATCCACTGCCCATTATCCATTTAACACACAAATAAGAACTTATCCCATTAAATCTTCTTCTTTAGGATGCTTTTTTTATTTATGCCTATTATAGAAAATTATTTTATCAAAATACAGACCAAAAGGAAAAATTCTTTAAAAGTTGTGCTTTACATAATGCAAACGATAAACTCTTAGGGATTACTTTTTTCATTACTATAAATTCAATGAAATTATAAACAAATATTATTTTCTAAAACAATGCAGTTTTCAAATTTTATAATCTTTAAATGCACTAAATCGTCAAAGGCATGAAGAAAATTCTTCGTAAAATGTTTCGTTTTTGGAAGCAAAGATGTTTAAAGATGCCCTCCTGGGTAATGCATAAAAGTTAAATTATATTGTTTGTTTCTAATACTATGACCTTAAAATCATAATAGTCAGAAAATCCAAACTATTTTTGGAAAGTTTGGGAGATAAAGACAGTTTTCTACGTATATATATAATCTTTTCATGGAAAAAAGCTTTAAAAGAGTTTTAGTATTGCATGTTAGGTTTGAATAAACATAAATATGTCGTTTCAAAAGCAAAGAAAGATAAAACCTTAACAATAGAATATGACTAGAAAGAGGTTTTACAGAGTATTTAAAAATATACAGAAAACTTGATTTTTTTTACTTAAATATAAATTAAAGATTACATTCAATGCTTTGCGATTATCAAAACGAATGTTCATATTAAATATTTACTTCATTTCGTTTTACATTTTACATCGCAGTGCTCCATGAGAACCTTAAAACACAACCTTCAATGTTATAGATACAGTCTTTTAGATCTGAAAAGAAAGGTATAAATAAATATTTATGTCAGATAACTGAAGTTATAATATCAGGATTCTGCAGCATTTTTATGAAAGTTTGTTAATGATTTTTCACTGTCTTGAAATAAAGCCATTATATAAGAATTATCTAGTCGTAGAATGCATTTTTAAATGAAAGTCTCAGTAATTAAAACTAATGTCCGCGTTTTTTACTAAGTTAAAACTGATCATTTCCTTAATTTATATAGACCACACTACTTAAATTCTTTATTTCGAAATTTTATTTGCTTAGTAATTACCCCAGGCTGAAATCGTATTGAAATGGGCTTCGCAATTTTCCTATGCTCATAGCCAAATAATTAAAACAAACCAAAAATGAGAATTCAGTTTTCCAATTCTTCATAGGGTATCAACTGTGAACATTTGGTCATTCAGCAGCCTTTTCACAATATTCAGATCGCTTGAAAGAAAACTTTTGAACACAGTTTTAATGTTTGTTACAATTTGACACATCAAATTAATTTATTAGGAGAAATATGAGCATCTATTTATTTATAAAACTTTTAATTTTAAACATAAATCAATATTATTATCGAACCAGATGGTTGCTGAAGGCGATAAGTTATATATATAAAACTAATGAATAGTTTTATATATAAATTATAATAAAAGCAATTATTTTTTTACATGAGCCATGTAAGCATATTTATCTTTAAAAAGAACATTTAATATTCTTATTAATCTTCATGAATCATTTAAGACACACATGTTTCTTTAATGAAGTGTTTGATAGCAAGTCCTTCATAGATTGAATTAACTAAGTGAAAAATCTTATATAATTAGGATTTTTTTTCTGCCAGAGAGGATTAGAATTTGTATTATTTTTCAAACCATATTATTAGGAAAAATATGAAGAATAAATATTGTTTTCTTCATCTCTAAAATGCCGCAAACAAACTAACGTGATAAACGAAGATCCTTCATACACTCAAAGAAAACGACTTTATTTTCCTGGCCAAATTGACTACATGTCACCATGTCTTAACCGAACTGCTTGTTAAGTCGTAAATGGGAAGATTTACAGGATGTTTATGTCTTTTGCAGTTACTTATTAACTTACTTTACTTTACTCTTACTGCTAATTGTCAACTGTTTCACAATATTTCTCATGTTTGTGTTTTCAAACGTTGGAAGAAAGGTATTTTAGGGGTAATTGTGTTTTGGATTAATTTTGTGTCTAGCATCTTTCTTAGATAAAATTAAACGTTCTATGAGATAAAAGACAAATCTCTTAAAGATTCATTAAAAAAACAACAAATTGATCAAATGGGTGAGTTTACCTGATGAATATCAGATTTAATTTTTCTAAAATTTGTATTGAGTTTAGCTGTAAATTAAAACGCAAACTCATGCTAACGCTTTTATAGTGATATACTTAATATAGTATTATATATTTAAAGTTATATAGTATGATTTACTTAATCTTAATCATACTATATAATATATATGTAATATGATTAATTGGTAGGATGATTAAAATATAGCATAATTAAATACTGCAATATTACTTTCCTGTTCTAGTTAATTTTATGGTAAAGAATAGAGAGATATAATAATTTATATCCTTCCGGGAAACTATTGATATGGCATGCTGAGTGCATGCCATGTCAATCGGTTTCCGGATCTGGCGATTATTTGGAGATTTTGGCAATAGAAGCGAAAATTAGACTAGAAGCTGACATTTAGAATAATATAATTATGATAACCTCCTTTGTTTCTTTGTCTTGTCATGGAGATTATAAAAACCCGACAGGCAGAGAACAAGTGAGTAGTTGAATCTAGAGAAGAGGTTGTTGAACGAATTCTCTTTTTGAAGTGTTCATCTCAGCAGGGTCTCCTGAGAGTTTTGCACAGTTAAGGTTGTTTAGAAAAGATTTGTATCTTCGTAGTTTTTGATTTTTTTATGTATTTTTTTTATGGACGTTTCATCTATGTTTTTGTGCAGAATAAAGCCCAACTATATGTGGTTATTGAACCTATTGAAGTTTTAACTTCACCCACCGGACGGATTGTCCATAACAATACAAAGATATAGCATAATTATAATAGATATGATACGAATATATCACGTCTATAAAAATCCGATTTTATTATTAATCCGATTTTATTTACACGTGAGAATTATAACATTAAAGTAAAGGAAAAGATAAATACTTTAACCGCGTATTTGTTTATTCAGAATTAATTGTCGCTATAATTTTTAATTGAATATTTTATACACACACACACACATCTTAAAATAACGATGAGTGCGCGAGCATCTTTAATTTGAGTAAAGATAAAAAATAGTAAACGGTTAGTAAATTAAAAATAATATTTGGAATATAAAAGTCATAAGTCATATTTTTATATTTTTCGAAGAAAAAGTTAATGCAGATAAATTTTGCAATTTCCAATTTTTCAACCCCTCTTAAAGAATCAATATACGGTTCAAAATGCATTTCGCGTGGGCCAGTTTGAGTATTTTCAAAACATATTAAAATAAATGCCTAAAATTTGAGTGTGTATAACAAAAATCAGCTAAAAATGAGTCAGAACTTCCCATTAGTTGATATTTTAATTCGAATTCATAGATTGCCTCAACTGTAGGAACTTGATAAAAATCTTGCACCTTTTTTGACCATTTGTGTTCCATTTTGCCAAAATTTGAGAAATTTTTCATTGCCTGACTCATTTTTAAAATCCTAATCATTGAAGATCAGTTTCCAAAACATCTCAACTTTTACCTATTTTAATACAAAATATCCACGAACCACTGAAGAAATAAAGGCAATTTGCCTTTTATTATAGGTAAAGTCAGATTAAAATATAAACAAGAGAAAGAAATGTTTACTAGAAACGGAAATTGAAATAATGACAAATTTCGCAATTTTTCTCTTTCCTAATATCCATTGCTTTCATTGCTACTTATTAATGACGTGCAACCATTAGAAATGAAAAGTGCCTTTAAGAATAAATAAATATTATCTCAGAGTTTAGAAATCACAATAAAATTGGATTGCGAAAAGTTATGAATATTCTTGGTTTGAAAAAACATATCTGAATGTCTTATATCTAATGATTAATGCATTTGTCTATAGGAAAATAAAAATGGTTAATACTGAATGATAATGATTGAAAAAATTTTCAGACATAAGAAAAATATGCAATATTTATTCATGAATCTTTATATGCAGACGATTATTTTCTCTATGATTCCACTTATTAATGGGAAATACTACGAAGCATCATTTGAAATCTTCCTGTAATCCTAAATTTAAATATTTTCTTCCAAGATGTAAAATATTGCTCTTTGAGCCATTTATTACTTTCTTAAACAGGTTCTTCTTGCTCGTCTAGAAAAAAATCACCCGAAAAAGTAAAAAATATGTGAAAAAGTTTAATAATAAATTTATCAAAATTTATAAGGAATATTTACTATTTTAGAGTTATTTTGTGATGAATATACTAAGATCTGCTCGAATTTGGAATTTTATATTATTTGTGAGATCATTAATCATTTTTCTTTTACATCTGCTTTATTTGACTTATGATTTTCCTGCATATAAAATTATTTACTTTTTAAATTTCGAAATACTTAACGTATGAAAGTTTATTTATAGTTTCTGCGCAAACTTTTATCAAAACTTTTATTTAAATCTACTTTTTTGGATATTTTTTTATTTTTATGTTTGCTTATTCTAACTTCTAATAAAAGTAATGAATGAACAAAACAGAATCTTTTGAATGCTTGTTTAAAAAATATGAAAAGTGATTAAACAGAATTCTTTGAAATATTAATCTACAATTAAAAGGCAAAGTTTGAAATAAAGGAAACACAAAATATATTAAATATAAAACCTTATGCCTTTTTATCATATAGAAAGTTCATTTAAATAAAAAAAATAATAAGCACAATAGAAAGAGAAGCCAGAAATGAAACAAAAACAAACTCTTTCTTAGAAACAAGAGTTGAAACTGAAAGCCTTATTCAGTGTTCTGAAAACATGCAAATCTTATTTGATGGTTAGGCTTCATTCTTATGATGAAAAGAAGATTTCTTGAAAGTTTTTGCTTTATGTTTTTAGCTTTACCCATTATTTTCTTCAGAATCACTGCAAAAAACACACATATTTCAATGAGCACATTTTTTTATACTTGAATTCCGAGAAAAAGCTGTCAAATGGATTGTTTGCTTTCTGTTACAACTGTAGCTAAGTGTACAACGTCATGTTCACCGAAATATGTTTCACGGAGTTTTGCATTTCTAAGAATTTGGAGCTAGATGGTGATTTTTCACTGAAGAACAATACAAGATTTTATCTATAGAATCCTTTTTCTCTGCTTAGCGATTTCGAAAGTGTTATATCACTATATATTTAGGATTCTATATCATTGATGTAATTTACTTTACCACCAATAACCCTGAAGATGATTTTACTTTCCAGTCTTATAGAATCGCTTGTTACATAATTCGTATTTTTGTACACTGGACTTCCCCTCTCTTTCTTCTTTGAAACTCTCTTGAGAGGAGGGGGGAGGGAATTTTGTGATCGAACGGCCTGAAATACAAATAATCGAGATTTTATGTTATTAATTTATTTGAGGAATAAGAAAGTAAAATTATAGCACCGCAAAAGATAACGTACAATTATAAGATAAAACACCTGGACAGGTATATTTTTAATGCTACGTTGATTCATAAAAAAACTGGAACAAATATAAAGTTTTAAAATATTTTGGTTCTGTTGACTATCGTAATTTGATGCTTAAAAATATATATTCAAACAGTAAACATAAAAAAAAACTTAAAAATGATATATAATAGATATTGCACGTGCTTATTATAATGTCCGATGCAACTGGCTGTTATAGACGTTGAGTATTCAATGTAAGATAAGCAGTTTAGATTTTCCTATTTCCATGAATTTTTCAACATATAAATAATAATTCCCTTGATTTTTCTGAAAACCTGTCTGTTATTTTTGTAGAAGGGAAAAAAATTAAATAACTAAACTTAAAAGAAAGGAGTCATTACCAAATGACAAATGACTGATATTCAAATAAAGCATCTTGTAATAAAAGAAATTCAAATAAATTGCGATATCTCTGATCACAATTCGAAGTAATGACTGATCAAAATCGTCAATTTCAACTTTTATGAATGCAAAAAAGAAAAAAAAATATTTTATTGCTATCTTGAGATCTAATGTCTTAGTCAAGATATATTTCATATATATTCACTAAAGACATTTGATGACATTAAAAAATTGACATTAAGAAAATATTATTTCCGATGTATTTATAGATTACATTTAACTAGCACTGCTTGTTAAGTTGCCTTCTTCTTATCCATTATTTCTACCAGTTAAAGCTAAAAAAATTTTTACATTTAAAATGTATTTCTTCATGAAAAACAGCAAAAAAGAACTTAATTTAAAGATATTATTTACATATTTTTAATTTTTTTAATACCAAATTTTTTATTGTCTTTTTATTTTTTTCTGTAAAACTATCCAAGTACCTCACAGATGGAAGGAGGAAAAAAAGGCGAAATTTAATTGTGATTATTTTATCTTTTCGTGATGGTTGTAAACAATTTAAAGAGAGAGAAATAAAGAGAAAAATAAATGTTGCTAAAAACAGAACGGAATTAACAAAGATTAATCATTCACTTGACGGTGATATTAAAAGAAATTAAATTATTTTCAAAGAAATTCAAAGCTTTATATGCTGTACTCTTTCCAATTTAACAAATGAGGAATGTAATTAATGAATGTTTGGCTTCATTTGTTACAAAATGAGGTAACTTACCTGAGTTTAAAATTGCATTTGAGGTGTGTATCAAATATTTTTTTCCCAGTTTCATAAAAAAAACAACAAAAAAACTTGCGAATTCAGTTGAATAATTAAAGATTTCAGTCTGTATGAAGCTTTAATTATTATTTTTTTATACTAGCTGCCTTTAACGATCAGGCAATGTTGGCTCTATTTAAGTTTAGTTTCAGTTCTTTTGGATAAATTTGATATGCATGGCCCCTTGGGTAAAATAATTTTTAAATTATAAATTTTAATAATTTGTTAAGCGCATTTAATTTAAAAATCTTGTACCTCCTGTATTCGGTATTTGCGTGATTTATTTCTTATATTTCTAAAAGGAGTGAAACTGTTTGAATTTCATCGAAAGAGTAAAAAGTATTGTTACAAATTATATGTACAGTTACAAAAAATATTTGTAAAAATATGTCAAATTACGAAATAAAAGTGGATGTTGATACTACATTTTATGTGTGATAATAGTCAGAGAAAATAATATAACTTAAAATTTAAAAAATTTGCACAATTTATAAATATTGAAATTTTTATTTAAGATTTAAGATAAATCACTGTAAGGTAAACTATCCCATCTTCAAAGTAATTTTCTAAAGTCTTCGGTAGCTCTAAATCCAGTAGTCTCCCCTTTTAAAGCTTTAATAAACAGTCACATAGATTTTGGCTTTTCTATTAGCATAGAATTGTTCTAGAAAATTATTATTATTTTTTTGCTAAAATTCCTAATATATTTATAATTATAATCGATTTTGAGAACATTAAAATTTATATTACTGTAATTGATCAAAAGATAGCAAACAATATAGCATTTATGATTGATTGTCTGTCATATTATTATTTTTTTAAATGAATGTGAATTAAAATTAATATTTTTAATTATTCACATATTAAATGTTCTGAATAACATTTACAAAGAGCAAATGATATCAAAATTAATTGCTGAGATTTTTTTCACACCTTTTGTGATATAAAAGATGTAAATCAAAACAGTTTTATGAAGTAAAAAATGTGGAAATCACTTCTTTTTAACATTTAAACGGAGGTATTTTCCTTGGAAGGGATTTTCTGTAGTCAATGAAAAAACTGAATCTTTCCAACTTTGATCATGGGTCAGCAATGGGAATTTAAGTCTATTCTAATTTTGTTTTGTTAATTTCTGTATTCTAAAATAATTGTTCTAAACAATTGATTTCTAAAGCAATTGAAGAAGGAATAAAGAAATATTCCATTGTATAAAGAAACTCCATTATATTCTTAATCTGAGAAAGTAGAAATGTGTTTTATTTTGATTATCTTCTATTTTTTAATCCTATATATATATATATAATTGTACATTTCAAATATTACAAATTTTTCTAGAATTCGATAACAGATGGCACCATGGTATTGAATCAGAATTTAATTAAATTAATTGGTTAATAAATTACTAAAATCTAAAAAAAATACAATCAATTTTTTTTAAGGAGCACATAAAAATAATCAAAATTTGTAAAATCTCATCCATTAGGAAGCGATGAAAAATTATTGCAAAGATACATCTTCTTAAATAATAAATAAATTGAATTAAAAATGCACTTAAACAAAATAACTCCTAGTGCACTAAAACAAAATAAATCCTAGTGCACTAAAACAAAATAAATCCTAGTGCACTAAAACAAAATAAATCCTGATAGTGGTATATGAAGAAAAAATCTAGACAACTAATCATTTGTTAATGGCGTATAAAACCATAGAATATTAAGATTATGCATATCTTTAATTGTAAATTATTTCAATTCTTTTATATTATAGTATACAAATAGTTGTTCCATATATTTGATAAATCCAAATCAAATACAAGATATATGCCCAATATTCATCCTCTGTTCCCCTAAAAAATAAGTCAAAAAATCATATCCATTGTTTAGATATTTGTTCGTTACTAAAAATTCCCCTTTGTCGTCATTGCTATAAAATTACGAAGACTAAAAAAAAAAGTTATTTTCTTTTCCTTCCTTTGATTGCTATTCAATTGCGGAATAGTCATAAGAAAATGCTAGAAATGTTTTGAAATCTGCTGATATAATCAGTGCCATCTGTCAACAACTGTTTTCTCCTCGAAGCTATATCCCAACGGGTCATAAATTGATAATGCAGGAGAAAATAGGAACAAGCACAGTTTTTGTTTGAATTTTTTGGATTACTTTTTTTTTATTAATCTTTTATGCTTGGGAAACATAAATTCCTATTTGTGTTTTCTGTTTCATATTGTTGCATTCCGAAAAAAAAAAAAAAAAATCTGCTTTCAAATTTAAGTTTTTTTTTTTTTTTTTTTTGCAGTTCTCACTTTTAAGAGACCTGAAATAACTTTTGAAATGGATTATCCTCTTTCTATGTATAGCTATCGAAAATAAATCTGAAGGAAGTGTGTCAAAATTCACTAAACCTTATTGTAACAGCAACAAAAGATTTTGTGGGTTGTCAAATGTTTTGGAGGACTTTCCATTGAATTATAATTTCAAAAATTGAATCTGATTTAAAAAAATATTTTTATAAATTATAAACTTTAATAAATTAAATCCTTTATTGAAAGGTGGAGGTTAGTTTTAAAAGGTTTGGAAGTGGAAATAAAAGAAGTTAGGCTAGTTGAGTGTTGTGACTTATGACACTTTATAAGCCCGCTGACATTTATCTGTCAACGATTTAAGCCGAGTGAGCGTCTCTTGTTTTTTTCAGTAGCGCTAAGAGTACGACTTAGCTACTTAATGCGTCACATCCGATTGCACAACCCCGTTTTACAGGTGGGCACATTCACGCACCTCAGAGATAGAACACAGAAGAAGAGCAACCAGAATTCGGGACGCCTAGATCATGGGAAAGACGCGCTACCCCTATGCCAGGACGCCAGCGATGGCTACTTGTAATAATATTAGAAAAAAAAGTTCCTAATTTTCAAAATATTAAACATTATTTACTGTTTTATTATAGCATAATTTTTCATTCAATTTTAATGATTTTAGCATAATAAATATTTTTTTTCAAAAGAAAACAGATGTTACAACTTGTCCTGCTCTCACTGATAAGTTGTAACAGATCTGAGACAAGTTGTAACTATGAAAACAACAATGATTAAAAATATTTTTCTTTCACATTTTTTCTTAAATGAAATAAAGAAAACATCAACTATTTTTTTATTATTTAGTATTGTGACAGTGAGTTATATGATGCGGCTTATAGCAAAAATACAATTATTTAACAGAATTACAATTGGAGCAATGACAGATTTGAAAATTAAGTATTATACTACCCATTCTTCATTATCGGAGGTGAAATAAATACCACAAGCGAAGAATGTTTTTTTCTATTTCAGAATCTGGATTTGAATTAAATGCCTTTTCTATATTCTTCTTTACAATATTGGATTTTTGCCTTTCCTTTCTCTTTTTGATTTCGCTTCTTATTAATTATCTATTCATATTCTTTTTCTAATGCTTCTTTTTTGTGTGTGTCAGTTAGGACAGAAAAATTTCTTTTATGTCCTAGCCTCTGTTAGACTTTTTCTTAGATAAAACTTTAGGGAGATGTCTAATCTTTGATATGGAAAAGTCAAACTTTCTATTTTAGCGCGAGTCTGACAATCCTAGACTGGATTCAGTAAACATTTCACCAGCTATTGATTTATATCCTCGGTAACGCTTATATTCATTTATGGCAGTAATTATAACTGTTCAGGATTCTCAAGACCCAAAGATAATTCATGATCAATTTGTGATAAAAAGTGTTTCCTCAAATTTTTTCTGCAGTAGGCTTTAAAAGAGCAGTGGCATTAGATGACGTAAAGCAGGGAGTCTTGAAAGATGTCAACATTTAAAGGCCACATACCGTTTGCTTTGAATCCACTCTTGATGCTGACAGGGTTTATCGCCAGCGGTAAACAATCTCTCACTATGTTTGGAAGGTTGTAAACTTCATAGTTTTACATGAATTGTTGTTTATCCAGGATGCTTGTGCTCTGCTTAAATAATTTTTGTGTAAATTCTCGCATCCAAAGACTGCAAGTGATGAAAGCAGTGAAGTAGGAAATAAAACATGATTACGTGATTCTCCCTGACTTTATTTACAACTATAATGTTTACATGTGATCTGAGCAGAATGACAGACGTCTCCTTTGTAGAGTGTGCATGTTTCATGAAAGAATTCACGAATGGAGTAAAATTCTTTTTCAGTCATCTAACCTGAAGAATTGCCAGCCCTAGTGGACTAAGTTAAATCAATTTGGACAAATATCTCCTTTCACCAGATCCTGTGAAATACCAACATTGGCGAAACACTGTTACCTATGGATTTTACGGCACAAGTGAGATTCACGAGCGTTTCTCTTTCGGCGGATGTAATAGTTCCAATTCGGTTATGACCATATGGATTGGCCACGTTCAAGATTATTTTTGGCTTTTGGACAGTTGCAATCCCTGTCTTATCGATGTTCCAAATTTGAGAAAATTAAAAATTATATTTTTTAATTAGAAGTTCTTGATGTTTTATAAAAGAATTATGCACGTTTGCTTTGTTATATGATTTAGAGACCTTACTTCTAGTGTCCTTTAGAACAGTTTTGGAATCCTCTTTATAACTTTACTAAATCAGTCCAGAGCAGTCATTTTAATATTCATGCCAGGATGAAGGCATATTCTGAATGCCAATACTTACAACACTATGATAAAATAGCTTTCTTACTTCTAGCCGAAGGATTAGAAATAAATATCTGCATATTTCAGCAAATAAGAAAATATTTTCTTTTCTTTCATAGAGATAAATAATAACTTTGGTTTATTGCATCCAACCAAAAGAGGAACGTTTTGCTTTTTTCTATATCAATGTAAAGGCACGTGACAAATATCGAATAACTCAGCCGCATTTCTAATACACATTTTTTTTCGCTAATACTTCAATTCTAAGAATCGATTTCTAATACTTGTATTTTTTTTTCTAAGATTGAGAACTCATCTACATCTCGCCGTTTGAAACTCGTTGAGATTTCCTTTTGTAGCTTTTATTTGTCATTCCAAAGCAAGGAAATAACTAGAGAGAATCGTTCAGATTTATAATTTTTCCTATAATCACTTTCACTTCCTCTATTACTTTATTCTATATGAGATGCAGCTATATACTTTGGTTTAGAGTGCCTTAATGTGATTGGATGCTTAATATCTATGTAGTATGTATGTGTTTCCTGTCAACTATATCATTTCTTTGTAAATAGCATATTTTTATTTTCTTTCGATTTACAACTATTTATGAATTACTTTAATAAGAATAAAGTAATTTACATAGTATAAACAGAAGCAGGAAGTTTAACTACACGAATCAAATCACGAGTGAAACGTGTGTTATTTGTCCCAAGAATTTGTTACAACTTGTCCTCATTGTATGGTTTCGGACATTTGTATTTATTTATAGCTTAATATCGCACTTATTAAAAGAAAATAAAGCTATCTTTTATAACATGATACATAGACAAAGTAAATAAGTAAAAGCTTTTTTATGAAATCAATTAATTTATCTTGAATTAAAATTATGAAATATTTGTTTTCCATTAACAAGCTAAAATAAAATAACGTGTACTCAATTTTTTACTATCCTACCCTACCTGCGGGAATAACCCAAGCAGCAGTTTTTCACAAACAATCAACACTATCATACAAAATGATAATGTTGATTATGCTAACATTCCAACTATAATGTGATAAATAAAAATTCAAACAAAGGCTCAAAATCTGTATTAAAAGTGATGGAAATCAGTTTGAACATCGAAAATAAACTATTAACTATTGTCTTTCAATTTTTTGATACGTTTTATGACATCATAATTTCAGAAATACCGAGCAAACAAAGTTGCTTTATGAGATTTTTGCTTTTAGCATTTGGGGAAAGGGAGGTATTTTTCTTTTAACATTAAGGTGGTATTTTGTAATAAGCACTATACAATTTTGAACCAATATTTTCCCTTATCTTGTACCATCTCTAAGACAGGAATGTCAACACCAATGTTTGTCACCAGATGGATTTGGTGGGTCGCATCGTGTAACATATAACACTTTTACTACAATTAGACACCATTTTCACGACTATAGATGTCCCGATTCTGTTAATAAAGTGGATACTAGGAATTTAAGTGGATACCTTATGTGCATGCATATACAACGATATTTAATGCCTTCTTTTAATAAAAATTAGCATAAAATCACAAATGCAAAGTGATAAGTTTCTAGGTTTAGGATATTCGTTAAAAATGTTGTGGTCCATCTTAAGACATTAATGTACATTCTAATATATTACAGATTACATAAAACTATTATAAATTAGGATGTGTCATAAATTCTATATAAATATTTTAAATTAATTATATTGTATTATAATCCAATTTTTGTTAGAAAACTGGTGATGTTTTCTTTACACCAAAAATAACAACGATTAAAAGCAAAATTCCTATATTAAAAGAAAGACAATTATCAAAATGTAAAAGGAAAGGGGAAAATCTTTATTCTCAATAACTATTTATCTAAGTTGAAAAATATATTTAAATATACTAACAAAATTTAAAACCAATACAGTTCCATAGCTAATTAAAAATGAAATATAATATGTAATCTGTTACAGAATTACACAGACCAATCGAACATTTTATTAATTTAGAGAGAAGGAAAACGATATCGATACATTTACAATTAATTTCATCACTGCCGACTTTCATAAAAAAAGAAACTTCTTTTTCTGGAAGACAGAGTAAAGAAGGGGAAAAATCCGCATTAAAAAAATTCTGGAAGCTTGATTTGTAAAATAACTCAGTTTATTTTCGCTTAGAAAATCGAGGATCTCTTGAAATATTAAGAGAGCCTTCATATTTAATGATCCAGTTACGGAGAATGGTATTTTCCCGAATAAAATGTAAATGCCTTTCTATTTTTAAATCCCACTTTAAAAGGAAGGAATTGCGCTTTATTCTACAATCGGCTGCCATGTGATCAGCGAAACGGTTTCTTTTTTAACTGATTTCATTCAAAGTATATTTTTTTTAAAGAAAGTTTTTCCTACTTTGTTCAAATATTTCTTCCCTAGAATATTAAAAAGATTGAAGAGGAGTAGAAAACAATGAAGATAATTATGAAAGTTATTTCAAAATTTGGCTGTTTATTAATTTAATTTTAAACTAAGAAATACGAATTCCTAAATGTGGAATGAAATTTTTTTTTTTCTAAATATAGAAATTCGAATTTTTCAATAATGTTTACTTATAGAAACATGTGCTTGTTCCAGACAAATCTACCGCCCTTGTAGTCATGAATTATGGCATGCAGGAAGTGCTATAGTGATTTCGAAATTTAAATTAAAACAATTAAAAATAACTAAATTAAAATAATTAAAATAACTAAATAAAAATATTTAAATAACTACATAAAAATAATTAAAATAACTAATTAAAAATAATTAAAATAACAATATAAAAATAAAAAGGATCAAAATAACTAAATAAAAAATATAAAAATTATGTAAAAAGTTTTTATTTAGTATTTTATGTTGTTTTGCATAGTGTTTCGTTTATTTTTTCGAATGATTGTTCTACTATGATTGTATTTTTTCTAACTAATGATTTTAAGATTTTCTTAAGTTATGTACGATAGAAGCATGAATCTGTATGATGAATATTTAAAGAATTATTTCAAGTAAAAAATATTTTTATATAAAAAATTATCTTTGTATAATGTAAATTCTTATAATATCATTTGCTGCAAATTTTCTAATTTCATTCTCCACTCTTAAGTGGGTCTTCATTTTCAGTTATTCATTACGAATTTTATCTACTTTTGATCATCAAGCGATATCACTATTACAAAGAAATATTAAAGTTCAGAAAAAACATTATTTTCTAATAATTTTATTTTTATTGGTTTATTTTATAGTATCGTAGTTTTCCTTTCAACGACTTTCATAAATTTGTGATCATTGCAGTGAAGGTTCTGCTAGTTTATTAAAAAAGTATAATACCAAGGAGCATTGTAAAAGTTTTTCATCCACTGTCCATAAGAACTTACAAAGAATATATATTGCTTTTGATATTAAAATAGAGAATTAATGCTCGTCTGAACTACATCCAAGATCATTGAAATTCCTCCTCTTTTTCTCTCATTTTTTCATCTATCATTAATCAATAAAATCTTTACTTTTCTTTAATGAATTTATTTCTTCAATAATTTATTCAACTTCCTATAATTTTTATATTACATAATATATTTCCTCATATAAAATTTCAAAGCGCGGTTAAGCTACTGAATATTTAAATTTTACTTTTAATATATTTGTTAACAATGAAACGTTGAGAATGGCAGTAATAAATAATATTATTTTATAGACATGAAATAATTTAGTTAACACTTAAATATGTTTTGATATCATGTTCTTATTTACGTAATATTATGTTACTCGTCCATTGCTGTAATTTGACATATTCTAAATCACTTTAGTCAGGTATGGAAATAAATTCAGCTTCCCATTTGGCTTTTTATAAAATAGATAAACGACTATGAAATAAAAAAAAACGAATCAATCACGAAGGAAAATTTATTATATATTTGAATACATCTTCTTATATGTTTAACTCCATTCGTGTTTCGTACAAATAATTTTTGAAGATAACAGCAATGGATTCGGAAACAATAGTTATGGATACAAGAAAGAGATTAGACTTATAGAATCTATTTTTCTTTCTGTGGAACCAGTAGAGTTGTACATTCTAAGTGCGAATTTTCAGAGAATATCTGGTTGTTTTTTTTCCATCCCCAGACATAAAGTCATATTAAGCAATCGATGTCGGCTATTATTACAAAGATACCTGCAAGAGAAACAAAAAGTGAAGCGTTGAAAGAAAAATATACTGAATGGATCCTTTTTTTTTAATGCCAAAGATCTGAATTTCCTTTCAATGTATATTTTATTTCTATTTTATTCAAATCCGAGATTTCTAAAAAGGATTCTCTTTCCGTTTCCCAATACTTAGTTTTCCAAAAAGTATCAAACAGCTATGTCACGATGAATAAAAAATAAAAAGAGGAAAAAAAAAATTTGAAAATTATAAGAATTTTTTTCAATTTCCTCCTCTCTGAATTTTTGGGAAAAATAGTTTTAAATTTCAATCGAAAGTACTAAAAGCTTGTAAAAAAGCTGTATTATATTTTGTTAATTATTTATTATTTATTTGTATTTCGAAAATTATTTATTGACAGGACTAATTGAGTTAGAAAATAATTTCTATTTCACTAATCATGCAAGTATTGTCATAAAAAAATGAGTTTTCATAGATATACATTATTAAAAAAACTATTGTTTGAGACTAATAAGTAGTCCGTATTTTATAAAATGCACTTAAAGAAAATATTACATATCATTATATAATGCGTTAGTATATATGACAATTTTTTGATGATTTTTTAATATAATTCTTGGGGTTTTTAATAGTAATAACATAGTCTGTTATTTTATATCTGTTCACCTAAAATATGCTTAAATGAAATTTTAAATCATTTATAAATACTCTGATATGAACATTGCTTAACAATATTATGGGACAAATCATACACAAGTTAATTCAAGTAGTTTATGCAATAATAATGAATTCTGTGATTAATTAATTAGCAAATTAAATCTAATTAAATATTTTATTAATGTCATTAAAGTTTAATAAAGGAGAAATTGATGAGCATTTCAATGTTGTCAGTTACAAGTAAATATGGTTATCTATGAAATTTTTATGAAAATATAATTTATCTGTATTATTTTATAGAATCAACAAATTAGGTACTTTCTTATCCATAAAATCTAATCTCAATTATTAACAAACCAAAACAAGATGTTAACAATATGGGGAATTTATTTTTTAAATCTTAAATCAGATAACCATTTTTTTGTATAGAGTAATAAAAAAATTAGTTTTTTAATTATTATACCTGATTACCAGTAATTTAAAAATATTTTATCCTTTATTTCAGGGGATAAATTTCCTACATTTGCATTGGTTCCTCAACACCATTGACAGACAATGATTTATTGAGAGGAAAAAACGAATTCACTGATATAAACATGACATAAATGGTAGATAACAACAGTTTTCGTCGATTACCAGTGAATATATTGTTTAGGGAAATTCAACTGTTAATGGTAGGATTATAGCATATACCAAGATAACGATGGAGATCCAAGGTACCTATATCAATTGCAAAAAAATCTTTCCTAAATAAAAATATTCTTCTCGACAAGCTGGACCTCAAAGGTAGATATATACCTTTATATCTGAGTTATTATTTGGCAATCTAAATTGTAGATGTTAGAAAAAGTCAAAATTAGGATTAGAAAATCATTTTTTAGCCCTTGACTTCTAAGGTATTGCCCTTATCAAAAAACTTTTAAGTATAAAAGTTGATCGTTTTGATGAGGCACTGATTTGGCTAATGAAACTTTCAACCCTCACCATTTCCACCTCCTTTGAACTAGATGGACCATTTACGAATTCGTTTGAGATCTTTACATTTCTAACAACATATTACAAGCCAGTTAAAATCAGATCAAAATTACTCTAATTATCTTATTCACAAAATAACATGGGCAACGCATTACACACACACACAAGTATAAATATAAATGAATTTTTAAGCAAAGGGTGGTTTTGAGTTCTAGGGACCATGATCGGCGAAGAACTGAAGAAATTTTCCCGAAGTCGTGTCATGGGAAACATTGCTTTATGTAGAATTCCTATAAGAAACTATCTAAAAGAAATCTGCGGTTCTAAGCATAATAATCCAACAATAATCGGTATTATCAACACAAAATTATCTATTTTCTACTTAATTCTTATAGCAATTTGGATCACCAAAGGAACGTCGCTTTTGAAGCACATTTTGTTCTCATCTTTACTCAATGCGATAGCGCATTCGATGCACCTCGGCATTGTTTTTTACCATTTTCTCCTTTCCAGTATGCAACTTCATCTCAATTCGATTTCACTTTTGCATATCCCTTTCAAACAATGGAAATAGAGGAATACTGGAATGCATTTCTTACAATAAACTATATTTTCCACTACCGGTGGCTTTTGATGTAATGGAATGGGATGATGGAAATACCTGAGGCTTTTGGTTAAAAAGAGGAGTAACATTAAATAAAAAGATCTGTGATCTGTTCCGAAATATAAAGTTCGATTTTTTAGCATTTTTTTAAAACTTTCATTCATGTAATCAACATTTACATTTAAATTTAACATTCATGTTTCTATTTTAACATGAATATTTTTGCAAATTTCTTATAAGAATATCTTAAGTGAAAATAAAATAAAAGAAATATATTTAAAAATTATTATAAATACCTCAAAATTACAAATTTTCAATAAAAAATATTTTGTGATTTTGAACTTTCTTGAAATTAAATTATAATTTTGATAGTTTAGGTATATAATAGTTTCTTTTCAAAAAATATTCTGTTTAATTTTATGGTGATGTAATGAAAGAGATGTTCATAAATGAAATTGATTGATGTAATGAAAGAAGAATTATTCTGATATAATATAAATGCATTGACCTTACAAGAGTCGATGTTTTGAGAATCCGAATTTATAGAGTGGGTATTGTGTATATGGATCTTGAGCATAATATATCTGATACCTGTTGGCTACAAATCTTTCCCAGCTAGAGAGAGAGGTGTGGAAGTTTGGAAAAGGGATATTGGCTCAGGTATCGTTCTTATCATCTGACTATGTTACAGAATGACAGGAGTTTTCCCAAAAAGTTTTCATTTGATTTTAGAATCGAAGCTTAATTAATCTAATTTAGCTGCTAAACCACTCTGTGTTATTTAGGGATAATTTGAATTATAATATTATTTGGTGATGTAAATTTTTAATTTTTATTTATTCTGAGTATTAATTTCTCTGGGGAATTAAATTTTGTTGAAGAAGTCAGAATTAGGAATGTTGTTTCATTAGAGATATTATATAATAAAGAGATTCTCTTGCGTTTAAAAACATTCGAAGCAAAAATTTCTAAAGGAACTTATACAAATATATACACAGCCTAATTTAGGCAGTTCAAAATTAAATCAAATCGGGATTATGTAGAGTTCTTAAACACATTTAATTGAAAATCATTTTTTTATATCTATTATTAATTTGATAAAACCTGCATACACACACATACACCTTCATCTAGAATCATGGATGCAGCAAGTGATACATAACTAAATTATTTGCCCCAATTACTTTGAGTATTTTTTCAAAAGAGGAATGAATCTGGTTAATAAAAAATAAACTATCCCAAAACGATGACAAATCGAATCAAGATATAGCATAAACTATTTGCACCAATTACTTTACAGTCTCTCTTCAAAAGACGAATGAATCAGGCTTATAAAAAAATACACTATTCCAAAACGATGATAAATAGAATCAAGATATAGTATAAACTGTTTGCACCAATTAATCTACAGTCTCTCTCATCAGACGAATGAATCAGGTTTATAAAAAAATAAACTATCTCAAAACGATGACAAATCGAATCAAGATATAGTATAGACTATTTGCACCAATTACTCTACAGTCTCTCTTCAAAAGACGAATGAATCAGGTTTGTATAAAAAATAAACTATCCCAAAACATGAGAAATTGGATCAAGATAGATCGCATGATCTAAATTGATACAATAAATTCAAGTTTTACACGGATGCTACACCCTAATATCTTAAGTCCCTTCAGAGGAGAATAATATTCTATTCTGAGTTATTGAATAGAATGGATCTCCACTCCAATCGTGAGTAAGCTTTTGCCGATGAATCGTCGATTAGTATGCAAATCCTGTAATCGTCGCACTTGAATTTTGTATTCGATCTCCGTCAAACATTAAGATACAGTTGTTATGCCATTATTCCTCGAACTATGACAGAATCATCAATCTTCTTTGTATAATGATTGAAGTGATTTTAAAATCTGTTAAAACGGATAGTGATTTATCAAAAGGTATATATTTCTTTTTCATTACGGGTAAATACTTCTTTAAATCTTTTTGAAATTCGAAGTGCAATTAATTCGTAATTTAAAATTAAATTAGCTTTCTGTTTAAATACGTTTTGTAAGTCGATATGTTTTCTACTACATATGATCAACACGATTTTTTTTTCATTACTTATAGAATATATAGAATACTAGTCACCTCAGTCGACCAACTGGTTCACCGAGAATATTAGTCACATTTGATTTGAGACAAATTGTTTAAATATAATTTTATGTCTTTGATTCTGTCGATTGTCAGTCATGCTGAATCTTTCTAATGCAGACAGTCTGTTAGTATCATAAACATATTAAAAACAAAAATATCAGACTTATTTATTTTATAAATTTCGCTGTATTGAAACTATTTTTTATTCGTTTAGTACAATGCACATATATTAAACCGAATTCTTCTTCAGTTTTCAACCATGGAAGAAAGTGGCGAGAATAAATGTTTGATGCAACCATAAGAATAGTTTGAATTTCTGGACAACAACTGAAAAAAATTGCTAAAACTCGCTAAAAATTTACCTGATTGGTGGATTGATATCGTTAAAAAGGCAATTTTTTAAATTTTGAAATATGAAAAATTTATTTTTGTACAATAATATATTTGGAAGAAAACCAAAAACTGCTAAAATTCAGTTTTCGTTTTAATTAATTACTATTCTAACTTAAATCATAAAAAAATCTTTTTGAATGCACATTCAAACCCATCAAGTCATACATGTGCCAAATTGAGTAATTGTAGATTAAACGGTCTGGTCAGTAGAGCACCAACACACACACTATTTGTTTAAGAGAGAGAGAGAGAGAGATGCACTCACACGCACGCAGAGAGAGATAAGAAAGAGATACATACAAACGTACGGAGAGAGGGAGAGACAGACAGATACACAACCAGCCTGAAAATCATCTTTATCATTAGTAAGAAACAGTTACTAACACAGCACGTTCTAACTTCAAGTTCTTGGATACAATTTAAAGATATTAATTACTATTACTTGTATAAGAAAAATTCTCTTTAAATTAAACTGATAGGTATTTGACATAATTAAGCTGGAAAAAAGCTTTTAACAAATTACATCATCTATCGACGAAATTTAAATACATTTTTCTTATTGTGTAATCCCTACAATAATACACATGATGTCAGTATTATAAATACCAAATTGACATACTCAAAAAAGTTTTTTTTCTTTAGAGTCCTTCAGATATTTGCATTTTAATTCTAATTATCTTGTACTTTTTTCGCCATACTCAAAAAATTAAAAACAAATATATTACATGAATCAACAGTTAACTATCTCAGCATATTTAATTGTTAATAAAAATGATTATTTTCAAACGCATAACTTAATAACTTTCTCTTTTTTTCTCAATATAACTCAGTCTCCCAAATTTCAACAGACAGCATATTTTCTACTTGAATATATTTGAAACAGTACTTAAAAAAGCAGAATTCAAATCTTTTCTCATTTTTCATGCATTTTATATCCTAAATAAAAGTTTAACAGAGTATGAAAGTTAAATTTTTCGAATCAAATAAGAACGCTGAAAAATGTAAAAATAATGCATTGGTTTGTTTGCATATTACTGTTTGCAATTCAACATTTTCCCACTTCTTTTTATTTCGTGCAATTTTGCATGTAAAAAGATGAGGAAAGATGATTTTTTCTGACTTTAAATGGAATATTTAACAGAAATTTATGCTTTAAAATATGAAACGTGTGTTTAAGGAAAGATAGAGAAGGCATTTGCATGTTTTGAAATCATGGAAAATTCACTCATTCATAGCAAATGCAGAGAAAAATAAATTTTTATTTTTGAATATTTTTACAGGTTTTAGGATTTTGTTGATTTTGTTAAATTTTTCTGAGACTTTCTTCGAATTTTTAAATATTTATGAACTGAATATGAAAGTGAATTAAAAACAGGAAAAGAGAAAGTTCCAAATAATTTGTGCTGTTTATTTTCCTTTTCTGAGTTTTGTTATTGAATTCATTGAAGTTTCTATTCCTGTAACTTTTTTTTTATTGAGGAATGTTGAATATACTGGACACTAAATACTAACATTTAATTTCTTAGGATCCATTTTTTACATACCGAACTTAAAAGTAAAAATCACTAAATATTAAGTTATTTGGAAATCGTCTTTTTCCATTCAATTCAGTTGTCAATTTAATTGAAAAAATAGAATAAATATAATGTATTCCAAAAGATAAATAATAATATGTCTTTGTAGTATATTTTAATTGAGATCGTTCAACGATTTTTCATGGTATAATTTAATTAATAAAATCCAAAATGGTATTATTTTCTTGTTTAATGAGTTAGTTATTATTTATATCAAAAGGCAATATAACGTTATCATTTTTCTTTATTAAAAAATATTTTGGAATCTTTAATATTTATAGCATTATGTCATTCTTTTTAAAAAATTCTATTTTTTAAACATTCCTGCTTGAAGAATTCTGATACGAAAGAGTTTGCACATATTTATTGAAAGAAAAATATTTTTTTTAATAAATGAGTGATAACAATGTGTTTATAGCCACTAGGTGAATGTTGAATTTAAGTTTACAAAATCTTTTTTAGGAGAAATAAAATCTTTTGTTGTGAGACAGAAATCTTTAAGCATAATTAAATCCTTCTGGAGTGAGAAGTCTGAAAAACAGAAGGACTGTATTAAAGTTTAATTTTAATTATCTAAGTAGTAATTTCATAATAATACCATCGGTCAGAAATTTAAAAAAAAATGTGGTTAACATATTTCAGATATGAAGAAAAGATTCTCTTTCTACAAGTGTTTTGAGCCTTAAATTTATTCTGTTTATTTATTATCTCTATGGTTCATTTCTTTAAAATTTAAATACGGTCCAAAATTAAAAGATCTGTAGAAAAATAGTGAAAGGGTTGTTTTAAAACAGGCATAAATATAGCCAAACTAAAATTAAACCTGAAATTTGAGCTTTAATCTTAAATGGGAAATACTCTAATTTCAACAAATGCAGTAACTTGTATGTTTAAGTAAAGCATAAACATGAAATATATATATATGGATAAAAAATTATATCTTTCAGCTTGTAAATGTTTTACTTAGTGCTGAATAAGTCATAATTCCTGTAGTATTTTAGTGAATATTTGTTTAGATTTAATAAAAGTAAGCAACATTTTTAACATAAAGTACAGTAGTATAATTTTATATAACTAAACATATTGCTGAAAATGGCAACATTGTTTCGGATTTTCCAAATTATGAAATAATTCCACCTTAGCTTATTTTTAAAATTAAACTTCATCTGAAAGGAAATTCAGAAAAAGAGAATAAAAGTTAAAAAACAACAACAACAATACAACAGAAGTACAAATACACACGCACGCACGCTTGCACGCATGCACGCTCACACTTACAAAATAAAAAAAAAACATATTCAAATTTTCTAAAATTATGCATTAAAAAATCTAATAAATATATGAAAAAAGCCAAGTATTTATTTTTTGACCATCAACAATAAATACAAAATGTGACAACAATAAATAAATAAAAATATTTGTGGTAACAATGAAAATATTTTTGAATTTTATTATAAAAACTAAAAAACAGTGTTGAGAAATATTTCTAAACATATTTTCGTAAAAAAATTGTTAAAACTAATTTTTGAAAAATGTATTTATTATCACAGAATGAATTTTACGAATTTTTATATGATGCACATTTAATTTTTTTGTTGTAATATTTTCTCTATTAAGAAAAACATGAAACGATTTTGTTAATTTTCTTAATAAGTTTCATTTACGAATAAAAATTTTAAAATGTTTCTAGGTGCACATTCTCCCTCTCCAAAATATATTTGTGCCAAATATCGTAGCTCTAGTTTGTTCTTTTGAACACTGATAGATACACATCATTAGACATACACGCAACAGATTTCATTATGAGTAGATATCAAATTTTTTAACAACAAAAATGAATGTGTGTTTGTGTAACTGTATTTACTTTCTTTAAGAAGGAATTAATTAAAATTCTTAATAATTTCTTGAAAATATAAAAACATTTTACGGGCCCCCTTGTATTTTTTACATTTATCTTATATATTTTTCATTTTTCTTTTTGGATTATTATCAGAGCTCAGAATATTTCAAAACTGTTTCTTCTCTTCCCGAGATTTCAAAAAAGAAATGCATCCGTAGGAAACACATAAGAAGAAAAAAATGTAAGCCCTATTTTATAACAGTTCATTGCTTTTTGTCATTCTCTATTGAAACCAGATTTCCGAGAAGTAAACGCGAAAATAAAAAATAATAATAAAAATTTTATTTTATAGCTTCCGGAAAATCAAAAGTTTTTATTCAAAAGAAATGAGTCCTTTTTTATTTCTAGATATAATAGTTCTGAGTGAAAGTTATGATATCTGCTGTGTAGTTTAAGGGAGAAAGTAAGGTTCTTTTTTATTTTTATTATATTTTTTATTCTATTATTCATCTCAATGGGACTTATTTTAAGTTGCTGCAAGCAGATTTAGTGAGGTAAGAAAAACAGTTTTTCAATAAATTTTGGTGCTTATTTCAGTTCAACAATTAAGAAATATTAAAGAATTATCGTAAATAGGCTTTATAATCTCTGGAATACTAAATTTTTCATTACTAATGTTCCTTACAGGAATAAGAATATATCAGATCACATTAATTATAAATTGCTTCATTAATTTCTACTAATGTAATAAAAAGGAATCATTTGAACATCTCTTAAAACTTTTATACAATATCATGATTAAACTTAAGAAAAATTTTACATGAATATTCTGAAAAGATATTGATTAATTAAATATTTTGATCCTAGCTCATATTTTTCTCTTTCATTTATTCCTCAGTGGTATTTAAAAAACGTAATGTCATAAAAGTTGAAATTCCTTATATAATATTAAAAAACAAAAATATATAGTAAATATTAAAATGATTTCGTTCATAATCATTACTTCTCTAACTAAGAAATAATTTGCTTATAATTATAGCAAACACCGATACTCTCAGGTATTTTTCAGCGGAAAGTTTCACAAAATGATGCGCCATCTAAAACTTATAAGAAGGTTTTACTACACTTTATTTTGCTAGAAAGAAAAAAAAATATAATTTCAATTTTCTTTGCAGATATTTTGAATTCTTTTTTCACACACACACACACACACACACTGACTCTATAAAACCTTTGGGACATAAATTACTAAGCCTATATTTCAAAAGAATCATTTCTAACACACATACACACACACATACATTGATTCTATAAAACCTTTGAGATATGAATTACTTAGCCTCTAATTCAAAAAAAAAAAAAAAAAAAAACTCTTTCCTAAAACATGCAACACACACACAAAACACGTACACTCACACAAAACACGTACACTCCCACAACACGCGCAAACATACACTGACACTATAAAACCTTTGGGATGTAAATTACTTAACCTCTATTTCAAGAGACTTTTTTGTAATAGATTCATCTTCTCCATTTACAGTATTCTCAGTGAAAGTACTAAAATGTCAAACAAATAAAAAAAAAGTCAGTAATTATTGAAAAATAATTAAACCGACAAAAAAATCATGAACAATATAAATCAAGATAATTAAAGTAATAAATTAGAAAGTTTAATATGCTATCTTCATAAGTTATGTAAAATATGCGGGATATTAAAATAAATTTCTCTACTTTCAGAAATGTGAGGAATGTTTATTCTTCAAAGATTAATTTCCATTCTTAATTAGAACTTTTCTAATTTATTTGTTAAAAAAATTTGTTCTTTTATTACTTTTTTTTTAATCTTGAGGATTTTTTCTCTATCACATATTAGTAAGACTTTTTTTTTCCCCTTGGGATTGGTTTCCAGTATGATTGTCCGAAGTTTCCCATAATGATTTTCATGAAGAAAAAGATGATATAAAATGAATTCCAATTTTCTTCTTTAATTAAATAGACATTCTTTTGGAACTAATAATTGCCCACACATGATTTAAATGGGATGTTTTGCTTGATAAGTACATGGAATTTAAGCAATAATCATTTCAAAACAAATGGAATGGGAGTGTTGATTAGATTATTCGAATATTCTTTATTCATAACTAAAAGAGGTTACGTTACTGGTTGCTTAGAAAAAAATTAAGAAATTGTTTGGAAAATATAAATGCAAAAGCATTCATAATAATTAATTTTTAGAAATATGGAAGTTCGAGTAAATATAAAATACTTATATTAGAAAGTAGATGTATTTAGACAAGAATTGTGTAATGAAAATCAACTATATAAATATGAATGAGTTTTTTTTTAAAAAAGCATTCTTTAAAAGTAAAAAAATATATAGAGAATAAAAATTTTTAATAAATTAAATTTTAAAAAAAATAATAAGTGAATAAATAAAATGTAAATAAATTATAATGTTGTAAAATAATAAAAAACAATAATAAAAGTAAATAAATTAAGAATAATAAAATAAAATATAGTAATTAATACGGAAATAAAATAAACAAGAAGAAAGTACAGAATGGGCAAAATATGCAAAATAAAAAACGGTTTGCAAGTGTAGCATTGATACGCCACGGAATTTTTTTTAAATGAGAAAAAAATTTAAAAAAATAGCCGACAGATGGCGCTGGTATAAACGACTTCGTCGGAAATACGAAAATGAGACAAGCCATTATAAATATTTGCGCTCTTCATCCAGAACCAATTCTTCGTTACATGACATGTAAGTGAACCATCCTCGATACGCAACATTCTTCATGCAGTTCTTAATGTGTGTCCATATAAATTACAGTCTTGCCTTGAGCTTTTACCGTTGGTTATAATAAAGAAAGAAGCATCTCCAAAATTCAACAAAATCCCTCCTGAGTCTTTAACATCTTGTGGATAGATAAAGCTCCTTTTTCGCTCCATGGCGACGTTAGTTAATATTAGCAGGCGTTGCAAGTTTCTATGGCCTCCTCGATCTCCATATCTGACACTAACAGACTTTTGGCTACAGGGAAATTTAAAATTCCCTGTGTATCGATCTCGTCCATGGAATCAGCTGAGAGCTATCATGTATACAGGTGGACATGCTGCACTCTACCGCTGCTGGATGTGTGACACGCCTCAATGTCTAACCACTTGTGGTGGCGGACATATGGAACACATATTGTTATAATAAATGATTTGGTCTCATTATTTTTTGTAATTTACGTGTCTTTTCTTTTACTTGTGTACGAAACGCCAAATATAGACTGTTTTATGAATTAACTTTTATTCTTATCTTTAAAAAAATCCCGTGACTTATCGAACCTGCAAATCGCTTTTTATTTTGCATAATTTTACAGGTTTTATAAAATTTTAAAGCTTTTACGGACTTTTTGCCCACCCTGTATAATAAAAGTGTAACAAGAGCTCTTGTAATAAGTAAAAGTGTAATAGACTGAAATAAAAATATTTAATTATTTTGTGAGTCATAGGATTTGCATTTATATTTTTATGTGGTATATATTAGATTAAATTTGGGTATAAATTGTCAGGGGCTGATTTGAATTTTTCTCAGATTTTTAAATTGATGCTTATTACTGTTTTTATAAATCTATGTCAAATATTTTACTCAAAATTTTACTTTAAAATTTATTTTAAAGTTTCTAAATGATTTTAAAGATCCATTTTGTCTGCACAGGGATAATTAATATAACAAAACATATTAATGCAATGTATTTCGAAAATGTTTGCATGAAAAATAATTTATCCGCATTTTGAAAATAAATTCGCTTTGTAGCACTTAAATTTCAATTAAAAAAATTTCTTTTACTTTTGTATTGTGTAAGCTTCTAGATTTTTTTACCTCGCCCCTTGACGTGTAGTAACTATAACTTTCGACTTCCTAAATGCTGCCAATTATTTATTTATATTTCAATTCCACCTGGAAAAGAGAGATCCAGTTATTTGGCCTGATAAAGACTGTCATATTCCTTTTCTTCTGTTTTTAAATTTTCAATAGTGAAGTCTATTCCGCGAGTTTCTCTTAAATAATGAAGGCCGAAATCTACTTAACTAATAATGTTTCGTGCAATTTACAAAAAATAAGCTGATTTATGAATTTTTATTACGATTGCTTTTCTTGAAGACGGCTTTACTTATCAATGTCATAATCTTTTATAATATGCTTATTTATAATATTAAATTATTAATAATTTTATGCAAATTACAAATATAAACTGATTTATGAATCTTCATTACGATTGCATGTTCTTGAAGATGGCTTCATTTATCAACGTCATAATACTGTATAATATGCATGTTTAAAATATTACATCTGTAAATTTTATATAAAAGTAAATAATAAATAAGAAGAATCCTGTGAATTATCTGAGGTTTTATAATCAAATGTAATTTATTAAAATACTAATTACTGTCAGATATTTGAAGCTTCATAATTAATTAATACAACCTTCTTTTCAATTTTCACAATTACAAATTGTTACATTAGTATGATATGCTATCCGAAATCAAATATTTTAATAAATTTCCAATTACTATTGATTATTTTAGTTTGACAGCAGAAAATAGCTTTTACTCATCTAGTATTAATTGAATATAATATTTGATAACCGAATGCTTTGATTAACTGATCTACAGTCTTTAGAATACTACGACTGGAACATTTTACGATAATTTATTTCAAAAGTCATATTGTCAATAGATGGTAAATAATAAATAATGTTACAGAGTTAAAAGAATATTAGTAACATGATTTAAAGTGCTATTTTGATTGAAATTTAATGAATTTATTATTAGGCATTTCACTATGATGGGTTTTTTTAATGTCAGCTACAACTAAAAACTTGATTTTAGCTACTGAATGAGAATTTACCTGAATACTTATTAAGATACAGTACTCTTCCGAGTACCCGGCTTCCTACTATCCTGCCGTACTCTTTATCCGTATTTTTCTTTCATGGCAATTAAATGTGGAAGGCAAAACTTACATTGGCAACATTGCCAAGTCTTTGGAAGCGGGCATCTGCTACGATCCTCCTACGTGTCGTTTGCAAAATACAAGTTGTGACAGAGAATGAGTAATTCGTTGTTCATCGGTTGTTCGTTTATATCGAACCTTAGTTGTTGCCTCAGTTCCTGATTATAAGTGCACCGAACGTACAGTATTCGTAAATTGTTATTAGGGTATGCTTAATGTTTTTTAAGCATACCACATTGGAAATTACAGACTTTGTGTTAAAATGTAAACGATTAATATACTTTTTAATTTAATGTTTCCCTAAAAAATTCTTGAAATGTGCAGTTTTTTTTTGTTCTCTATGTATAAACTTCTTGTGTGCCAACAAGTCTACCACAAGGCTTACAGATGTAAGTCAGTACGCAATTGACAATAAAATAAATTTCAAATATATGGTCGCAAGCACAAATGCAAAAAAAGAAAGAAAAATAGGGAAAGCAAGTAGATACACAAACAAAAGCAAAAATGAAACAAAATTGCTTACATAGTAACAGAAGCATACAGTAAATGATATAAAACAATTGAAGAAGCATGATCAAATAAAATATTCAAAATACAAATACAAAAGTATATATGCAAATATATGTAGGCAAACACACTGAAGTAGAGTTTAAATCATACGGGGAAAAATACTATTAATATATGTACAAAAGGAAATGGAAGATGATTTACTATGTACAAAGGCAGATAAATGAGAAGGTCAAGCTATATTGTTCTTTAGAAGGCAGTTCCTGAGTTTGCGTCTTTCCGGAATAAGTTTGGTGCATTCACATAACAAATGCTTGGCATCCTGGACTGTAGCACGAACAGTTATCAGTCGGCCTACAAATTGAATCGTTTTAAATATGCTTTAAAGTTTCCATGCCCAGTCAGAAACTGGATAAGCTTAAAATTTCACTCAAAGTAGTTGTTAGCCTTTAGGCGTCTCTGTATGGATGGAATAAATTCCGTAGTGAGCTGCGCATTAGTCGATGCTTGGTATAAAGTATTCCATTCAGATATAACTTTATCTTTAAACACATTCTTTAAATAAGATTTCGGAATGCTCATAGGAATGGAATTAACTAGTTTTGTCTCTTCTTTGGCAAGCCAGTCGGCGCGTTCATTGTCACAGATTCCTGTATGACCTCTAACAAAAGAAAAGGAAACTTGCACACCTCTGCCTTGGAGAAAACTCAGGTTGGCTTGTGTTTTAACAATTATTTGGTTTAGGGAATCGATATTATTTAAGGCATGTAAAGATGAAAGGGAGTCGCTGCAAATTATGAACTTTGATGAAAGGCTTTCATTGTCACAAATCCAAGAAACTGCTTGGGCTATGCAAAGCAATTCAGCCTGAAAAACACTGCATTCATCTCTTATTCTGAATTGATGAGTTTCTCTGCATGGCTTGAAATGAATGGAGGACTTTGTACTCAATAAGAAGTGAAAAAAATATATACTATAACAGTGAATTTTGGTATAAAAATTTTATCTTTTGGTATTGGTGGGCAAAGAAATGAGTTCATAGAACTCCGCCCTATCCGTCCTTTTTGCTACTCGGTCTCCCCTTCCTCCACATTAAGCCGGATTCTCGGGAGCGTACTGTACTTATCAATATTTAAAATTCCTCAGGCTATCGATATAACATGCCAATATTTTGAAAGATTTCGATAGCTGATGAAGTTTTGAAGTTTGTTTCATGTTTGTGAGTAATCCTATTAAATAAATTAGAATTATAAAACTTTATGAATACTGTTAACTATAATAGCTAATAAAAATGATATTTTTGTGACACCATGTATTTTTATCTTTAATGCAAAGTTTAATATAATTTTGAATATAAATGGATTAACCTATCAAACAGCATCAGATTGATTGAATAACATTTTAAGTAAAGAAATTATTTCTTTGTTTTTTTTTCTTGGAACAGGAAACAAACCATTTGAAAATTCCTTCGATTTGGTTCATTAAGATTTTCACATTTGAACTAACCTCCTTGCGAAATAATTTTCTTGGTAAATTTTTCTTCGTAAAATTTTCCCAAATCAATAGGGAAATTTATGTGCTTATGATTTTGTTTCGTAGAACTCACTTTATAGAATTTCAAGCATAACAAAAGTCAGTTTAATTCTTCAAATTCAATTTCATGCCCAATGTAATTGTTACACCTCAAATAAAGAGAAACATGTAGATTTTGGCTCACATCTAATTTGTTTACGTGCGTTTATCATAACAAAAAAGTCCTTAGAGAGAAGAATGTAATAAGTATTTAAGGAAATTTAATTACTGTATCTAAACGAGGGAATTGTTCTTGGTAGGAAATTAACTTTTGAAGACCTTGAGCTTCACTCAAGTAGATTAGAGAGCATTGTTTGTTTAGTTACAATTTTTTAAAAGCTTTCCTTGAATGTCGTTTTATACATCAAGATTAATAACCCAAATGAGCTCTGTTTATAAGTGACACAGAAATATTTAGTATAGTTAAATTGATTAGTGTTTCTAGTAAAGAATCAAGGTTAAGTTGGTTATGAAGCTGAAATCATATATGGTAAATTTTATATTTCATCGAAAGGATGACATATTTAATTCAATCTAAAAGTTGCTACTAATTAAATAATTTATTTTTTAAATAAATAATGAAAAAATTTGTTATATATTGAAATTTTTTAAGCTTTCGATCGTTCTTCTTATTTTCTAAATTATTTTAGGTTGAAAATATTGACTTAAGTTTATTCTGAATTTTTTATCAGTTTGTTTAAAAGCTTCAAATCAACAACAACTTAAATATAACAACAATCTTTTAATATTTTAAAACCTTTATCTTCAGTACAATTTATTTGATGATTCTTTATTTCATGATTGATTTGCCCTAATAATAATAATCCGAAAGATATAACCATAAATATATGATGTAGCGGTTTCATAACTCTACTACCTTCTCTTTTGATACAACAGATGGCGTTACCTTATTAACATCAAGGCATATTTCCTACGATCCTTCTGTGGGGTCATTATTAGATTGAATTCCAAGTGAATGTCCTGCACTTTTTGATGTTCGTGTTTGTTCGGTTTTGTGAATTGTGGAACTTAGAAAATAATTAAATAATAATCCCTGAAAACTCGTTTATTATCTTCATTTACCTCAAAATGAAGTTATAAAAAGTCTCGTCTCTATGTAACCGTTACAATTATATAATAAAATTCAAAAGTTATAATCATAATAATTTTTAAATAGTCTTCGTGTTTTTGTAAACATGCACTTTTGAGAGATAAGATACAATAAACACAGCTCTAAATAATATCTCAAAAATATACTTAAAAATATCATTTATATTTTTTTTTACTGAAATAAGCCTTTATATTTTCATTGGAACAATTACCTTGTTTAATTATTTTTGATCTATTCATAAAAAAATATAATTCTCAATTTGTACAAACATATTTCTGAAAAAGTTAAAAGAAGTCATGAATTTTAGAAAAAAAAAAAAAAAAAATGGAAACTTAACAACAATAGAAGTTTCTTTTGGGGGAAGCATAAGAAATTTATATGATAGCTGTAGCAGACTTAGAATCATAATGCACAATATAAAAGCAGCTTATATGAATGGGGACTTATCTGCCTCTGATCCTTGAATTCCTCTGTTTCAAAATAAATCTATTTGAAAATTTAAATATAAATTTTAACGAACAGATCAATAATTCTGTACTACGCATTATAAACATAAAAAATATTAAACATAATATTAGCTCCAATTGCAGAAAATGGAATAAGTATAACGAAGGTGTTTTTGATAACTGTTACTTGTGTTAAATATGCAGCTTTGTTAAAACATGCTTCACAATAATACTTATTTACATAATTACTTTCTTTCTCGAAATAAATCAGTTTAATTAATTGAAGGATTGCACCTAAAATATTGCTTTTCTCAATTTCCAACTAATTATTTCCTCAAGTTAAATTGTTAACTATCATTTACTTTTAAATTTCTTAAGCTGTGAAGACACGCATTTGTTAAACTTGAGTTCCGAAAGAGTTTTTTTTTATTTTAAACAAAATACAAGAAAAATTATCTTCATACAAATAAATAAATAAAAGAAAATCTAGCTTCTTAAAAGCGTAATATATAAAATAGTAAAGAATATTTTTCAGTTAAAAATTTCATTTTTTAAATTCCAAATTTATGTTTAATTTTAATTTTTCCTTTAAAAAGTTAAAAATACAAGACTTGCATTCAAATTATTATTTACTGATAACAAAAATACATAATACTAAATTCGAAATAAAACTGATTTGCGATTCTTTCTATTCAACCCTAAAATGTGAGCGCACCGTTGGTCTTCAAAGTTCCGAAGTAAAGTTCTGTTTTCTTTAGCAACAAAAGGGGGAATTTCTCCAAATGAATTTCCTGTTGTCTGCTTCCAAATGACCATGAAAACAATTACTATGAAGATGGTGTTTTTCCACTGGAAATCAATTTGCCTTGATACAGTCTTAAAGTCATCAGGCTTCCGAGACCCGGTGTACGTCCTCCTAGGTTAAAGTTCACATAATTATTTTTTTAATTTCAAATCCACATTTCATCTTAGAAAACATCGATAAAGTAAAACATTCCACTTACTTGAGAATATACACGTCACGTCATTGAATTTCATATCGTATTGGTTGCTGAAAGCTCTATGAAAATATGTAAATGAGGTGCAAAATCTTTGCAGCATATTTCTTGGACTGATACGATATATTTTCCGCTTATAAAGAAAAATTAAGAATTTCTTTTAAATGTGCTTTATTGGTAGGAAATATTTATAGATTATTGTTTGCTCTTTCTAAATAAACAATTAAGGATGAATCTCAGGTAAATATAGATGGGGAAAAATGCAACCCTTTATTTACAATTTAGGATAAATATGTGTACATTTATAATGTTCCATATACTTACAGACTTTAACAGCAAGCTTATATTAAATTAGTAAATGGATTTTAATTTATAGTTTTATATTCGTCATTTCCTTTAGTAAAAATTAAGAAAAATATATTTTTTCGATAGTGGCTATGAATTTAAATGTATCTTGAAATAATTAGATTCAATTTTGTAAATTTTAAGTAGTCTTTTGTATGAAATTCTACAAATTACCTTTATATTATAATTTTATTTTCTATAGAACTAATTAAATCAAGTTATGATAAGAAAAATCAAGATATACTCTCTCACTAAAAATATATTTATATTTGATGAATTTGTACATACGGTACTTGCCTGGTTATTTTTTCAGATGCATGGTTATTTTTAACTGTTGTATTTTTTGACGGATTTCAAGATTTTTTATTATTTCTAAATCTGTTAATGAGGAGTATATTTAATTTTTTGACAAATGCCAATAAATTATCTTTTATTGCTCTCAAATAAAATTTCATAATCTTTTAATAACAAGAGAACGACAAAAGTAGGAAATATTCTCACTTGGTGGAAATATCGATTATTGGTATCGCAAGAAAATTACTAGTAAGGCATTAGGAGAGTAAGTTTTTAAACAAATAAACATGTTTATAGGTTGTAAACACATGTTGTTGGCCTCACGGTGAAAACACGACATTATTTTTATCATCTCTTTTTTACAGAAAAAGAATTTTTTTTTACGATTTTATACACGTAATCTCTCTTGAAATCACTGAGCAAACAATATATGGTACTGACAATTTGCTGCAAAGACTGCTCTGTAAGCATGATTCATAACGATGAATTTTCGGAGAAGTATGCAAATTAGGAAACACAATGCCCTCTCAATCGGATAAACAAACTTAATTGAAAATAGCGAGGTTTCTTTAAAAATTCTCTACGTACATAAAAAGTATTAAGAATATATTCAGCTAATCTCAAAGCAATATTTGTAGCTGGAAAGAAAGGAATAAATTTAGCAAACATCATTAAAAAACATATAATATTTTAATTATATAATAATATTTAGAATTGTAGACATTTCGCTAGATTGATTTATTTCTACTTTTTAATTTCTAATTTCTAATTCATATTTATATCTTTTATGGAGTCTAGAAATCTATTATTTCTCAAATTCGCTACCAGACGGCGATACTAGTTAATCAAAATTTAATCAACAGATAAATCTTAAAGATATTAAAATTGTTTTGACATCAAGAATAAACAAATATATAAAATTTTATAATTTTGTTTATTATTAAGGCACAAATTTTATTATTAAGGCACAAACGAAGGCTTTATTTTATTATTAAGGCACAAACGAAGGCTTTATTTTATTATTAAGGCACAAACGAATCGATTACAAAATTCCATGAAACAAGTCAAGTTAAAAGAAATTAATCAAAATTCTATATCTGTGGAGTTTTATTTATTTTTCTGAAGATGGTAAAACATTTGGATACAAAAGATAGATTACAATAATTATTTCTTTAATAGATTAATTATTTTATTCTCTATATTTTTGCGTCAGTAAATTGAAATTCTCATTATTTTTTTCATTTAAAATATTTAATAATTTTTATTATCTTCCTTGAAAATAGTAATTTCTTTCCTTAGAATTTTTTTAGGTATTCCGCCTATCATCTATTACAATGCTACTTCCTTTAATTTGCATCTTTTCACCACGTTTTATGCTCGAATTGTTTCAGTTGGTTGTATAAAGTAAGTATATTAAAACGAAGAGAATTTTACATTCTTAACAAACTGGCTCCTTACTTTATGTAAAAAAATAAATAATGAACGCCTACTGTAACACGACCGTAAACATTGATTCTATGGGCCTTTTGATATGGTAATTGAGTTCTTTTAGATTTCGCTTCTTTTTCTATTTTCTTTTTTTATTTGTTTTTTTTTCTTCTTGCATTTCCGTCTATTCTTAATTTTTTTTCCTATGCAATTGGCAGTTTTAGAAGAATGTATTCATTAGAATATATTTATTGGCGTTTGAGCTTCAACTAGAATTCAAAACCAGCGTTTAAATTTCATTATTATATTATACAGTACGATAAAAGTAAAGTAAAATGAAATAAATTTGGAAATAAGTAGCCATAAAACATTAAATAACAGAATAAATGGGATGAAAATTTATTTATTTCAAAACTTTAATATCTTTGATCAAAAAAGATTTATTTTTAAAGCAGTGTGCATCCATGGTAAATTTATTGACTTACAAAGCAATGGAACTTAAAGTTAGTTGTTAGAAAATAAGAAAATAAAAGATAGAAGTAATTTGTCACAAAATAAGATAAATAAAAATAACTATTCAGTAATAATTTTTGTTTGGACAATCTTGCATCAGATATCACGTAATTTAGAAATTTCGGGGCGATTCGAATTAAAGCTCTGTTTGAATCTATCCGATGGCTATTTTAGAACAGAATCGGTTATTTTTATTGTGGAATAAGATGAAGAGTATGTATGGCATTTGAATTTCTATCCCTCTTTTCAGATTTTCATCCAATATTTCTAAGGATATTTTTAATGCTGAGCAAACTTTTCCAGGGTTGATAAATTTTACATTTTTTCCTAAAAGCTATGTTAATGATACACAAATTTACAGATTGCATTGCCATCTATTTTCTTGATTGGGAACTAACCGTCTATTCCATTCTAATAAATCATCAAGAGACTGCCGATTGGCTATGAAAAGAGCTTGTTAAATGATGGTTTCGAAAAGAAGATTAAGTCACGCGAAGAATGACTTATCACAAGTCCACATACGGCGGAGAGCTTAGTGAATTCGTATCTTGATCCTTCGCGTATTTTTTTTTTTTTCGATGCTAAAATTCTGTTACTGAATATTTTTCTTGTGTAATACTGATGGTAACAAAATAGAAGGTTTTGAACTAATGCCGCATGCAATTAAGTTTGTGAATTAAAAGTTATTTCAAAATCCTATGGGAAATGTTGCGTTATGATATTTAAATTTAGAGCGTATTGTTAATTAATTCTTTCTTCTTTAACTTTCCATTCATAGTAAAACATTCGTTTTTTATTAATTCATTATTGCTTCCATAAATATACGTATACCTTTCTAATATATAATCTGTGAGGAACGAAATTTAAAGTTTCAACATAATGTGATTCGTGATCTCATGTATGAATACCAAAAGAGTATATTGTAGAATTAGTAATTTTGTTGCAATTGTCACTCTCTGCTTAGAATATTTTAAACAAGATTTTTTTTTAAATTTTGGACACATATAACAAATATCCTGTTCAATTTTTTATAAATTAATTTCAAATAAATCGCATACATATTTTAAAATTCGAAACAGTATGTAAACATAGATGACAAATGATATTTTAAAAATGGATTGTTAGAATCTATATTAATATTTCACTTTTCTATTATTAATTTTATAAATTTATTTTTAACGGAATTTCACATTAAATGGAAAATTCTAGATATAAATTTTTATTGTTTTAGCACAAAGCCTAAATCGAAAATAAAATTCTGCATCATTGAATACTTAAATATTTATAAAGAAACGAATACAAAAGTAAAGACAGTTTATGCGAAAGTGATATAAATAATACAAAATTAAAAACAACTTGTTTAAATTTTTTATCATGCATGAATGAATATGTAATTAGTAACTAATTTACTTAATTTTTAAATAGAATAATATAAAAGAGATTAATTTTAATCATTAATGTTTGAGAAAAACTACAAAATCTTTTAGTAAAATTTTTAATTCTTTTTAAAAACAATATTTAAAGGAACCTTATTTTGAATAATTTCGTAATAAAAGAATAAAGACAAAAAGAATTCTTAAATATTAAACCATAAAATGCATCAAAGTATCGATCTTATTTAGAATCTATTGAAAATTATTCCACATTTTATTTTTGATACTTGAGATCGTATTTATTTTTTAGTTGTACATTATATCTTTAATAAAAGCAAAAACAACAACATTCCGTCTAAGTTCTAAGCGTCTTTTAATTAAATATTGAGTTTTAAATTACGTAAGAAAAAAAACTAAAGATAAATTACTTAACTGCGATGTAAGAAAAATAAATATAAGTTTTAAAAGTTAGAGAGGATTATATTTCGAAAAAAAAAATCTATAGTTGCTACAAACTTTGAAATATAATAATATTTAATTAAGTGGGATGGATAAAAAAGGACAGAGAATAATAATAAATAATTAAACGAAGTAATAAATTTATTAACAATTCAGATAATAAATATTTCCTGTCTTCTACAGGATTCAAAAAACGTTTTAAGAGTAAAGAACAAAATATTTTTACTGAAAATGATTTTTATAGCAGTTTTTATGTCGCTTGGTTTGATTCACGTTTATGAAGATGGATTTCAAAACATATTTTACACACTTCTAGATCCATCCAATTATTCTAGATCTATTAGTTCTGATATTTTGCACACTAGTGTAACTCAGATATTTATTATGAATTAATTGATTAATTTATTGCATTTTAATTTAATACGATTAGTGTCACCTATCAGCTAGTCTCAGAAATGTTGATATGAAAATTCTATGTAATATAAATCAGAAACATTGCGTTGTTACACTTAAAATAAAGAAAATACTCCTAGTACAATATAACGTCTATTTGATTCAAAAACGAAGGAAACAAGATGAAAAGTAGTCAGCACTTGTCTATTCATTTTGAACAAATCCACTTTTGAGAAGAAGATCATCATGTTTATATAATTACTAAAAGTATTAAATTCACAACATAAACAAAACTTATTGCTTTAGATCTCATACAGATCTGGATCTAAATAGGAAGATATCCCAAATAAAAATTCGATTTTTTTCTAATCATTTGAGAACATGATGTGGTTTTGGTTTGGGGTTTTTGAAGCCTCAAAATATGAGGACAGAAATTAAAGGGAAGGGGTTGTAAGAAGTTATTGCTCGAAGAAGAGCAAAAATAAAAATGGGAATCAAGGCGAAACAGCGAGGGGAAGCATTAAAAGGTAATAATAATAATATAACTTTTACCATAATAATAATAATATGCATATATTTTTAAATTTCCATTAAAATTTTTTTTTTATCTGGCAAAAAAAAAAAAAAAAAAAGGAACTAGAATTATTTTGAGATAAAGAAAACAAAAAACCCATCGCTTTTCTAAAAGTTGACGATTGCACAATACAATAGTCACGTGATCATTCCAAACCAGTTTAAACTTGTTTTTCAGGGGGAAAAAAATTCTGACCTCAAGAAAAAAACTTCAGAACTCGATTGATTTTGAGATGATCAAAACCATCGCATTTCTAAATGTTAATGATCACGAAATATTAGTTCCTTTGAGAACATGATATTGTTTTCCAGTCGGATTGATACCACGTGATTTAATAAAGAAATAATATTCTCACATGGTAAATTGAAATTTGCGATAGCAGATTTACCCCATATACTGTATTGTGAAGCTTCAGATAAAAAATACATTATTCGTAATATTCTTTATTTAAGAAATTAAATTAAAGAAACTTAACCAGGTTTTCAATACTGCAACACTAATTTCGGATAAAAATGGCTAAAAGCATTTCAGAATTATTAAAAGTTTGAATGAGAAATGCAATTCTCAAAGTAAAAGCACTGTTTTATTTTATGTATATTAGATCATCCATCTAAATTTAATTCAAAAACATTGTTGCTTTTTTTTTTATAAATAAAGTATATGCAATTTTTACCAAATATAATTTCTCGAAATGAACTGAAAAGATGCAATGTTTAATTCTATGATGCTTGTAGCAGATTTTTTTCCCACTTATATTTTCCGTTGAAAATTTATTCTACTTTTTTTTCCCAGTGCGTAAAGATGCATTTTCAATATTTCTACTGTTTTACATTCACCAGAGAATTTACTCGTGTCTTCCCAAATTTATCATTTTGTGTTTGCTTTGAAGCAAAATAACACTATTTTCCCATGTTTATTTTGACATTTCAGAACTTAGAAAAGAACGCATAACATTATTTTCAATTTAGAAAAGAGAAGAAATTGCTTCTGTTTGCAATAGTTGCCACAAAAAAATCTTACTGTGAAAAGAAATAGAAAGTCTCGGATATTTGAAGACGGAGAATTAAAAAGAAGAAACGTTTGTAATGTTTTCTTTCAGGTTAAAGGAAAGATAAAAATTGGAATTTGCTTTTCGGCAGAGGCTACAGTGGATGCATTGAAGGGATATGAAAAATATCGTTTTCCAAAATCTGTGAACACACCAAAATTTCTAGAAAAAAAAGTAGAAAGTGAAATAAATTTATCGTAACGGATTCAAAGAATCTAGTATTCTTTCTATCATGAAATTTTAAGAAATATTCATCAATTCTATGCAAATATTCTAAGCAGTGAATTAATTATGCTTCGAAACATTTATGATGGATAATTTAAATTAGAAGAAAAAGGCAAAAATCATTAAATAACTTATAGCCTTCAATGTAATCATTTTCGCTTCAATCTGTAATATCAGAAAATATAAAAAATTTACATGTGATTTAAAGATTTTTGAATCTATAAAATGTGTAGTATCAATTTCGGGTTATATCCAATAAAATTCATTTTCAAAATCGCCATGTTAAGGATCAAATTACCGATTTATGACAATAATTTTCTCTTATGCTTATAAAACTTAATTTGAAATCTTTTGTCCATTCCAAGTGTTACGTAAAATTAATGGTGTGTGCAATGAAATATTTTAAATATTTCAAAAAATTTTAATGCATTCTTTGTCGAATGTAAAAAAGCCATAAGTGTTTATTGTAATATGTTTCTTTAATAATATTTTTAGATGTAAAGATATTTTTAAAAATTACGTGTATTGGCACAAGTAAGCATTGTCATTGGCAACAGTTCTGTGTGCTTTGTATTTCGTTTTAGCTTATTGTTGCTTATCAAGGAAAATAATAACTGTAAGACTGAAAGCAGTGTTTAGGCAAAATTATTGCGTAATTATTATCTTTCTGACCTTCTTGACAAATATTAGTTATAACTCAGCATGAAACAATAAAGCTAATGAAGCAAAAGTAATAAAATATTCGTATGCTACTATCATTTAAATTCATTTAAAAATAGTATAATGGAATTTATGTTGATAACATTTCCTATGCTTTTTTTATGATACTTGCACTGTACAATGCATAAAAAGATATATATGATATCATGATTTTACTAATACTCAGATCTAATTTATTTTAGTTACATTTACTTCCTGTTTTAAAGTAGGATGAAGACGAAACTCGTAATTTTTAACAACAATCAGATGACGAAACGATTCCAGAATGGACACATCCGTCTCCTAGTTTCCATGCCATATCAGTGGGAGGATGTTTAACCCATATTTCAACTGTATGGTTTAACTCCAGAAGATTTAATGGGGACCGAAGAATTTCTAAGAACTCGATCTGTTTTTTTTTTATGATTGTATATTTTGCTAAATATAATTGTCTGAATAAATCCAATCCAATAAATATTACACAAGATAACTTAAGAAAATTGCAAACTTCTTCAAGACAATTCAACAGAACTTGATATTTTTTTTTGCAAATCATAAATTTTTATATTTTTAACCCATTAAAAATTATAATCATTAGTATATGTTTTTAAATTTCTTTTAAAAGTTTTTTTTTTTCGAAATTTCCAAAACGTTACACAACAACTTTTTTTCGTAGATTGTTCGAAAAATATTTTTCATATTTAGCATACTTATTTTATAAAAATCTTTTTTTTATGGAAAACTTAATTTTTTACAAATTGTAAATAAATTTTGGATAATTGATTATAATTTTGAATGAATTTTAACAGGTTCTAAAAATTCAGATACTAAGCAAGCATCATTATTATAGAAATTCTATTGTTCGCATTAATTTTCAAAATGATTGCTTTTAAGCATCATTGAGAAAATCATAAATATAGTTTATATAAAAATCTTGCAGTTCAACTGTAATAAAGAATGAGATACATAATTTTCATAATAGTGTTATTTCATTTCTTGAGATACAAAAATTTAGTTCATTTATAAAAATTATATTGCGAAAAATCATTAGATGTAATGGGAATGTTTATTAATCTACTGAAAATTTTATATTACAAAGTTTAATTCAAAATTACTTTTGAAATATATGATTTTAAAATCTAAATCACAGTAATTATACAGAAAGTATTTCTTCAAAATATTCACAACAATTAATATAAAAGAGCAATAATTAGAAAACTCTACAATCTTATTATCTCTAAACATAGTTTAAAGCTAATTTCTCCATTTAAATTTCAATTCTTTGAATCTTCTGAAATATTTAAAATTTGGATTAAAATAAAATGTCTGAGTTTCTATCTATGAATAGTTTTCATATATATTCTGTGAACTATATTATTTCACATGCGATAATTCGATAAAACGCTTTGTTTTAAATGCAAGTTTTGCATTTATATTGAAAGCTTCCAGGCATGTTATAAACTTTGCAGCATTTTACAAGAATTAAATTCAACTATATTCTTAGTCTTGTAAATGAGCTTTTTAAGACACCTCATTTACATACTAGACTTGCAATTACTAAATGTTTAATATTTTATAATAACTGAAATTCCCCATGTAAACAGATATTTCTACAAAATTTAAATAGTAATTATTTTTTAACTGTAATTTATTAAACTTGTATAGAAATATATATTTAAGTATAAATATTTAAATTGTAATTGTTTGAAATTATTTTCAAAAGTAATATTTTTTTTTCTTTTTTGAAACTTTCATTTATCTTTATTTCTTCTTTATTAAAATGGAATATTATATTCAATTTTTCTCCCGTTCCATCATATGCAAGTGATTTACATATTTTTACAATACTACTTCGATATCTTTAGAACTTAATTATCAATTTATTAATATTAAAATAATTTTTTTATCAATGGCGTCATTTGCTTGTAAAATTTAAAAAAATTAGATTTAAAAAAACCCCTAATTATTGCAAAGTATGATCTCATTAATGTAAGTTCCTATTTGTTTAGTGTCATTTTTTTCTGCATTGTATTTTTTTAATCTGTAATTTATTAGCATAATTATTATAGGATCTTGAAACCAAATATTTCTAAAATTCCCTTCTAAGTTACATCTATTTATTTGGGATCAAAATTTATTTAAATTATTTTATTAATTGATTGTTAAATTCTGAAAAAATAAATTATATCTTCTCACTAACAATAAATAAATGCAAACGATTTAAAAACTCTAGAATATCACAAAAGGTTAAGAAAATTTATTTCAAAAATTCATCTTTTAGAAACATGAAACAACATAATTTAAATAAACGTTTGCGAAAACGTTCTTTTTCTCTTTTTCCAAAGATACATAAAATCGTTATTCACATTACGACTAACATGAGGGTTTTACAAATGCGGTTACAGTCACGCAAATTTTTAAGCATGGGTCTTTTGTCTTTCGTGAGTTCAAATAAAATACCATGGGACATGCGTGTCAATGGAACATTTTATTTCTCTACTTGCAGTATTTGAGTAGGTGGATTTAAAAGTCATAACGGCTAATCAGACAAATGTATTTAATGATTCTGCTGTTATAATCCGAAAGCAAACACACCCATGTAATACTCAGATGGACGATTTAAGTATCTTTGATATTAGGTTTTAGAAAATGTATGCAATTCTTACAAAGTTTATGAGCAAAATTATTAAATGTGTATGCTTTACATATTATTATTTAAATACACATATTTACTAGAAAATAAAAACATTACAAAGTTGCATTTTTGAATACATTAGAGAGCATATTGTTTTCCTAATAGGCAGACTTACAGTTAATTATTATAATAATCTAATATTAACTTATATATTTATTAAACAATTCCTAGAATATTGGCTTAGTGAAAAAAGTACAAAGCAAAAAATTATAATCTTTAGCCTTTTATTATATTAATAAAAAAATCGATTTTTAAAATGGTTTTTTATTAAATTTATTTAATATGATTCAATTTCAACTAAAGATAGTCTAAATTCGATTTTCCACTTTGTCTTGCTATTATTAAATTCTTTATACTTGCATTTACCCGATGACAATAAAATTATGTAATATATTTAAAACGAAATTATCAATTAATCAACTAATTTAATCTAATTTTGTGTCCATTTAAATGGCTCTACTCGATAGCGAATTTGAGAATTTTTTTTCTGAATTCAATAATATTTATATTAATAAACAATAAATAAATGATAAAAATGAAAACAATTTCTGCGGTCTTGTGCAGTAATTTTTTTTCAAAAGATCAATTTTATAATTCTAATAAATTTATTTTATATCTTCCACTTCAATGATTACAGTTATAATGCTTGAAATTTTTTTGTTTACTTCTGATATATATATATATATATATATATATATATATATATATATATATATATATATATATATATATATATATATATATATATATATATATATTTCTTGATTATAATTATTTAATTATGAAATTAAATTATTTACAAATCTTTCGTTATAGTTCTTTGAAACAGATCTTTAAACGCATCTTACGAAATGCATCCAATACCGAATCAGCAGTTTTTCATTTATAAAACTGGGTTTGGTTCTGAAGAACTTGAATAACTTAAATATTTTATGATCTTAAATATTTTATGAGTCATTGGAAGATAATGAATGTATACATCTTTATACATTTCCACAAAGAAACCTAATTATAAAATATTCTGAATACAAAGTATTTGTCTTTTATATAGATATTTCAAAGAAAAAAACTTGTATTCAATTTTTTTATTCCCTTTTCTCATTTAATATCAATGCATTATAAATAGAATTAATTCTTGAGCCTTTTTTAGTACCAGGTGATTCTTTTGGTATGGTTCCCTGGAATAATTTGATTAAATTTACAATTAATTAATATATAACCAAATAACAAAAAGTATTATTAAATTCTTGTTGAAATTAGCTCTTGTTTTTGAAAAGAAGTAACAGTTTTTAGTTCGAAACCAGTGAATATGATGATTTAAATTCTGTTTTCTAGTGTATTGTTGGATTTTGCACTTCATAATGTATAACTTATTTTGTAATATATGAATATTTACAATGACTTTAGTAGCATTGAAAGATAAGAAAATGTTTTTTAAATAGATTTTTCTTTGTCAGTAAGATTTTGAGGCAAAAAAAGGTATAAAATATTTCATAGAAATAAGAATATTTCAACGATTTCAGGATAATAGTTCAAAATAAAGGGCTTAACCACATAAAATGTATTCCAAGTTATTAAGAAAAAACCCTCATTCAACTTTAAGAGTATGTAAACTAATAGTTCTAGCTAAAGTATTTAAGTGCTCATGACAGCTTTAAAACGTCCAGATAAAGCCATCAAAGCAAATAGCCATCTTTGAATAAAGAACCATTTCAAAAGAAACTCCAACAACTTTTATTACGAAAATGAGCGGTTGTGTGGAAATATAATTTATGGAAGCCAATTAGAGATATGCAAATGTTCGTCTTTCTTTCTTTAAATACATTCTTGAAGATTTAACGGACACACCTTTAAGTCTTTGGAAAATGATCGTAATATTTTTTAAAGATTTTCATGCGTATTTATAGGAAATTCTTTCGAAGACATTATTATAAGAACTTCTGATTTCAGATATTATTTTTGGTTTTGTTAGGAGGTTTCATGGACAGATGCCCTTTTCAAGTACTAAAAAAATTAGAATGCAGTTCGGGAAAAAAATCTGTATTTTCTTCAAAGTGGAATGAATAAAAATCTAAAAAAAATTCTTATTTACAAAAAATTTATACTTCTTTTTACAAAATTTTACAAAACGGAAAGCTTAGGCATTAGATAAATTATTTATACTTCTGTTTCAAAAAGTAATTCACTTGATAAAAATATAAAATTAGAAAAATAAAATTACAAAACTAGTTAATATTAAATATTTTTATTGAAAGCGACAAATGAAATTAGCCCTCTTTCACTTGAGGAAGAATTAAATGCAATTTGTTTTAAATTCAGCTTTTGAGTTATATTTAAAAATAATTACATAAAGGTTTTTTTGTATATATAGTTTGGAATAAAATCTCACTTTGATTCAAATTTTTTCACATGTCTGGACCGAAAAAATTTCATTAGACTGATCAATATCACTCTCGTAAATTTGAACTTCAACATTTGACGATGCAACATGCAACGGAAATATAAAGTTCACATTTTGTAAAATTACAAGAACGTTATTAAGTTTAATACAATGCAGCTTGTGTATTTCTGAAGAATCTTTTTCAAGAATATAAATATCGTTCTTTTAGTAATTGAAATTTTTTTTAGTATTTTTAACCTGCTTAATAAAATTGCATACAATTTTTTTAAAAATAGGTATGATATTTTTATTATTCTTAAGAAATTTTGTGTTCTAATACTTAATAATAAATTTAAAAAAACCAATAAATATTGAAAAATCTATCTAATAGTTCATTAAATATATTCATAAATATAGTTCATAAAATATATTCCAAAGAAACCTTTAGAAGTGATATCACATTTAATTTCCTCAGAGAACTTTATTTTTATTTCTAAAATAATTGAAAGGAACAAATATAGTATTTTATATTTCAAAACAAAAATGAAATTTCTGTATACGATGATGTCTTGTCCGCGTTACCACGGAAAGGGGGTGCAGTAGCTTCTGAGAGTAAAGACCCCTGAGCATCCGAGGGCAGAAGTCTGACTTCTAGCTCATAAGAAGATGAAACTCACACATTCGCTTGCACAACCCCTTTTTACAAGGGGGGGGGGCACATTCACACACCTCACAGATAGAACAACTATGTCCGAACCGGGATTCGAACCCGGGACGCCCAGAATTGCTGTATATTTAATAGACAATTCAATGCTTAAATCTTCATATACTAGTTAACTCAAAATTAAATTCAATTTAACAAAAGTTTGTCTTTTATGAACGTTAAGCCTTAAAATGAAATAATGTTCTTCTACCGGAAAAACTAAGAAATAATTACTGCAACACTTGAGATAGGCGTAATTTTGCTTTTTAATTGTGTAAAGAAAAAAGCATATTTTTTGTTAAATGTAGGCTTATTAAATATTTAGCATATTGGATTGCATAAGCAGTGACCTAATTTACATACTTTTTAATTATTATAATATGATAAATTTATCCAAGAGCTTAAAAACTGTATCGCTTGGTGTAAACTTCAGGAGACTTTTAATAAAGTTTTTATATATTTTTAAACACAGATTTGAAGAGCAACTTGGTATTATACATTCTTTTTATATACAAAAGAGAAAAAAAATATTCATAAATATTAAAGAGTAAGATGCAGCAAAGTTTCTTTTATTTAGAGCTTTTAGAAAATTATTTCGAGTCTAATTCGTGATACAAAAGATGCTTTTTTTTACATGGACAGAACATTTTTAATTAAGCTGAGAAAGACACTCTTCCAAGCCCAAATAAGCACCTTTTAATTAAGTATTAAATGCTTCAGGTTACGTAAGAAATAGCGTAAAAAGTTATTCAATGTAAAAAATAAAATCTTAATTGCGACGTAATGAAAAACGAATTCAAGTTTTAGAAGTTAAAAGTAATTATGTTTCTAAAGACTAAAAGATTCTTATAAAGATTTTATATATAAATAAAATTTATTTTCTTCTTAACTTAAAGTAAAACGTATCAAAAAATAAAACTAAATATTGTTACGAATCTGTAATGCTGCTTCCCAGCATAGTTGGTTCCACCATCGGAAAGAATGTTTTACAGTCATCGGTACTGGACGGAGTCCGGTGTCGCGTCGGAGGTTCCAGAGCTTGGCGGCGAATTTGGCGAATTTGGCGCCAAAATGGATTATACCGGAAACATCGAGAATTTTCCCGTACCGTCCAGTAGGAATCGAGTTACTCCTCGAACGTTCCTGATTAATTGAGAGGCTTCTAGCTCCGCCCCCTGAGACCTATAAAAGGAGGCGGCCGCGGCTGCCAGGGTCGTCGTAGTCGGAACCGACGATAAAGAACTGGCGGCGACGGCAGCGAAGGAGTGAAGCTAGTGCTGAACTAAGCTATGTGCTGCTGTCTGCAGTAGAGTCTGTTGTATGCTGCACGTCTCGGCTGAAGATAATCGTCTTCTGTGCTGTATATAGTTGTCGCCTTTGTGCTGTCTGTGTGTCTTAGTGTAAATAAACGTCGTTGTTTTATTTTCTACTGCCGCCTGGTGATTGAGCGTTCTTCACACCATATAACCCCCACTATCCAAACGAACCCTGGAAATTTCGTAACAATATGCTTCTTAACCATTCCAATAAGGAATATTTCAGGCTTGTAATTCTTTAATGAATATTACTTTATTTGAGACATCTAATACGGCTTTTTCCATGTTTGTGAAGATGGAATTCAGTAATTGATTTTAGATTCACTTCCAGTTGCACTAGTTTTGATATTTTGTAAACTTGTGTGTTCTCGATAATAATACATAATTTCATTATTTTGCAAACATTTATTATAATTTTATTGATTTATTTAATAATACTTTTATTCAATCCGAGCTGTCCCTCCTGTCAATTAGTTTAAAATAATTGTTTTCAAAATTCTGTAATAGTAGTATATAAATGCCTGTTCTGGCGCACCTTAAGAGCCATCAATAATTTAAAATAACATCAAAATTTAGAGCAAAAATAGTGTAAAAAGGGCATAATTAGCACACCTTAAAAATCCATCAAATAACATCAAAATTTAGAGCAAAAATAGTGTAAAAAGGGCATAATTAGCGCACCTTAAGAGCCATCAATAATTTAAAATAACCTCAAAATTTAGAGCAAAAATAGTGTAAAAAGGGCATAATTAGCACACCTTAAAAATCCATCAAATAACCTCAAAATTTAGAGCAAAAATAGTGTAAAAAGGTCATAATTAGCACACCTTAAGAGCCATCAATAATTTAAAATAACCTCAAAATTTAGAGCAAAAATAATGTAAAAAGGTCATAATTAGCACACCTTAAAAATCCATCAAATAACATCAAAATTTAGAGCAAAAATAGTGCAAAAAGGTCATAATTAGCACACCAAAATAACATCAATAATTTAAAATATCAAGCCAAAACTTGGAAAAAGTTAACAAATTAACCGAAAGGCTATCGTCTTAAAATCAATATAAATTCATGCGTTGTTCACATTATTATACACATTAAAAGAAATAAAAATATAAGAATAAAAATATAAAAATAAAAGGTTTCACTATTCAATTTTCTTGATATAGCAATCATCATATTTACCATCAACCTTACCTCTATAACCAAAAATATATGAGCCTTCATTAATTATATCAATTGCTTCATCAGATATATTAGATTTATGTTTAGGGAGAAAATATTCTTTTTCTTGCCCTTCAACTTGTAATTTTGCAATAACTATATATCCATATTTAGCAGATTGAATTTTTTTCAAAGATAATAGAGTGTATTCACCATTCTTTAAATCTTTTAATCTATATGTTACAAGTGGCTTAAGTCTATTGAAAGCTTCCATTTATTTAGAAAAAAATCTTATGAATCGATTATTTCTTCAATTGAGTTGATTAATTGTGTGTTTGAATCGATATTTTCCAATGCATTAGATATTTTATTTGTATATGAATTAATTATTTCTTTGACATATTTCGTTATTAATTCATGCAAGTCAGATCTTAAATATTTTGAATTTAGTTTCATAAGTTCTTGTGTAAGTTGTTCTAGATCCTCCATTTATTTAAAGTTATTTTTAAAACCGAAAGGTTTCACCTTTAAGAATCTATCGTCTTATAATGACCCAATGCTAAAGTGTGAATTCCATCTTCTAAAATATATCTTTTATCATCTTTTGCTGATAAAGCTATTTTATTTATTTGAATTGAATACAGCTCATGTTTCATACTTCGAATTAAATTCTGTGTTCTATATTGATGAATTTTATCAAATAAACATTTTTTATAATCATCAAATGATATTCTATTTTTAACTACAGATTTTTTAACTCCTTTCGATTTTTTAATTTCACATTTTTCTAGTCTGATTGCATACATTTTACTTCTTAAACCTACAAATTCTTCCATAATAACACCACTATTTTCATCTTTCATTTTACCCAATATTTTTTTATTACATCTCGGCATATTATATAGATTATTTTCTTGATAATCAGAAGTATCAAAATAATCAATCATAGATTTCATATCTTCATAAAAATCATCTGTTTTAATATCATATATGAAACTATCTGTATCCATATATAATAATTTAATATTATTCTTATATCTTGGCTTCATTACATTATAATGGAAATCATACATTAAATATTTAGACAAATCTAATATACTCATTCCAACATAGATTGGTTTATTAAAAAGTATTTTTGTCTTTTTCATATGAACAGCAACCAAATTTTCATCAAAAATAGTTCGACTTTTAAAATGAGGTTTGGCAATTAATTTTTTAACTTGATCATAATTACAACATAATCTTATATCTATTCGTTTTCTTATGTTTTCCATGGTTTTTCCAAATACTGAGTTATTCATCAATTTATAAAAATCTTTCTCAAAATCATTAGTTGCTCGTTTTCTCATTTCAGTGTTTAAATCTATATATTTTTTCAACCAATTCGATTGTTTGAATTTCAATATTCTATGTACTTTTATAATTTTTAAACCCATTTTCAAATACTGTTTTAAACTTCTATAATGAACTACATATTTCTCTTTATCGTATAAAGTTGTTAATAACTTACCTTGTTTAGAATTTTCAGGAATTCTATTTTCAGGACATAATGGTAAATCTGTATGATAATCATGTAATTCTTTTGGATATTCTAAATCAACTTCCAATATATATCCTTTTTCTGAATCATCAGGACATTTAAGAATATTTTGTATTGCATTTGTATTTATCCATTTAAATCCTCCATAAGGTAAATATTGACTCATTGCCCATCCATATAAGTTATTAGCATCTAAATACATTAAAAAATTGGATTCTTTGCTTTCATCATAATTTTTCATATATTTATTATTTGCTTTCCCATATCTATTACAACATTGCGAAACTCCACCTCTTAATCCTTTTTCTAACATAAGAATCATATCATAATCATCTAATAAATCTAATTTAATTTTTGTCATTTTTAACATTGCATCCCAAGATAAACCAGGAGCAGTAAAATACCAATCTGGATCTAATTTATAAGTTTTTAAACAAACATCTCTAAAATTTTCAAATACATCTGTTAAAATTAATACATCTGTTTTAACATATAAATCTGTATATTCACCCAAATTTTTTATATTAAATGCTTTCCAAACACGTTGAGCATGTTGATATTCTTCATCAGTTATATGACATTCATTCAATTTATTATAAAATTTATCTTTTGGAGGTAATTTTGTTTCTTCATATTTATCTTTAGAATCCATATAATCATACGGATATACACCTTTTCTTGTTATGAGATCTAATTTGTCATCAGGAAAATGTAATGATGTCTCTCTAAATTTCGATTTTAAATAATTAATATATTTCATTTCTCTTATTTTTGACGGATATTTACTCAACTCATTTTCAGGCATCTTTCTCAAGTTTTTTGATAATTCATCTAAACTGGATGACATAAATTTAAATGAATCAATAAATCTCAATTTCATTCCTCCTATTTTTTTGCTGAAAGATATATATTTTTCTTCAGTATTAGGTATAGCATCTATTTTTGATTTATCAAATCCGAGCTCTTTTATAAATAAATGAGAATCATAACCTGTTAAATTATGGATTTTTACTGGAATAAATTTTGGAATTTTATAATTTAAATTACAAATATTATGAGCTGGACCTCTATATTTTCCGGTTAAATGACAGTGATCAATTACTTTTTTTTCCCCATCAACAGGAGAATCCTTTAAGATTTCATTTTCACATATATGACAAATATTAGTTCTTTTGTAATGATTTTTATCGAAATCTATCATTGATTTAAGACTTTCATATTTTTCAGTTTTCTCTTTTATAAAAATTTCAATTTCGAGAGTATCCTCTTTTAACATAGATATAAACTTTTTTATTGCATCAGGTCCTCTATAATGAATAGGAGGTTTAAAATATTCATTTTCATATTTGATATAATAGCAAAAATTATCAGATTCATGTTTCTGATATTTCATAGTATACGATTTAGTTTGATCTGGTTCACTTGTATCCATTTTATGTAAAAGACACTCAAAATCTGCGTATATAGTAAATGGATTTCTCATTTTATGATTATATTTTTTAAATCGAATAACTTTACCTTTTTCTGGCATATTAATTGTGACAGCTTCTTTCTTTTTACAGTATTCTTCATGCATTTTTAATTTTTCCTCAGAATAAAAATGATTTAAACATCTATCACATAAAAATATTCGATGATCAACAGTAATTTGGGATCCGACCAATTTATTTATATCTTTAATCCAACAATAATGATCATTTTGCTCATCTTTCATATAAAACAAGTTTACATGATTTTGTAATTTATTGTTAGTTATTCTAAGTGGATAAATCGAACTGTCATAACTGTAAACATTTACAGATATATTATTTTGTTTTTCAAATTTTTTAATATTATCTAATGAAACAGGGAAATCAATTCCTTTAAAATTCAATTCATCTTTAAATTGTTCATATTTTGACACTCTTTGAGGATCTTTTTTTACAGGATGAATCGCTGATAATATAGACCACATAAAACATTTATTATCTTTATTTTTAACGTTTATTATAGCTTTTTTAGATTTAATTTCATCAGGTAAATCAATATAACTTGATCCACTCAAAGGTTGATATTTATTTATTCTCAATTCCAAAAATCTAATTTCTTCAAGACTCCAGCCAGATCCTTTTGATATAAATTCATCAGATTCATTAATTAATTTGTCAATAGCATTATCATAAAAAGTATGTAAATCATTAGAATTTAATATAATTTGATTCTCAGTTTTGAATGAAAATTCCTGAATTTCATCATCTAACCTATACAAACAAAACAATTTTAAATTGACTTTTATTCCATTAAATTCATTCAAAATTTGTCTTATTTTATCAATTACAATTTTTCTTTTCTCTTGTAAAAACTCTAAGGGGATTATAATATTATTATAATTATTAATTCTATAAGATCTTAATCTAGATTCAAAAGCAGTGTCATATTCTATAATTTCTCCATCTTTTATTTTTGATAATGCTTTTAGATGTTTTCGACTTGATATGTGATTACTTAAATGTGCTATGTTATGATATTCACCACAAATCATACATGTTCTCTTCTTTTTTGATTTTTTATTCATTAAGTCTTTTTTTATATGCTCCTCTATATCTTCGATTTTGTAATATTTGCCACATATATGACATTTTCTATCTTCTTCCACTGTAAATAACTTATCAAGATTAAACTGGCCTTCAATTTCACCTTTATCAAAATCATATAAATTTTTTAAGGAGTAACCTTCAACTTTAAAACCGAAAGAATCAAATATTTTTTTAATCTTATCACGCTTTTCTGGTTTTTTGTTAAATATTTTTTTACATTTATTCAAATAATCAGTAACATCCAAGTTTAATAAATCTACCAAAACCGGTTTATATTCACCTGTTTCTTTAATGTATTTCCTTAATAATCTAATCAATTCAACTTTCTTACAACCTCTAGGTTGTTTAATTTTTAACTGTTTTACTACTTTTCGAAGTTCACCAATAGTCGTCGTCTTAAACTGCACCTCCATTTATTAGGAAACATTTTTTAAAGGACTTTGCGCTAGACGACTAATATGATATCTTGAACTTTCATGTCTTTTTTTATGACCCATAGAGTATTGTTTACCACATTCACAATCATATTTTGTATAATTATATACAGATTTACATGTTTTACATATATTATCTCGATTAAATTTACCATAATTACGATGTTTATAGAAATCATCTAATGGTTTTACAATTCGACAGTATGTACAAGTTCTTAGCACTTCCATTTATTACGACACATTTTTATTAAGGCTTTTCATAAAATCATTCCAGATCTTTTCATTTTTAGTCATCTTTAAAGTGTGTGGTATATTGCATAATTCGCAAATTTTTTTAAAGAAAAAACCGTAATTAATTTTTTCAAAATATACAAATTCTAAAAATTTAAATTGTGTTTTCTTTTCATATGATTAAAATAACGCAGCCTGTTTTTAAAAAATAGACATTTTGTTCATCATCAAAACACATTTCCTTATTTTTTATTTGTTTAACTACTTTCAAATAATGACCAGAGACCTCTTCACTTTCACTAAATTCAGAAGAAATATCTTCTTCCAAGTCTTTTAAAAAATTAGTATTCATTTATTAGGTTTTCACTGTTTTAGTGTACGTGGAATTTTTTGAACCTATCAGATATTAAAAAGAAATAATATAAAGTCCAAAAGATGAAGCCACTAAACAGTTTGTTAACTAAGATGGACGGCTACGAATATTTTTCAAAAGCTTTTGACGAACCTTGTAAAAGTCCTTCAAAGTCTTGAAGGACGCCTTTTTTCATTCATATTTACGTAACTTCCTGGTTTCTTATCATCGCTTCGAGAAGTGTCTTATTGCAATTTCTACCAGAAACTTCTCGAAACTTCTTATCGCTCCAGAAGCTTCTCTGATGCTATATATTATCTCCAATTCCATAACTAATTTTATTTCCTCTCACTTTCGCTATGTCAATCCCTCAGCTTAGTAAAAGCTTACAGCTTGAGCAAAAGAATATTCAATTTCAATACGGTGAATATTCTTCAAAGAAATCAGAACTTTTGCTTGATATTTCTAATCTTGAAAAATCTAAGGAAGGTTTAGTGAAGAAAAGCTAATAGAATAAAGATAGGGTATCAAAGACAATATGAGAGTATTGATGAGGAAATTAAGCGTATTCGTGAATTACTTCAGGCTAATTCGGATAAAATGGATATTTGTTGAAAAAAGGAAATTAAACGCTTTACCCAGCGATATGGGCATTTTATAAAAAACGGATCAACCTTGAAAAACACAGAGAGTCGGGGTTTAAAAGGTATGTTATTATTTTATATCTTTTCGACTTATCCAGCTATTAAATTCGTCGGGATAACCTAGCCATTTAACGAAATATTTATTTCCTTTCTTTTTTATAATTTTTTCAATTTTATAAACATCATCTTTTTTATTATATTTAACCAATTCGTGCTCATAATATCTACCTATGATTTCTTCATCACCTAAATCTTTAATTTTATAAGTGATTGGATCTGTTTTTAATACTTCTGAAATTTTAAAGATTTCTGTAGTAAAAGTAGGATCATAACCCCTCATAAATGTTGTTTTATACTTGGATGTTCTGACAATATCACCTTTCTTAAATTTTGGTTTTCTTATCACTTTTTCTTTGTATAAATTTTTATAAACTAAAGATTCATTCTCTTGTTTACTTGCTTCGGTAGGTGTCATTTTAATAGATCTGTGATATGAATTGTTATAGTTTTCTAATAATTTTGGTAATACATCTATATATCTTTTAGTGTTATTTGCATGCATATACTTTGTGATTTTTTCTTTGATAGTTTTATTAAATCTTTCAGCAATTGCAGATTTTATTTCTTTATTTTGAGTTGTAAACCAGTGAATATTGTAATCTTTAAATAATTTTTGAGTGTCTTTTCCCGTGAATTCAGTACCTTCATCTGTCAATATAAATTTTGGTATTCTTTTAGTTGAATTCTCAAATAATTGTTTAAAAGCATTCGAAACTTCTTTAGCTGTTTTTCTTTTTATAGGAAAAGACCAAGCATATTTACTAAAAACATCAACAACATTTAACAAATATTTTGTTCCGTCATTGTATTTACTATATTTTACGATAAATAATAAATCAGCATCAAATTGATCATCTATACTTGGTACATATACTCTTCTTCTTTTGAATTTCCTTACAACAGGTTTAAATCTAGTATATACATCTTGAGAATGTAGATAATCTTGAATATCTTTTTGTTTTATTCCTGTTTTTCTTTTTAGCTCATTTATTCCACAATATCCAGTTTCTGGATCATAATATGTTTTTTCTAGGATTTCTTTTTTGTTAATGTCAATCCTAAAAAACGACACTTTTTAGATCCACATTGCACACAAATTCCTTTTAACATTGGTCTATTATTTTTAGAAATAGTTTCTTTTACATCTTTAGTTTCTGTTTCCTTTTTACATTTTACACAATATATCATGAAAACGCCTCCCATTCCAAACCTTTTTTTAGTTTTAATAATAGGTTTTACAATTGCTCTTTCAATTCTTTCTCTAATAGTTGGCTTTTCAATATCATCCAATTCTTTCAACATATTTGAATCACATACTTCATTTCTTACTTTTGTATCTTTATTTTTTAAATAACAAACATCATGATTATAAGCAGCTTTATCAACTCTATTAATCGGTTTACTCAAATCTTTATATGATAAATCTGGATTTAATCTATGTTTTCCCCATAATAATTGAGTTCCAGGACCAGTAAAATTATGACCTGGTAAATGCAATTCGAATGGTAAATTATTTATAGCTGAATTTATAAATCCTTTTCCATATTTAACTGATTCCGGATTACTTATTAGTTTGAATAAACCTGAACCTAATTGTTCACATTTTTGACAATATCCTTTAAATTTTCCATTTTTTGATATTTTTTCAATAACAAATTTTTTACAGTTGCAAGGTGTCTTTTTCTTATCACAAACCATTTATTAAGGATAAAAAATCATACGTTATTAACATATTTATATCCATTCAATTGAGTCTTTTTTACATATTTTTCGACAGGAAAATAGTTTAAACTATTAATAAAATCTTGTTCTCTTTGATATATTTCTTCTTCAGAAATTGCTTTAGCTTTCCATAAATTTAACAATTGTTTATAAAATCTATAACATTGCTTATATTCTTCTTTTCTTTCTAAAATATTTAACGATTTTTCAATAATTTCAACAATTCCAGCACTTAAACTTAATGCTGCTAAAGGAATAAAAACAAATGCTGATAAGCCTGTTCCACTTAAAATAAACTTACTGACAGATAAAGAAATGCTTATCTTGTGAAAGTAATTATAGCTCTTTCTGTAAATAAAGATCCGTTTTTCTAAATATTCGTCCATTTAATATAGTCAAAATTTTGTCTGTATCTCATTTTTGGATTCACTAAATCTAGCATAAAGAAATCATATGGTTTTTGAATGCACTTATTATATAATTGTTTAAATTCTTCTGTGTTTAATTTACCATCTATTTCTCTAATAATTTGTTTCATTTCTCTTGGTTGAAGATTGAAAAAAATGAAATAATTACAGTTTTTTCTAATATTGATTGGTGTAGAATAATAAGATTGTGATAAATAAATAATTGATGCATTTTTTTTCCTTCCTCTTATGAATAAATCTTCTATACATTTTTGATTTTTTTCTGTAACGCAATCATCAAATATAACCAAGTTTTTAATAGCAGGATCTAAATCATCCACTGTAATAAATTCATTCAAATCAGATGAAAATAAGACTTCTTTCTTTTTGAATTTGTTGTACAATTTTAATAACCTTTCCCTTTTTTTATGATTTTTAATATTGCTAATAATATCTTCTTTTTGAAGATCTTGAAACAATGTATAATTTTCTTGCAATTTAGAATATTTAGGTTCAAATAAATCTTTAGCACATACGTATAAAGCATCAAAATCTAAATAATCATAGATTAAATTCAATAATAAATTCGTTTTTCCTGAACCAGATGCTCCTGTAATTAATAAACGAAATGGATGTTTTGGTATATATGGATTTTGGTTTTCATCTGTAAATTCTTCTTCTTCACTATAATTTTTGATTTTTATCATTTATTATAGGATGAAAAGCGTAAAGGTCTGCTCGTTGCAAATATGGCTCTGCTCGTTGCAAATATGGCTCTGCTCGTTGCAAACCTTTACGCTTTTCATCCTATAATAAATGAATGAAAAAGACTTGAATGAAAAAGACTTGAAAGATTTAAAACGTATCATAAAATTAGAAGAAGAAAAAAGAAGAATAAATGAAGAAGCTTTAAACCGACAGGTTATCACCTTAAAGGTATCTAAACCTTTAAATAGAACGAATAAAAAGATTACCCCTTTAAAGAAAAGTTCAGAAATAAGAGATTTATTACATATAAATAAATTAGATGAAGAAAAAAGAAGAATAAATGAAGAAAAATTAGAAGAAGAAATTGGAATACAAAAATCTTTAAAGAAAAAATATAAGCCTATTTTAGAAGAATTTCAGAAACAAGAAATAAATACGAAAGAGCAAATACGAGCTATACAAAATGTTGTAAGTGATTTTTCAATCATTCCACAGCATGAATCATCCAAAATTCCTTTAGAAATTGAGCCTGATTATTCGTCAGATATTACAAATATGTTTGAGAGAGCTGACGATATATTTAAGATGCATTTTAATAAAGATTTAGATACATCTTTTATTAAAAATGAAGGTTTTGAATTACCGTCAGAATTAGTAAATAAAAGTGCAGATGAACTGAATACAATAATAAAAAAAGCAAAAGATAGACGAGATGAATATAAACGAGCAAAAGGAAATGCGTCTAAACATAGGAAAACAGATCAAATACAAGATGCAGATAAAAAGATGAATAATATGAAAAAATACATAAAAGCACTGAGTCTTATAAACTTAGGTAAAGATTATATTGGAGAAGGTTTAGAAGATAAAAAGATGCTTTTAGATAAATTAACAGATAAAATTTGTCAATTTAAAAGTGATATTCCTGCAAAAATATATAATCAAGTTGTTATATTAATAGATAGATTACATAAAGAAGGATTTATGACTAATGATCAAGTAATACGATATTATCATAAATTTCTCTTATAAAAGGAATTAACATCTTTACGCTTTTTTTCATCCTTAATAAATGAGTTATATTAAAAAGAAAGTCTTTTTAAGTGATGGGCAGAAAGATAAATTAAAATCGGCTTATAGAAAAAATGAGGAAATTACCTTACAAATCGATAAATCTAAATCACCGAATTATGAATTGTATTTAACAAAAACAAATATTAATCGAATTAATGAAGGTAAAAGAATTACAATCAGTAAAGCTCAATTGAATAAAAATGGGGGATTTTTACAATTTCTTATTCCTCTTTTAACTGGTGCAGCAACAGGATTAGGAGCCTGGGGCACTAAAAAAGTATTAGATAAAGTAACAGGCTCTGGTAATCCTAGACTGAAGGGCTGGCACCCTAAAAAAAAAAATCGAAAACCAAAGAATGGAAAGGGAGTATATCTACCAAGGGAATATCCGATGCAATGATTAATGAAAATATGATAAAAGAGAAAGGATTTCGAGGAGTTTTTACAATAGATACATTACCCAAAATAATGAGAAAATTTGAAAATGGGATAATTAATTTTGATATTTCAACTGGATCTGGAACTCATTGGGTCTGTTATTATAATGATCCTAAATATAAATTTGTTGAATATTTTGATTCTTTTGGTGAATATGAATATGAAGGGATCAAATTCAAAGAAGGTGATATTCCTAAAAATATTGTAAATTATCTTAAAACATCTAAGAAAGAAATCAGATATAATTCTAGTTTTTTACAACAACCTACTTCTGTAAAATGTGGTTTATTTTGCATGAAATACATAACTGAAAGAAATAAAGGAAAATCACCTGTTGAAGTTTTATATTCATTTACTCAAGAACCAAGTGCTTATAATGAGAAATTAGTCGACTTTCATCCATAATAAATGAGTCGTTTAAAATTGACATCAGATAATTATGAAAAATCTGAAGACTTTACAGTTGAATATTCGCCTCCTTTGAAGATTAAAAAGTTAGCTTTAGAGTCGTTTTCTATTAAAAAGACTTGGCATAACATAAGTGAAAAATTTAATAATAATAAGTTTAAATTGATTGAAGGAAACAATGAAAGGATCATTAAAATTCCAAATGGTAGTTATACTGTTAAAAGTTTAAATCGTTATATGATTGAACTATTCGGAATAGATTCACCCATTAAATTTGGTATTATTGAAGAAAGAGAATTAATTTCTGTTAATTTGAAGAAAAATTTTAAAATGGATTTAACAGAAGGAAATCTTCATCAATTATTAGGTTTTAAATCTAAAATATTAGATCAGGAAAATCAATTTGGTGAATATATTGCAGATATTACACATGGAATCGATAATATTTATATTCATTGTGACATCGTAAAAGGTTCATTAATTAATAATTGTGATTCAGATGTTATTCATTCATTCGTTAGTAAAATTCCTCATGGTGGTAATATAACTAAAGATTTTAATAATTGGATATTTTCAGCTGTGGAAAAGAAGAATATATATAGAATAAGAATGAGAATTACTAATCAAAATAATGAACTAATAGATTTGAATAAAGGAAGAGTTGAATATAATTTTGTAGCTGTATATGATGAAGAAGAGGGAAATTATTTAAAGAAAATTTACAATTTGATGCATGAAAGATTATCCACTTAGATAAACCTGAAAGGTTATCACCCTTAAAGATGATAGTCTTTTCATCCTATAATAAATGAATAAACATAGATTATATCGTAGAAGTAAAAGAGATAGCTTTTCATCTAAAAAAATTCAAGGAAAAGGATTTTTTAAAGATTTGTTTCTAGCAGCTATTAAAGGAGTGAAACCAGTATTAGAAGATAAAACAAAGAAAATTTTTCATGATAAAGTAGAAGAAATTTTATCGAAGAATAAAATTGGAGGAGGCTTTAAAAAGTATTCCAAGTGAGATTTTTAACCGACAGGTTATCACCTTTACACTTTTCATCCTTAATAAATGGAAAAGATTTATGATTTGACAGATACTCATTATTTTCAAAATAATGATCTCGAACAATTTGAATATCAGGAAAAAGAATGTGAAAATCCAAGTTATGCTTATGATGAAAATGCAACGTATAAGTTTAGTATTAGAGGTGAAAATGATAATATATTTTATTCAGGAGCCTATATTCATCTGGAAATGAAAATTACTGATAAAAATGATTTAAATATTGGAAATAGAAAAGCAACTTTTGAGAATGGAGGAGGTTTTTTTAAGGGTAAAAAACTGCAAATTGGCTCAACTACACTCGAATCGATTAATGAAAATTGTTCAATTCTAGATCAAGTTTTAAGACATATTCATTTTACAAGTGATTATTCAAAATCTGAAGCTCAAAATATGTTTTTTTACTCAGATACAGCAGATACGAAGGATATAAATATATTAAAATATGATGGAACTTTAACAGATACAACTAAAATAACTGAATTTTTTAATAAGTTAAAAATAAATGAGAATTATAACAAAGGCTTTGATAAAAGGTATTATTTCACAAAAAATAGTAAAACCGTTAATATATGGATTCCTTTGAAATATATATTCGATTTCTTTAATGAATACAGAAAAGTATTGACTGGATTTCATGTTAGAATGGAATTTACGAGAAATACTAGTAAGGATATGATTATTACAGATGATGCAAACCCTGATTTTAAAGTAAAAGTTGAGAAAATATCATTATTTTTACCTTATGTAAAGTTTAGAAATGCCGCAAATTTGAAATTTACAGAATTGAAAGTTTTAAATTCATATATAGATATATATTGGGATCATTATAGAATAGAAAAATCTGGTATAAACTTAAAAGTAAAATATGGATCATATAAACTTTCAACTGAATGGGATGAAGTCTCAGCATTTTATGCAATTCCCCAATATAATGATAGAAATGGAGATTATACTAAAAATAATCTAATATTTGATAATTTAGGGATAGTTGAATATTGGGTTACTGTAAATGGACAAGATTATCCTGAATATCATTATAAAGTAAATTTTTCGGATAAAAATTATAATAATGCATATACAGCTCTTTTAAAAGAAGGATATAATGCTAATAATACAGAAACAGGTTGCATGATTGGATATAAAGATTTTGGAGAATTATATCCATTTCTCTGTATAGATTTATCTGCTCATAAGAATCTTACTTCTGTATCTTCCAGAGAATTAATATTTCATTGGAAATTAGAAAATAATACCCAAAAAGATTATATATTTTATTTTATTTTGAAGGAAAGGAATAAATGTTACTTAAATATGCGTGAGAATAAATTTACGTTTAGTATAAAAGATCATTCAGAGTGATAGTCGCTTTTCATCCTATAATAAATGGCTGCTTATTATCCACTTTTTGATGATGAAATGACAGAAGGACGTATAGGACCTCCAGGAATTGGATTTAAATTAACAGATAATGGTGATTATGATATGGAAAAGAAGAAATTAAAACGTGTTGATGAACCTGTTGAAATTAGTGATGCAGCGACTAAATCTTATGTTGATTCAGTTCAAATAGGCTTAAAATCGCATATTGTTGAATTACAAAAAAGAAGTTTAATTCATTCAGAACATGGAGATTTTGATGCGAAAGATAAAATTATAGGAAATGTTAAAGATCCAATTCATGTTATGAACGTTGTTAATAAACAATATTTAGAAAATAATGCTTTAATTTTGAATGAAGATTTTAGACAACAAAAAGCTAACAATTTTTTTGATTTGAAAGGTATTCCTTTAAAACATCTTCCTAATCCACAAGATAAAAATGATGCAGTTACTAAACAATACGTTGATAAAAAAACAAAAATAAATGATAAAAAACCTGATAATATGTTGACGAGAGATCATGATGGATTATATGTTCCTAAAACATCAACATTTTTAGCAACTAATAAAGAACAACAGATAGAATTTGACCATGAGGGTACTTTGATTGAATTTAATGTTTTCAGTTCTACTTTATTAACTAATGAACTGCAACTTACAACTGATATGTTGATGAAAATTACACTCTTTTTAAAAACTGATAGATTTGTAAATAATGATAATTATTTGTTATATATCCAACTCAATGATAATATAATATACAGTGATGATCTTAGTAAAATGGTTGTCCTGTTTGCTTATGGTAAACGTGATGATAAATTAACATTAAGTATACAACATAAATTTTCTACAGAAGATATGATATTTTATGTAAAACCTTACCTTTATATCGAGAAATTAGCTGAAATTGATTTATAATTTTTTTCTAAATAAATGAGTTCATCTACCTATTTTAAAGACGATAGTCTTTCCGACTATAAAAAACCAATATTAGCAGAAAAGTCAAAAAATCTAGATTTGAAAATTAAGTGAAGATTTTATTAGAGAATTTTAAAGATAAAGTAGATTGGAAGTGTATATCCTGAAATCAAAAAATAAGTGAAGATTTTATTAGAGAATTTCAAGATAAAGTTAATTGGGGCTATATATCAGAATATCAAGAATTAAGTGAAGATTTCATTAGAGAATTTAAAGATTTAGTAGATTGGTATTATATATCCGTAAAACAAAAATTAAGTGAAGATTTTATAAGAGAATTTCAAGATCAAGTATATTGGTATGATATATCAGCTTATCGAAAATTATCAGAAAAATTTATAAGTGAAAATGAACATTTAGTTGAATGGGATATCATATCGAAATTTCAAAAATTAACAGAAAAATTTATTTTAATGCATGATCATAAAGTACACTGGCCTGCAATTTCACAATATCAAACTTTAAGTGATAAATTTATTTTTGAAAATGTTGGAAAACTAGATATGGATTTAGTTTCTCAGTATCAAGATGAAATGAGTATGAATATAATCGAAAAACTAGAAACAACTGTTAATTGGAATAAAATTTATTCATATCAGAAAAATTTAACCTCTGAATTTATAATGAAACATGTTGAAAAAATAACAGATTGTAGAGTTATGAGAAATCTGAAACTTTCAGATGAAGAATTTAATAAACTTTATAGAAGGATGAAATTATGGTATATAGCAAGAACGTGTTTGAATAAATAATAATTCTTTTTTTAATCTTTATAAATGGGTGGTAAGCAAACAAAGATATTAACAGGTAGTTGTACTAGTGATCGAATAAACGTTAGTTTTACAGAAACTTTTAGAATTCATCCTGTAATAACTGTAACACCTATTTGTAAATATGGTGAACCTTTTATTGTTAAAATAACAGAAGTAGATCGATATGGTTTTAGATTTCAATGTATAAAATTAAACGGCGAACCTTTAACAGAACATAAAGATTTTTTTCAATGGGGTGCGTGCAGTATTTATGAATAATTTTTTCTTTTTTTATATTTTTATTCTTATATTTTTATTTCTTTTAATGTGTATAATAATGTGAACAACGCATGAATTTATATTGATTTTAAGACGATAGCCTTTCGGTTAATTTGTTAACTTTTTCCAAGTTTTGGCTTGATATTTTAAATTATTGATGTTATTTTGGTGTGCTAATTATGACCTTTTTGCACTATTTTTGCTCTAAATTTTGACTTGATACTTTAAATTATTGATGTTATTTTGGTGTGCTAATTATGACCTTTTTACACTATTTTTGCTCTAAATTTTGATGTTATTTGATGGATTTTTAAGGTGTGCTAATTATGCCCTTTTTACACTATTTTTGCTCTAAATTTTGATGTTATTTGATGGATTTTTAAGGTGTGCTAATTATGCCCTTTTTACACTATTTTTGCTCTAAATTTTGAGGTTATTTTAAATTATTGATGGCTCTTAAGGTGCGCTAATTATGCCCTTTTTACACTATTTTTGCTCTAAATTTTGATGTTATTTGATGGATTTTTAAGGTGTGCTAATTATGCCCTTTTTACACTATTTTTGCTCTAAATTTTGAGGTTATTTTAAATTATTGATGGCTCTTAAGGTGCGCTAATTATGACCTTTTTGCACTATTTTTGCTCTAAATTTTGAGGTTATTTGATGGATTTTTAAGGTGTGCTAATTATGCCCTTTTTACACTATTTTTGCTCTAAATTTTGATGTTATTTGATGGATTTTTAAGGTGTGCTAATTATGCCCTTTTTACACTATTTTTGCTCTAAATTTTGAGGTTATTTTAAATTATTGATGGCTCTTAAGGTGCGCCAGAACAGGCATTTATATACTACTTGTAATATATATAACAAATTATAAAATGCGAACTAAAAAAAGACAATTAAAAGAAAAATATTCTAATGAATATTATTAGTTTTATGACTCTAATTAAAGTTTTCTGATTAGTGTATAAATATTTAAAATTCTTCAGATATCGTCGCTGAAAGTTTTCTACATTGTACAAAATACAATTCTGTACAATAATTGTTTTCAAAATTTTGTAACATATATAACAAATTATAAAATGCAAGCTAATAAAAAGACAATTAAAAGAAAAATATTCTAATGAAATTTATTATTAGTTTTATTACTCTAATCAAAGTTTTTTTAGTGTATAAATATTTAAAATTCTTCGGATACCGTCGCAGAAAAGTTTTTGTACATTGTACAAAATACAATTTTGTACAATAATTGTTTTCAAAATTTTGTAACGTATATAACAAATTATAAAATGCAAGCTAAAAAAAAGACAATTAAAAGAAAAATATTCTAATGAAATATATTATTAGTTTTATTACTCAAATTAATGTTTTCTTATTAGTGTATAAATATTTAAAATTCTTCGGATACCATCGCAGAAACACTTTTGTTCATTTTAGAGCTGTTTTTTTTATATGTAGAGTATTTCTATTTACTCTTCATATATGAACATTGTAATTATTCTTATTGTTTATTTTGCTCCAAATCTAGAAAGCTGCATGCTGTGACATACTATTATACTGTTAGTATTAATATGTTAATACATTAAATTCTTATTAATAAAAATTATACTTAATTTACTAATTCTATCGTCATTGCTAAAGCAAAAATCATGAAACAACAAATTTAATTGTGCTATTTATAATGTTATTAATTAAATTAGTTTTGTTTATCATAAGCTATAATAATATCGCCTCGCTGTTTTCAATTTTTTCGTAATCGAATTCGAAAAACGAAATCAATTAACTAAATAAATAATGAATTAACATAAACTAACTTAATCGGAATTAATATTTATTTTTTTAAATTAGCCAAAAGATTAAGTAGTTTAAATATTTTTAGGAATGTATGAAAAATCATGATTTAATTTAGTTTTTCTCTTTATCTTCTTTTGCTTTAAAGAAAAGAATATAATTTCAAACGATTTATTTTCTAAAGGAAGATTTAATAGGAAATGCATTGAAATATTTTTTTAGTGCAAAACGATAGCTTTCCTCAAAGGAATTTGTGGAAAATCACTTTTTCACAAATTTTATCCGAGGGCTTTTTGAATCGTAAACTTTTTCTCTGAAAGGATAAACGATATTGAAGAGCATTTTCTACTGGGTTACAGAATTTGTAATATTTTCGGCTGAAAATCGAAAAAAACGCATAAATCTATTTGTCTTGATTGCATTTTTCAATGAATTCGGAGAAAAATAGCGATTGTATTACTTTAGGCAATATTTGTGAGTCTATTCATAAGAATTTTTTGCATTCAGATACATCCAGGATTCAAATTTAAAATATTTTAGAATTTCGGAATTTTTTATGGTTTTTTTGTATTTAATTTTAAAATTTAAATCTTTTTTTAGATTTTTTTCAAATTTTTTTAGAATTTAGAAATATATTTTTCCACTAAAAAATTTCACTTCTAGAAAATATTTAGTTTTATCCATGTATAGTTAAACCTGTTGTAATTTATTAAGAAAAAAAATGTCTGTACCCTTATTGAAGCTATTCCAATAAAATATTGAAATATTTATTTTAGAAAAGGCACTTCTATCTCACTAAACATACCAACTTGTCAGCCAAAAATAATTCAATAGAAATATAAAGGAAAAAAATAATTATTTACATAAGAACTATCCAAATAGTGCGTTAAAGTTCGTTAATATATTCACCCAGCAATTCAAAACTGTCGGGTTTTTTTTCAAAAAAAAAAAAAATGGCATGAAATGAAAACTATGTTGCTTTTTATTAAAAACATGGTATTCAAAATAAAATAATCCCATATTCCGAGAAAAGTCTTAATTTTGAAAGTTTTCTACTATCATTCTACTTCTATAGACTCCGATAAGATAGAAACTGAATCAAAAGAATGTCTTTCTGTAGTTATATGTTTGAAACATTGCTATTTGAAAAAAAGAAAAAAAAGTCAATGTAAAATATGTTTTTAGAACACACTTTGGAATTTTAATGTGAAATTTTTTAAAAAAAAATTGCGCTAGTAAAAGCATTTATTTACTGTAAAATAACATCTGCGACCAGGAGCTCATATTTTTTGTTCACGAAAATAAATGCATCTTTTTAGCTAGAGAATTTTAAATTAAAATATACAGTATCTATACGCTTTTCATGACAAAGTCTTTTCATTCTTGTTACATTTTGATAGTTTTAAATTAAAAAAGTAAAGAAGTATTTTTTGTCTGAAGATATAATTCACCGAAGCTAAAAACAACAGTTCATATTTTTTGGCTTTAGGTCAGATGTAAAGATGTTTTTCACACTGTAAAAAGCATAACTAGAAATTAAAGAAAATAAGACATAAAGAAGAATTTTAAATTGAAACATGTTACCAGACCCTAACAAAAACTTGCTTCATTCTTGTCATAATTTTAAATTTGCAAATTAAGAAGCAGACTGTGCAATTCAGTGCTGTTTTTTTGCGTTTGAAGCCTATATATTTCTGTAGTTTTTGGAAGTTTCTCTCGGATATACTAAAGAACTATTACTTCAAACATTTATTCATATTGCTAGTTTGTTTCGAAAGTCTTTAAATATTTTTGATGACTTTCATATCCTCATCTTAATATTACATTTCAGATTTAAAGAAACTACATATTTTTTTGAAATATTCATTAAGAAATTTATTATATGATTAATGTCTATTCAGTTTTTAAATTGTTCAATAAGAAAAAACACCATAATTCAGTTTGCAGTAATGTTAAAAATTGTACACTTTCTATGAAAAGGTTGAGTTTATTCCACGGACTTAGGATTCATAAGTATGTGATAAGCGTAATATATTAGAACCCCAATCAAAGGAAAAAAAACTCCAGTAATAGAAAATTATGCGGTAGTGAAAATTTTGTTATAGTGTAGTTTAGTTATATTAACGTCTATTTTAAAGCAACACTAAAACTAATTTGGGACGCGGCGGAGAATTCTGAACTGAGGAAAGATGTCGAGGACGTCGCCTGAGCAGGCAGTCTACTCTCTAAACTTCCATACCACACCAGAGTTCTTTCTATAAGAGTATACTGTAAATAAGTATCCGTAATGAACAATTTTTCATAAGGTCTATTGAACTAACTTGCGGATTTGTACCACTTTAAAATGGCTAACGATTACTTTATTTGCCGAAGCCGTCTTCAAATCTTTCAAGAATCTTTTTGTTTTATTTGCAATGAACAATAAAGAACTCTCACATTTGATAAATCATAATCCTTGAAAAATGACTTCAGAAGAAAGTAATACATATATTTTATGACTAGAATTCTAATTTAAATTGTATATAAAGGCGCATGATGTAGTATACTTTCCTTGGATTGTTTAATCGATTGTTGATTCGAATCATGAATAAAGTTTCAATGAATTCGAAATGACACGTTTCATAGCTCAAATTACTTATTCAAAACACAGAATGTCTTGATTAAAATATTTTACTAGCCATTATTCTCTAGGCTATTAAATAAGATTAAATATTCTCTCTATTAAATAAGAATGTCGAAAGAAGTAACTGCAAGATTCGCTGTATATACCAGAAAAAGTGTAGTTATTCCTTTCGAATAATTATTTTTGGTTTTAAAATTATTATTGATCTTGAAATATAAAATAAATACACATTTCCTTCCAAATATTGAAAGTGAAACATTGTGTGTGATATTCTTCACAATCTCCCTTCATTCTGGTCGTATGTTGGAAATAGCATTCATACACATTAAAATATAAATTATATAAATAATTCATGTATTAATATATGTGTAAAATATATGTATGTGTAAAATTTATAAATTATATAATTAATTAATGTATTAATATATGTCCAAGATTAATGTAGGAGTACAATATATAAATTATATAATTAATTAATGTATTAATATCTGTGTAAGATTAATGTATGCGCAAAATATATGAATTATATAAATAATTAATGTATTAATATATGTGTAAAATTTATAAATTATATAATTAATTAATATATTAATATATGATTAAGATTAATGTATGAGTACAATATATAAATTATATAAATAATTAATGTATTAATATATATGTGTAAAAAACTAATTTACTCAATAGAATTCATAAATACATATTATTGTGTATGATTGGTGTATCAGTATTAAAAAGGAAATGATGATCACATACATATTAACCAATCTCACATAATCTTGAATAACTGAGAAGTTATCCATAACTTACTTTTCCGCTTTGAAGAAAGAAAGAAAAGTTGCGGTGAACGTTTTCAAAACTATTCACCTTTCAGTTTTTGGTACTTTTCTTTATTATTAATCATAATGAAAGCATGAGTGAAGATGCTCTCTCTCTGACTGCTCTCTCTCGTCAGCTATTCTATCTTAATAGACAAATAGAAGGGAAATTTAGTAGTCCTAACAAACTGAACCACAAAAAATTTGTGTTATTTTTAACGATTGCTTCCATTTTTTTTCACATACTGTGCTTTGAATTCCTTTTCATTAATATTATTTATTTCATTACCTTATTAACCTTCATCTTAATCTGTCCCAAGAAGACCCGCCTGCCTTCGGTAAGGTGGGCACCAAGGATGAAAGACCTTGAAGGTCGCCGGGGAGAGAATCGTTATTTATTTATTGAAAGACTTACAATCATCTCCAGAATATGGGCGGTAATTGAGGATATATATTATAGTTCATTTGACTAAAATAAAATATTTAAATTAAACAGTAAATATACCAATTCTGGAGTCAAGAGACTAGATTGAAAATTGCATAGAGAAAGCAGTAACACACATAAACATAATAATAATTTCACAATGTCCGAAGGATGGAAGTTTTAGTAAACAGTACAGCGATATCAAACAACTTGGAAATATTTAAAACACAAAGTGAATCCATTGTACAAAGTGAGTGATATGTGAATGATATAAATACAAATTGAAAATATAAAGTTAGAACAACAACTAGAAACAGTGCCAGAATAATTACACGAATAAAGGATCAAATGAAACAAGACTGCAAACAGCCCAGAGCACGCACACACATCGTACCAGACTCTTATGAATTTCATCAAAAATATCTTTCGAAATTTCAGAAATATTCCCCATCATCCTCAGCGAAGTCTCGTTCCTTTTACCCGTTGGTGTTATAAGATCACCCAAATTTTCCTTTCTTATTCTTGATTATTTCTTTTTATTTCTCTTACTTTCAAATCTGGAAATTATTTGCCCTCAATTGCTTTTGATACTGTTTCAAAACTATTTCTTCAGCTTCATTTTTCAAAATTGTTGATATGTCAAATTGTTGACATTACCAATGTGACCGGCTAATGTTCTGTAGAATACCGGGTATGAATGGAATTCAATCTTTGGATAAATCATATGGAAGTAATTAAGATAATCATGCTATTTAATGTAATAACAATACATCGTCTTCCAGCAAGATTATTTTCAAAATGACTTGACACCAATCGCTTTTGTACTTGCTCTGTTTCTTCAGTTTCATTTTACAAAATTGTGGGCACGATAATTGTTGATTGTGCCAATGTGACCAACCGATGATCTGTAGATAATCCGTTGGTCACCGTGTTGGAATGGAATTCAAATTTTGGACATATCATATGAAAAGAATTAAAATAGTCGTGCTATTTATTGCAATGACAATACATTGTCTTCCAATAAGGTTATTTTCGTTTTGTGTGTAAATAATTGAAATTAAGAAGAAAACAAATGCAATTTAACACAACATCCTTTTTGGCAAGAAAAGACAATGAAACGTTACGGAAGACGTTCTGAATGTCATGATAAGGAGTCATTTTCAGTTTCATTTTTCAAAATTGTGGGCATGATAATTGTTGACTATACTAATGTGACCAATCGATGATCTGTAGAATACCGTGTTTGAAAGGAATTCAAATTTTGGACAAATCATATAAAAACAATTTAGATAGTCGTGCTATTTATTGCAATGGCAATACATCGTCTTCCAATAAGGTTATTTTCATTTTGTGTATAAATAACTGAAATTAAGAAGAAAACAAACGCAATTTGATACAGCATCCTTTTTGGCAAGAAGAGACTTAATGCAACATTATGGAAGACGTTCTAAAAGTCATTTTAAGGACTCATTTTAGGTCAACAAACTTCAATTATCTTTCAACGAATAAAGGCAGTTGTTGGAAGAAACGGTTAAATAATGCATTCTAATATTAGAAAAGCACTGCGTTCACTATGGATTTTAGTCATCTTAAAGGAAATATATATCCTTTGGGAATAACGTAATGGTTTCAAGAGATTCATCGCTTTATGATAGTTGCAGAATGTTTCTAGAGGGAATAAATGACAGCATGTACTAATTATTTGGAAATGACTGATAAAGAGGGGAAAATTAATAGTGCTGTCTTCCCGAATTGGAAGATAATCATTTGTAAGATTTATGACCGGAATTTTAGTCAATTTAATAATATTGATAAAGACTAGATCACTTAGTAAATTGTAAGGCATTTGATTAAGTATTAATAATGTGAAAATGATTTTCTTGTGTTACGGAGAAATAGGCAAGATGATTGTATCGTTGTCATTTGATTTTTAGCCGCACATAAATAGCACCAGATATAAATGTCAGATGGTGAAAGAAATATTAAAACTTGTTTTTTTTATTAATTTATTTTTTCACATACTTAGTACGAAAAAAATATAGTAATCGTCGAAAGATTCAAGATTTTGACTAATATCCATGTTTTTAACCTCTCTGAGTTCGAAAAATGGATTTGGAAATTTCGCACTGGATTTCGAAAAATGGAAATTTTTTGGAAAATGTTCGTTTGTGACAGAGAAAACTCAAAGAGATCTGTGACAGAGAAAACTCAAAAACGATTTGATCTAGACGTGTGGAATTTAGTTTGCGGTCTTTGCCCGAAAGTTTCAAATTTTTGTCAAATTTTGAGTAAAATGTGTTCAGAGGAGCTTTTCGTGAAATGTGTTCAGTCGTTCTTTTCGAATATATTTTAACACGATATTTTTACACGATTCGAATATATTACAAAACGAAGAGAGCTAGATAAATAAAATTCGGTGCACAGATTTAACATCTGTAGTTTAGATACCTGTCAAAGTTTGAGTCAAATCCAACTACGATTTGAATGTCTGTCGGTCTGTAGTTTCAGAAATAAGTAAACGTGATAATTAAAAAAAGCAGTGATTTTAATCTTTTAAATATGGTATGGGAATTCGTGACTATATGTGCCGTTTTGAGTCAAAATTCGTTTCAATCAGTTAAAAAAATGTATCTAAAATACAAATTCGATTTTTGGATACGATTAACGCATATCAGGGATTAATCGCCAAATATCTCGCCAAGTATAACATGATAAATTCTGTCAAAATATTAAATTCACGTCAAAAGTTAATATTTCGTAACTATTATACGCCGATGCTGTGCAAGGCGTTCTCTGGCATGGCAAGTTTATTACAGAGATGGCGAGAAAGTTTTGGGGAGACAACTCCGACTAGTTTTTATCTTATTTATTTAATCATCGATATATGTATAAGTAGACAAGGTTATTTATTAATCTTGGAATCACGAAAACGATCATTTCTAAGTGTAATTTTAAAGAAATATCATCTACATTTTATTAAATTAAAAGAGACTAATAAGGAAATTCTAAAAGCAATTAAAAAATATTGAAAATCGAATTATATTCTTTTGTATTATAGAAAAATAATTCAGAAAACAAGCAAGATGGAAATGTTTTGTAAATTCTGATCCAAGTTGAGTATCATTGATTCCATTAGGTATAACTATTATTAGTAAGAAAGAAGCTCTAAAGCTTAAATGACATAAAACGTAAATTAATCCGTGCTTAGTTAGAATATTATTTTCCGTATAACCAAATTAATCGTTCACGAGACGAAATCGCTCATTCTAATAGATGCTATATTTCCTATAAATTTCCAATTATAGGCAGATTTATACCTCGTCTTAGCACGAAATCTATTTTAGGATGGACCTAGTAAACTTGATTTAGTTTAGTTTATTCATATTAACGTCCCATTTTAAGGCAAGACTAAGGATATTTTGGGGCAGACCTCGTAATTTTGAACCACGGTTAGTTGGCGAGAATGACACTTGAGCTGATACTCCTCACTTTCCAAACTTCCACACCACACCAGTGGAAGGACGTTTTCCCTAGACGGATTTAGTATGCACCAGACACGCTTACATGACGGTCCTTCGGTGGAATCAGGTCTCGAACAAATAAGTTATTTTCATGTTTAAAAAAAACATAGTAGCCTTTTAAATAATTAAAGATTCGGATGAAACTGTGTGTTTTCCTCTCTTTACACACAAAAAGTACTTTACCAATTACTGAATTAGTATTTCGCAACTATAAATATTTCTAGCAATTTGGTTTATTTATAATTTTTATATAATCCATAGACAAATATCTTAATAAATGCCTAATTTATTTCATATCAAATAGGCATAAAGACGTGAAATAAGTCCTATATTTATTTTAATATTTGTATGATAAATTAATTTAAATAAATTTTAGTACACCGTTGTCTATATTTAAAGTAATACAAGATTATTTACAAAATATCGGAAGAAATATCGTACACACAATGCAAAAATATAATTTTTTTTTTTTTTTTTTTTTTTTTTTTTTACTATTGTACGTTTCGAAATCAATTTTTTTTTTTGCTTTTATGTTCCTTTTATTTCGCAAGATCATTTATGATGGCATATGAATAATAAAAATTAAAAATTAATATAATTCTTTCTCTTAGTTTTAGTACATTAAATAAAATCCTAAGCTAAATGTCAAAGAACGACTTTGAAATCTTTGATGATTCGGAAACATAATTTTTTCCAGAAATATTATCTGTTTAAGCATTTCAAATATTTTATTTAATTGAATGAATTCTAATTAAATCAACCGAAACATCTAAACCAGTCGACATATCGCAGATAATCGCAAATTTACTAGTGAAAAATAATGGAAAATACCGTCGGAAAAATTCCAGTCAACAAAAACATAATAGATTCGTAACAGAACATAATAGATTCGTATTAAAAATGAGTGAATTTACAAAGCAATATTTCATGTATTACGAATTTTTCATTCGCTGTTATTTATTAAAAATTGAGATATTGCTTCTCCATTTTTACCGTGCATCTGATTATTACTCTATCCGAAATGTATTAAGCAAAAATTAGATAAATCACTATATTTTAAATTTATTTATTATACAGACGACAAAGCAAAATACACAAGTGAAACATAGTAGCAATTAGTTTTGCATATCTCTTGCATATTTTGGCAGAGAAAATTACAAAACTTGACTAAAAAGAATAATATTTACACTAGAGAAAAATAAAAGTAACTTTCGCGCTATATATTTCCTATTTAGTTATATCATTGAGTGCTATCCCAAAGAAAATTATTCATTTTTGTTATTGTTTCACAAGGTGAAGATTTCCAATCGCTCAAAAATAAGTGTTACATGTTGTGAAAAATAAGCACAGCAATAAATGTTGTATTCTTACATATTCATCTAATTCATTTATTTTCTGCGAAATTCAATTTATGCGCATAATTTAGAAAGACCTTCAGATGATAATGAAAACAACATAACCTGTTATTAAATTAGCTCTCGTATGGTATATTACTTATCTGTACGAGTTTGGTATTTTAGTTTTATAATAAGTAAAATTTTGTCCCATTTGTTAATGAAAAATATAATGAAGACCTGAAAAGTGAATTTTCTTTTACATTTGTTGACAAACGATTTGTTTAGTTTCAAAAGAGCAAATACAAATATAGCACTTAACGTTTTGTTTTTTAAATTATATTAGTTTCTATTAAATTTGTTGATGTATTATATGAGAAGACGTGGAACTTTTAACTAAACTTTTGTTCCTCTACAGCATTTCAGTAGGAATATATTTTTATGAATCATTGTATTAGGTCTAAAATATTACAAAATAAGTGAATTTTTCATTTTATAACTGTAATATTATTCCCGAATTTAACAAATCAGTTTTTACAGAATCGGATTTCTACATGAAGTATTTAAATTTTAATTGAATGCTTTCATACGAGAAATTTATTTACTAATTTGTTTATTTTTAATGGATTTGAGTCAGAGAATGATATATTGAAGAGGAGATGTGTTGAAATTAAGGCCATCAACCTGAAAGGAAGTAGACATAGGCTTATTTTTTAAAGTTTTCGTTCCCAATTTATTTTAGGATTGAGGATAAAAGAAAAACACAGATTAGACGAATTATTGTCTTGTCTTAATAAACTACTTTTATACTGAAAAAATTTCAAAGTTGCTATACTAATGTGGTGTTTAGAAATATGTTTAAATGTTATCATCAGTTGCATTGCTACCTCACCCCCCCCCCTACAAATACACGTCCTTCATTTTCATATCCTTCAAAGAATCCCTTCGAGGAATTCCTTTCAATCCTTCCCTTCAAGGAATTTTAGATTTAGGCAGGTGGAATTTGCTTTCACTTATATTTTCAGAAAAATAAAATCTGAATACACCTTCCGGATTACGGAGGATTTTTTAATGATAATGGTTTGCAAAGAACATTTAATATGTTAGCATTCCGTGTACTGAAAAAAATGAGTATTTATTTCAAAATTCCGTTTGAAATAGTTAAAAGGGCTATTTAATATCAATGCCATTGTATATCATTCAAGAAAGAAATATTTTATAAAATTCTTTATAATCTTCAATATAATTGTCTATTTATTGTAATGGATCATATAAATAAATTGAAATGTGACATAAACAGATGTTTGCTTTATACTTATTCTAATTAAGTACATATGTCAAGATCCTCCAAATCAATCCATTCGTACTGAATTTCAAATAAAAGTATATATAAGAAATGCAGTTTGTTTTTTTCAAGATATATGCAGTTCCAATCCATCCACAACAAACGACAGATGACTTCCGGATGGATTTGATAAAAATGAATTATTTCATATTTTTGAGTTTGCAACAGATTTGGTTATAAGAATCATTTGAAATAACTCTAGTACAAAACTTTTCTGCTTCATAAAATAAGAAATGGGATAGTATAAAGTACAAAATTGTATGATCAAACACCCGTGTATTTCTTACTATTTTGTATTGAAATGTTTATTTCCCCATTTACCGGAAGGGTTTTGAGAAAAGTGTCTCTTGCAGATGGATCTTAAAATTCTTTGATAACGATTTAAACTATTTTCAATGAAATCTGACATTTTTATAAATATTTATCTTGTACTTTCAGATATTGATAAACTATTTTTTTTTTAAATATCCGCAACGAAGTTTATGCCGGTTTTTTCAGATAAGTAAATTCTTTCCTAGATCTTCTCTAACAAAATAGATCACATGTTTTTCAGGGCACTACAAAAAAAAAACTACAAACTTCAATTTGTTTTTTTTGTAAGAATTATAACTTCAAATTATTTAATTTATTGAATTTTCTTCTCGTATAACTTCAGTTTTCATTTTCATGAAGGGAAAACCTATTTCATACTTTTGGAGTGTTAAACAAATAATTTATTTTACATAATTTGTGAATTTTATTCTTTGCTGCACCTCTAAATATTAGCTGTACGAATATCTCATTTCACAGGTAATCCAATTAAATATATATTTATGTATATCGTTTATAAAGAATATGATAAAGCCTATAAATGTATTTCTGTTTTGATATTTTCATTTATAAAAATATCGATTTCACAAGAAATTGCAAAGATTTTTAGAACTAATAAAAATATAATTGAATTATTCGTAATAGAAAATAAATTGAATGGGTGATTATTCACTTGCTTCCAAATAATGGATGCTTTCTTTTCTGCTGCACCCGAAAAAATATGAAATAAGAATTAAGATTCTTGTTATTAATTAAATGCCTTTAATTATATTATCTAAAATAAAATCTTAATTATTCAGGCCTTTTCAAACCGACATCTTTGTTTAGAGATTTAAAAAAAAACTGACATATGTTTGTTCTTCTTAACTTTTTATCTAATTCATGTAAGTGCGAAGTAAGTATATTAAAATCAATGAATATTTTTTTTAAACCTTGATTTTATTTTCGGAATAGATATACAATTTTTAATGCATTAAAATTACTTCTTAAAGAATATTTCTTTCAGAAGTAAACTTTCTTTGTTCTTTTCAAAGTTATTTTTTTAAAGTTCTTGTTTAAAAAGTATAGATGAATGTATGCTACTGGAAAAATAACTTTGCAAAATTCAATCATACTTTTGCATAATTCAATGATAGAGTCTCTAGAATAATGATAAATCTTAATTTAAATGCTCTATATTAAATGAAGTCTTCAAAAATTGCCTAATATTGTAGATATGAAGCAGAGTAAATTTTAAATATATCTAAGTACAAATTCAGATACTTTTTCTTTTAATATAAATAATAACTTTATCTAGAATAAAAATATCCTTACAATTTTTTTTGTTTCTTCCAAGTTGCTACTATCATTACTGGATTAGTCATTTTAAAACTGAAAATTAGTTGTTAAGTTGCTTTATAATTTCTTACATGTTTTGATATTTCAACGCTTAAAGCGCTTTTTCCTAACTGAATCCCTACTAGGAATTTATATATCTTTATTATTATGGTTTTTCGAAATTAGATCCCGTTTTTTCAGATAATGCTTCTAAAATAAATGCAAAACTTTACAAACATTTAATTTAATAAGCTTCCCTTATTAGAACTTAGTTATTCAAAATTTCGTATAGCTTATCACAGATAAAAAGATTTCTGCGAAGCTGAAAGAGGAAATGAAATTTTCAGTAATGCATAAGTTTACCGTCATTTTATCTCGATATTTAGTTTCATAAACGATATTTTTTCCTCTTTTAAAAGAGCGTTTTCATTTTAATGGAATTTTATTTATCTCTTCCATCAACTCAGAGCAACTTTTGGACGCAATAATTCATTTATGTGACAGTTTAGTGTTTATTTTACGAAACTATCTAAAATAGTTTTACAAGCCTTGTTTTCTGTTCAGGAAATCCACTTTTAACACTTTTGTCTTGTTTCGAAATACGAAAAATAAAATATAAATAATCAGAGGGAAAATCAAGAATCCAAAAAATGAATTTATCTTTAAAAGCTATTAAACTAATTATTTTCAACTCTGAAAATGAAATTTTGTTTTGTTAGAAGACACACATTGCATAAGTAAAGAAAAAATCAGATGTTTTCTCTTAGGGAATTTAATTAATTCTAAAAGTTAGCAAAACTCGACGCATGTTTTTAAATTGTTAAAAACCGAAATGAAATGTATGACAAATGAATAAAATTACTACCACTGTTTGGGTATTTATTTTCTCGTTATCATCGCTTAATGTTTTCACGAAAGATATTTTTTATTTTTTAAATGTAAATCGAAAAAGAAGATTCCTATCTCTTCAACCAATTGAAGACAATTATTGGAGGCATTCATATCACAGTTTAGGTTTAAAACTGTTTTAAGTTCCTTATTGTCTATTTTTGAATTACAAATTTAAAAGTGTTGACTGTTTTGAAAATAGATAATATTAAATAAAGGCCCAGAAAGATAATTAGTCTAGAAAATTTTAACTTTGAAAATAAATGATTATCAAAACTTTGGAAGCTGAGATTCTGTTTTGTACGAAGGCAAGTATCGTGTAATTAAAGTAAAATCATCAGTTCATGTCGATATAGGAATATGCACCTCATTTAAAATAGTAATTAGTGAACAAAAAGATGACCGAACTCATTATTTGTCATTTGTAATGTAGAAATTTGCTTGAACTTTATTTTCTTGGACTTTTTGCTTAAGACATATATACGTTGCCGAATGTAACCGACAAATTAGGAGGGGTTATAGTAGACATCAAGAGTATAAAGAATCACCATCCAACATAGGGTACCCCAACGATGTTCAGGGAGTGAAAATCGCAAAAATGTAGGAAGTCCGAGAATTGTTGGTAACTGCAAAAAATTAATGAAAAAATAACAAATGATATTTCCACTATGAATTAATTTTAAGTAAAAGCAAATTCTTCAATTTTTTTTTATGTAGGTAACATATTGATTTGATGATCTAGGGGGTCGTAAATTACTGAAAGCGGAAAAGTAGTTTATAACCCTTATTTGCAAAAATATTAAAACTTGAAAAAAAATAAAAGCTTGAAAATGTAAGGCATTTTATTCTCTTTAATTTGATATAAGCGTATAGTTTGAAAACTGAGGAATTTTTAAGATATTCAAGAAAAACTAAAGTGGGCACGAGAAAACATCGCTGCAACATCGGTACCGTTTTTTGCAGAGGATGTTGTCAAATTCGAAACATAAATTCAGAGCTGGGATAGTAGGCATTAAAGAGATGAGAAATTATCAGAAAACCTAGGGTCACAGTTAATGTTTTTCAATGAAAATCGCAAACCGGGTAGAGTTCGCACGCTGGATATTTGATGCCACACAGGAAGCTACACACTTTTTCGTTAGATGAAGCCTGCTTTGCGTGAGAAGGCGTCTTCAACACGTACAGTGCAAATATTTGATCATTCTAAAATATCTACATCACTATCTCGTCGAGCTACCACACAAGTTTGATATTAGCATCTGAGCAGTGTCATCTATTAGTAATGTACCATCTGCCCGAACGCCACAGCGGCAGAAAGTGTCTTATTTTCTTCCAGCATGTTCCTCCGGATTTACCGCAGGGAAATTGTACGCCAGAACATTTGGTTAACCCATGATTGTGCACCAGTACATTTTAATTGCATTTGTGAAAAATCTGACATGCTGTTTGCGAATGAAGTTTAACGACCATCAATTCTATGATACTCATTAATGATGACTTTCTCTCTGCTTTTATTTTCCTTGAATGCATAAAAAAATTTACATTCAAGAAGCCTTCTTCTTCTAGATTACCTTGTTCCTAATCTTCGCATTCATAGGACCATTATCTTCGCCACACTCATCGTCTTTTCGATGCCTATCTTTGCGATTTTCACTGGGAAACGTTAACTGCGACCCTATGTTTTATGGTATATATATATATATATATATATATATATATATATATATATATATATATATATATATATATATATTCCTGGAAAAAAACGCGATTTTACTCACAAAAAAATATTTTTTTATAACTAACTATTAGAGCCTTTTTTCTATCTTCTCTCATGCTGACAATGTCATATAGCGCCGTCTCGGATCCGATTTCATCATGGTAAAATTGAGTGTAAGTTCAAAATTATTTAAGTAAGGATAGATAAACTGTAAAATGGATACTGTAATATAGCAGATCGTTTCAAATAACATGTTGAACCAAGTGCATTCATGATTTTTTTATTTAAATGATCAGTTTATATGCAGGTGAGGTTGAAAAATATTCATATGTAATCAATATGAGATTCGTATCTAAATATTTTCACCGAAAAAACACATTTTTACAGTAAAAAATAAATAAATAAAGATTGATGAGTGGGGTGTGGCCTACCAGATCCATAGAAAATGAAGTGTAAATTAATAATGATGTTTTCGGTTTAATCTAATGTGGTAAATTAACTCCACGAGAGGGCGCTCTGCATTCTGCCGGTGATAGCCAGCAGTCAGAAGGCAGAGTTCAGAGTTCAGCCTAGGAGATGCGGATGTCGGCCGAGAAGGATGCGACCGAAAATCGAAAAGACATGATCCTCTGTAAAGGGCCGAAACTGGAATTTTTGCGTAGAAGAATTCATCTACAAATGCCAAATGTACAACGCGTAGATGGGAAAGATCCTTTAAACAACATCAACTGTCCATCTTCATGTAATAGAAATTCCTTCTTCATCATTGAATTCTCCCTTGCAAAAATCACCATAATCATCCTTTGTTAATCAAGAAATAAAACAATTAAGCTAATCCAAGTGGACTGATGAATTAAAACACATCACACCCACACTAATTTAAAATTCTTCAGAGGAAATTAATATTTTCATCAAACTTATCTAAAATATGGGGAAGTTATATAAAAAAAATCAGTTGTGGTTTTTTGTAAGTATTAAGTATAATATTTTGATTGGTTAATTATCTTTACGAGAAAACGTTAAATGAATGATTGGAGAAATATCCATTTCGAAAACTAAAGCATTAGTTCAATATTTTGTACGAGCAATTTGCAAAGTTCAAAAAAATTCTTTTAAACTTTTATAACGTGCAAATTTGTTTATTGACGAAAACGCGAGAAAAATCCATGTTTATAGCTTGCATGCTAAAGATTTAGAGCACATTATGTATTTCCAACAAAAAAAATAAATTCATTAAGAAAGATAGAAAATTTATTCATCGAACTAATTTTCCAAATGAGTAAAGAATAAATAAGATATAATCGATTTTCCGTGCGTTTCATCCGAGAAATGATAACATTATGCAAAGATCAACATGTTTTCATTTTAATTTATTTGTCAGTCAACTACAGAATTTAAACTTTACAAATAACAATAAAAAATGCCATAATATATGCTGCTAAAGAAATATAAAAATATTGCTTTTGTCCAAAAGAGTTTGAAAATGATGTTTTAAATAATCATTTGCGATTAAGCGCCCAAAGTTTTCATTGCTGTTAAACGAGAATACAGAATATATCAAACATAATCGGTATATCTTTAGATATAATCCTATCAAGGTATGATGATTGTTTCTCTTATCCCTGATTGGTATAATAAAAATAAAGGGCTTATTAACCCCAATCCTATAATGTACCAGACTATATTAGGGGGATAAGTGCATGAGCCATGGTATAATGAGAGTTCTGATAAATTTAACACAGTGATATATGAATTTTTATAGTGACTTGATCATTTAGATTACTCCGAATACTAAAGAAAGGAGAGGATAACTTTTTATGGTTATGGTTGCAGTCAGATATACTATAATTCAATAAAGGCTTGTAAAATTTGTTCCATGAGTTTTAGATTTATATATATATATATATATATATATATATATATATATATATATATATATATATATATATATATATATATATATATATATATATATATATATATATATATATATATATATATATATATAAATAATGCTTAAAGATAAAATGCTTTTCTCAATTTTTGAATGATTCAATTATAACTGGGTTGGCAACTAATTATAGATGAGATATTACTAATATGTTAAGATGTCAAAATATATATAGACGGTCCATCAGAAAGTTTTATAGCATTAAATAATTTGTTGAAAATTCCATATATAAAAATATAAGGATATATTTACAAATATCATTAAAATACACATTTTTTTTAGATGCATAAACAAAATGAAGAGCTTTTAATTTATAAGAACAATATTTATCAGATTTCTTTCTTTTATGATTCAGAGAATTAGATTGACCAACACTGAATTCTGCTTTCAGAAGAATGAATTATAAATAGAATGTGTATTAGTGCAATATATATTTCAGAATGTTGAATAATACATTAGTAACTACCGATGGACTTTAGGAAACTAAAGGTATGTTTCGTAAATTCTGAGGAACGTTTAGATGAACGTAGATGGTATACATATGCAGTTGTTTCTATCAAAATAATTAAAGAATTTTTCAGGTTATTTAGTCGTAATTCTTTTTTTTTTCTTGTATAAAACAGTTACGGCAAAAAATTATTTGAGAATGCTTTTTAATACGGAAATTTCATTAAGCTATTATGATTACTGCAATAAATTTGATTAATTATTATTAAGGTAAAATAATGTAATAAATGATATTAATTATTATTAAGGTAAAACGACGTAATAAATGTTATTATTATTATTAAGGTAAAATAACGCAATAAATATTATAATAATATATAATGTATAAATAATGTTAAAATTATTATAGTAATTTCTACATTTATTTTAAATTAGTTGGGTTCAGCACTTCAATAATTAGTTTAGTTTTAAATACAAATAAATAATTTTAATTGTAGAATATCTTTTAAAAATTATGTAATTTTGGTACTTTTGGATATCCATTGTATAACATGGGTGCTTTTGGATATCCATTTTTAAATAATGAGTATCTGAATTTAAATAGTACTGAATATAATGTTTATCGAAGTTAAATTTTTTAGATTCTGAAATGGGAACTCTGTACGATGGTTTCTGAAAATGTAGAAAGCACCAAACGGCTTTCTTTCAATTAATAACAAAACTTTTGATAGAAATTGTTTAAAAACTTTTAGGATACTTTCTGTGTTTCCAAATATGCCATGAGTAGGAGAGTATTTCTCATTAGATATTGTTGGTAGTTTCAGAGCTATTATTTATGTTTAAAGAAGCATGAAGTTGGAAAAGCGATATTAAAAGAAAGTAACTTATTGTTTACTCTGCTTTTACTTCAAATGTGTTTCCTGAGAAAGTTAGAAGGACGATTAGCTTACGGTAGAATAAAGAAAGTTAATAACAAATGGATCTAATATCTTGTCAAGAGTGATAGGGTTCCTTATATTTGTGATTGAAAACTATTTTATTGAAAAATTGTTTCTTAAAATCTCTGAAAACTTATGTTGCTGAAACTGAATGATAATTAAAGATAGCTAAATTTTCAAAGTTAGCCATTGTATAAAAATGAAAGATATGGTTAAATATATGCATATGCTTATTTTTTTTAAATCGTTATTATCCAAATAAATGCAAAGAAACTGTACTACTTATGCAGGATGTCCCACAAAAATGTGTGTGTATTAACATGCATATTCCTAGCATTTCAATTAATATTTAGAATCATTATATTTATTGTCCTCCGGGTTCATACTCACACTGTTTATTTATATTTTAAAGCTTTCTTTAAAAATTATTTATAACTTATGGAAAAATTTAGCTTCCTGTGATTTTGAAGGATTTTTCACAGTGTAGTTTGGACCTTTCTTGAAATTGTTAGACCCTAGGATTCTAATCTCAGAGTTAAAATTTTAAAATAAATTTGGATATAATGAATGGATTTTGTGCAGTATAGTTTTTTTTTTATTTTTTTCGTAAAAAATATTTTAAATAAACTTATTTTTACATGAGAATAAGCTATATGACAAAAAAAAAACGATTGTTTTGACATTCTATTGGATGTTGCTTAAAAATATATTTATATTTTTTCCATATGTCATTTATAAATTAAGGGGAAAAAAAAACTGAAATCACAAAAGAAGTTTCGTATTCGGCAACAGCTGATTTGATGAGATGACAAAGTGTTAAATATATCAAAATTCTATTTATTTAATTATTTTTTTTATTTCCTCAGAAACACTGAAGAAGAAAAATGTGAAAGAATGATTTAAGAATAATTAAATAGCTTAATTTTCTTTATTAATAAAATTCATCTTGCGAGGGTGGGTAGAAAAGTTTCCGGCTTAACAAAAAAATTTTTTTTTTAAATGTTTAATGACTGCTTTATTTTTCAACGTAGTCTTCTTCCAAAGGCATGCTCTTGCCCCAGCGGAGCGGCGATGTTTTGACCCCTGCTCTGTAAGAGCTTTCTTCTAAGGTCTCAAAGAAGGGATTCGTCGCTGAGATGACTTCGACATCGGAAAAGAATTTCCTTCCAGCCAGAAATTTTTCAGGTTGAGGAAGAAGTTGTAGTCCGAGGGGCGCATGAGGAAAAATTTCAAACTTCAATTCATGAAGTTTTGCTAACACAATGAAAGCCTCGTGGACGGGAGCATTGTCCTAGTGAAACAGGATTTGTAACTCAGCATTGTTGGTCCTGTATTTTTCTAAATAATCCAATAATAAAATTCCCTTAACGTCCCAAAAAACTGTTACCATAATCTTTCCAGCAGGTGACACGGATTCGTCCTTCTCTGTCCACTGTTTTAATTACTGTTTGGTCTCTGAAGTATAGTAATTGATCCATTGTTACGAAATTTCCGGGTTCGTTTGGATAGTGGAAGTTATATGGTATGGAGAACGCTCAATCAGCAGGCGGCAGTAGAAAATAAAACAACGGCGTTTATTTACACGAAGACACACAGGACAGCACAAGGACGACAACTATATACAGCATAGAGAAGACAATTATCTTCAGCCGGGATGTGCACACAACAAGACTGTACTGCAGACAGTAGCGCACTTAGACTACTGCAGACTTAGTTCAGCACTAGCTTGATTCCGTCGCTGCTCTGCTAATCTCTGGAAGACTTGTTCTTCATCGTCTATTCCGACTACTCTCGGCAGCTGCAGACTGCCTCCTTTTATAGGTCTCAGAAGGCGGAGCTAGAAGCCTCTCAACCAATCAGGAACTTTTGAGGCGTATCTCGGTTCCCAATGGACGGATCGGGAAATTCTCGCTGTTTCGGGTATAATCTAGTTTGGTGTTAAAATCGCAAAATTCGTCGCCAGATGGTCGCTAAGCTCTGGGACCTCCGACGCGACACCCGGACTCCGTCCAATACCGATGACTGTAAAACAGTCTTTCTGATGATGGAACCAACTATGCTGGGAAGCAGCATCACAGATTCGTAACACATGTCTCATCCACAGTAAGGAAAAGTCGCAAAAAAATCAGTTTTGTTTAAACTGTACAGCTCCGATATCGTCATGCGCTGCAGTTTTTGATCCAAGGTCAGCAAATGTGGCACCATCTTGCTGATAACTTTCTCGTACTCAAAATATTGAATAAAATATGATATATTCGTTTTTTAGATATATCAACAGACTCATCAACCTCTGTCAATTTCAAGCGGCGATCATTCATAATATTTTTGTGAACTTTTCTAACGATTTCATCTGTAGTGGATGATTTTGGTCTTCTAGGACGCTCCAGCTCCAGAGTACTTGTACAGCCACGTTTAAAGTCTGCAAACCATGTTTTAATTATTTTAAATGAAGGATCAGATTCTACCTGTGAAGTATTTAGCTCAGTTTGAATAACTGTCGGATATAAGGCCTTTTATAAAAAAATATTTTATCACAATTTCCTTCAATTTTTTTCCTTTCTGGGCTAAAAAACAAAAGAAGACGATTCTAAAACAGCAAAGTACAAAAATAACCAAACACAAATCTTTTAAAATATGCAAGAAGTATTAAACAAAGATGGCACTTTGAAGTGCTTTAGTCAAAGTAATTGGGGAGCACTAACTGTAGGTCAGGCCGGAAAACTTTCATCCCACCCTCGTATATCAGTTGGTAAGAAATAAAAGATTTAGTAACAAATTAAAAAAGAAAATATTCTAAAATTTATAGTTTAATTGTAATTATATTAAGATCAATGTAAGTAATATTTATCTATATATGAAAAACTATTGAAAAAGATTAATTTCCCCTGAAGAAAAGCGAAAAATAGGCATTTTAATTACTTTAAAATTGAGAAACTCATTTAAAATTAAATTTATCCAAAAGAGAGAATTAAGAAAATTTTTAATGCTGGATTCCGTCTGAGAAAATGATAATTATTAAATAAAAACTTTCAGTAAAAATTTATTTTTATATTTTATTGTTTTAATATATAATCTAGAATTGTAACGCTAGCTAAAACTCAAACTACTTTTATTTCAAATGATCACAGATTAGAGCTGGGTGTGGGAAAGTTTTGCAGCAACATTTGGGACAATTACAAGGATTATAGCAAGCAATAAATAATACAAAGCTTTAAATAAAATTGTACATTGAAGCTTCAAATAAATAAGTGCAAAGTTAAGAATATATTTTTAAAAATTTGAATACAATACACAGAACTAAAATTCATGAATGAATTAAAAATATTACTTTTTAATCAGTTACGATCATTTAATTATAAAGTAATAATATATTTAAATAACTTGAAAAATTTAGAAATATTTTCATGTTTAATAGTTTTGACTTCAAATTAAACGCAATAAATACCAATTACTGATGGTATTTTAGATTTATGTTAATAAAAATATAATCTTTTCAAAAAATTTCTCAAATATTTATAATTTAATGAGCATTGGTTCTTCATTTGAAATCCCGTTGCAGAGATTATCGAAACATGCTTGATGTTTTAAAATATTTGAGCGAATACAAAAATAAATTGATAACGTTTTCTCAATTTTTCAGTTTAATTATTTTTATTAAAATATTAGAGATTAGAATTTAAGTTACCCTAACTAAAGAAATGTTAAAAGAAACACATCGTAGTTAGGATATCTACAAATTTTGAAATATTAGATTTAAAACGAGGTCAATGACTATGCAAAAGACTGAAAATTAAAGAAAAGAAGAAGAAAATAAGCAAACAGTCTCCAGTATAATTATAAATCATCTTATTAATTGATTATCCAAGGATGACTGAAAAATATTTCTCGAATTCGAAATAATTCCTAGCTTTATTTTAGCTATACGCTTAAACAACACTATTAAGAAAAATTTTATGCTTGTCATTTGTGCGTTGTAGACTTAAGCTTAATTTACTCCAGCTACCATATACATTGCTAGCGCTTTTCAGAATTATCCAACAAGCGAAATACAAATGTGAACTAGTTTCCTCTAAAAAGGCTCTAAGATGATAAGCTAGCCATCAAATGATATTTAGGTAACATGTCTTCCCTCAACACAATCAAATTATCTTTTGCCTTGGAACCTGATTTATGGATTTATCTAATAGAAGAATCCAATGATTAGTCCACAATATAAATGAATTTTTGTTATATAATTGTTTATTCAGATTCGTTATGGGTGTGATTAATGAAATGTAAATGGAACTGAAATGATATAGATAGTAATAATTATTAGAAATATTTATATATTAATTTAATTCCTGCCAATAAGTTAAAATCGTTCTTTATTTGTCTGTTGTTTCTTTAAAAAGGTTTGTCTATATTTATTATTTACTATTATGTGTTCGGAAATCTATATTACCCAAATTTAATTTTCTTATAACCACTGGTATTGTATATGAAGATTTTAAACAAGCATATTTAAGTACTTGAACATATAAATTGTCCATCCTCCAACAAACGTTTGCATTTTAAAAATATGATCCATTAACGACATTTTAAGTAAATAATGAGCTCCGGGAAGGTAAAACAGAAAAATTTTCAGTTAATGAAGCATTAGCAACAGAAAGTTCGCATTAATATTAGATTGTTAAATTTGCCAGAATAAACAACAACAACAACGGAAATCTGTGCAGGGTTTCATCTGATATAATGAGCACTTAAATGAGCTTCGAAAATTGTTCATTATGATAGCTATGTTGATAATTTTCTTAATCTCAAAAGTTATCAATAAAAACGGCTGTAATATGTGCTTATTTATATATGAAATAAAACAGAAGCTTGGTGTAGACTTTTTAACTATACAAATTCCATTTTTCTGATGAAACTAACTAAATTTGAATTTGCAATTCAAAACATTTGAGATTTCAGATTCATGTTTAATTTCTCTTTACTGGAGTTCATTGTTATTGAATTTCATCTGTATTCGACATATATTTGATTTGATTTTTGAAAAAGTATTTTTTAATAAAAGTGATATAAATAGTAATACTAGCTCTGAATGGCAAAAATATATTAAAAACAAGAATGAAATAGCCAGTAATATGTTTTTATTTGTAAACAAGATTGCCAGCATGTTATTATATTAATATGGGAAGGAAAACTAATTTCTTTTTCCTTTATTTGCTAAAGGAAAATAAAGGAAATAAAGGAAAGGAGATAAAAGTTTTGACAGCTTTATAAAAATATGTTTTTCTGAAACTCGTTTAGTCTGAAAAGTTAGAAGCAAGTTTTAATTATTATATCAATTGCTAATTAATAATTAACAAATTAAATTAAAAATAAATAATTGTTCAAATTAAATTAAATTAAAAATTAATAATTGTTCAAATACATTACTTTTTGGATACTAAATCTTAAAATTTTTTGTTTCAATTATTCTCTATTTCTTGGTCTTGAAATTATTGCTCATTATTATAAATGGAATACCTGGAAATCAATTCTTCCACAAATTAATTATCAAAATGCATTATTGATCTGAAATGAAAAATTAATTAAATGAAAACAAAGCCCTGAAAATATTGAAATGATGCTTTGGATGATGAAAAACGTGTCTCTACAAAACTTCAAAATTTAGGCTCTACAGAAATTGAAGGAAGAGTTTATGAACAAATTTTATCTTTACAACCCTGAAACAAGTCAAATTTAAAGTGTGGATAAAAGTATTTCTTTTTTATATCACCCTTCAGAGAAATTTAGAGCTATGATTTGAAACAAGGAAATTTGTCTTAACTATATATGTCAGTCTGAATCAGAATTAAAAAAAAAATTAACCATTGCAAAAAATATTTTCAACCTGAAAATCAATCTATCGCCACAAATTCAGAAATAGTTTTCGATTGATAAAAATGTAAAAACACAGGTCCACAATAAAAAAAAAAAAAGATTGCTGATAGTTATTGAATGAAATTTAGTAAATGTTTTGAGGAATTTTTTGATTATATATATTTACAAATATTAAGAATTTAAAAGATACAACGCCTATAATTTCTTCTCTACTCTAAATTGTTGTCTATACGTCTAATTTTGGGAACTCTGCTAAGATAATTAAAATATAAAAATACAAGAAGGCTGAGTTGAATCTACCGAAACAGTTTACTTTAAAATAACGAAAACAAAAAACATACTTTGTTTTTTTGATAGTTATTTTAGAAATTATAAGCTAACATATATTTTGAATCATAGAATATTTATTCATTTTTGTAGCCATTGAAAAAAAAGAGTGGAATATAATCATCAATGAATTCTTTTAAAACATTTTTCACCAGAAAAGAATATATGCAAGAATAAATTCAAGATAGAAATGGATTTTAAAGCTTTTAAAATCAATAAGGAGTTGAAACGAATGATATTGCTTATCATCATATCATTTTATGTTATTAGTGTACAGACAATTTAAAAGATGTCAATTTTTTCAATGAAAATTACTTAATTATCGCGAAAACGAAAAGGAATCTTTGTAAAACATTATTTTAACTATACTTTTATTCAAATTATTTAATTATTTTTATTTTATGTTTTTAACAATTTTTTTAATTAATTTTAAAGCATCACCAAAATAAAAAAATTACTAAATTAATCTCCATGATTAATTTTTTAAAAACTACGCCATTTATTTCATTTAAATAAAACTTGTACATCATTAGGCTACTCATTTATTAGTATAGTGAAATTTCAGTATATATATTTGAAAAATGAAGTGAACAGTTTCAGAAACAAGTTAGGATTATTATGATAAATACACTATTCAGGAAAATGTGAAGTATTTTTGACAATAAAATTTCATAGATTTAGAATAAATTTTTGAAAATTTGAATTTAAACACCAGAGATTATGAAAATAGAAGAGCGCATAAAAATAAATCAATATAAGAATTTGAACCACCAAGTCCGAATAAGTTCCATTCATTTCATAATCATTTAAAGAGCGACTTCTAACATCTAAATATTTTTTCTTAAAATATATGCATATGGATATGTAAAAATATTTATCGATGAATGAAAAATAGAGTAAATATTTATGAATACTTAATAGTCCTGTTGAAGAAAACCAAATCCTTAGCAAAGCAATTTCAAAATCTATATGCTAAAGATGTTCTTCTTTTTTTCCGAAACTTTCAGCATGATCGAAAATAAAAATTTACATTCAGAGTAACCAGAAATATATAAACACGTGATCATCCAATCTCTTACGATATAATATCCTATTCGTTTTTGTCAAAGTAGGAAAGTTTTCGTCTGAGTTATTTCAAATGCTTCTTATTGCTGAATGTCTCGCAGTATGGTATGATAGAATTTTTTTTTGCTGTTGTTATATGGAAAAAGTATAGAATTCCTATGGATATATTACTGAATTTTTAACCAATATTTTAAAAATGATTTGGCATTAATATGGAGTTTTCTGAGGAGTATTATGCAGCTTTAATTGTATAATTTAAACATCTGAATATGTCACTTTGTATTTTATTTAAATAATGATAAAGTACAAAAAAAATAATTGTTTTTATGTTAAAATAATGCATCTTATTTTGCTTTATAAGTGTACACTTTGTTAAAGAACTTTATTTCGTCAGATTGCCTAGTTTCATCGGAAACTGAGGAAAAGTATATTTATCTAGTCTTTTTTTTATTACAGATGGTCATCCCTAATTACAGAGGGTCACAGAACTAAGCAGTATAAACTGGAATATTTATCTATTAGAATTTGATGATAAATAAGGAAAGGAAATATTGGGTGCTTTTTTTCAAAAGATTTACATTTAAATTGCTGATTTCCACAATAAAAAACCTCTTCATGGTGATCTTTATATTATTTGCTATGTTTCCTTACCATCAGTAGTAGTAAACACTTAAACTTCGCATTAGTTGGGTGGCGTTCAATATTTATGGAATTAAAACATTATGTAATGAAATTAAAGTAAATACATGTCGATATAAATGTTTAAACTTTACGTAATCATAAAAAGAAAATAGAAAATAAAAATCAATTCAGCAAAATATAGATCCAAATTTGTGGCAGAAATAAATTATTGTTGATCATGATCACACGGTTTATTTTTTTTTTCATTTGAATTTTACTATACATTTTTCGACTATGCTTTTAAACATACCTGAATTTTTGTCAATATGAAAAACGCTGAAAGCTGTTATCATGAATTAAGCAAATATTTGACAACATAAGCAACACTTTCCTATCTAAAATATAACTGTTATGTAACAGAAGTCTATTAAATTTATCTTTTAAGTTGAAATTTGTTTAATTTTCTTCCAGAATTTATTAATGTGTTCTGGTAACTGTTTCTTTGTCTAAATTTTTGTATGTGATTTCGTTAAATGTTTTATACATTTACTATACATTTATTTTTATATATATATATATATATATATATATATATATATATATATATATATATATATATATATATATATATATATATATATATATATATATATATATATATATATATATATATATATATATATATATATATATATATATATATATATATATATATATATATTAATAAATTTAATAGACATCTGTTACATAACAATTATATTTTAGATAGGAAAGTGTTGCTTATGTTGTCAAATATTTGCTTAATTCAGGATAACAGTTTTCAGCGTTTTTCACATTGCCAAAAATTCAGGTATGTTAAAAAGCATAGTCGAAAAATGTATAGTAAAGCATATATATATCTATATATATATCAAAAACCTTTCTCAGTGTATTGAGCAATTTAAATTCATTTTTCTGCTTATTTTATTTAATGATTCTGAATTGAACAAATAAATATATTTTTGTTACTATTTATTTGTTAATGTGTTCTGGTACCTTTTCCTTCGTCTAAATTTTTGTATGTGATTTCTTTAAATGTTTGGAATATATAGCCAGCTAGATGTAAAATTAAATAATTGTGTTTACAAATAAAGATTAATTCCGTAGAACCTAGTTTAAAAATGATGGAAGTGAGAATTAAAATAACATACTAATAATTTCTTTCATCCTAATAATACGCATTGTCCCATTTAACCAACATAATTCATGAAATCTGAGCAAAATAATTGTACTTTTTTATTATCATACATAATAAGATAATAATTATGGTAATTATTATCTTCGGGAAGGAAAAGGAAATTTTTGTTCAATTTAGAATTCTTAAATAAAATAAAAATAAAAAAAATTCTTCAGTTATTTATTATTATAAATTCTGTTTGGTATTATTATTATTATTGTTATACTTTTGGCTGATGATAAAGATAAGATGAAGCCGAACAACTCAAATATACAACTTGCAAAGTATTTTTTTTAAAAGATGAGCTTCTAAATTTTGGAGCACAAAATAATTTTAAAAACAGAGTAGAACCAAAATACAATTATCAGTCATTTATTACTATTTTTATTTATTAGTTTATCGGCGAAGATATCATAATTTTAATCTGATTATGCTTCACAATTAAAAGATCCAGCCCCAAATACCCCACAAGTTCATTTAGAACAGAAATAAATTCAACTATTAAGAGGAAACAAATATGCTGTAAAAGACTGCTTATTTCTTACCATTTCTTCAGAATTTTGAAAATAGCTAATGTTATGTTTGAGCAAACAGATGCTAAACCCATGTTGAGTTGAAATGCAACTGAGCATTCAATTTTGAAAATTCTTGTGTTACATCGAAGTAAAACGAATTTTTAAAGAAATTTTTGGTATTCAATATCAATCATATTTGAAATAGACAGAAATAATTTATATATATTTTTTAATATCCTTGAAAGATGAAAGTTCAGAAATAAATATTTTGCTAGTAGGAATTAATCATTAAGATATTAATGATTAATAATACTAATATCTGAAAATATAATGATAATATAATACTAATTTAAGCTAAAATGCAATATAGTATTAAAATCAAATTTTGTATCACTTTATTTTATTTAAGAATAAAGACAGCTCAAAATATTAAAATGATTTCAATTTAATTCAAAGATGTTTGAATCAATACCATTTTCATGCAAATTTTTGATATTTCTTTGGAGTATCATAGATGCGCGCAGTCAGACATCTCATATTTGACTGGTCAAAGACCTTTCCGGTCCTTTCAAATCCTTCACGGTTCGATTCTATACAAAAAGCCCTAACATTGTTTGACATTATTGTTGGCTAATATCATATATAAATTTAACTTCAATCCTGTATCATATTAAACGTCATGTCTTTTTACTTTTTATTTGCGTTTCAAAGATCAAATCTTAATAAGAAAGAACAATACGAAACTTCTTTTACTGTTATGGAAAATTCAGATATTATGTAAAACAGCGAATTTGGAAATTATTTTTTATTTCTGAATTCAAGCATGCTTCTTATTTATGAGCAGAAACGTATAAATCAATAAACAAATTTCAATTATTCTGTTATAGTATGTTAATTATTATATTTATTCTTTCTTTTCTTTATCTTTTATATACATCATAGTAAGCGTAAATGAAATGAAAGGGCTTATTTTTATAGCCTTATTATTCGCCAAGAGATCAGAACTCTCGGTAAAATTTCAGAGCTCTGGGATAGATTAACCAGTTTTCGGATTCCATTCAGACGAGAAAATGATGCTCACAAACCGCGCCCTTAAGTCCTTCCCCAAAGGAAATGCCGCGATAGAATTAATCTGAAGCATCTGGATCCAAACGCACCATTATGCACGATTAAGTTGAAGATAAGGAAATTCATGCATTACTTGATGGACTGAAGTCTGTGTTAAGTATAGTATCCCACATTTGGGGTATGTTGTATTTTGAATAATATTTGTTGGTATCAAATAAACTTTCAGTGAAGATGTGTATGAATTAAGTGAACCGAAGAAAATCCATCTATTATGCGGGGTGAATTATATAAGGCATGCACGTTGTATTTTCAATAATATTTGTTCATATCAAATAAATATTCAGTGAACATGTATATGAATTAAATAGACTGAAGGAAACACATCTGTCATGTTAGGTGGATTATATAATGTAGGATATATTTGGTGCATGCTGTGTATTAAATAATATTTATGGACTTAAATCAAGCTTTCATTTAAAATACGTATGTAATAAAGAAATTGGGCCGTGGTGGCCTGGTGGTAAGGTCTCGGCTTGTGAGCCGTAGGGTTTCAGGTTCGAGGCCCCATTACACCGAAGAACCGCCGGGTAAGAGGGTCCGGGTCAAAAGTCTTCCATTTGGTGTGATATAAAGATGGGGGTGCCAGTTCAGATGTCGTCCGCGTCAAAATGACGAGGTCCGTCCGAGAATAGCCCTAGTATTACTTTAAACAGGACGTTAATATAACTAAACTAAACTAAAATTAAGCAATTGAGAAGTTCATTTCTCTGGTCATAAATACTAAATTAAAGAATTCTTGAAGTGTTTAAAAGAGTAAGGAGAAGTGTAATGAGAATTTAAATGTAAAGGAAGGATATCTGTTATGGAGATGAATTGCATTTCTGTTACTGTGGATTTCAAGGAATCAGAACATGTTTAGAATTTTATTATGTAATTGACATAATATGAAATATTACCATATCTTGCTCTCAAGGCAAAAAATATGCAAAGTGAATTTGTTTGAAGAATGCCAATCTTATATATTTAAAAACATTATGATGCGAAAGCACATTCATACATTTTTCAAACATCTACTACACAGAGACGGTGAGAGCAATGGTCTTATAACTTTTGGCCCATGCATAAGATTTCGAAGTCAATATTTGATAAGGTTTGGTTTAGTTTAGTTTAGTTACATTAACGTCCCGATGTAAAGCAACACTAGGGCTATTTTGGGACGGACCTCGCAATTTTGAACGGACGTTAATATTTTGACGGACCTCGCAGATGACAAGGATGACACCTGAGCTGGCACCCCCCTCTCCACACCACACCAGCTGGAGGACGTTTGGCATGACGGATTTAACGTACAACAGACGTACAACGACGGTTCTTCGGTGGAATCGGGTCTCGTACCTGAAACCCTACGGCTCACAAGCCGAGACCTTACCACCAGGCCACCGCGACCCGATATTTGATAAGGATCATCACTATCTATGTTTTACTTTTTAGGTCCGATATTGTTTGATTGCTGTTATGAACAAAATGATTCCAATTTTATGTGAACTATTATTCAGGTATCCTAATAGTAGTAGACTGTTATAAAATTGAATAATTTAAGTAGGAGGTGAAGCAAAAAAGAATCGTTTAAAAGAAATCCTATCAATTTATACCTATTTAATAGTGAATACCGCATTGGAATTATAAAAATGAGCATAATATGCATATATAATTACAAAATGAAATATAACGAAAAGTAAAGAACAATAAAAATCAGGGGAAATCTAGTTAAAACAAGTATCACTTATGAGAATTGAAGATATGACATTTCAAAATGGTTTATAATATGCATTTTAATTATATTTAAGTAATTCTTTATCTTGTTAATAGTTAAATGTCATTAACTATTTGGTTCTTAACTTATTAAGCGTTGCTTTTCTTATTTTTACATTAGGTTAAACAATGGTTAATAAATTGGGTTGCTTTTAAATTATTTGTCAGTGATTTCTTCCAAAATATAATGAAATTATATATTTTTTTAATCGGATTTTTGTTATACTTTTTTAGATAAACTTTTAAATATAATATTTTGATACATGTAGAATCTCCTATAGTCATGTTACCGAAAATACAAAAACACAAAGTGATGAATTAAATTATTATTTAATATTCAGTTATTATAAGCAGCTATTATGAATGAATTCAGTTAAAAATATCCAGCAATGTAATTACAGCAATTATTTTAACAACTTTATGATTTGGAATGTTACAAAATAACATTAGTGCAAACTGTAAATATTTCATTTTGTGTCTTAAACGGCCGAAATTTATAAATTTTCGTAAAAAAAAAATGAAGTAAGTTAAAATAGTATTTTTTTCATACAATAAATCTCAGAAATTGCAATAATGGCGTAAAAAATGAGTAAGCATAAAGAAACTGAATTCAAAATAGCGAATATTATAAAATAAATTGTTCAACGGTTAAAATTTCTGAAAAAAAAATGAACTTATTACTTAAAATGACAATAAATAGATTTAAATTTTAAAATGCAAATTATTATTCAAATTTGAAGTTCCATAAAAAGAAAAAAAGAAAAAGAAAAAAACTTGAGCTTTTATTTCTTCTCCTTACGCTTAAAGCATACATTAATAAGTTTTAATACTGAACCGCCGTAGTTGCGATTACAGAAGTATAAAAAATAATTATAGATTTAAGTAAAAAAAAAAATGTTGATTTTACATCTTTCATAAATTTTTATAATATCAACAAGGAATGATAAATAAATAATCTAATCAAATAATTTTGATAGTGTGAGTCTTTTATGCTTCACATTTTAGAACTAAAATTTAATAAAAAATGTCTAATAAAAAGTAATTTAATAAAAATACAATATAAAATAACATTCAAAAATGAGGGATAAAAATAGTAGCTTTACTGTGCAATTTCAGATTAGGCGAGTATTAATTATTGGAAATTGCCTATTCCCTCTTTTCTATTTTGGGACAAAATCCCTAGAACTACTTCCCAGAAATTTTGTGCATCTCATCTTTTCTATCTTGGAGCAAAATCCCTAGAACTACTTCTCAGAAATTTTGTACATCTCATCTTTTCTTGAAAGTAACAGTAAGAGGAAACATATTTCTTTCCGATAAAGACTAATCGTCTTTACGAAGAAGTGCTCAAACATTCAGAGAAAATAATGCGATGTTATTCTTGGGTTATATTTGAAACTAAGTACCGAAACACACGCTCAATAAAAAGACTCTTTATGTATATATTGTTATGCATTCTAGATTTAACTGACTTTTTCATTACAATGTGTTTCCATTATTCATGTGATCTTTTTAAAAAGAAAGCATAGTGTTGCTATTCCCCCCTTTAAAGCATGAAGGGTTTTCTTTAATATGCATAGAATTTAACCCTTTCATTATTGACCAGGTTCAACCGACTTTGCAAATTTTATCCTGAAGGCCTATTTCTGTTTCAAACGAGGGCCGAAGGATGTAAAACGAGTTTTCATCAAGGTGTCTTTAGTTTTACATCCTATACTCCTTATTTGAAAGAGAAACCGGTCCGCCAGGATAAAATATGCACAGCTTATTGGGCCAATTTAGTAGTGAAAGAGTTAAAATATTGAGCCGGCATTTGCCTTTAATACTCACTCTTCTGAAACATAAAATGCAGATTTGTATCTGGAATTTCAAAAAGAATATATATATATATATATATATATATATATATATATATATATATATATATATATATATATATATATATATATATATAATAATTTAATTTACGTCGTTATTCGTTATTCAATTTAAAATTTGTAGACTGAAGTAAAATTTCTACTATATTCAAGAGAAAAGAATTTTTTTAATACTACTATATCAATTTCTTGCCTATTTTTTTTATCAAAGAATAATTATAGTTGTTCATATAAATGCAACAGTTGAATTTTCTAATTGTACAGATTATTCGATAGCTTACCTATGCATCAGAAGTATGTGAGACTATTTTTCATTCAAAGAAAATAAAACTCTAAAAAGAAAATGAAAAATTTCACAATGAAATTGATTCCTAGCCTTTTATGGCACTTCAATTTTAAATTTTGTGTCACAATATATTTTACAGCATTCTACAACACAAAGTTAAAACATAAGCAACTTTTGAATGTCACTTTGCGAACAATAATCGTAATTAGGATTTGAGTACAACAGAATTTTGATATTATATTGTAAAAAATATAACATAAATAAAAAATTCAGGTTAGAAAACTTAGTATAAAACAAGTAATATATATAAAAAAAATTAAGTCAATTCCTACTTAGGCAAAAATTTATCAAAAAATTACTGATGTTCGCAAGAATTGAACTCGCATTCTTCACCTTCACGTAAAAAATACTAGAAACCTTGCATTTTACCGATTGAGCTACTGCTTGTTGATTTCAGTTTTTATTGCAACCTGCTAAAACTCTATTCAAAATATTAAAAATTATTTTAAAATCAAATAAAAAAATTTACACTTCAACGAGATTCGACCCGACGGCATCGACCCGAAGATTCTACGCCGCCGCTCCACCAACTTTGCCATTGCAAGACAAATTTCTTTTTTCACTATACTGCAGAAAGTCCTTTATAAATAATTGTCATTCATCTTTTTAAGTTAAAATTTTTTAAAAAATTAATAATGAATTAATATTTGAAAAAACATCAAGTGTCATCCAATACAAGTTTTAAAAAATGTATTTGAACTTGAGTGGATAAAAAAAAGTATTTTATTAACGATTGAAAATTTGAACAAAATATATAACTATATATAGGGAGAGTGTGAACTAATTGTAGGAATTGAAAATGACATATTTTAAGGAAACATTTTTTTTTAGAATTCGATTAATTTCAATCCTTATAAGTTTTAGTGCTATTGGCAATGACGCAGAGGAATGTTTCGAAAAATGTAATCAAAATAGAAAGATAAAAAAAAATCTCTAAACTACAGTTTATAGAAACCTGAAACACGAGGAACCTTTAGTTTAGTTATATATACAATTCACTAAATTTAGAAAATGGTGTATATAAAGAATAAAACTTTTTTGTGAATTAATTATTTAATTAAATATTACTAAATTTAAAAAGAATCATTTTCACTTTCTTTTTTTTTGCATTTATATTCTTTCTTCTTCATATCATTATAAAACAAACTAATATTATCCCAACTAATTAGATATCCCAGTTTTGAATCAGCATTCTTGTAATACATGCCAAAACTTTCTAAAATTCAAGAAATCTAAATTCTGAAATATTCATGATAAGATAATGTATAATTGGCTTGAATTCGTGTATAATAATAGTTGGAACTATTCACTGAAGTAGGCTCATTATCAAGTACAAAAGTTTGTCATCACTTCAAGTGCTGAAACTACTCTTCTCAAAAGATAAGAGGACAATTAACGACATAAAATGTCGTACCTGGAATTACTTAACCACTTATAGTAAATTTTGCACGGAAATAATAGTTGCATGAAGGTGACAGGAACAGTAATTAACGGTTCAACTAATTAGCTATTTTTCTTTACTTAATGTATCAAGATAAAACATTGTTAGTTAAATTTATTCTGTAAACAATTATAAATTGTTAATTACTGAATCTTTGTTTCTTTAATTTTTTAGGAGTAAGAAATGGTAGTGATGGAAGACTTGGTGTGTATGCACGATTTCTAATAATAAAAATCAATTTCAGCAGATAATTTTGAAATCCTTGCTTTAACTTTAACTCTGGATTAAGCATCGCAGTAAAAGAGCTTCATGAAGTTTTACATAATATATAAAATGTAATTAATAAACGAAGCATACAAGCATAGTAAAGATCATCCCCTTCATTGTGTCCTTGGTTTTTTCTACAGCATGGCAGCCCAAACAAGTAATGAGTTAATATAGCTTCTTTATTTTTGGTTTGTTTACTAATATTTTGCCTTGTTGAAATGCGCATCTAGTACTTTACGACTTGGCGTAGCTGGCATCTTTGGCGAAATGAAAAGGGATATTAAAGTAGATTTTAAACCAAGAGCGATGATAACAAAACTTAAAATGTTGCCTAAAATATAATGACAGAAATGAATATCTACAATCTACACATATAAATGTTAATGTAAGTGGCACAGAAATCGCCCTTTTTACTTATTATAGAATGGCAACAGTCAAACGTAAACATATCTATATACGAGCTTTTTGGACTGTTTTATTCAATGTTTTTACAGCTACATTTAATTCAACACTTTGCTAATTAGGTAAATTTATCATATTTTAAATGCTGCTCGTCATTATATAATTTATTTAGCCAAAAGATGTAAAAGAAATCAAGAAATAGGCTTAACCAAGGGATCATTTTGACTCCTCTGAGAAAATTTTTCGTTAGTTTTCTTCAAGAAAATCATTGCCGTATTTTAAGAGAATATTTAAATTAATTTTTAATAAGACATATAATCTCAAATATTATCTTTTTCTTTTTTTAGTTTCGGAGGGGTGAATACAGTATACCTACCTTTACCGAAGGGGTCATTTTGACCATTCGAATAAATATTGTTGAGAATACATGCATTTATATTTAAATATGAAACGGCTTGATAGGGACGTACACAGATATAGGTAAATATAGAAATGAGAAAGTGTTAGTAAAATGTGTGTATATAAGAAGCAAAAAGACGAGGCCGACAGTCAGTCAGATAAAAGCTATTATGGGTTGTTAGTAAGAAGACGTGTGAGTCAATGTTTTGGTAGAAGATGATGGCAGAAAAATAGATGGTATTGAAGACTTAAATTAGGAAATAAATACTGTAGCAGTTGCATTACTCTTCTCTTCTCTTTTGGATACTATATGGCGATGCCTGATTAGGCCATCCCATATGTCACCCCACAGTGCAATGCAATAGTAATTAGAATGAGATGTGATGCTGAACTGTGAAGCCGCGCGCGTGAATGTCTTGTCTTTGTGTTTGTTCAGTGTGTGAATGTGATTATTAAAAGAAATGTTCCTAAAAACATTCGCCCTGTTGCTTCCTGCACGGATCATAATAATCTACATACCACCACAATACTTTTTTTTTGTTAATAAACACAGATAAACTGCCTTTTCAATACACCACACCTCAACAAATATACTAAAATATAAAAGTTTTTTTTCTACTTTAACTTCATAATACTTCAATTTATATTTTTTCTAATTAAATACCAAAAAGGGTCATTTTGATCCCTTTGGTAGAAATAGGTATATGCCAACTCATGGTAAACTTGGTGTTAAGCCCAAAGTTTAATATTCGGCGAAAATAAACTTAACCATCAGTAGATGGATATTCAGTATGACTTACCTATGGAAATATGCAACTATATCTTCCAAAAATATCAATTTCACAAAAAAAAAATCTTATCTTAAAACTCAAAAATTACGTCTTTAATGATATCGATTTCATTTCTGTACGGTTTATTTTCCGTACTTTTAATAAAAACTTTGAATTTAATTTACAATGCTATGATGCTTTTAATATTATGAAATTCCATCTCATCCATCAAAATATTCAGTCGCGTGAACAATGTTAAAATTGTTATTATTTTTAAAAAAATAAGTTAATTATTATTATTGTTAAAATTAAGGTTAAAAAATAAATTTTGTGGACATTCATTTCGAAATAGTATTTACTCTTCCTCTTATATTTCGTAGTATATACACTTTTGATTTATGGTCATAATAAATTACTACAGATTGCTTCAATTAAATTCATATTTTAAAATCGTATCAAATAAATTGAAATTTTAAAAAGTGCGTTTCATATTAATCGTTTAATAGCCTAAACCGTCATTAATCTGAATGAAAAAACTGGTAGCCAAAGGCGGCTGGTTAAAAATATTTTGAGCCATATTTGCGAAGCACAGAAGCAAATATCAAGAAACAAGTCTGTGCAGGCGTGAGTCCTCGTGCTATTATAGTAAAGTCTCTATGCTTACAATTCTGTTCGATTCAACTTTGCGACGAGTCGCCTTACATGTGCATACATATACATTATTCTTTTCATTATCTTTAAACTGCATTCTGCTTCCTCCGGATTACCAACAATGCTCTGATTCATTTCAAATGCCAAACTGTATAACTTCTTGAGATACAAGGGATTATAAAAAGATATAATGATAAATGATATGGAGGCTTGTTCTATTAACTCTTTAAAGGGCCATATTTTTCTAGTCATATTATGTTAAAATATTTTGAAGCTTGAAATTAGAATAAGAAAAGGGATTCATTTAGCCTATTAGATAAATTTAATTTGATTAATTAATTAATTTGGTTAATTAATAATTAAGTACAAATCAAGACACGTCATTTTGTGTGAGATAAAAAACTGAAGCATCTAAGTTTCTGTCTTTCTAAAAACATTTGTCAGAATTTATGCCACCCTACGTAATTTCAAACAAAGATTGATAAATTTGGTGGAAAGCATATTTCCCACGGCCCTAGAAAGGGTTAATTTGATAAAATATATGCTGTAATATAATGATCAAACAACATTGCATCGTGTAGGCCTTTCACTACACAATTTTATTTCAAATATGAGCTTCGCACGCAAAAGTCATGCATGCATTCTAAGATTAAGCATGCATATGTTATGTAAATATTTCAATGATAAGCGAGTGTGTAAGTATTTCAAGTAAAAAAAAAAATAATGCTCTTTTTCTCGCATCACAACAAATAAAGTTCTAAAATTTGTTTAAAATAAACTTTTAATTTTCCCATTATTTTTCCGTTATTAAAGGGGGAGTAAAAATATTATTCAAGAGAATAAAAATTTATTCTCTTGGGCTCGATTATTATTGAACTAACAAAAATGAGTGAATAGAAAGATGGTGCTCAAATAAACAAACAAAAAAACCCCTCTGACACATGGATGATTGATTACGATGCTTTGTTTATGATAATTTCAAGAAAATGCCATACTGAAACACAAATTTAAAATTTCTACTTTTGGAAAATCCAGCATTTGTAATTTCGCATTGTTTAGAATTCCTTTTATATTTCGTATGCGATATATTTGTCCTAATTTGCATTTGCGACAACTGCCAAATTCAAGACGCAAAAGATAATTCTGCGATTTACTACTAGAAATAATTTAAATAATATAGTTGTGTTTTAAATAGACCTGCACTAAAATATAAATAAAGATTATTTTTGAATTCAGAAAAATTCTAAAATATAACTGAAGAAATGTCAAAAATCGGAATTGGTATTCCGAAAACTATTTTTTATACATTTCTTCAAGTTTAATTTCTTTAAGAATGTACGTTAAAATTCGTATGAAATACACTTTTTAACTTCTACATTTTGAATTTTAAAAAAATCTCATCTTTTATCTCTAAATTTAACTACATAAAATATTTTTCTATACATTTCGAATTTAATGAACATGCATTCATTTCAGAGTGATAAGCTCACAATAATACAGTTAATATCTGCAATCTTTTTTCCTCTTGTTAAGTTACTAATTATTTAAATACCAAAAATGCGTCGGAGGTCTGAAACGTAAAGATTCGGAAAAATCTCAAGTTCAAACTTTTTGACGATTGCAATATTATCTTCTTTATAATTTGCTAATAGTTACTAAAATATCTATTTGTTGAAGAATTAAAGTTATATATTTTAAAACCTGAACGTATTGAAAAAAGAACGAATACTGATATTTGCATCTTTCAAATGCTTCTGAGCAACACTTTAAAATAATAGTCTATCTTCGAAAAAAATTGCGAATTTGACTCTATTCTTGAAGATAGAAATTATCTTCGGTGTTCTATTCACCATGCTATGGTAATGGTTCTGAACACTTAAATGCTTTCTTCTAAACTACATATCTGCATGCATCTTCTGGTTAATTCATTCTTGTTTAATGTTGCTTCTCAAATGTGCTTCTAATGTTGCTTCTCTTCGAAAATTACATTAATTTGCTTTTTAAGTGGAAGTAGTTTTGAATAATTTATTGCTCAAAAAATACCATTAAGGAGGAACAACAATACAAAGTTAAAGTACTTTCAATCAAAATGTTAAATTTTGATTGAAATTGATTCATAAACCTTTTGATTATAGCTCTCTTTAAACATAACACTTTGTAAAACATTAATTTAATCTTTTAAATTTCTGTTCTAGTATCTGAGAGATACGCATGCCAGGTTAATACATTTTCTTTATATATAGTTATATCATTATATATAGTTATGTTAGAATATTTTAGATTATTATTATCTTTAATTATTTTAGTTTGCCATCTTTAGTAGTTTAGTAATGGCCGGGATAGCCTGGTTGGTAGGGGTTGGATTCGCGTCCTGGGTTGCGAGTTCGAACCCCACCGGCCGAAGATCCCCGCGTGTGTGGTGGCTGCCGCGCGTATAAATCTGTCGTGGTCACAAAGTCCTCCACGTCGAGAGTAATTCCACTGGGGGTACTGGATCAGGGATGATCGTTCTCTGATTCATGTCTAAATTACGATCTGTGAATGAAATGCAGGAATGAAGTCCGCCCCGTAAAAAGGGTTGTGACGTGTGTGTAGCTAAGTCGTACTCTTGGCCCTAGATGGCGCTACTGTGAAAACAAGAGACACTCTTCCTCCGGTTTAAATTCGCTGTCTTCGAACAGCAGGCTTGTCCGTGGCAAGTGCCATAAGAAACAACAACAATTATTTTAGTTATTTATTATCTTTAATTATTTTAGTTTATCTTTTGTTAGTTAATTATCTTTAATACAATGCAATTTGAATTTTTCTTATAAAATACTCATTCACATTTTTACTAAGAACAATTATTATGTTTAACCGGAAAAATTATAAAAACCAAATGAGTATATCACAGAACAGATTTTATATCTTTAAGATACATGACAACAAATTGCAGGCAACCAAAGGAATGGCTGTCTCCAAATCTTTCTCTATACTAATTAAAGTTTTATCTTGCTCTATCCCCCGCAGAAAATCATTATTCTTGGATAAGGAAGTGAATGCCTTAAACGGGATTCTTTAGCAAGAACTAAGGATTCATATATTACTGTAAATTTTTAGCTTTATTTGGACTTCAAAACAAATAGTTCGAATAAATTACTGAGCGTCATATGGAGCTTTACTTTCCGGCACGGAAATGTTTACATACGGCATGGAAATACCATAACCACTCGACCATCCATACCAGCGTTTAGAGGGGGGACTAATTATAAAAATTAATTAACCTGTATGATGTCACCAAAATTTCGTCATTTCCGTTTAGTAAAAAAATTAAGATATTTCAAATGTTTGCAATTGCTGCTTTTACTGATTTTTATGGTGATTGGAAAGGAAGAAATCAGAAGAACCGATATTGGATCCTTAAATTTTGACTGACGGCATGTGTCAACATTTATATCTTCCATATGGTAGAGTTCTAGATTTATTTGAAGTTATGACTGTATTATAAAATGTTAATTATATACAAAATATTTGATTTTTAAATTTAAATTTTTGTTCTCAAAAATATTAGTAACATGTTTTATCAAGCCTCTTTCTTCTCAGCTTGTTCGCATATCTATTGCAATCGGATTTAAATGAACTTCCTGATGGATTAGAGAGTGCCCATAAAGTTTAAACGCTCAGTGCTTCTGTTTTCAGTAATCATATTATTAAAAAAATGCTTTGTTTCAGCAAAAAATATTATATTAATTGCAGATTCATCTTTTCCACTTTAATTTAAAGCATAAATTCTACAGCAGCTAACAGAAACTTAGAGAGATACACATTACGTTATTACTGAAGGCCTTTATAATATTATGAGTGAATTATATGACTATCAAAATTTGAAATTTTAAAATATTTTGATGAAGTTATTAAAGTAGGAATTGAATAAAATATTTAATTATTAAAATTTTAATGAACATTAAGATTGGCGAACCGACTGGTCGCCAAAGGCGGCTAGTATAAAATAAAACATCAGAATATCAAAATGTTATTCTTTGTTGAAATATAACATTCATAATATAACAATTGAGAACAAAGAATTTTATTGTTTGTAATCGCACTTCTCTGAGATACTTTAAAAGTTTCGTAAGTTTATCCTGCATCCTTTATTAAAACATTGACTGCCGCGTTGAATTTCTTACAGTGTAATTTATATACACCTGCCGGTCACCGATGATCCCTCCCCTCCCTCAAGGTGTTAAGTCAGTATCAACTGAAGACTATCGATACTGATTCGATCAGAGGTGACAGGGCAGTTGGCTGCACATAAGAAGTATCAATTGTACACCAATAAAAGTGAATATCAGTAAATACGATTAGAAATATCTTTTGAATCATGACGGTTGATAATACACGACTCGATAAATGTTTGCATATGAAAAATACTGTTGATTTTATTTAGCCTCTTAACAAATCTTTCCAGTGGTAAATGGAACTCAAATTTTACGATCCTCATGAATACCGTATCAGATATTAAATTTTCTGGTTATAAATATAAAGCTTGTATTTAATTCACTACACGAATATCTCTGAATAAATATAAAGCTTGTATTTAATTCGCTACATGAATATGTCTGAAGGAATTTAAACTATTTGATAAAATATTTAAGATAGGTTTAAACATCTGTTTTAAAGCACTTTATCAAAATATGGAATATCTTGAAATCTGTTTGGAGTTCAGCAAAATTGTGAGTAAATATCCTTCACCGAATAATTGAAGAGATATATTTAATCTTCCATAAATAAGTTATATACAGAATATATTTACAAGGAGTTTCAGAAAATGAAATGCATATTTCAAAGTACAAATTTCAATGCCTCCACTGAAGTCACTAATGGGAAATCAATTTAAGCAAATCAATAATAGATGAAGATAAGTTTTATGTTTAAATAAAAGACATTGGCTAAGAGGATATTTTCTATAAGGTATATAGAAAATATAGAATTGGTATATAGCAAATATGATATATAGCATTTCGAACCTGTATTTACTAATCTCTTCAAGCAAATTACACTGTATAAAATATAGTACTTGAACCCTTTCTAGGGCCGTGGGAAGTATGCTCCCCACTGAATTTCTCAATATTTGTACGAATTTATGTTAGTGGCATAAGTTGACAATTTTTTTAGAAAGACAAACTTGGATGCTTCAGTTCTTTATCTCACACATATGATGTGTCATGACTCGTTAGTTATTAATTAACCAAATTAATTGATCAAATTTAATAAGCTAAATGATTCCCTTTTCTTATTATAATTTCAAGCCTAAAAATATTTTAACATAATATGATTAGAAAAAAATGGCCCTTTGAAGGGTTAAAACATATAATCTGCTTATCGTGAACATCATCTCCAGGAAAGGGTATATGTAAAACAAAAATGATCTCTTGGATATATATTTTCTAAATTTATGAAGTCCAGATATGTTTACTTGTGCTTGAAGATTGTACAAAGCGCAATAAACTACGTCATTTGTACTTAAGGGCAGTTTGACCCAACACAGCACACACTTTGCCTTTTGGTCATTTTAATTGAGAAAATTTAATAAAAATATTTGTGATATTTTCTATTTAAAGAAAAACTGCATATTCAGCAGAATTTTATATATAAAGATATTTTTAATTTAGTTTTAAGTATTCTCCATATTAATCATAAAAAATTATAAAATTCCTCGTATAATGATGATTTATGTAGATTTGAAACATTGTTTAAGTATCATTCTACTAAAATTGTAAATTCTTGTAGTCAATAGAAATTTTCTGAAAATTAGTTGACAATATGTAAATAGTATACCTAATGCCTTAATATACCATAAAAAGGAATGTTTTAATAAGTAAATAAGCAAATAAAAATATTCTTTATAATAGTTTTTCATCGTATTTAAATAGTACATCGAAAATGCCATGACATACTAACAGAAATACTACAAAATAGCGTTTGCGTATAATTGCGTTTTTCTACGATGTTACGCAAATAAATTCCTTTTTTAAGATTAACATTGATTTTCGTAATTCTCCTTAAAATAAGACTATATATAAGATATATATATTTCGTGGATATTCTTATGCGTGATGCATTTGAAAAAAATTGTGTCGTGCTAAATTCTACTAAAAATATATGAATAAATTTCTTATGACATTCAAAAGATGCAAAAAATATGAAACAAATCATACTTTAAAAGTTTAATAACACCCATTAAATACAATATAATTTCACGTTTGTTACAAAAGATATTCATAAAACTAAGTTATTAAAATTATTTCAAGTAATCTAAATTGAAAATAAATAATCTTCGAGCGTTGTATATTTAATAGCAAAATCAAAAGGTTTTGCTACTAAATATATTGTGCTTATAAGTAAAATACGTTTTCAAAACTGAAAGAATGTTTCCAAGAACCAACCACAAAGAAAAATATTTGGAAGTATATTAAGATGCTATTCGAAAACTAATTTGAGATTTTCAACCACTAAGAGTAATCAACTACAAAGCTTTCTTTTCCTATTTAGATAAATTGACATCCGTTTTCTGTTGTTGAAGTTCCAGAATGTCGAGATTCAGCTTGATCAGATACGTCTTCAGCATGTGTAGATGATGATTCAGGTTTCTCCATTTCAGCAGCCTGCTTTTCAGAATCACCCAAAGACAATTGGGATAATGCTGTTGAACATTCTTCAGTTTGCTTTTCCCCAGTGGCCTTCTCTGAAGAATCGGATAATGAAAGAGCAGATATGCCTTCCAATGTTGAAGCTTCAGATTTCGATTCAACGGATTCTGAACCCTTGTCAGCAATTTTTGAAGGTCCTGCCTTTGGAGAATGCGATTGAACATCAGCTGCAGCTGCACCTTCACATCTGGAGTCCGCGTCTTGGTATAGGTTACTGGTTTCTGATGTTGATTCTTTACTTTCAGCATCGATTCCAGATTTCGATATCATTCGTAGTGGAATTGTTTCACATTCATTTTCAATTTCCGATTCCATAGTCTCATCCGAGTCTCCTGGGGGTAATCCAAGAACACATCTTACGTATTTGAAGTCATGTCTGCTTCTATCACGCCAGAAGGGTCCAGAAGGCAATTCAGGTTCTTGTTGAGGTTCAGGTTGGGGTTGAGGTTCTGCCGGTTGTTCTGGCTGAAGGGGTTCCATTGGCAACCAATCAGATGGTTGAGTTGGGACGGTATAAACTCGCTTACTTTCATGCATAACCTGTTAGAGAAAAAACAGGAAGTAAATAAATGTATTGTTTAACAACGGATTCTAAAACCCTCCGCTCTTTTGCGCATGCGTTAGGATGGGTTTAATTCGTCAAAACAGGGATGAGAGGAAAGTTGAAAGGAAATATTTACATTTAATAATAAAATAAACTCAGATTAATCGCTCAATTAAAATAAAACCCTCGGAAACGACACGATTCTTGTTTAGTGATGCTTGTAACTCATATTTGAACGAGATGAAAGTTACCGATATTATATATAAGACAATTGGCAAGCAGCACAAATTCTAAGACATTATGTTTATTTCGTTAATGTACATTTGTTCATTAAGGAGACAGTGAATTTTGAAATAAGCAAAAGTGGATAGAAATATGAAATTTTACTTTCATCATTTCCTCACGTAAATATACGTTTATATTCAACTAAAACAGTGTTATAAGATATATGTTGTCGCTTGTGGCATTTATCGTAGACAAGCTAGCTGACTAAGTGAGCAATTATAAGCCTAGTTTTAGCGTCTCTTGTTTCAGTAGCGTCATATATGGCCAAGATTACGTCTTAGCTAATCATGCCTCACAGGCTTTTTCACGGGGCGGATTTCATTCATACATTTCATTCACTCATCCACAGATCGTAATTTAGACCTGAATCAGAGAACGATCACCTTTGATCCAATAACCCCAGTGGTATTGTCTCAACACAGAGGACTTTATGGTTACAGATTTATTCGTGCACCAGCCCCGCTATAAACGGAGAGTCTTCGGTCGGCAGGGCTCGAACTTACAACTCAAGGGATGCGAATCCTATGCCCTCCCACCCAGACTATCTATGCTCATAAGATATATTGTTCAATAAAATATTTCAAATGCCGAGAGAAAAAAAAAGGCCCATTTTAATTACTTTCCTCAAAATTATATTATAATTAGATTTTAATATCTTTGAAATTTTTCAATTTTAATTTTTGAAGAAATAAGGATAATAAAGATTTCAGTTATACATTAAAAGAAAATAGCGTATGTATTTTACATTTCGAGTTTTTTTAAATGGCTAAAAATCAATTTTAGTTCTGGGAAACGTAAGATTCTAATGAAAATTTAGTAAGTGAGCATAACAATATTTCGTAAAAATTAGTATTTAATGGAATTATAAAATCATACACAGTTTTATTCCAAATAGATATACATTGGATAATAAGGAAAAATTAGAAAAAATTAAAAATTAATTTCCTAGAATATTTTGAAATTAAAAAAAAATTGTACATCTTAATTTTTTTAAAAAATATTTCATTTAAAAAGTTTTATAAGAAAGAACTTTGAATTATTGATATTTTAATACATATGCATAAAAAATGTCATAACTAAGTGAGTTATTCTCAAAAGTACCCAACAGAGTCCAACGTCTCCTTAATGTTTTAATTTATTATGATCAAATCCCTCTTTATAAAGTATCTGGGTTTGTTTGCGTCAGACTTCATAGATTTAAATTATCAGACCTTATATATTTTCTTTGATCTGCACGGCAGAGCAAAGAATATTATGTATCCTTCATCCAAACTTGTGTACCAGAATAATGGAGGTACAGAAAAGTATATTCTGGCTCCCTTATTTAATCTTCTGTACCAGAATAAAGGAGACAGAACAAGGCATATTCTGGCCCTCTTATTTAATCTTCTGTACCAGAATAAAGGAGACAGAACAAGGCATATTCTGGCCCTCTTATTTAATCTTCTGTACCAGAATAAAGGAGACAGAACAAGGCATATTCTGGCCAACTTATTTAATCTTCTGTACCAGAATAAAGGAGACAGAACAAGGCATATTCTGGCTCCCTTATTCAATCTTCTGTACCAGAATAAAAGAGACAGAACAAAGCATATTCTGTCCGTATCCAATCTTGTGTACCGGAAAAGCTAAAAACTCAAAGCTATAAACACTCACTGCACTAGTTCCATATTACGGCATATCTTATCTCAACCTTCCATCAGGACCAATGTCCTTCCTGTCTTTGCCTTTATATCTCATTTTATATTTCAAAAGTGTTTTAAGCAAAGTTATGGAACTTACGTAACAAAAGATCAATGACGTTATGAAGAGCATCACAAATCCAAAAAGAATGGCGTATTCATAATATCGGCCAGCTTCCTCGGCAACGATGAAAGAAAAGAAAGCCATCAGGAAGGAAAGAATGAAACCCAGGAGACTGCATGTTGTACGAAAGTACCTGTAATTCTGCAAATAAAAAGAAACATCAATATTACTATAAATAGATAGTTCTACGGGATTTAACCTTTAAATTGCTGTGCATCGAACCATTGAATTTTTAACACACTGCGCACAGGTTGCGAGATTTCTCGTTTTTAGTAGGCCGAACGTTGTGGCTGGGTTACGAGATATCTCGTTTTCATGTTTTTTCCCCGGCTAAATCGATGTGTAACCATCCAGGGGCAAATATTTAACACATTAAGGACCGCAAAGAAATCTAAGACATAAGCCTGGGACAGCACGTTTTTTAGCAAACTTGTATGTTCTAAAATCCCCATAACTTTTTTTTATTTATGAAGCAATAATAGAGGGTACATGCAACACGACAAAACTCGTGAGCGGTCTTTAATGTCTTAAAACAAGATACTGTTGCAAATTGTGCCGCGCCATTGCACAAGGGAATATGCTTCACAAAATATCACATTCAAAAACATTTAAGTATGCGAAATAAATGGTTAAAATGTTTACAAATCTATATAATAAATACACGTATAAAATATGTAGTAATGTTTAAGAATACTTTTTGTGAATGTAATACCAAATGCAAATTAAAAAAAGTACATATATGCATCCTTTTGCTTGCCAAGCATGCTTCTAGAGCGTTCAAAAAAATGTGCGGACCCTGGGAGCACGTTCAGCGCGCAGAGCGTCGTACGCAGTGTGTTAAGATGGCACATTTGAACTAAATTGTTTATATTGACCTTATAATTTGATGCATACAATTGTATGGTTACAGCTCAATTTATTTATTTGAATAAAAGTGATAATACATTCCATGAACAAATGTGTTGTCTATTAGATAATAGACGACACATACTATACTGTTCAAATTAAATGGAACGAACATGTTTTTCTTGTCTGAGTTCGTATGTGATTACCAGTAATGTTCCGAACTCTCTCAAACCATTACATCTACTTAGATGTAGTGTGACCTTGGCAATAATTTACTCGTTTGACTGGTTTTAGTGTATCAGTAATTTAGCTTTAAACCGTCAGGGTGGTAGCTGGTGGTTATAATTTTGCTTTTCGTGTTGCACTTGTTACTTTGTTTGTTCCAATATTGATATTACTCCAATGAAGTGTTCTAAAATAATCGCTCTTAATGAATACACTTCTACGAGTGAAAGATAACTACGGCAGTTGGTGTGGGAAAATCGGGTGTTTCAAGAATTTTAAGAATATTTCAAGATTCGGGATAAAAAAAAGTAAAGGAAAATGTGGGCCCAAACGGAAGACTATTCCAAGAACTGATAAAATTCTAATAAGAAACAGCAAAATAAATCCAAGAAAGACAAGCACAGACCTTCAAAGGAAGGTATTAGATTATGGTGTTGATGTGAGTACCTCAACTGTACGGAAAAGGCTTATGGAAGTTGGTCGTAAGGTAACATAACCGAATTCTAAATCAGAAAAGCATGAAAAATATTTAGCATGGATCAAAAAATACTGATTATGATCGAGTAGATTTGAAAATAAGGCGTGAGGATTTAGAATAGAGTATCATTTAAAATAATTGCAAGTGTGGCATCCGCCGCTCGTTTAGAAGACATAAGAAGTGAGAGATCATTAAGTGAACGGTCTGGACGCCACAACAAAGAAGCAGGAACTGCAGACGTAGTCCAAAAGCAATCACTCGCCACAATATAACCCATCTAATAGAAGGCAAGTAGCATATTCGATGGGGGAAGAGAATTTAGCCCTGATTCGTTACTATGTGCAACAGAGTGGCAAGAACCAACTCCCATATAGGAAGCCTCCTACTTTCATATCTGTTGCACCCCTCCGAGTGAGGAGTATCAGTATGGTATCCAGGGAAATCGACTTGCATTACCTTAAGGCATTCAAATAAATCTGAATGATCAGAGCACTACACAATCAACAGGAACTATTTTTTTGTCCTGGACCATTACGAACCAAGTTATGACCTCTCCCATAGAAAGCACGTCCCATGATCAAAGGGGGACAACAAATCCCACAGCAATTTTGTATCACCAGGGCGGCGAAAACTAACCACGATCCGGAAGCTTCTTTTCTCCATTTGTGAACTGCCCTTCGAGGGGGGGGGGCATGTGTCAGTACAATAAAAAAATTTTGCATCCTATTTGCTATATTTCGGCAAGTTGAACCAAGTTAATTCAAATTTGAACCAAAGGATTAAAATGATTGGCTTGAATTTACAAACGCAGTTAAACCATTTTCATAAAATATTTTACACATTGAATATCCCAATCATTTATAGGATTAGTTTGATGTAATTAAACCGTAATGGTAGCTATTTTAGCTATATCTAAGATACACCTGTGTTGACGAAACATTCCCAATTTAATTTCTAAAACTAAATTTTTCCGAAATTATTTACTGCAATTCATATTCTCTTCAGCACGGAATTGCAGTTGGTTGAAATTTTCTTTACGACTTATACACGCATTTAATATTAATCTGCATTTACAATATCCAAGGAGTAGAAGAAATCGTAAATCGGGAAAAAAACATTTTGAATACCAGCTAAACTTAATTTGAAGGAATAACCTAAAATATTGTAAAATAAGGTACGATAGAAAGGGGAGGGTTAAAGGCAGGAGGTAATATTATGAGTACAATGTTGAATTTTGAGCTTGGAATCTTGAAATGATAGTTTGGTTTGAAAAAGTATTTAGATTTAATCAGATTGAGATCATTTTTTTGCTTTTTCTGTTATTTTATTGCTATTTAGATCCAATACTCAAATTATCAGTTATAGCCGACACTACTACAGCATAACTCAATGTATGAAACATTCAAGACCATATTTCTAATCACTGGAAGCAACGAGTTTAAAATATTGTATGATAACAAGTTTTGTTTTTTAATAGTAGTTTAAAGTAAGATTTATGAGGATGCTCGCAATATACTGTTTATTGCATTGCTAATTATTATGAGGGTACGTTTGCTTTTTTGTGAAAAAAAATTAAAGCATTGATTTCAGAGGCATTTAGAAAAGCTTTCCGTACTCAGTGAACAATGTCAGTTGAAATACCGTACAGAATGACTAGAGATATTCGGTTGAAAAATACTATTTTCATTCATAACTTATTACACCAGATAATGGCTAAATAAAATAATGTTTTTAATTTCATTCTCCAGTATTATAATAAATGAAATCGGATGCATTTTGTTATGATTTATTCTGAAAAATTTATATTACTTTAGTCCACAAGAGTTTCTCTAAAGTACTTTCTTAACAGTGTTTTTACATTACTTTATTAGATATTTTTTAATGTATCAATTCTACTAAAAGTCCAGACAATGTTTTCAGTTTTCTGAATTTAAAATAAATTTTGAACCATTATGTCGTCTGTAAATGGCATGATTTACACTAAAAAATTTTAGTAAATTTTGCAGTAAATGAATGTACATATTACAGGCAAGGCTGTTAAGAACTTAAAACTTTTATTAAATTCATTTCAGGTTGTTTTAAATATACAATTAACAAATTCATTTCACAACTGTTTAATTAAACGTTTCAACAGATACTGAAACAAAACTCAAGTGTCTGACGAAACAATAAGACATTTCAAAAACCAGGAATTCTAAAAATGTCTTGGAATTTTGGTATATATATAAAAACTTCTCATTAACTTTAATGAAAGTCTTAATCCATATTTTAAAAAATGGAGTAAAATGCATTAATGGAGTAAAACTGGAGAAAAATGCACTCTTTTAGTATAATATATATAGACAATGGCATAATCTTTAAATGACATATATTAAGCGCAAGTTTCTTATTCCGATAAACATTAATCCAGAAAACTACTGCTGATATCTGGAAGACTTCCCATTTTTATTCCGACATATATACATTAGAACAAATTAAAAACAAAACGATAATTATTACTATTATTTTTAAAACAATTTTCACTAGTATCAATTGCAATTACTTTGCCTTTTTCATAATCATACATTTAAAACGCCAGAAGAACCATTTTTCCAGAAACCGTGAAAAATTATACTTTAATTCATTACTTAATCATTAATAAAATGTTTTTGATCTAATCTAATTAATCATCTAATTTTTTTTATCTGTACTTACTTCTTTCTCTTCTGGAATTCCGTTCTGCATCTTCAAGATATTACTAAGAACTATGGACTAACTAGCAAAAAGACAGAATTTACTGGAATAGTTTGTTTTATGATTCAGAAAATCGCATTTCAGCGCATGCCTCTGCAACCACCAATAACAGGACGGATAGGTGCAATAGGATTTCGTTAAGAAATATTTAAAATTAGGCCAAGTCAAGGGATTTCATGACTTGGTGGATGGCTACTGGTTGATAAAATGAAAGGTCAACAGTTCGAATCGTGAGGTTGGTATGTTCTAAAGCCGCTGGGTTGCGATGCTTTTTCGTTAGCGCTAGGTAGAAATTTTTGCACAGAATATTAGGTCAGACATTATTTACCTATTTGACATGTGTTCAAAAATAGGACTCTCTACTTCTTTTAGCAGTTGAAGATAACTGATTGTTAATAAAAATGAGAAATGTACTGTTAAAAAACACTCTAATTGCCATCAAAATATGAGAGACGTTATTTAAAAATTTCGTTCACTTATAACTTGTACATTGTTTTAAATATTTCAGTTGATGATACCGTTAAAGCTCCTCTGCGGATATCTAACTGAAAAAGAATAAATCTAAAGAATAAGTTTGTCGCCATGTTAAAAGAAAATGAAATTGCAGTCGAAACTTTTTGAAAGCTAAACGATGAAGAAAATAATGTTACCTATCTCTGAAGTCATGTAAAATTAATTAATTGTAATTCTGTTTGGATTCCGTATTAAGTAATAACAATAACAAACACACTGGAAACATTTGTTAATTAAAGTTTTAAATGATCTGGAAGAATTCTAATTTTCTTTTCTAAAAATACTATATATTTTTCAAATTTGTTTTTATTTTAACTTCTGAATGTAAACATGGGAAAAAAATATTTTTTATGAAAATAAGTATTTTTAAATAATACAATTATAGAAAAAATTATCACGAGAAAATTAACATTATTGAAAATTTTAAATATTATTTTAACTTTCAGGAGATTCATTTCATTACTGATATCGTTTTTCAAACCATATATTTGGAAATAATAAAAATAAATGCTTTTGAATAAGAGAAAAAAAAAGACATAATGTTAATTTTCTTGTTTCAATGCATTTATTAATTTTAATTATTCATTAGGTTAAATTTTCTCATTTACTTCAGCAGTTTTAATTAAGTAAAACTCTATTCATGTTTGTGTCTTGGAATTTAATTATTATTAAGATTTATGGATTCATGGATTTCATTCATCGGATGCAGAAATCCGTTTGAACTTTCAGAGTAGCCAACGTGGTGGATGAATTCACTAAATATTTTCTTTCTGTTGCATATATTTATCAATATTTACAAGTCTGGGGGGAAACGATAAGCATGACGGACGAATCGCAAATCTTTACTGTCAACAGTCTGGGGCTAAACGCTAGTCTAAGTAGATAAAACATTTCTCAATTTCAGAAATTGTAAATTTGCCTTTCATTTTTATTCAAATATAAGTAATATTACAACGCACAATTTCATTTCATGATTTATTTATTATGTATCATGCAAAGAGTAGATTTATTTTAAAATAAATTTTGAACTAGACTTATTTTTCGATTAATAAAATTCGGAAGTTAGGACAATTGTATTTCAACTGCTCTATTAATAAGCATATTAACATCATTCTAATTGATCGTTTTATTCAATATTTATAAATATGCTCCTCAGCTTTAAAAATATTTTGATTTGTGAGATCATAATTAGAGAAATCATATCTTTTATCGACTCATAAAAACTATACGAAATAAAGAAATGAAACTATACATAGTTTTAATACATAATCATAGTTAATAGTTTCATAGTTAAAAAATTAGGACAGAACTAGCATTCTAAGAAATATGTGAAAGAATAAAATTAGCTAACACTTCACACATTTGGATTCAAAATATAATGCTATATAAATTGATTACAGTTTCATTTACTCACTAACATTGAGTTTTTTTTTTTGAAATAAAATTTATGAGCCACAAATATTAGACATAGTAGTAATACTTAACTTAAATAAATAAGCTGTTTATACAAGGGGTGTTCAAATGAATAGGTGCGAATCGACACTGTGGGTATAAATGAAGACTTTATTCAAAGTATACACCATAGGCCTGAGTACAACGATCCCATTGATTAGAGAGCCGAAGGATTCCTTGTTCCCAAAATTCCTGTGGCCGTGACGAGACCCAATCTTTCAAAACGTCCTTGAGTTCGCCGTCCGAGTTGAAGCACTTCTCTTTCAGATGGTTTTTTTCAGAACCATTAACTCCGATGTGCACTGTGAGACACACCGAAGACTCCGCAGGTCCTTCAAGAACACAAGACCGGGGTTATTCACAGAGGGTGTGGTTCTATTCAGTGCGTCCACACATCTCCAGGGTCACACGCTAGGAACTGGCCAATTTCAAGTGGGAGCAGCTAGACCATTCCCCTACAGCCCGGATATGTCACCCTGCAATTTTCATATGTTTGGTCCCCTGAAAAACATCTAAAAGGGAAGCGCTTCAACTCGGACGGCGAACTCAAGGACGCTGTGAAAGACTGGGTCTCGTCACGGCCACAGTATTCCGGGAACAAGGAATCCTTCAGCTCGCTAATCAATGGGATCGTTGTGCTCAGGTCTACAGTGTATACTTTGAGTAAAGTCTACGTTTATACACACAGTGTCGTTTCGTACTTTTTCATTTGAACACCCCTTGTAAAATAGTACCAACTATTTTTTTTCTGATTTTTCTACAAATGGAAAACAAAATTGATTAAGATATGATTTTTTTAAAAACAAGCACATTAAAATACTAGCTAAAGTTGAAGGGTTAATGAAATAATTTTAAATTAAGTACATATTATTCTTTCGTATTATTAATTTTATTCTTAATGATGTTAGGTTGATATATTGCCTGTAAATTGCATCATTTCAAATGCGCGATGAAAGATCGCACGAAAATGCTCTGCAGAAACATATTATTAGTCAAAGATCTTCAAAATTTGGTACATAGTTAATTGTTAGATAAAAATGCTCACTAAAAAAGATTTTTTCATAATTTTTATAAAAAAAAAATATTATTAATTAGAAGATATAACTCAAAGATTAAAGTATTTTGAAGTTATTCCTGTATCATTTTCGAACAAATAACTGCACAAAATCTATTTTACACTATTTTGAAATTGATAAGATAAGTTTTTTTCTTATATCTGCTTAAGTCTTTTCAATTATATTTCCTTAATTGTAAGATATTTTTAAAAAGGATTTTAAGTATATTTTAAAACAATTCTATTTATTGATTTAGTTTCTGCATTTATCCATGACGTTGTTAAATAAAATAATCATTTTATATACGATAACATTACTATGTAATTAATTGCAAGATAACTTTAGAAATGAAATCAAAATAGTCGAATTAAGCCAAAAACAAAATCGCGCAATGATTCTTTTGGTAATTGTTCGAATCAACATCAAATTTTTCATTATTAAAATATTGATAATAGTAATATTTTATTTCATAATTTTTAAATCAAATAATATCAAATAATATCAATATCAATGTATTAGAATTTTATTCTTCAATCATTCTAAAGTTTTACATTATTTAATTTAATAACATTTTATTTTGCATCAAGATTAAGGTGAATTCTGCATTGAGAAATCAGTCGTGCTGCGTAAACGCTTGCTTAATAATATGAAATGAAAAAAATAACTTTGGTTCTGAGTGGCTTACATTTTTTTTATCTCTGAACTGTATTTAACAGAATTATCAAAGTACGTTTTTCGAATGAATGTCTTCTAATAAAAGGAAACTAATATGTTTTAATTAAGTCTGATTCTATTGATGAAATTTGAAAGCAGAATCAAAAAATATGAAAAGAACCAGAAAGAGAAAATTAAAAGAACGAATTAAGTCTTGGATATGATGGATCCTTTGGCAAAGCATCAAACCTAAACTCGAAAAATCGTTTCCTAACCAACCGTAAAAGCCAAAAGGAGAAAAAAGGTTTTTTCCTTTCCGTTTTTTTTTTCTGTTGGACATTAGCAGCCATCAAATTTTTATGTTATTGGTAGCAAACTACCGTGCAGCCCGCACTATATGTGTCTTTAACATAGATTCGTTTTTAACGTTTTTTTCTTCATTTTTTTCATTTATATTGTTTATGAAATTAAGTAAATAAATGAAATAAAAGTATAATTCGAAATAGTAAATTCCAAAAATAATGGTGGAGAATGGGTTTAGTTACAATTCTGCAAACTAATTGACGAACCATGACTACAACAGAAATGTTTTTAACTAAAATCAAATTGTGCTTAATATACCTAGTCTTATCTAAATTATTTAAATAATTTTAAATTTAAAACAATTAGCTCATTTTATATAAATTCTGTATTTGAATTTCTTTTAACTTTCACTATATTTATGTATCATTGTGTTAATTAACATTATTATAATAAGTACAAAAGTCGCATAAATCTATAGAATGATATGTGTAAAAATAAATCAATTCCATTCTATCCTTTCAATAAACAAATCAATTTGTTCATAGAAAGAATTGAAATTCACAACCTGGAAACAGATGGAATCTGAACCATAAATATTACGGATTCTCAAAAAAAGGTATAATTCCATTTCCAATTCAGGTTTGGCAATAATTCATAAGAAATATGCAAATAAAGTTTATCAAACTGATTTATATTCAAAATGAAAAAAAAAAAAGTTCAACCGTGAGCTTGTACGAAAATCAGAAATAATCATTTCAGCGTTTCGTTCCATCGAATGATAATTTATTGTAATTTCAAAAGTAAATAAAATCCAAAACAAAAGGCAATAAATCAAAGTTACCAAATACAAAGAAGGGATTCCCAGCAATCTCAAGAAGAATCTAAAATTCAAAATCCGAGCTGAACCCAACAAACGCAACGTAGAATAAATCGAAAGAAATTTGATTCGTTCTACAAATTTTGATTCATTACAGGAAGGCTTCCGGTTTATTTACTTTTTGGATTATTTTTTCTGGAAAATCATAAATCTTCCTAAGTAACTTATCAATAATACGAAGAGCGATATTTTTTCTTGTTTGATGAAGACACATATATCAGGATTACAAGAACTATTGAAATGATGTATCACTGTATCTAGCATTCATAAATTGGTTTCTGGAAATATCTGAAAACCTATTTCCAGCAGTGAATAAATCTTAAAAAAATGCAGTAAAACTTTTTGAGGAATTGTTATTTCAGGTAATCCTGATTTTATTTTTCTTGAGAAAAGAATGTTTGAATTGATGCAAACGGAATATTTGAGCCATTTATAACCGCTTTAGCGAACTTGTAATTTTATAATTTGAGTTCAATTATGCGAATGTTTTAAAGCAAGGCTTTATTGTGCAGTGCTCTCTTAGTTTGTTAATATTTATGCTTTGAAAATACTTAGTATTTTATTTAGGGAACATCACTAAAGATTCTGCATAGTAACATAATACTACAATATATTATAACATATATACATAAGTTATTATAAAATATTATTATATTACAACTTATTATAACATATATACACAATTTATTATAGCATATTATTACATTATAATTTACTGTAACATATTGTTATATTATAGCTTTTTATAACATATTATTACATTATAATTTATTATAATACATTATTACATTATAATTTATTATAATACATTATTACATTATAACTTATTATAACATATTATTACATAACATATATTGTAATTTGAATTAACATTCTAAATATTTCCCGCAATAAATATTTTTTTTAAAAAAATGTTGCAGTAAACCTTTTACGGAGCTGTTATTTCAGGTAATCCTGATTCTATTTTACTAAAGAAAAGAATATTTGAATAGATACAAGCGGGAAATGTGAGTCATTTATAACCGCTTTAGCGGGATAATAATTTGAAATCAGTTATATGAATCTTTCAAGTGAATTTATTGTGCCGTTCTCTCTTAGTTAAAAGGGGCCGCGGTGACCTGGTAGTAAGGTCTTGGCTTCCGAGCCGGTTCGAGACTCGATTCCACCGAAGAACCGTCGTGTAAGGGCATCTGTTGCACGTTAAATCCGTCATGACCAAACGTCCTCCCGCTGGTGTGGTGTGGTGTGGAGAGGGGGGTGCCAGCTCAGGTGCCGTCCTCGTCATCTGACCGTGGCTCAAAATTGCGAGGTCCGTCCCAAAATAGTCCTAGTGTTGCTTTAAAATGGGACGTTAATATAACTAAACTGAAAAAAAAAACTTTCTTAGTTAGATAATTTATATGTTATGAAAGCACTTAATATTTTGAGTTAGTGATCATCATAAAATATTCTGCTAATTGTTTGAGACAATTTGAACGTATTTCGTTCAAACTGTGAGGCACCTCGTAGTTGAGGATCAGAAGTTTCTTCATCCTATGCTTATGGTGCTTGGTTCTTGCCACCTTGGTGGATACAGAAAAAGGTGGGGGTCGGCTGTCTCCTACCGATGAAAAGATGTAATTCCCAAGTTAAGGGTTGTACTTTGGCCGGTAACTATAGCTCTTGCCAATATTGATGTTGCGGCAGTCCGGTCATTCAGATTTACCCGCATGCCTTCCTTCCAGTGGGTCGGAGTAGCTAGTTAGTGGTAGTGATTACTTTCTCAATACATACCACCGGGGAGAGCGGTACATCAGAAATGAAATGCCGGTATAGTAGTTGGATTTCGTCATCGGGTAGGTACAGAAATGGTCGGGGTGTGCGACCACCTATAAATGGCGGGACGTGCTTCATATGGGAAGGGTTGTACCGTGGCCAGTGATGACCTTTAAGATTCAACAATAGTTCCCTCTAGTGTTGTTGCCTGTCAGTCAGATTAATCCTTGTGTCTTTACTGGCAGGTAGGAGTAGCCGGATACGGTTACTTTCTAAATACTTAATTGGATCATTCAAGTTTTTCAATTGAATACATATTAAGCTTGAATAAAAAGTTGAAAGCTTGGGAGAATTCCTCTACCTCAACGAATTACTTATATTTAAGATTCACCTCTTGAATCTGGCTTCGTTGTTGAGAAAAGGATCTTATTCCTTTTACCAACTAGGAACAAATTTTGATACAAAAGTGCAATTTCGTGGTATTGAGTACGTAAAATTTTTTTCTCATTTAGCTCATTACAAATATATGTTCTCTCGTATAAATACGGAAAAAGCTTTCACATCGAAGAATTTTATGAATAATTTGAAAAAAAAAATGTTTTTTTTCTTATTTGGGGAGAGATTTGGAACATGTAAATTCAAAATCAGGAGATCAGATAATAACGAAGGACTTCCCATCGGAGGACTTTATGAATAATTTGATAATTATACAATCTTGACCTAAAAGGCGCATACTAAATTTCATTTATCTAATTCGTTACTTTCCTTAAATATTTTGTGACATATAGATTAATAAACATAATTCGAAAAAAGTTAAAGGGCACATACTAAATTTCATTTATCTAGCTGGTTCCTTTCTTAAAATATCTTGCCCCAGATAAACCAACAAATATAATTCCTTTTTCTTCAGATTTGGTGTGATCTGAAAAATGAGATTTATTAAAATTACAAGATACACTTCGTTCTTATTGCATTGTAATATATATAATATGCACTTACTGTACTTTGTATATTTCACATTCTATAATTTAGGAAACAGAGATTTTTTTTTGTTTTAATTTACATTTCTGGTTACTTTATTATTGAAAATGTAACTCTCGTATTCTTAGCATTATAATTAAGATTTTAAACATCAGCTATTCCCTTAACTTACGTGACTACATAAAATAATGAAGAAATGAGTGTTCTTCAGGATAATTTCGTGCCATTTTTTTGAAGAGAAAAAGATTAGAACGAATTAATAGAAGCTGAACGTGAACTTTCAATTGTAAGCAGAAACAGAACATTTTAACGGAATTATTTGAATCCATGATGACGAGTTAGAAATCTGCACTTCTTTCCTGCTAAACTGAGTCATTAAAGAGGTTTCCCCAGACTGTTAAAGGGAATGGACAAATTAAAAATTGTCAAAGGAAACGCAACTATTAGTACAATCTTGAGCATATAACTGTGCATACCACGTCGCATGTGTTCATAAGATCTCTTCCCTCCTTTTAAGGTGACCAATAGAATAAAAATATAAAACTGCCATGGGAGCGTTCCATATTTCATATGATAATAAATTTATCCTATAAGATATCATAAATTGATAAACCAAAATAGCAAAAATACCAAGTTAATGAAAGTAGAGTCAAAAAGGAAAGAAGAAATTAAGAAACCGGCCTGAAGACTTTAATTTGACTGGATTCTATTTTTATTCTTTTTGCTAATATTAACTTGGTATTTTTCCTAATTTGGTTACATTCATCTGTGTTTTAGTAGTAGTAGCATTTGCGCTCTCTAAGTACAATTGTATCTTTTTTGGTTTGATTCAGAAATAATTTTTAATTTTTTTAGTTTGTCTTCAGTAATGGATTTTAATTGATGATGATGATGTCATGTCCGCGTTACCACGGAAAGGGGTTGCAGTTGCTTCTGAGAGTAAAGACCCCTGAGCACTCGTGGGCAGAAGTCTTACATCTAGTTCATATGAAGATGACACACACACACTCGCTTGCACAACCCCTTTTTACGGCGGGCACATTCACACACCTCACAGATAGAACACAGATGAAGAACAAACATGCCTTAACCGGGATTCGAACCCGGGACGCCCAAATTACGGGGAAGACACTCTACCCCTATGCCAGAACGCTGGCTTTAATTTTTATTGAAATTTCATAAAGCATATATTTTTGATTTTCTTATAAATTGATAAACATATACGGAAATATATTTTATTAATTTATAAACAGGAGTAGGTCTTCAATGCATAAGGAATGTCAGTTAATAATTTTCCGTTTCATTTTATTTATTTTAATCTTAATTTTAATCACTGGTTGAACTTGCAATAAAACCGTAAAAAAAGAATAATTTAGCATTAAAATCTCTTGTATAAAGTTTTTAAAATAAAAATAGGTCATTTTCCCTCTATACTTCGAAAAAGATAATAAAAAGAGATTAAAAAGAACACCTTTGTTATTTTATCGAACATTTAATACAGCTAGATAATGTTATTTGTAAAATTAGCAATAATTCATTTCCCAGACATATTAATACATATGAAAGAGTTAATAGATATAAGTAATAAGTTGCTAGAAAAGGCATTAACATTTTGTAAATCTTTCTATTGACAAACTGAGAAGTGCTTTGAAATGATCGATGGTGACATATAGTTTCTTTCACTAGAAAAGTAACTTCGTTTTCCTTTTGTGTATATGATCGATCTACTTTTAATATAAGAACTTGGTAACAATATTAAAGATAAAGTAAGTGCTATTTATTTCTCACTCTTACTTGATAAGATGAATTAAGCAATAATACATGCCCGAGTTCTTGCCAATGCATCAAAAAATAGAAAATTATACATAGTAAGTTGTGATCCATTTGTCGTAAAAATACAGAGAAAAAACTTTTATGATAGATTATTTTAATAAAGAAATTATTTTTTACTTAGATGGCATAGTTCCAATATTAGTTATCAAAGATTTTTACTGAACTGAATCAATTAAAAAATTGAATGAAATCAAGTTATTCCATCATTTGCAAAGTGTTAATTGGATGTCAACTGGTCATCAAACATCTGCTGCTTCATCTTTCAGTATAGATAATTTGAAGTAATTGCAGATTATTTTTCATAGATATTCACTCAGATTCAGAGTATACGAAAAGGTGGGGGGGGGTCTGACTTCTTTAGGGAAGGGTTGTACCGTGGCCGGTGATAGTCCTTAGGACTCAACCACAGTTCCCGCCAATGTTGCTGTTCCGGTGATCCGGTCATTCAGCAGTTATTATCCGTGTGCCTTCGGGCGGGTCGAAGTCAGTGATATGACTTTTCATAGATATTACAAAAGCAAACAAAAATACAGCTTTTACAAAATAAATTGAATAAATAATTTGATTTTTATTAAATTTTGTGAAATGTATACTATGTTATTTGTTCATCATGCATTTTTCTAGGGGTCTTCGGCTATTTGTAACAAGAGAAGAAGTAGTTTTAAACATGAGATGGTGAAAATCCAATTACTCTGTGGTGCAATTCTAATGCGGTCATTAGTTAGAATTTTGAAAATCTTCTTTTGCTGAGGAGTATAAAAAATTTTCATGTTGTAACTTTTTTCTTTGTTTGTTAAGTATTATTGGAGAAAATAGTCAAATTCAAATTGTATTGACTCTTTTTGAATAAATTCGGCTTATATCCTTCAAAAAATTTATCAAATCATATCTTTTTACGTCAGTAAGTAAATATTTATACTATATATATATATATCAAAGATACTTACATAGTGTTATGGAATAAACCAGTTGAGTTTCCATAATCAATGGTTTTTACAACCCAAGTTAGTTTTGCGTTTTCCTTTTGAAGCTATTTTTTGAAGATCTTCTTTCATAACCAGTCAGTGGTATTCAAATGGTTTTTAAAAGAGAATGTTCTTTTAATAAGCAATCAGAATAATAGATAGCAACAAAATTTATAACATTTTATTCTCACAGCCTTATACACTCATTAACATCGTTTTAGTTAAAATAGATTTTATCAACATCTGAAAGAATTCTATTGAGTTCAAATGTCTTCGTAGGAATATGTGTAGAAATCTAAAAAGGGGCATAGAAATTCATGTGCCGTCCTCGTCATCTGGCCAAGTAGCTGAAGAATCAATCAATCTAAAATTCTCATCGAGATGGTATAAATTGTGTCAAAGTAGTAATTATAAATTATAGTAAGTATATCTGAATCATTGAGAACATTCTAAATTATGTGATATCTGAAGCAAAAATGTCGAAAATGAAAAGTCTTATTGAATAATTATTTGTATTTATCTGATTCTAAACAAATTACCCGTTTCCTTTCTCATTTTCTAATAATTAGTTTTCAATTTCATTATTGAAGGGAAATAATAAATATTCCATGATTGCTTACAACTTAAAAAATTCGGCGATAATAAAAGATATTAACGAACTTGAAAACAATGATTTTTTTTATCCTATTTGCTTATTCTATCCTAGTACTTCACCAGCCTAAATATTTTCAATATTATTTTATGAATTTTTCATTATTTATCGTGATAAATTTTGAAAGAAAAGTTATGACTGTATTAACTGAAACACTAGCAAACATATTCTAATGAATTTATTCTTGCGAAATCTGATGATTCTAATACGATTAAGAATTAAAAAAAATAAAGAGGGAAAAATAAAGCAAAAAGAAAGCATTCAAAAAGCAAACGATAAAAAAACAGAAAATAGTAAAAGGAGCAAAGCCTGAAAAAAAACTCAATTATCATATCAATGGGGGCATATAAATTGTTTTTAGGGTTTCTGTTCATTATCTTTTTACTCCAAATATGGACTTAAGTTTGTTAAGAATGCAAAATGCCATCAATTTTAATATGATATATTTTATAATCCCAAAAGAAATAACTCAAGCTTAAAACACATAATAAAGGTACAAATTAAAGGGAATACATTACAGTGGATGATTAGAAAAACAATTCGGGATATCTAAGGAATAAAATGACTGTTTTCAAGAGAAAGGATGAACGACATTGAATATTTTTTTAAAAAAATAATAATGGAATTTTTTATTTATTATTATTACATTAGTATTAAAAATTATTACTAGCAACAAATTATTTGTTAAAGGATATTTTGTTGATCTAATTGAACAGTTTTGCTTGGATTGCTCCCAAATGATATCTAATAGTTACATTATTTATACATATAAACTAAAAGCATTCATTTTGTATTCAAATGAAAAACATTGTAGTTTATTTCTCTATTTATAGAAAGTGCACTTTATCTTCAAAAATATATAATTTTGTATACTTTTATTAAAATGGCTTGCTCTAAGAGGTTTTGAAATTGATTTATCAGCCTTCTACTAATGAAATACATCTCGAAAAAGCTGCATAGCTGTGTGTTCTTTATGACAATGCATCAATTTGATATTCTTAAAATATCTTGATATATAATTAAAGCGCATAATTTGACAATGTCACTGTTTTGTATATATATGATGGCTGGTTGTTTTTGTGGTGATTATTGGCACAAGGATCGGGTGTATAAGATAATGTAACCATCTAGTAGTATTTCACAGTGTTAACTTTTGGTAGAAAAAGTAAATAAATAGAGATATCTACTTTTGAAAACATTTATAAAAATACATTTTTTTTAATTTAAAATTTTGTGTTTCCAGTTAAAGTTTATGTTATGAAACTTTCAGAATATATTTTTAAAAAATCATTACCCATATAAACCCTCAACAATTCAGCTAAACATTTATCGGATTAAAAATTGCATTCTGTTCCTTATTTGTTCTCTTTTTTCGAAGATTTCTGGCTATCAGTCATGTTTACAGAATTGACCTTCAACTTGACGGTTTATGTTTGTTCAGCTATTTAAAGAGAACTAAATACAAAGTATTGCAATATAGAAATAATTTTAGTTCTTAAGATATTTGGAAAAGAGACGGTAAAAAAGTAATGTCCTTTTTTACAAGTGTTTTCAACCCACAAGCGTGCTTATTTATATAAAAAAGAAATTAATCCTCTATTCCTCGTATATACTTTCATTTAGAAATTAATGATCAATATTTCCACCATGTGAGACTATTTGCTACTTTCATGGTTTCTTAGTATTAATATACAACAATTTTTTTTTTATAAAATGGAAAAACAATTTATTGATTTTTTTAAAAAAGATCAATGCATACGCTTCCTCGTGATAAATTACATGAAAAAGTTTCTTCTAAAATTACAAATAAATGAATTAATAACTCCAAAAAGAATTCTTGTATTACTGTAAAGCCGGAAGTTAAAAACATACTAATATTTCTATTGTTTTTATAAGCAATAGATATTTCTAAACGAAAAATTTTTAAATTTCTATCGGCAATCAAATATTATTTAAGCAAAAATTTAGTTTCCATAAACAAATCTTTTTGAGAACAAAACGATGATAGAATTAATTATTCGACTAAAATCAGTTGAAAAAAAAACGATATTCGATCACTGATTCTGTAAATAAAAAACATTTTTTTTTATTTTATAAATTTAATTTTGTAAAGAACTTTTCATATTTCATTAAATCTAGAAAATTTTAAATTTACAAAATAATTGTGCAAAAATTGGATAATTTCTTAGACGAATTATGTGAAATATATTTGTGTAAGATTTAACAAATGACTGCAATAAATATTAGAAAAATGTAATGTAATTCGAGCTTCATAAACAGTGAATTGATTTTATTTTATCGGACTTTTTATAAACTTTTCTTATTGGAAATTATTTTTCCTTAAGAAGAAATTATTATAATAAATTAAAATTAAATCGCGAATAAATAAATATATTCGAAAATAAAAATATGATAAAATTAATCACTTAACTGAAACCAATCAAAATGTATTGGTTTGGATAGTTTCGCTCTTTTTTGTCTTTATTTCCTGAAAATAAATGAAAAGTTATCTGTAATTAATTATTTGTAATATAAATTAAACTGACAATACTTCATTTTGATACGCTAAACAAGCAAAAATTGTTCATCAACTGAACCGTCTGTTCCTAACTGTCATCCTGGAACTATAGATTTCCTGCAAATTTTACAAGGGGTTAAGTATCTCGACACATAACAGTTTCCGTAGGTAATTGCCCTCTTATCTCTCAAAGAGTAGTTTAAGCACTTGAAGTGATAGTCAGTTTTCCTATTTGATAATGAGCCCACTTAAGTGAACAGTTGCAGCTATTGTTACACACGAATTGAAGCCAATTTTATATTTTAAACATATCATGAAAATTTCAGAATTGAGTGTTCTTGAAATTTCGAATTTTGATACTGAATTGTTGATTCAAAATTTAGATATCTAATTAGTCGAGATACGTTTATTATATTTTAGAATAATACATAGCAGGATAAAAGTAAAGGTAAAAGCATGACATACTTGGTTTCGATTTGTAATGACGGATTTGTATTCATTTCTAAAAAGCCTTGTTTACTATATACTCGACATTTTTTTTAGATCTGTAATTTGTATACCTAGCTGGATCACTGCATTTCAAGTTAATTTAAATTGTAGTTTTATTATGGATTTTTTTCATGTTTCTCATTGATTTTTTTATAATTCTCGTTATATTTTATTAACTACTCATATGTACTGCTTCCTATGGAACTAACAAATAATTAAAAGCTATCGAATTATAATTTTTTTTATTTCTCAAATCTACATTTGCATCTTATGTCATCTAATCTGAATTTCTTATTTTAGTTATATCTTTTTCGGTAATATTATATTACTGTCTGAGTCCTGATGTTTGACATATTTTTGACAAATTTTTTAAATATTCCTTTTAATATCATTCTATTATTGTTTCCTGAATAGTTTATCTCAAAACAAAATTAAACCCCCTTCCCCCCAAATTTGAAAAAAAATGATTTTGCGAGATTGGAATCACAGTTGTGACTGTTCTTTGTACAGAGAGTTTTAAAAAAGTATAATATATTCCAATTTTATGTCATTGCATATTGAAAGAATTCTGTGCAAAAAGGTACCACTAACAGAGTAAGAACTTTTTATGTTACAAAATACTTTATTTTCTCTTTCTTAAAAGAATACAAGTTTCTCTAAACAATAAAAAAGCCACCAAATCGCTTATAAAATAATTATAAATTATCAAATATTCTGGACAATTCGATACAAAATTTTATCGTTTCCGGTTATATCGACAATATGATATATAATGATTTTTTCATAAAAAAATTAACGTCAAAATGAGGTTGGTATTGAAAGCTATTTTCCCTGAAACAAATAACAATTGCACTTCAATTAATTACTCAATTCATTAATTGAGTAATATATTAATTATTCAATTATTCGATTCATTGATAACATTTCTTAATTATTTAACTGAAGAATGGTTGTTTAAACGGGGTTCAAAAATTGTTTGTTTTGCAAACTTTGATCCGCATTTCGTTTTATGAAAATTTATAATGATAAAGGATGAATACCATTTCAAATATTTTAAAATCTTTAAGTGGTGTTCTATAAATTTTGAAGAAAAATTTGTTTTATGTTTGAAGGGATTTCGTAAATAATAGAAATCTAGTGTAAAGAAAAAAAAACTAGTGAAGTCAAGACTAGAACAAAAATACTTATCCTTAAAATGCTTTTACAGGGAGCGTGTGTTTCAAATTTCGCTTTAAATGTAACCTCAGAATAACATCCCTTTACTGAGAGTTTAAACGTTTTTTTATAAAGAAGACAAATCTTTTTTTTGTACGATATATATTTCTTTTTACTGTTTTTAAGACAATGAGATGTACATAAAATGTCTTGGAAATATTTCTGGAAATTTTATCCAACAAAAAATAGTGAAAAGACCATATCCATTAAATAGCTTTTGATGGATTTGAAGACATTCAATAATACTACCATTTTTATTCTTTGAATCACAATATTACTTTATTTTATAACCGTAATGCATCTCAGGGTTTATTTTTTTGCAGTTAAAAGAAAAAGAAATAAAATAATTGAAATAGGTTGTGTTTTTGTTAACTTGTCATGGTCTGTTGATATAGTAAACATTTTGAAAGGATATAAAATTATTGTTTTTCTGACTTCAATGATGATAAAATTATTTTTTGTAGTTCTTAAAATGCATTTCAGTTTTATGAAGCTTCATGTTTAAAACAGTAATTTACATTTTAAAATATGAATCGCTTAATTATTCTCCTGAGTAATCAATTTTCTTCAGATATTATCATCTTTTTAAACGAAAACTGTACACAAAAGATAAATGATTGTTTAGCATCGTTTTCGTAATTTCTAAGCACCGCAAGATTTATTGCATAAAGCAAAACTTTATTTTAGGCTATTTGCTATTATTCTATAAAAAGTTATAAATTGTTGACAGTTAAAACAGGGTTTGAATGAAGGTTATTATTCTATAAAAATTTATAAATTGATGACAGTTAAAACAAGATCTGAATGAAGGCTATTATTCTATAAAAATTTATAAATTGATGGCAGTTAAAATAGGATTTGAATGAATGCTATTATTCTATAAAAATTTATAAATTGATGACAGTTAAAACAGGATTTAAATAAATAATAGTCATCTCTAAAGTCGTTTTCTAAGTCTTTACATGTTGTAAATTAGATTATTGGTTATGGTGATAATATTTTTGGATCTCAATTGATTTTTGAATATGTTGTCATTCATAATAACTATTTACCAAAATTTCATTATAACCAACGTATTTTAACATCTTCCAATAATATAACATTTTAGACTTTAAAAGGAGCACAAGAGATTCTATTCTTTCCAAAATAGTTTTTTTTGAGCAAATGATTATTAGAAGAATCTGTACAACTGAAGTAAGCTGAATTGAAAAAGTTTGATAAAACACTTAATGAAAATTTGATTAAATCTTTTCAGTAATACAAAATTTTATTATGTATTTGAAGAAACCTATCAGTTATTTAAAAAAATATTCTAAATCCATTCGTCATTATAAACCTATTAAACATAAGAGAAAGAGAACCGAACTGCCTAAAGTGTTTATACATTTTAAATTTCATTCATTAAAATTTGTAATTGATAAAAATATTAATCATAAACTAAACGCAAATATCGATCTGCGATTGTAGAAAGTGATGCTTTTTATAACTGGTTTAATGAAATTTTAAGAATGTTAAAAATGTATATATATATATATATATATATATATATATATATATATATATATATATATATATATATATATATATATATATATATATATATATATATATATATATATATATATATATATATATATATATATATATATACATATACATATATATATATATATATATACATATACATATATATATATATATATATATATATATATATATGTATATGTATATGTATATGTATATATATATATATATATATATATATATATATATATATATATGTATATGTATATGTATATGTATATATATATATATATATATATATATATATATATATATATATATATATATATATATATATATATATATATATATATATATATATATATATATATATATATATATATATATATATATATATATATATATATATATATATACATCGCTCAAAGCGTGAGAACATTCCAAATTCATCAGTTTTCAGAGCACATGTAGAATTAATTAAATAAAAAAAGGTGGAATTGAATCAGGAAATAAGAAAACATTTTAGAATAAAGTTAATATGGACTAAATTAAGATAAAAATTAGAAAAATAATCAGGGTTAAATTAGATTAAGAAATATTATTACATATATGCATTCCAAATTTATAATTAAATAAGAATTTCAGAATTATGCAGCTAAACTAATTTGTATTGACAGAAGCAATATACGCCAAGCATTCGCTCTTTTTTGTCTTTATTTCCTGAAAATAAATGAAAAGTTATCTGTAATTAATTATTTGTAATATAAATTAAACTGACAATACTTCATTTTGATACGCTAAACAAGCAAAAATTGTTCATCAACTGAACCGTCTGTTCCTAACTGTCATCCTGGAACTATAGATTTCCTGCAAATTTCACAAGGGGTTAAGTATCTCGACACATAACAGTTTCCGTAGGTAATTGCCCTCTTATCTCTCAAAGAGTAGTTTAAGCACTTGAAGTGATAGTCAGTTTTCCTATTTGATAATGAGCCCACTTAAGTGAACAGTTGCAGCTATTGTTACACACGAATTGAAGCCAATTTTATATTTTAAACATATCATGAAAATTTCAGAATTGAGTGTTCTTGAAATTTCGAATTTTGATACTGAATTGTTGATTCAAAATTTAGATATCTAATTAGTCGAGATACGTTTATTATATTTTAGAATAATACATAGCAGGATAAAAGTAAAGGTAAAAGCATGACATACTTGGTTTCGATTTGTAATGACGGATTTGTATTCATTTCTAAAAAGCCTTGTTTACTATATACTCGACATTTTTTTTAGATCTGTAATTTGTATACCTAGCTGGATCACTGCATTTCAAGTTAATTTAAATTGTAGTTTTATTATGGATTTTTTTCATGTTTCTCATTGATTTTTTTATAATTCTCGTTATATTTTATTAACTACTCATATGTACTGCTTCCTATGGAACTAACAAATAATTAAAAGCTATCGAATTATAATTTTTTTTATTTCTCAAATCTACATTTGCATCTTATGTCATCTAATCTGAATTTCTTATTTTAGTTATATCTTTTTCGGTAATATTATATTACTGTCTGAGTCCTGATGTTTGACATATTTTTGACAAATTTTTTAAATATTCCTTTTAATATCATTCTATTATTGTTTCCTGAATAGTTTATCTCAAAACAAAATTAAACCCCCTTCCCCCCAAATTTGAAAAAAAATGATTTTGCGAGATTGGAATCACAGTTGTGACTGTTCTTTGTACAGAGAGTTTTAAAAAAGTATAATATATTCCAATTTTATGTCATTGCATATTGAAAGAATTCTGTGCAAAAAGGTACCACTAACAGAGTAAGAACTTTTTATGTTACAAAATACTTTATTTTCTCTTTCTTAAAAGAATACAAGTTTCTCTAAACAATAAAAAAGCCACCAAATCGCTTATAAAATAATTATAAATTATCAAATATTCTGGACAATTCGATACAAAATTTTATCGTTTCCGGTTATATCGACAATATGATATATAATGATTTTTTCATAAAAAAATTAACGTCAAAATGAGGTTGGTATTGAAAGCTATTTTCCCTTAAACAAATAACAATTGCACTTCAATTAATTACTCAATTCATTAATTGAGTAATATATTAATTATTCAATTATTCGATTCATTGATAACATTTCTTAATTATTTAACTGAAGAATGGTTGTTTAAACGGGGTTCAAAAATTGTTTGTTTTGCAAACTTTGATCCGCATTTCGTTTTATGAAAATTTATAATGATAAAGGATGAATACCATTTCAAATATTTTAAAATCTTTAAGTGGTGTTCTATAAATTTTGAAGAAAAATTTGTTTTATGTTTGAAGGGATTTCGTAAATAATAGAAATCTAGTGTAAAGAAAAAAAAACTAGTGAAGTCAAGACTAGAACAAAAATACTTATCCTTAAAATGCTTTTACAGGGAGCGTGTGTTTCAAATTTCGCTTTAAATGTAACCTCAGAATAACATCCCTTTACTGAGAGTTTAAACGTTTTTTTATAAAGAAGACAAATCTTTTTTTTGTACGATATATATTTCTTTTTACTGTTTTTAAGACAATGAGATGTACATAAAATGTCTTGGAAATATTTCTGGAAATTTTATCCAACAAAAAATAGTGAAAAGACCATATCCATTAAATAGCTTTTGATGGATTTGAAGACATTCAATAATACTACCATTTTTATTCTTTGAATCACAATATTACTTTATTTTATAACCGTAATGCATCTCAGGGTTTATTTTTTTGCAGTTAAAAGAAAAAGAAATAAAATAATTGAAATAGGTTGTGTTTTTGTTAACTTGTCATGGTCTGTTGATATAGTAAACATTTTGAAAGGATATAAAATTATTGTTTTTCTGACTTCAATGATGATAAAATTATTTTTTGTAGTTCTTAAAATGCATTTCAGTTTTATGAAGCTTCATGTTTAAAACAGTAATTTACATTTTAAAATATGAATCGCTTAATTATTCTCCTGAGTAATCAATTTTCTTCAGATATTATCATCTTTTTAAACGAAAACTGTACACAAAAGATAAATGATTGTTTAGCATCGTTTTCGTAATTTCTAAGCACCGCAAGATTTATTGCATAAAGCAAAACTTTATTTTAGGCTATTTGCTATTATTCTATAAAAAGTTATAAATTGTTGACAGTTAAAACAGGGTTTGAATGAAGGTTATTATTCTATAAAAATTTATAAATTGATGACAGTTAAAACAAGATCTGAATGAAGGCTATTATTCTATAAAAATTTATAAATTGATGGCAGTTAAAATAGGATTTGAATGAATGCTATTATTCTATAAAAATTTATAAATTGATGACAGTTAAAACAGGATTTAAATAAATAATAGTCATCTCTAAAGTCGTTTTCTAAGTCTTTACATGTTGTAAATTAGATTATTGGTTATGGTGATAATATTTTTGGATCTCAATTGATTTTTGAATATGTTGTCATTCATAATAACTATTTACCAAAATTTCATTATAACCAACGTATTTTAACATCTTCCAATAATATAACATTTTAGACTTTAAAAGGAGCACAAGAGATTCTATTCTTTCCAAAATAGTTTTTTTTGAGCAAATGATTATTAGAAGAATCTGTACAACTGAAGTAAGCTGAATTGAAAAAGTTTGATAAAACACTTAATGAAAATTTGATTAAATCTTTTCAGTAATACAAAATTTTATTATGTATTTGAAGAAACCTATCAGTTATTTAAAAAAATATTCTAAATCCATTCGTCATTATAAACCTATTAAACATAAGAGAAAGAGAACCGAACTGCCTAAAGTGTTTATACATTTTAAATTTCATTCATTAAAATTTGTAATTGATAAAAATATTAATCATAAACTAAACGCAAATATCGATCTGCGATTGTAGAAAGTGATGCTTTTTATAACTGGTTTAATGAAATTTTAAAAATGTTTTGATGACCTGAACCTTCCCATCATTGAGAGTCAAGTCATCTTTACAACAAACCCCTTTTCTTTAGACTTAATTTCGAATTACACTCCCTAATTTTTATAATTCTTCTATCTAGAATATTCGATTACACAAATGAAATAATAATACATATATTTTAACTGGCCCTCTGTGTTTTAAATCAACAAAGTCTATCTAACATACAAGGTGCACCAAATAGTTGATACAATATATAATCACACAAGCTTTAGTTCATCTCACATAATATATGTGTTTGCTTGATGCCAATATATATAGCTGTGAATTCATGGTGCACATACTTCAGATTAATTCTATCCGAGAGATTTCCTTTGCCGAAGTACTTGAGCATGTGGTCTATGGACATTGTTTAGCGTCTATAGTAAGCTCTTGAATTCCCTGGGAATTAGTTAAATTATTCCAAGAGCTCTGAAAAGCTATAAATTCCGAGCTCTAAACGAGTAATAGCTTGGAAAAAGTGAACAATTGAATTCCGCTTAAGAAACCTGCTATATAAATGAAGAAGAAAAAAAATAATATAGAAATATATTGAAAAAAGATTATCGAAATTTGTTTAATTAATTCATGTGCGCATGATGTTCGGATGGACTTGAGTTAAACTATTCTCAGAGCTCTGAAAATTTATAAATTCCGAACTCTAAGAGAATAATTTTTATAGGTTGCAAAAATGAGTAATTAAATTGCGCTTTAAGAATACTGTTATCTAAATGAAGAAAAAGAAACATAGAAATATATTACAAAAAGAATAGTAATGTTGCGATATAAGCAACATATTGTTCAGTGATCAGAATATCGAACAATTTCAAGGATATATTGCATAAAACTTGAGCCATTATGATATTATAAAATGTTTTAAGAACTTTTTCTACACTTATCTTAAAAGAAAAAAATCTCATCCCTTGTAGAAAACAATTTTCTCTAATTTTACAATACCTAATAAATTCAATATGGTTAGTTTAAAATGATTTTTTTTCTTATTCATAATGCAATTTGTGTGAACTAATTCATACTGTATTATATATATATATATATATATATATATATATATATATATATATATATATATATATATATATATATATATATATATATATATACCGAAAGCGGAATTAGATCACGAAATAAGAGAATATTTTAGAATGAAGTTACTATGGGCTAAATTAAGATAAAAGCTTGTTAATTAAATTAGATTGAAATTAGAATTAAAATATCCTTACACACACACACACACATATATATATATATATATATATATATATGTGTGTGTGTGTGTGTAAGGATATTTTAATTCTAATTTCAATCTAATTTAATTAACAAGCTTTTATCTTAATTTAGCCCATAGTAACTTCATTCTAAAATATTCTCTTATTTCGTGATCTAATTCCGCTTTCGGTTTAATTAATTATAACACACACACACATATATATATATATATATATATGTGTGTGTGTGTGTGTGTGTGTGTGTGTGTAAGGATATTTTAATTCTAATTTCAATCTAATTTAATTAACAAGCTTTTATCTTAATTTAGCCCATAGTAACTTCATTCTAAAATATTCTCTTATTTCGTGATCTAATTCCGCTTTCGGTTTAATTAATTCCTCTGTAAAACTAATGCGCCATCAGTACTACGTCTCAAATGAAAGGGAACCTTTTGGTGCCCTTGAAAAGGTGTCAAAGAACACCACGTGTATTGAATCGGCACGTGGCCGGAAACCCTATGTTATATAAGACTAATAATCATTTCTTTCGCGCTTCTTTCTTACTTCTGCTTTTGTGCCGCCTGCTTCTGCTTGTAAATAAATTGCTTTACCGAGATGGATATTAAAGAGAATTATAAATACAACGACTCGTCTATGTCTTCAAATCTGCACTCTGCTTCAACCAAAATATTATATATATATATATATTGTAACCAAATATATTATATAACCAGTAAGCATTACGTAATTGAAAACCTATTATTGAAACAATCTGAAATTAAAATTATTTCGGAAACAAAATTAATAATTTCGGAATCAAACTAAAAACTAAAAAAAAAGAAGAAAAAAAAGCAACATTGTATTTAGAGAGCGCAAATGCAGCTACTACTAAAACACAGATGAATCTAGACAATTAGTAATAAAAACCAAATTAATAGGAAAAAAAGTATCAAAATTAAATAAATAAAAATCCGAATAAAATCTCAAATCGGATTCTTATTTTATTTTATTTAATTTTGATACTTTTTTTCCTATTAACTTGGTTTTTATTATGAATTGTTCATATATATACTGTAATATACAAAGTTTGAAATATACATCTTTGCTCGTTTGCTAAAGATTGAAACTTATAAATCATAGTCAGATATTCGCAAGATCGAATTAACCAGTTTAAAAAATACAATCTATATATTCTCTTTAAAAAATAGTTCTGTTAACTATGTTGACAAACATGAAACCCTGAAAAATTTCACTTTAATAAATTCTTTGTGGATCATATGAAATCAATCAGTTTTCTATATCTATCCAATCCTTTGAAAAAAGGTGCCATAAAACTGAGTTAAAAAGAATAATATTTGTTCGGAAGTAAAAATAAATGTGCTCTATTATAAAAGTTTTCTGTTAACGCTGTTCTCTGAAATAACATTATTCTGTGTTATTTTAGAGAACAGTGTCCATATTTGTTTTGGATAACAATGTGGGTATATTCAGTTTCTCGAAAACAAGAGTTACACGACATGAAAGATCTGAATAGTTTATTTAATGGCCTTTTCACACATTTTATGTTCCACGCCTTTTTTTTCTCTTCTCCAGGATGTTCAATTTATGCGCATAATTTTGGAGAGCTTGGAGTTCTAATGAAATTGGAATTCCTCCACTATTATTAGATTCAGGACCATTTTTTTATTGATTAGTTTTGAATGTGCCGCATTTTGCTTTCATTGTGATCGAAATTTTTCTTTTAATTCTTAGAAATGTAATCAAAATCTGTTGAAATGAAGTTTAAGTTATGTTTATTGGCAAAATGTATGTTTGATTTTATGCTTAAAATATTAATACGCAAATTAGATTTTTATTCGGTAAAAGTTTTGAGTGCCTTTTTATGCTTATTTTATTTTAAAAATTTGTTTTGCATTGTAAAACTTGAAGATTTGAACTAAGATTGAAAAATTTGTATAATATTTCTATTCTCTTGACAGCGTTCTGATGAAACTTTCGATTGAATTAATTGAATGACATATGACTGAATATTAAAATGGTTAAATATATGCATAAGAATTAATATCATATATTAAACATGCACATATTATAAGAATTTTGTTTATCACTATACATTATTGCTTTATGCTTAAAATATAACTGTGTAGTTAAAAATGTTTTATGTCTGTTTTAAAGTAAATATATATATCCATTTGTTTGTGATTTAAGATATTCTCATTACTTTTATAATACATGTGTTATTTTATCACAACAATGTTATTTTTCTTATAAAACCTAATTTATTTTATGTATCATCATATCATTATTGGTTTTATATATATACAAAACATAAATAAGGTTTTATTAACTCTTGACATATTTCTGAACGGTCTCTTAATTTAGAGTCATAGTCAATTAAATACGAAGGCATCTGAGCCAGCATTCTTTCTCATAAACTGAAATATAAATAATTAAAAATGTACTAAATTGTCAATTAAATGTAAATTACTAAAAATGTTACGCTTTTTGTTTAATTCATTTCGAATTCTAAAAGATTGAAGCCTAACCTTTTCATTGAAATATCTGATAAGATTTGTAAAAATTTGTTCTGTGTTTGTACTCTTATTATCATCCTAAGCAGATATTATAATGATGATATGTATAAGATGTAATAACAATAATTAATTTAAAATTGTATAAATTTTCATACATGTATTGTACATGTATGAAATACAATACATGTATTTCATACATTTATTGTATTTTTCAATTATTTCTATTTATAATAATATATTCCACTGCAAACTTTATTAACATATTCTCAACTAATGAAAATTGCTGCATTCAATAATTTCTATGACTTGTGGTCTGTTTTTATAATTTTTGTATTTATAGTCTATGCTTCAATATAATACAAATAATAAAAAAATAGAAGAATACTGAATATAAAATTTAAAAAAACCCGAACAATATTCTCTCGGATTCAGGTGTTTTTAATGAGTTAGTATTTTAATTTAATTCTATTTGTTGTAGTAAATCATCTATTTGTAGTTTCATCTAAAAAAAAAGATTTCATGGCTAGTTTTTAAGAGAGAATCTATTGAAATGTGATATTTGGCAATTAATAATTGTAATGCTGTTAATATACAAGTACCAGAAAACCGAATTTGTATTTTGTACTGAATGTTTTTCTAACGAATTTGGTACAAAACTACAATTGTAATCACAAGAGCACATACTTGGTTTTTTATTTATTTATGTAGGGTCGTGTTCTTAATCGAAAGAAGACTACACGTTTGCCTTTTCCATATTTTAATAGAAGAACACAGAACTACACGAACATTAAGCAAAAGAACAAAAATATAGCGTTGGTTGCAGTTTAGCCGAGCATAGAATGGCTGTTATACTTCGACATCGACGCTCACACTCTCCCGCTCCAAGCGTCTCCTTTCTGCTGTTTCCCTCGCTTCTCCGTCTAGTCGGAACACTACTGCCATCTGCAGGCAAGGGTGAGATAGTAGCCTAGGGAGTTATACTACATTTATGTTATTGCATTTTTGAGTTATGTGTTTAATTCATGAAAAAGTACAGACTAATCACCTCTTAAACAGATCTGATTCGAAATTTGATTATTATTTTCACTTTTACCAAATTTTATCTATCTACCTATTTTCGTTTTGTTGCTAACATGTTTATTCGTACTCAGGCATCTGAACAGAAACACATCCACTGACTAGAATATGATAGAAACTTACAAATTTTATTTAAAGATGGCATATCAAATTCCTTCTAATTGTCGTGAAATAGTGGGATAGATAAAAACAATGAGAAGGGATTTAGAATTTAGTAATTATTTAAGGAATTTTCATGATATGAAAGAATAGAATTACCATCTCTGATGGATTTCAAACTTGATCGCTACATTCCTTACATAAATTCCTCTTTGAATCCGTTGCTAAGAAAATTTATAGAAAGACTTTGAATTTATAAAGAGAGAAATTACATTAATTTCTTGATGAAAACACTGAAACATTTAAGTTTCCAGAAAATGTTATATTAATGTCTTGAGGAATTTAGACTCATTTCTTTATCTTATTTGGTTTAAAGAGTCCAAGTTAAATTACAAATTCCTTTTGGGTTTCCTCAAGCTCCTAAATAATATTTTAATTAAAATAACAATAACAAAAATGCAATTTTATTGCTCAACTTTCATTAGTTATATTGTTTAACTGTAACACTGCATAGGTAAAAGGGAGTTGATTTCTTGGTTAATGCAATTTTCAATTTTATTACATTTAAATCGAGTTCCATAATAAAAGTCTTTCTTTTTCAAATTTTACTTTTTATTTTAATATTTAATGGCTTTAGGTGACAAAATTCATCATGAATAAAAATGCAGGCTAAAAAAATTTCAGATCACACTAGCAAATTCTAAGAAAAATACTTTCAGAAAAATTTAATTCCAGATTATCAGGGATTTCCATTGGAAACAGTTTAGATAGGAAAGTTCTTAATTGTTTAGTCAAATGTGTGTTTAAATCTAATAAAATATTTTCAGTTTTCATTCCATTGCTAAGGGTTGACATATGTTTAAAAACAGAGTTGAAAAATGAATAACAATTCACAAATGAAGCAAAAACGAAACCTAGTTATCACGATCAATAATTAATTAATTATATCTATCTTAAATTTGATTAATTTTTTGGATTTTTGTCTTTTTTCTTATTTAGAAATTATGCAGGTGGTTATCAAAATAAAGGAAACACTTGTGACAAAAAGTGACATTTTTGAATGCGCTTCGTAAGCATTAAAATATAATAATAGCCAGCAACTTTTTTTATAAATAATAATGTATATAATCTGATAGTATGTGTTACATTTATAAAGTTCTATAATTCTAGGATTTTTTTCAAAAGCGTAAAATGTCAAATCTCTCAGATTTTCAAAGAGGCCAAATTGTAGAAACTTGTCTAGCTATTAAAAACATCCCAACTTTTAGGCGTTTCTAGAAGTATGGCGTCTAAAGTCATGGCTGCATATACGGCAAGACAAGCTCGGCAAATCAAAATAGTGGGCAAAAAGAGAAGTTCATTGAAAAAGGCCGACGAGTATTGAAGCGAATTGTAATGTCTAAAGATCGAATAACTGGAGCAAAAGTGATGGCAGAGTTCAATACCAATCAGGATTCCCCAGTGTCAGTGATTACAGTTAGAAGGCACCTTCATGAACAGAACATTGATGGCAAAGCAGCAATTTCCAAGCCACGTGTCACAGATGTTAATGGCAGACGTGTTCTACAGTGGTGTCACACTCACAAATTCTGGTCGATTGATAAGTGGAAGAAAGTAATATGGTCGGACGAATCATGTTTCGCACTTTTCGCTATAACAGGATCAGTGCACATTTGGAGGACACTTGCACAAGCGTATGATCGTGATTGTCTCCTGCCAACTGTCAAGCATAGAGGTGGATCTGTCATGATTTGGGCAGCCATGTCGTGGTATTCTGCTGGAACAATCGTAACTCTGAAAAGAATGATCACTGGGGAGAAGTATAGAGAAATTTTAGCTGACCAGGTTCATACAATTATGCAAACTTTGTTTCCAGCAAGAAATTGTCTTTTTCCAGGATGATAATGCACTTATCCATGCAGCGAGACTTGTCCAATCATGGTTTGATAACACACAAGAATGAAGTTAAACATCTTCCTTGGCCCGTACAGTCACCCGACCTCAATATAATTGAACCTCTATAGTCTTATTTAGAGCGTTCAATATGGAATTAATATTCTCCACCGGCATTTCTAACAGAACTTTCACAATATCTCCAAGAAGAATGATACAATATTCCTCTAAACACTATTCAACGCTTGTATGAATCGATTCGTAGGCGAATCCAATTTGTATTACATGCCAAAGACGGTCCTACATCATACTAATAAAGGATTCTTCATAAATCTAAGGTGTTTCCATTATTTTGACAACCACCTGTATGTTAACAATGTTAACAAATCATGCATAAAGGTGAAAGCAATTATGTTGATATTCTTATAATGAAGCCTTATTTCACATCCCTACATCTTATATCTTCTAAAACTGTTTAATAACTTAAGGTTTATCATAACAAATGTTTCTGTTTTGAAAATCAATAATTGTTTGAAAAGAATCACTATTTCGTAGATTTGATTAACTACATTAAAAGAGCACAACTGTTATGATTTTCGATTAACAAGTATTAAATGCTGGTAGACAAGGTTGCCCTATCTAAATTACAAATTATAAAATGATAAAAAAATGTAATAAAAATTTAAAAAATTATACCGAATTTATATTAGTATTTTCTCCTATAATTCATAATACATTTCTTTTTTTTTATCTTGAACGCAATTAGTTTCCCTAAGATATTATCACTTCAATAGACTGAAAAATTAAACCTACGTATCCCTAAATTGTGCGTATTAACATTTCAGATATTAACAAATCAACAATGATAAGTGATATTTTTATTTCTTCCTGTAATAAAGTGGGAAATTTAGAAATAAGAAGTATTAGAAATAACTCCAATCCATAACGTTTCCTCTTTGATAAAAATAAAAATGAATAAAATATAATGCTGTGAAATTTGGACGATAAAATGTTTATGCATTTCTCATTTCTTCTTCCTGCGTTTGCAAATTTTTATTTCCGCTTTATCGAAAACTTTTGCAAGAAAACAAGATGAGTAGTCTCAACGCATGAATTTTGGAAGTACTTTGATCAGGATTTGGTTTACTTCAACAAGACTATCAAGAATTCATAAATATTTCCCATACATTCCATGCATCGATATACATATCTAATATCGAAAAAAAAAGAATTATGTGTTAAAATTTATTTTTTGAATTTATTGAATTTCCCAAATGAAATAAGTTTTATTTATGATGAAAGATAAATTTGTAATCTGTTTTCCATAATTGTAATAATTTAATACATTTTCAGTACCTGCTGATATGCTGTTTACATCTACAATACTGGATTAAAGAAGAAACATCAGTCAAATGGGTTAAACCGGATATTTCATTACATGCTCAAAAAGTGAAAGATCTTTCTTGATTGTTTGAATTTCTATTCTGGTAAATTACTTTAATGTTTTTATTTTTTGCCATATTTTTTCTTGTAAGTTGAATTTTAATGGCATTTTATGATTACTACTAAGTTACTTTAATGTTTTTATTTTTGCCATATTTTTCTCTTCTAAGTTTAATTTTAAATTTGTTTTAGTTTCTGATTTTGGAAACAAAATAATACTTCTGTTTGCAACAATATTTTCTTTTATTTGCATTTTTATCATCTTAGAATTTTCCTAAATTGTGGACAGATAGTGTGATTGAAAAAGTTGTCACAATGAATGCCTCTTTTAAATTCCTGATATCTCTGAAGATGCGATTAAAAACATTTTTTTGTCTTCGAATATATCATTAAATTTCAATAGATGAGTCTATTAAATTTATTTCCTTTATGCCTACTTTCATTAAATTTAACTTATTTCACGATTTTAAAAATGGAGTTTTGCTATAAATTATTCACTTACTTTCTGATTTGTTGATATGTTTAAGTTTTTAAAATGTTGTTCCGTTTTACTATGTTAATATTTTCAGATTTAATTAGCAATTATTCGATTAATTTCATTGATTGTAAGAAAGTCGAAAGAAAAATTTGATATAAAGAAAGCAAAAACATAATTATAAAACAAAATATTGTATTTTGTTCTATCAAAAGGTTCAACAAAATACAATATTAAAAGAAAATAAATCAGTTATTTTATACTTTATTAAAAGTTTGATTCAAAAACTTTCTTATTAAATTTATCATCAATTATTAATAATTAATGATTGACATTTTCTGAAGCATTACAAATTAAACCAGTTTGAAAAAAAATATAGAAAATCAGGAGAGTGAACAAATAATGAAAAAAAATTGTCATTATTTTCATATTAATATAACTAAATACTACCTAATGTGTCTGCTCAGAAACATATTAGTGGCCATTTTATCTTCGTTTTGAATATTTCTTTATCACTTTGAATTATAATCAATTTTGTCTCTTTTTTTTATGAATACCTATTGAATGAACATTTGAAATATACATCATATAAATACGAAACTAAATAATAATAGGTTTCTTTGAAGGGAAATAATAAAAAAATAGCTTCGAAAACTGAAATGTTTTGATATTTAAACTCAGATTTAATGACTTTCCTCTTCAGAAATTATATATTTTTTAAATATATGCGCAAACTTTAAGTAGATTGAAAAAATATATAACTGTTTGACAAACTTTTATTTAATTTTATCTGTTTTGAAGTACATGTTGCAGTTATTTTATCAATCATTTTATATATTATAAAAAAATCAACCTATTCTCTTTAATGTAGTTTCAAAATTAATTTAAGAGTTCATTATAGCATCTGGTAACCCTCATTAGCAAATTTCAATATTTTTTGTTTTTCCAATCATAATGCGAAATTTCTAATCAATATTACGTTACAGTTTGGTAAATTGTCCTACTTTTGTTTTAACTTCTGAAAGCTTATTAATTACTTAAATCGTTGCTAATTGCTCATTATTTCTTACAACTTTGTTTGAGTTTGTATAAGTTATATGTATAGGTACTTAACCATATATGTTTTTTAAATACATGTATGCAAAATATCGATGGTTATATAATTCAGATCACATGAAAGTAACTAATAAACAGAAATAAAGAAAAAATGATTTGAGATGTAACTAAAAGTCCCGTAAAAAGGTATAATTTTATATTGTAATTTATTTGATATACGGATTCTGTATCAATTGTTAAAGCCTACAATACTCCAAAACCAATTTCTTTCGGTAAATCATACACAACACTGCTGAATTATTACATCATAACGATTTATTTATATTGATAATTAAAACTAACTGCGGTCTAATGCATATACCTAAATAAATAAGATCAAGATTCTTGTCAAAGGAAAAGTCCTTTGGTGAGAATGATCTTGGAGCATTTAGGTATCTCTGGTGACTTTAATGCGTTAAGTTAGTTTCGCAGCGAACTTTCAGGTGGAATTGAGTTACATTTGTGTTTCATCTGGAAAATCTCTAGCAATCATTCATTTAAAAAAAATCAGGAAAATCTCCAGCAGTCATTCAACTAAAACACACCACGGTGTACCATTTTTTTAAAAAAATAACGTTGCCTAATATCATAGTTAGAAGAACGTTATGATTTTCCTCTGATTCGGGAAAAATTTCTCAGACATGCCTTGTCTTAATCAACTCTTCTTCTGATTCAAGTTTATACTGGGACCATTTTACATGTTTTAACTTTCATTAATATTTAACCTTTTGTGCCATTGTTCTTTACCCAGTGTCATAAAATTAAAAGATCAACAACTGAGGCTTTTAGACAGTGCTCTGACAAGTAGTAAAATAAAATAAACAAAACTTTATTTCTGATTTCTTGTATTTTAATACAAAAGAAATAGGTATAAAAATTAGGGGCATCAAACTTTCCATTTGAGTTTTGCATTTATAGAGATATTTTATTGTACCGATTCTAGTTTATTAATATTAAAAATAATGGTACGAATGAAGAATCACTAAAACTATGTCATAAATATAGAGTTTGGTTGATAATATGTTTTGCTGTATCAGGTACAAATTGATACTGCTACTCGATTGTACCTAATACATTTATTTGATACATTTGCACCTGATACAAAGGTAACTCATCAGGATAAAACCGGGTATAATTAGTGGGTATCTACTCTTGCACTTACACTGAGATTGGTAGATTATACTTATACAAATATGATTCCAAATGGGTTTTTGTTGACGATGTTTGTTTTTGATACTGATTGGTGGGTAGATGAGAAGAAAGGGGGGGGGGGCTTTCTTGATATAGTTAACATTGACGGTGGTAGGGATTCTTCAGTGATATGAGCATGGAATAAAGGGCAATAATGACTGGGAAAAAGTAAATTTAGTTGAAAAAATATCACGTGTAGTTGTGGCGTCGAGGCATGTTAATGAACTAGACAATAATGACCTGATATTTTGTATCATACTGATGTAATATATCACCCGACCGAAAACAGACCAGGACGAATAGATTGCTTGTAGTGCAGGTTGTATCATTGTAGCACTTGGAACCTTATTAGATGCAAAAATAGTTTCCTTGCATTCTATTGGATATGTGGTGAAAGCTTATAAGCCAGTTAACAGCTACACTACACGAGCAATTGTTTTTGTATTGTGGTTATGTTACTCGGCTGCGAACCATAAGGTCCCAGGTTCTATCCTCGCTCAGTTCAATTCGCTACAGATGATAGAAATGCCTCTTGACTCATCATCTCAGAATTTATATAAAAGAATGATTCAATTACACCTTATGTCTTCCATTTTGATTATATTGGATATTAAAAAATATATTTTATTATATTTTAACATCAACACCGAAAACTGTGACAAGGTGGTTATTATTTATGATCAGAAGATTTCGATTAACAAAAAAGTAGCTTGTTTTATGGTGTAAGTAATATTTTTCCAGTTATTGCAAACAGTAAGCTTCCAAGAGCATGATACCGATTAGCTTACACCACATGGCAAGTGGTATTAATCGAGTCTAAAAACTGATACTAAGTATCACTTTTTAGACTGATACTTACAGCATTAATAGGCATTTATTACTAATTTTACTGTTAGCGCACAATACTGGTACGCTTAGCATGTATTAGTATTGCGTGGCCGATATTTTTACCAACTGGATATGAAGTAGCAAATCTATGTAGAATTAACAAACACTTTTTTTTTTAATATTTTAAGATCTGTTTTTCAGCTATGTGTTTAATTATACAGCCTGAGTAAAAACTTTAAGGCCAGTAAAAAATTTTGAGAAAATGTAAAATAAAATAAAAGGGATTCAAATAATATTAATTATTAAAGTTCATTGATAAGAAATAAATGCCATAAACATAATTTGTAAATACATAATTATGAGAAACATGTGGTTATGTAAAAAGTTAGTATTTCTGCCTGAGTAAAAACTTTAAGGCCACCAGTCATTTTTTAAGAAATAAATGTAATATAATCGTGTAATTACCATTGCAACTACTAGCTTGTGACAACGCTGCAATTTTCATATTTGTCATACGTTTATTCGAAGTATTGGTGATCTTTGTGAAGATGGCGAAGGGTCAGAAGTTAACTGATCGTGAAAGAGGACAGATCGAAGCTTTGTCTTCAACAGGAATGAGTAGTCGTGCTATTGCGATAAAGATAGGAAGGTCAAAGACTGTAGTCAACAATTTTTTTTTAATTGAAAGGCAATTATGGTAAAAAGAATACTGGGGGAAGACCTAAAGCTTTATCCTCACGTGATGAAAGAAGAGTTTGCCAACTTGCATCTACTGGAAAGTACTCAACCAGGAAACTGATTCCGACGACAGGTTTAAAAGTTTGTCAAAAAACGATTTATAACACAATTAGAAGGTCTGGAAGGTTCACTTATACAGCAAAATTGACTAAGCCTCAGTTACTGCAGAGACACAAAATAGAGCGTTTGAACTTTGGCCAGAAAGTCATGACCTGGGACAACCAATGGATAGAAATTATTTTTTCTGACGAAAAAAAATTGGAATTTGGATGGACCAGATGGCTGGTATTTCTACTGACATGATATAAGAAATGAAAAAGAAATATTCTCCAAGCGCCAATTAGGTAGAGGGTCTGTCATGACTTGGGGCTGTTTTGCTTACAATGGTGTGGGCTCAATTGCATTCGTTTCAGGTAGAATGAATTCACAAGGATACCAAAATGTCCTAACAAATCATCTTTTGCCAAATGCTGAATGTCTTGCTGGAGAAAATTGTAAATATCAGCAAGACAAATGCATCGATCCATTCGAGTAACAGCACAAAAAATTGGTTCCAAGTCAACAATGTTGAAACTGTGAAACTGCCAGCTAGATAACCTGACCTCAACCCAATTGAAAACCTTTGGGGTGGCTTATCAAGAAGAGTTTATGCAAATGAGAGACATTTTACATCAACAACAGAGCTGAAATTTACTATTGAAGATGAAGGGTATAAAACCAACCCCACCCTTTGTCAAAAACTCGTTTCATCCATGAAAACAAGAATATTTGAAGTAATTCGAAGAAATGGCTCCTACACAACCTTCTAAGAATTTGTAATTTTTTTCTTATATGTTATTTTCTATGTTGGCCTTAAAGTTTTTACTCAGGCCCAAATATTCATCTGTGTGTTCTGTAATATTTTCTAATAATAAAATATTTGCAAATTAATTTTTCTACTTTTTTTACTTTTATTGAAGCTCAATAATTATCATTCAAATGGTATTTTAATTCCTCAGTTTATATGTTTCCATTTTCTCAAAAAATTTTACTGGCCTTAAAGTTTTTACTCAGGCTGTAGTTTGAAAAAATTAAAAAAAAAATAATTCTGAAAATTAGTGGTAATTTTAAATAATACGTTTCCCCTTCATATTTATTCTGATACTTTTCTTTTTCTTCTTTATTCTTCTCTCATTCTGAAACTTTAACAAATTTTCTTGTGCATTACTTTTCATAAACGTATTTTAAATAAGAAAAATATTTAGAAGAATTTTACAAGCGTTATTTATTTAGTAGTATGAACCTTATCAAAGAAAGTGCAAAAAATTATTATTTATTAATTTAGTGCAATTAATTCGTTTAACATAGATTCGAATAAATACTATTTTTATTATTTTTGTGAGATTAAATCATAAAAATTTCAGCAAGGCTTTCCAAACAGTAAAAATCTTAACAGAAACTGTGCTTTTGAAAATAAACTATTTTTAATTATTCCTGTCATTATAAACTAACACCTAAAACTAATTACCAAAGGCTGATTTCAAATATAAATGCCATTTGCTAACGTTATCTTCAAACTGATTTTTATTATAATATATGTTAAATTGTAAGGTCATTTAATCATTTATTCTATCATATGATTATTTGAATATGGAGATAATAATTAAAATTCCTCGAAAAATAATTCAACTTTCATCTGTCTCCTGCTGAGAGTCAAAAAGGAATTATAAATGTTCACTATCGAATATCGTTTCGAGTTTCAGTTTAATCAGCTTCGTTTCGATCTGTCTGCGAAGTTAAATTTCTGAATTTTGATATCATTTCAATATGTGGATTATGAACTGTGAGGAAATGGTGCTGGGAAGAGCGAGTATTTTATTTCATCAATTTCCATTCAACAATTTTATTGAAAATAGCGTCATTTCATCCTTATGTTTCACGAAAACATCTGGAATTTCTCGCAAAAGATTTATTTCAATGAGTTTGTCCTAACTTATCTGATTTAATCAGTAAGCTAGAATTGCCTTGGTTAATAATATTCTTTGAAAAGGATGTTAATTTCATGTACTTATTGGGAAAGAATCATGTATCTGCAAGATATTTGGTAAAGTCCATTTCGGTCAATTGAATTTAAAACGGCTTCCCAGGTAAATGACATACATCTATAGTAAATTGAATACGCTGAATTTACTGAGACAATATCCCCAGCGGTCAAATAAAGAAGTTATAAAAAATAGTTAAAAAACATAAAAGTCAAAAAGTCCATTAGAAAAATGTTTGCTGTGCCATAATAAAAACAGTAAAAAGTTTCATGAAGTTCTTTGTAAAACTGGAGAAGACATTTCCAATTAAAATTGTAAACTTTTCGTAACTTGAAAAAGAGGCCTTCCTAAGAATGAAAAATGTATCCTCAGACACCTTATTTCTCTGTTGTGTTTTTTAGATTTTTTTAGTTTTTATTTTTGTTTACTTTCTTCGTTTTTTTAAATTTCACTTTGCCGTTACTAAGAACAAATGTATGATTATGCAGAAGAATATATTTTTCATTTTTAGAACGAACTCTTTTTCAGTTGGTGGAACATTCGCAATTATAATCACAAATATCTCCACAGATTTTATTGACAACTGAATGAAACTCTTTCATGTGTTTTTGTTGTAATATAAAATGCCATCTTTCTAAATGGCCTTTGGTACCATTTCCTTTATTTTTGGAGTTAATTTATTTTAACTTTCTTATTTCACAGCTTGGGGCGCTGCATCCTATCTCAATAAATTCAAGATATTCACTTGTTTACAGGTAAACATTACTTCCTGGCTATGCGAGATGTCTTTTTGAAATTAAAGGGCTTAAAAAATTTTTGCCGATTATCTTGTATATCTTAACTCGCAGCTTTTTATATTTTACTCCTTTTGATATGAATATATTCATTTTGCTTCCAATTTAATGAAAAATTATTGAAATCTATAAGAAAATAAGATTTTGGCTATTCGATTATATTTAACTCTTTTTATTAAGTTACCTTATTTAATGTTTACAACGATGTCATTTTGTAATGGTTTTTTTCTGACTCATTACCTAGTTTTTTTTAGATGCCAAATTTCTAATTCTTTCGCTTGTATGTTCTTGATGAAAATGCATTAGTCTAATATTTTTTGAACTTAATTATCAATTAGTAGTTAATTTAATTCCTTTTTGTTTTCTCACCTAATGAAGGTTTAGATCATGATTTTAAATGAAAATTGATCTCAAGATTAAAAATAATAAAATAATTAAAATAAAAATAATTACGCTTTTTAAGACAATACTTAAAATGAGCTTTTAAAAACTGCTTTAAATAAAAGTATTACTAATCATTCTATTGTATCTTGATTTTTCTTATTAATATAAAGTTAAAATATCACAATTAATTCAAATTTATTATGATTAATTTAAAGTTGAAATAATAAAATGTAAAAGAATGTTTATATTTCTAAATTTTTAAAATTACTTAAATATATTGCTACTGTGAGCGTTAAATCATAATTAGTGATTAATTGAGAAATATATTTCATTGATTCTAAAATTTTACATTTTTTTTCAATTTATGTAAATAAAATTTTTTAAAAAATAAAAAATGGTTTTAGATATCTTACATGAACATTGCACTGTTTATTTGAAGTTTTATCACACTTTTGTTTCAATTAAATCATCATATTCCATTTCTTAATCGAAATTACTTATTCATTAATTATAAGTATTTAAAAATATCATTTTTTATTATAATCATATGCATTTTATTATATATAATCATTTATTATTTATTAATTAATTACCAGGAGATTTTTTACGTTTATTAAAGAGTTAAATTAATATAAAATATGTTTATCAGAGTTACTATTCACTCAAACAAGTTTATATACATAATAGAATAAATATGAAGCGAAGTATTATATTTAAAATAGAATATATATAAATTTATATCTAATAGCGTATTTATAATAATATTTATTATATTTAAAAAAGAAATAAATTTCCCAATAAAGGATGAGAAGTGGATATAAAATCACTATAATAGAATTATGAATTATTTAATTTAGTGCTTTTTAGCTATGATAATCATATTAAGGAATTTCATCAGAACAGGCATCCTCAAACACATTTTAATCCATATATGTTTAATATAAAGATGAATTGTCTTTAAAGTGCACGAATAGTTCTTAAATTGCTTTGATAGGAACAACTGTTTGCCAATAACCTTCACCTAAATATTCTTAAGAAGTTGAGAAATTATCGTATGTTTATTAACCCAGATTGCATCGGTAATTAGATAGTGTATTATGTAAAAGTCTGAACCATATATTATACTGATTTGCATTCTATTTATAAGTTCTTGCCTCTCCAAGAAGAATAAAACATTGAGTAACTTTGATGGAAACTTCGCAAAACAAAAAAAAAATCTCTTTAGAAATAAATTAATATATGTGAAAACGTTAATTACTTGTTTTATTAACTTTTATTTATATTATTAGATTATCCAAATATATATAATGAGTTTAATTTCTCGAAAATAGAATACCATTTTCGGAACAGCTAAATATCAGCAAATAAAGTAACTTGAATAATTTTGGCGTATGCTTTTGAATAGAGGATGTAATATTTTTTGTTTATTCTATTGGGCTATTTTGAAATGTCTTTGACATTCTTTGTGTATCTTAGTAGAATATAACGTAAATGGTTCTTATTGAAGCAAAAATAGGTATAATCTAAATGCTGATTATTTGAAATTTTCCATTTAAGATATCCAAAAATAAGTTTCATTGACCAATAAAAAAACCCAATTCCAATACTTTATTATCAACCGAAGCGGTGAATTATAACCATATAAATGCCATTCGTTTGAGAAAATTATCATAACGAAACATTCTTATCCTATTACAAAAGACCATTAATGCTTTTCATGATAAACAGATAGTTTGTTTTGAAGACGTGAAGAATTTAAGAAGACGAAGAAAAGTCTCCACTCAGATCATCGTTTCCTTTACGAATTGCCATTTAATAATCAAATATCACTACCATTGACCATCAGATTCAATAATTCATCATTTTTTGATAAAATAATATAACAATAATAATAAATTCTCCATTCAATTCATTTTGTTATGATACCTGTAAAATAACGTAAACGGACATGCAATTCTCTAAATTTGATGATGATCCAGATGTAGTTGCCGGAGGATTCGTAATAATTATTCAGACATAACTTTTCGTTTACTTGTGAAATAAAGTTTGACAAAAGATGATAGTAATAAACCCTATTGATAGATTTTCTAGTATTTTTCATAATCGATACAAATTCTTTAATTTGATTCTTATGAAGCTGAGACATGCATGGCGCTAATAATTACAAATGCAGAAAATAATAAAATTTATTAAATAATCAAAATAAATACCGTTATAGAAACACAAAATATATAATTTTCGCTATGAATCATAAAAATTTAAGTAATATACCAATAAAATTCAATATATTTGAAAGGTATAAGCTTGAGGATATTCTCTCTCTCTGTCTGTCTGTAAATATATATATATATATATATATATATATATATATATATATATATATATATATATATATATATATATATATATATATATATATATACTAGCCGCCTTTGGCGACCAGCTGGTTCGCCAATCTTAATGCACGTTAAAATTTTAATAATTAAATATTTTATGGAACTCCCATTTTAATTGCTTCTTCATTAAAATATTTTAAAACTCCAAATTTTAATAGTCATATAATTCACTCATATTATTATAAAGGCCTTCAGCCATAACGTTATATGTATCTCTCTAATTTTCTGTTAGCTCCCGTAGAATTTATGCTTTAAATTAAAGTGGAAATGATTAAACTGCAATAAATATAATAATATTTTTTTTACTGAAACAAAGCATTTTTTTTAAATATGAGTACTGAAAACAGAGTCGCTGAGTATTTAAACCTTATGGCCACTAAAGAATATTTTTCTTAATTTATATAATATCTCAAGAAGTTTTCAACAAAATTTTTTCAGATTCATCATAAACAGATCGTTTAATTAACAATGTTTAGTTTCAAATGCATCAAACACTAAAAAAATAAACAGAATCGTTTGAAATAATCTGTCGGAAACATATTAAACCATCAAAACCAAATCCGCATCCGTTGAAAATATTTGTCAACAATAAGAAAACAATGCGCATGCGTGAATTTTCAACGCCAATTATGCTAAAGCAAATGCGCGAATTTTCTAGTCCAGTTTGGGTAACGCTATGCAGATTAGAAATTTTTAATTTCCTTTATTTTGTTTTATTTTAATTCGAAAGTACTTCAGAATGAATCTGAAAGATCGATTCATTAACAATGTTTCATTTTAAATGCATCAAACATTAAGAAAATAAATAGAATCGTTTCAAATAATCAGCCGAAAAATCTTAAGCCTAGCTCCATGACTGTTGGGGAAAAAAATTGAAGCCGTACTCATTTGGCGACGGGAAAAATGAAAAGATTTTTTTGGCGGGAAAGTTAGTTTTTAATTAATAATTAAAATTCTAATTAAAAATTCAAAAAAAGGGCTATCCTATCTTTTAAGTTAGATCAAACTGCACACGGTGTGCAAATTTGATTAAAATCGGTTAAGTAGTTTAGGAGTCCATCGCGGACAAACAACGTGACACGTAATTTATATATATATATATATATATATATATATATATATATATATATATATATATACATATATATATATACATATATATATATATATATATATATATATATATATGTGTGTGTGTGTGTGTGTAAAATTTTATTTAAAGTAGTACTTTGCCATGCAGATGAGTCTTTATATGTAGAAAATTTAAGGAGATAATCTAGATATCAGAAAGCATTCGAAAAAAATCCTTCGAATTTCCTTTTTTTAGTCATCAGTAAAATCCATCAATACACGAAGTTATAAGATAAATTAAGATAAATATTTTTCAATAATTCACATTTCAGTTAAAATTGACTGAATCCTTTTTAAAAGATATAAAGATATTTTAAGGTTTTGCCGGAAGAGATACTTTCGAAATTTTCTATGAAACCTTCCGGCAAATGGGGAAATAAAAATTTACATACAGTGTAATAAGAAATGAACGAATGTCTGATCATCCAATTTCTGATATTATAATATCCCATTTCGTATTTTTGAAGGATAAAAATATTTTACATAAGAATTATTTTGAATGATTCTTATTTCCATATCACTTACAATTCCCAAGGAAAAAAGGACGGACGGAAGGACGTTTTTATTAAACGTCAACCGGAAGTATCGGTCTTTTTTCATGGATGGATTGAATAGAATTTAACTTGAAAAATTGCATTTTTTAAATATAGTTTTAAATAAAATTCAATATGAAAGGAACGATTCGAAAGATTTTGATATAGTTTTATAATTGGAATAAGCATAAAGAAAGCATCTGCTTATGTCATATTTCAATTTATTTATATGATCCATTATAATAAATAGTTAAACTGAAGATTATAAATAAGTATTAGTTTTTCAGCACTAATTTTAATAGCAGTAATATCTTATTTCATATTTTATGAAGAAAAAAATATTTTACATTGAAGTTTTTTTCCGCATCCTTTTTGTTTCAAACTCACTTACAACTCCCAAGAATAAAATCTGTATTTATTAAATGTCAACCGGATGTATCGGTATGGATGGATTGGAATTGAATGCAACTTGACAAACTGCATTTCTTAAAAATAGTTTTAAATAAAATGCAACGTGAAAGGAATGATTTTGAAAGTTTTTGATATATGTTGTATACATGAAATAAGTATAAAGGAAGCATCTGTTTATGTTATATGTCAGTTTGTTTATATGATCAATAACAATAAATAGTTATATTGAAGATTATATAAAATCACTAATTTTCTCAGCAATCATGTTCAATACTATTTTGAAGATGATATTATTTTATTTGATGTCCAGTTATTCTATTTTTAATAAATTAATATTAACGATTAACAATAATATAAATAATTACCGTTAGTAGTTAACGATTAATGACAATTATCATGAAAAGTTAACGATTAATGATAAGTATCGTTTATAATTAATGATTAGGGCAATTATCGTTAATCGTTATTAGTATCGTTAATCATTATATTAACAATTATCATTAATAGTTAACGATAAATTAATTGTCATTATTTTATTCTGTTTAGTAAATAATTAAAATCTATTAATGATAGTAATTATTGATAGATTTGATAATTATTAATAATTATTGTTAATTATCGGTATTTTTTTCATTTTCATAGATGCTGTACAAAATATTTTGACATAACTTTTTGAATAGCAACTCAGAGCACTGTAATTAGATCTCAAAGCTTGAAATATTTATATTCCTACTCTTCATAGAGCTGATAATTCCGAAAAACCTTTCCTTATTTAAAGTACAATCAACGAAACATTTCTTCACAGCTTAAAAAAATCTTCAACTAAGTCTAAAGAAGGCAGTTCATGGCAGATATGAAAAGCATTAATAGCTTTCGGGATTTTTATTCCGATTCAAATAAATATTTAAGAAAGCAGCGTCAAGATATTTAGAAATAAATGTTGCTATACATAACTTTCTGTGACAGATGACAAAAGATATCAGTTTCTATACTTGCAAGAATTAAAAAATTTTTTCTTGAAATCTGGAATATAGATTGTTTTTATTACAGATGAATACTCTTGTAATAGATTCTATGTATAGATTCAGTGTCATTCTTTGCCACAAGAATTCGTAACTTCCAACAAGAAGTGAACCATTATTATAAAAACAGCTATGCAGGTCGAAATTCATTTTCTAGATATTTTTTTATTTCTTACTCTTTGGATACATTCCAAAGCACACTATCGTTTGGTATTCAGCCTCGCTTGCAATTGTTTTCGCAACACTTTGATATCAACAAAATAATTCTCCAACTAAAGAAAACTTTTCCATGACAAATAAAACGCTTAAGAATAAATCAAAGTTCACCATGTTTTACATGATGTGCGAATTTTCTCATACTTGAGCTTCTGGAAAAGAACAATTGAAAACTATTTCGTAGATACTGAAATCTGTGTATGTGTTGATCTGTGTTTATGTTTTGTATTAAGTAAAAAATTTTGTTTTTGAAGAATTCTAGATTTTTTTTCTGCTAAGTCTTAAACTTTAACGTAATTTTCAGTAAAACTTAAATCGTTTTTATTTTTATATTTCTTTATCTTTCAGCAGATAAAAATAATTTCCATATATTCAAAAAATGTCACACTTGTGTTTGAATATAATATCGTTATTCTTATATTTTTTCAATAGCTTAGTTCAAACATCTGATTTTTTTTAAAAAAAACCTAATCAGAAATTTTTGACTTTAATATAGAAAGTAATTTTTAACGAAAAACAAAGACATTATTTTTTACAAACACTATCAATTGAAATTCGCTTTTAAGTCTGTGTAATATTTTCATCAAAACCGAATTACTATTAAGAGAATTATTGTCATAGAATTCAAGCAATAATTCCGAATCATGCATTATATATTTTTTTAACTTTGTTAATTATGTTACAGTATTTGCTCATATTCAAATTTTCCTCATTGGATGTTATTTAATGAAAGAAACAACTAATTGGTCAATAATAACTTTATGTTTCTTATTCGAGATATATATCGTGGTTAATTCTGCATTTAAACTTCAGCATGCTTAAACTTGTAACACGTGATTTCGCTTGGGAACTAGTTTATTATTAATAAAGTTCACTTCATAGTGATTAAATAAATTGAATATTCATACAAATAGGATAAGTTTTAAATTGACGCCATATATGATTTTAGAATATATGTAATAAATTCCACTTATTCACATTCTTAACATTAAATATTTTTTATCCATATGAGAGATTTCTGTTTAGCTTTTGTGTTACGCCGAACTTGGATTGCCCATACATTTCAAATGACACAATGTTATAAACGCTACACATGGAGGCATAAGGGATACTGAGACTTTGAAATAAATAAATAATAAAGTTATAGATAATAAAGGGGCACCTATTTTGAATTATAATCATTCAGTAAGAATTAGAGCTTTAAAAAAAATTGTTCTGCATATTATTTATCAAAATTAATGTCGTTTAATGTAGTTAATGTTTAAATCTAAACATCGAACACATAGAAAGATTAAAGAAAACAGTTTCTGAAAAAAAACAGAAGAATATTTGACATTCTGTACATTGATGATGAACAGATGTTTTTTTTACTTTAATGATTTTTATTTATTTTTAATTTTAATTTTAAAACTGTTCACCACCATTGATATTATACCTTTAAACCTTTTTTACACTGCAATTCCATGTGGTTCCATTGATATGAAATCAGAATTTTAGTTAATCAATTATTTTATAAAAGTGTTCTGAAAATATTTAGAGGCTATCAAGAACATGCAATCATAGAAATTGTCATAACTCTGAAGTATACATGGACTATCTTTGCAGGCATGAAAAGGATATCTTGATAAACGTCTTCTAACTCTTGTTATATTCAATGAATGACTGTTTCATTTATATGCATTCAAAATTTTAGTTAATCAATTATTTGATAAAAGTTTTCTGAAAATATTGAGAGGATATTAGTACAAAGAACAAGCAAATGTAGAAATTGTCAAAACACTGAAGCATACTTGGATTATCTTTACAAGCATTAAAATATCTAGATAATTAAAGGTTCAAAAAACAATTCCAAATTGCTTTTTTTAATTAAATCATCTATGATGCTTCTTTCATAGATGAAAGCTCACGTCGCATATCAAGGAAGCGATGCAAAGCAGTATCTGCTTCAGCGAACATTCACGGATGAACATTTGCAAACTTCCCTCAACAGTTTAAAATGTTTCTCAATGAAATACAGCAGGTATCATAAGTCGTACCAACAGATGAATTGTTTCGTCTGCTCTTTCAACATATCAAATTGTCATTCATCTCAAAGCAATGTATAATTTAAGTTTGCTTTCAAATACGAAACAAGAGAAAGAAGAATTTTCCTGCTTGTTGAGAACTTCAGATTTTCACTAATCTCAAGGCAAACGAATGAAATCAAATTTGGTACCAAAGATGAATGCAGTACCGAACTAACAGGCAAAAGCATTTGTTATATTGTTCATAAACTAAGATTACTATTAATTTGAAGGCAAAGATACCAGATAAATACCAAAGATACCTGCTTTGAAAGATGAATGAGATCTCCAGCTAACAGGCAGAAGCATTCGCCTCGGAGTGAATGCAAACACGATCTCTTCTTGCCTTTGCTTTGAGATGAGTGACAATCTCGAAGTGGATTCAGATTGTCACTGATCTCAAAGTAAAGGCAAGAGGAGGTCGTGTTTATTTTGGCAGACGGCTTGTTTTCTTCTATCTTTGGATGTTTACCTTTTGTGTATCAGACCAGTGTGGATGTAGTGTGAATGGAAATTCACTATATTTCAATATTTTTAACCTGTAATTCATTATTTGAACTTCCTACCATTTGGAAAAGATATAATAATCAACCAAACAGAGTAAAATACTTTTATTTAATGCATTCAGAAGAAATATCATGAGATTCCTCAAAACTAATAAAAATGTCGACATAGAATATCTTTATCTGCAGATGTACTATGGTTTAATGTAATACATTCGCAACATCGATATATTTCATGGATATATTAATAGAGCATAATTAAGACTATGTAAAGGAAATAATATTCACCTTTCATAACATAATTCGGTAATGATTGTGGAATTCCTGTTTTGACTTAAATCGAAACTTTTGAACTGTTTTAAAAAGCAAACTTTTCTAATATCTGACATGCAGAAATATCGAGGATCCTTCATGGACTGACTTTTAAGCAAAAAGTTTGAACAAAATACCTAGCTCCTTATTTATTTTTTATGCAGTTTTTTTTTTCCTTTTTATATTACTAATGACAATTGTAGTTGTAAAGGATATTTTCGAATTTAGATCTAAGAGATTTAACGGATTCCTATCTAAAGTCATAAAATATATAATTTAAAGTAGCTAAAATAAATTCCTTTTAGGTTAATTTTTTCATCTATTGCTTCTAATTCCAACAATAAGTAACCAAAATTCAGTTATCCATTTGTCAAATATATAACAAAAAACAAACCATGTATTTTTCAATTCCTACTATTAGTTCACACTCTCCCTATATATATTTATATATCTTGTTCAAATTTTCAATCGTTAATAAAATACTTTTTATTCATCCACTCAAATTCAAATACATTTTTTTAAAACTTGTAGTGGATGGCACTTGATGTTAATACAGTTTTAATACATAGCAGTTTGTAATGAAAATTGAAAATCAACCGGCCGTAACTCAATCGGTAAAATGCAAAGATTCTAGTATTTTTCAAATGAAGGTGAAGAATGCGAGTTCAATTCTTGCGAAAATCAATAATTTTTTGATACTTAATAATCTTTTGATAATTATTTAATAAAAAATAACTAAAATAAAAAAAATTGTTGACTTAAATAGGAATTGAATTAAACATTTTTTACATTACTTGTTTTATAAAATTTTTGTATGTAATGTATAAAATGTTAAATGTTAATAAAAAATATAACTTTTCATTTACTTAATATTATTATGTATAATAATATGATATAAAAGTACATCGTATATTAAAACTAAAATGCAAGTAAAGATGATTTAAATGAGTATAATATTGCTTTAGCCGGTATGTAAAAGTATACCTTATAATAGACCTGTGCAACGTATAGCAGAATTTTAAGAAAAATGTACGCATTGTATGAAAGTTTGAATGCATGAAATGTACGAAAGTTTGTTTGTTTGTTTGTTTCTAATGGCACTTGCCATGGACAAGCCCGCTGTCGAAGACAGCCGATTTAAGCCTCAAGGGGACGCCTCTTGTTTCAATAGTAGCGCCATCTAGGCATTATTCTACCACAAATCTACCATTTTGCATGATTGTGTTGTAAATCAAAGCACACATTTACCTAGTAGAATGGGTGGAATATTACGCCGCATGTACTGTTCTAATATAACTAAAATATTTTTATGAATGCGGTTTCATGCTTTGGGATCAATTGCAAAAATAAAAGAATGAAATACATTTAACTGTCTAATTAAAGTATAATTATTTCACGGAAAGGATATTTTTAATTGAATTAGGCCACAGAACATTGAAACTGTATGTGTCTAAATTTATGCGTTTTTCATTTATGGAAATATCATTTTATCATTAATTTATATTTTGTATAAATCATTCCCTGAAAAATTTATCTAAATTATATTCTAGCATGAATCTATCTTTTCACATATTGTGTTGTAGATCAAAAGACGCATTTATCTAGTGAAATGAATAGAATATTTTACCTTATGTACCGTCCTAAAATAAGTAAAATATTTTTATGAATGAAGTTTTTTTATTTCAAATAAATTGCAAAAGCTAAAAAAATAAAGTGTTTTTAGCTGTCTCATTAAAGTATAGGTATTTTAAGAAAATGACATTTTTAATTCAATGAAGAAACAAATGTCGAAGCTATACTTCAAAGTTATGTGTTTTTCATGTATGGAAATATCACATTTTGATTAATTTAAATTTTGAGAAAAAAAGAGGTTTAATCCATTAGTTTTTAAAATGCTAACTGTGTATTCCAAATAATGAAAAAATATTTTAAAGGGCTTTAATACAATAAACTACTCAGATATTATTATCAAATGAGTTGAGTTTTAATATGAAATGAAACAATTCAAAAATTATTAAAGTGATGTAGGTTAAAGAAAATCCAACTCTTTATCTGTTTTGCATTTCTTTTATTATCTAATTAGATGGCTTCTCTCCGTTTCAGATATGCATAATCTTACTTCAGGTAACTGTCGAAAAAATTCCTGAAATAATTGTGTTCTATGTATAATTTTTGTATTAGTTTACAATGTCTTTGAATGATTTAATTTCTGCTTATAACTTTAGAAGAAAATGTGATATTAGAAAATCATAATAGATTATCGGATCAGCATTTTGTTATTAAACAAAATATTTAAAAAATAAAACAAATAAAATCAAATCAAAATAAGATTATAATTTCAAAATTAAATGATATTTACATTAAAGTAGAGTTAAAATGAGCAGCTGTAGTGAAAGTTCTAAATTTTTAGAGTAAGTAAATATTCAGAATCCTGGATTTTACTATACTTCCTATTTTCCAAAATCTATAAAGTTTGTTGATATAAATTTGGATTTTAGAGTTTTCTTTCCTTCGAAAAATGTATAAATACACATTCTACTGTGTAATATTTATGTCTTTTATTAAAATTTTTTTTTCCGAACTTTGAAGAAAAATAAAACTTTTCGAAATAACTGTTCTTCGCTATGTTTACGCTGTTTTAGAACAGAAACATGGTCTCAATATGAAAATACTTTATGGGTTTTCTAGGTTCATTTTACTTTTTCAAAGTTTTACAAAACTCTTTTTTTTTGTACTTCTACACTGTTTATAAAATCATTTTAAAGATGAAACTGCTTTTTATTCTCTTTTTAAGTCACTAATACTGGAATTCATTTAATTTTCCTTTTAATTTCATTTTTAATTTTCATTTTAATTTAGCATTATAACTTTTTTCTTTTTTTTTCTTTTGCGTTGCATTTAAATTACAATTAAACCAAAAGAAAATTTCAAGGAATCGATAATTCAAATGAAGAAATTTTTTTACTATTATCTTGGTAAATCAAGTATTTTTAGGGATATCTAACAATTATTTGTCGCTTAAATTTGCAGAGGCAAGCTACCAATTCTTAAAACTTTTCAAGAGACGTGGAGACCTCATGATAGAGTCTGGCTTCAAGCAAAAAGTCACGGATTCGAAACTCGAGTCTATGAAAAATTATTTGGATATACACATTGGGGCACATTAAGTTTGATATAAATCAAATTTTTCCTTTCTAGAGCAGAATTTTGATCCGAGGAATTACATCTAGGATGTCGTCCAAAAATCTGGTTACGGTTCCATGCTACGGTTGGATAAATTCAATAGGAATGCCTAGGTTAGAATGCAAATTTCATTCAAACGTAAATTTCGTTATGAAATGGAATATAAATTTACTTAAAATTATAAGCTTCAGGTAATGCATTAAATATCAAAATCGAAATGTTCACTTTTTTTAGTTGATTACATAAAGGTTTGAATTCTAATCAAATGCAAAATAATTTATCTATGATTTTCTCATGTAATGACATTTAAATATGAATCCAAGCATATTTAAGAACCATGATTTTTTCAGTTTTTATATGAACTGAGCGTAATTCAAAAGAAATTTCATTGTTCCTGTCTTTCTGATAATATTTAGACCTAAAGCAACTTGTATGCCATTTTGTCCCAACACTACCATGATATCTGTTTTTCGAGATTTTTTTTTCTGCAGCACAAAAATAATATTATTCGACTGTCGATAAAAATGCTTCATAAAATTCCATATTAGTCTGTTTTAATTTGATCAAATGTGGATTCAGTGTTCTCTTTAAAACTACTATTACATGCACTTCTATTTGTGACTCCAAACTTAATAAATAACCCTGTTTATTACATCTTATAGATAAATCAAATCAAATCAAAAGATTAATGCAAGTATTTAGTGTTTATAAAAGCCTTTCCACCATTTATATCGAATGTAACATCTAGGTGGAAATGACTTAATCTTTATCAATGTTATAAAAGTGATTACAGTTCTGTTCATAGAAATGACAAATGATCATTTTCCGTTTTGGGATAATAGCAACATTAATTATCACCTCCTTATCTGACTCTCGAAAGGATTCTGGAGAATGGTCACTTATTCCCTCAGAAATATTCTCTTCAGAGATATTAGCTATCATGGAGCGATGAACTTCATAAAATCATTACGGAATTTCTAAAGGACCTGTATTTCCTTTAAGAGATCTAAGATCAATTGTGAGCGCAGTGCTTTTATAATATTAGAACGTTATTTAATAGCTTTTTACAATAACTGTCTTCATCCATTGAAAAAAATGAAGTTTGTTAACCTAAAAAGAGACTTTATTATGGCAATCTGTATTTGTTCCGTAGCGATTAATTAAATTCCTCCTTTTAAAACAGGTGTTGAATCAAATTATTGAATTGAGTTATCCTGCTAGAAGATGATGCACAATTACAACTGCTATAAATATCTGGCGCGATCAGTCGTTTCTATTTCATTTATCGGATGTTGGGATTATAATCATGAACGGTATCTTGCAGAACATAGCTGAATTTGCACATTAAAAAAATGCCATATCAACAGTTTTGTTGAAACTGTAGATGAAGAAATCGTTCAAATTTCAAAGGCAATTGCTGCAAAGATTTTTCAAATATGGAAGAACGATAAGCCAAAAAAAATTATTGACGGTGATTAAATAATGACGAATAAAGGATTAGATTAATTGATACTCCAATCAACAATGAAAGAAGAGATGGCGAAGGAGATAAAGCGCATTTGATTAACAAGATATTACAGGAATTGTTAAGAAATGCTCCATAACTTTTTAAGAAGTCCAAGTAGTATTCCGGTTTTTAGTGGATAAATATATCTTGTAGAAGTGATTTTTTTTCTTTTTTTATCATTAGAATTAAAATTAAATTTAAGTGACACAACAATATTTCATAAATGTAGTTCATCAATGGCATGCAATGCTTTTGAAATCTTACTCAAGATCAAAAATTTTATGCGTGCGTGCGTGTGTGTGTGTGTGTGTTTCCTAATAGGAGAGCATGCGTGAAAGTTTCTGGGAGATCATTTCCTTTCGTGTTCAATAGATTCTTTTATGAATAGATTAGTTGGCGTCCTGGCATAAGGGTAGCGCGTCTTCCTCGTATTCAGGGCGTGCTGGGTTCGAGTCCCGGTTCTGGCATGGTTGTTCTTCATCTGTTCTATCTGTGAATGTGCCCCCCCCCCTGTAGAAAGGGGTTGTGCAAGCGAATGTGATGCGTGAGTAGCTAAAACGTACTCTTGACCTAGTAACGCCAACTAAAGCAAGAGACGCTCTCTTGGACTAAAAGCGCTGTCTTCGTCAGCGAGCTTGTCCATGGCAAGTGCCATTATCAACAACAATAAATAAATTTAACTATAAACTTCTGTTTAACGTTGTTAAAAATCTCTCAGTAATTGAATGCGTTTTGTAAGAAATTGTACATTATCAAGATCTCTTTTACATTTGCCTTCCATACGAATTAACTTTCTATATTGCACTATTTCCCTGTAACAGTTTTACATATAATGTTTAATTATCTTAATCGTGTTATACTCGACCACATGGTTTTGAATTAAATTCTGTTAAATGAATTCCCTTTTCTCACAGGAGATATGAAAAATGTGCGAGAGTAGTATAAGGCGAATTGTGGTATTTAGAATTCTTTTTATTGTAAAATTATAAAAGTTTTGAAATGAAATTTTATAAATAGAGCATTTCTTTAAAAACGAAAATGAATTTTTGCCTTTATACTTCCTTAAATCAGAAATAAAATTAGGAAGTCGTCGTCTCTAGAAATTTTGAAGCACTTTCATGATACATCTTTAAATAAAAATAAATGTTAAAAAGTTCTTTATAAAGATTGAGATAAAATGTTCACATCTGCTCAAAAGATACGAAAATGTAAAAGTTTCATATCTAAGAAAAATCAACTTTAATCTACAAAGGCTTTTAATTAATTTGTAAAATTTTAAATACAACAAGAATGCAACTATTCATCATGAAGTGTTTGTAGCAACTCTATATTTCATTTTTAGGTTTGCGCTTAGTGCCTTATTTTCTTAAATTTCTTGTTAAATCTTTTATGTACACTGAAGCACATTTTTGAATCTGCCTTAAAGCTATACAATATGGGTAGCTCTCTCAAATTCAGAAGACCGGAACCAGAAAGTCTCTTTACACTTTTAATTTAAAAGTGTGTCAAGAACGAAATGAGTTTCTCATGAAGAAGGCTTAGCGGCTGCATATTTTAATTTAAAATTCACAATTCAAATTTAAGTTTCCGCTTTTGAAAAAAAAATGTACGAATTTTTAGTGACATCTGTTTTATTTGCAGAAAGTAAATAATTTTACTAGTGCTAACTTTGTAATAACTTTTCATATTAAATTTTCATATGGCTCTGAGAACATATTTAAAACATTTGTGTTTACGTTCATGAGCAAATAACTATATTGCAAAAAAAGTTTTAAAAACATTGTGATATATGATTTTTAATATTTTGAATGTCTTTTGTGTTTTCGAAAAAATAATTTTGCTATATTTTTTCGTTTTACGCATGCATCAAAATATGAGAATCAATGAAAAGTCTTATATTTTCATTTGAATATATTTTGTAGATACTCAGTCTTAGTGCTTTGCTTGGATAGTTCTTATACAAATAAAAATGGTCTGTTTTATATTTTCATTGAGGCATTTTTCAATCAAGATAATATGTTTAATAAGTGAGAAAGCCGTTTTATCATAAGTATTCTATTTTATTAAAGTACAGAAAAATACAAAAACTGCAAAAGGGCTGCAGAGCTTTTTTTTTAGCATTTGCATTGGATTTTTCTGAAGCATTAACTCTGATGTAACTGAAATGTTTATGAATAAGACAAACACATTTTTAAAGAAAAGTTAGAAATATTGATTTTAAATGATGTTATAACACTTAAAAGAATAAAATGTTAGTATTTGTTCCTACACTAAAAAAATGTAATATATGTTCAATCAAGATCAATATACAAGTTGGTTTTTTTTGGAAAAATTATACAAAAGTTTGGTATTTGTTCCTACATTAGAGAAATTTAATGAATGTTATGTATATCTTTTTTTGGAATATATGATTATTTAACGAAATTTTTAACTGTACTTAAAGTATATAAATATAAATATTCATGTACAATATAATCAGGATCATGACTGACAAGTGTTATTTATATGCAACTGGTATTTATCGCTGCTTACAGTCCAATATTAATATTTATGTAATAATTTGTTTCATATTTTAACTGCAAGTTCCAAAGTCTAAATAAATGGTTGAAACACATGCATGTTAAAAATCTGAAATTCTGTCTTAAAATGTTCAGACATTTTTTATTAAATATACTCTATTTTCAACAAGAATATTTCATTTTAAAGCTCAAATAAGTCTTTTATTTGTGCTTTTATTAAGGAATATTGGAAGTTCCTGATGCAATTTACAAATTGAAATCCCGAAAGAATTTTAAATTATCTACAAAAGGGAATTGGAAAATTTCAAACTTAACTGGAAGTTACGAAAGAATGAATAAATAGCCCAAACAAATATATATTGCACATTTTTTTCTTGCATGTTATCTTAAAACGATTCTAAGTTTTTTCAAAATAAATGTTATCAGTTGGGAAATAAATAATCATTAGAAGGAATATAAGTTAAATAAGGATAAGGAAAAAAATCTTTTGACCAATTAATATTGCAATAGAAATTTTCGATAGTTTCATAAATCTTTATTAAAAAGCCATAAGCACTAACTGATAAGTCTGATGTTACTTTTAGCTTTTGTTCAATGAGTAACTTCCTTAACATGTATTCTTTACTCTAAATCAATTTAGCCTTGGCCGGCGTCCTTGCATAGGGGTAGCGCATTTTCCCCGTGATATGCGCTTCCCGGGTTCGAATCCCGATTCGGGCATGGTTGTTCTTCATCTGTGTTCTATCTGTGAGGTATATGAATGTGCCCCCCTTGTAAAAAGGGGTTGTGCAAGCGAATGTGTGAGTTTCATCTTCATATGAGCTAGAAGTCTGACTTCTGCCCTCGGGTGCTCAGGGGTCTTTACCATCAGAAGCTACTGCACCCCCTTTCTGTGGTAACGCGAGAACGACATCATCATCAATTTAGCCTTGGAGTTCTTACAATGTGGTTGATATCTAAACATATATGTTAAAGAATAAAAGAGAAGTTCTATAAAAGACATCGAAAGTATACAGAAAATTAAGAACATGGCATAAAATTGTAAGATTTCGACATGTAATGTAGCATCAATTTTTAAAAAACTTCCTTATTTGAGCATTTTTTTTTAAACTTATTTGATACACTAATAATTTCGAATTCTCTTTAACTGCAAAAAATTAGCTATTCATTGTGAATTTTAGAAAGGAAATGATTAAAAAATTTGCAACATATATTATGTATTGAAATTTTTTTACCTACCAAATGGAAGCAAAAGTGTCTTTAATTAGTGTCAAACACATTAAATTCAATTTAACTAGATCAGATGTTAGCTGATATATTGAAGTGAGGAAAATAAGTTGAATATAATTTATTTGAAAATAACAGATAAATTCAATTTATTACATATACAGCATGTACTAAATTTGATCCTAAACCAAATTCGTGCTTTTGAATTGAATATTAGTATTTGATGGTTGTTTGATATCAAATTCTTAACCACTAATTATCAGTGGTGTTCACATTTTCCATCAACTTTATTGGTAGAACCAAAGATGATAAAGAACTCTCTACTAATGAATTAAAGACAGTCAGATCTATAAGTTCGTTTAGAAAAATAATCAATGTTTGAGAAAATTCACGGATTATATTTTGAGCTAGTTTACTATAATTATTGTTGTACCTTAGCGTTTGTTATATATGCATACAAATAGATCAAAAGATGCATTTCTACTCTACGTTAACACTCAATTAAATATTAAGATTGAGTGAAACATCAGAATAAAACAAGTCGCATAAATGCAAACAGCATTGCAATTATATTGTAGCCACTAAAAAAATGTAACAGCATTAAAAGTATAGCAGAAAATTCTATTTGTTTTTTAACTTTTTAACTCATTGAGACAAAATACGTTATGTATTTTAATGCAAAGTGAATCGTTTAACAGGTTACTAACATCCAACAATATAATTTACATTAATTGCATAAGAAGTATAAAAAAATCAAGAAGTATAGTTAATATCATTCAGTAGCGACCTCAAACATCAAGCTTGGTAAAGAAAACGCATAATTGTTTGTTACTCTCAAAATAAAGTTTTAAAATTAATCATTTTTTTTTTGCTTTTAATCTTTCCGATTTTATTGCATTCATTAGTGGATCCTTAATTTAAAACATTTGAACAAAAGTTTGTTTACAGTCAGTGATTTTTATTGTATTGAATTTTGCAGTATTTATGTATAAAAATTTGAAAATCCAGAAATAATATTGCTCAAATATTTTCTCTTTTCTTGTATTAAAAAAGATAAATGAAAGATTTTCGAACTGCTAAAACATTCTATTTATTTTAGTCTTCGAAAATATATATATCAATCCTCCAAACAATAAAAAAATAATAACCTCGGGCATCCGAAATTTCTTAATGTTATAATATCTTTAGAAAACTTCCTCATTAACACGCATGGCAAGAAATATTACAGCCATTTCCCAACGGCATAAGGGTGTGTCCTTTAATCTCAAGGGTGTATTTATAGAAGAAAAAAAGACAGACATTTGCACATATCAAATTGGCATCAATAAAAAAATGTTTTTATACAACCGCTCATTTTCATAAACCATTGCTGCACTTTCTTTTGAAATGGTTCTTTATTCAAAGACATCATTATTCGAATGCTGTAATTAATGCTAAGAGCATTTGAATGCTTAAGTTGTGAATTATTGATTTATGCAAATTCTACAGATGAATACGTTTTGGTAAATGTCTCAAAACATTTATATTGGTAGTCACTTTCATTTGAATTGTAAGTGTAGAATTATTAAAAGTTTTTTTTTTTTTTTTGTAAATGATAATTTTTTTTACTGAATTTTATACTGGCATTAGTTTTTAGTATAAAGATAAAAATACTTTCTTAAAATTTATGGTAAGAGATATTTAAAAATATTTTAACCGCTGACATTTATCTTATACAAAACAATATAATTGTAAAAAAAATCAATTAGAGATTTTGACGAATTTTCTCGTAACAGATCTGAGTATTACATATATATTTTCGGAATTTTTAAGCCTTTTGGGCTGTACGTCTTTCTGTCTGTTAACAAAAACATTGAGCTAAAAGGGGGAAATTTGGGGGAAAGGGGGAAATTAAAAAAATTTTTTAAAGGGGGAAATTAAAAGAAGTCTTTCAAAAGAGTCTTTCTAAGTGTCCGAGTATAAATGACCACAATAAGTGCAAAAACACAAAGACATATAATTTTGTACACAAATTAAGCATCTAAAGATTAGTTTTTTTTTACTTAATTTTGATACAAATCCTTGAAATGATTGATTGTCTATTGATCTTTAATTCTGGATGCATGCTGAAATTATAAATCAAAGACGTAACTGATTAAATATGTTCTTGATTAAAATTCTTGAAAGCAAAAAAATGAATGAAAAACTTATTTACTACATTTGTAAAAAACATGTCATGTTTTTTTATTTTCACTTGACTTTGATATGGTAAACATTGGTCTACTAAAAACGTTTAAATCAGAGCTAGAAAAATTGTTTTATAAAAATGCAAGTTTATATTACATTATTAATAATCAATAATGTAACATTATTAATAATCAATTATAAAGCTCTCCATTAAGAGAGAAACTTACTTACTAGTGCACTGAAAAATGAAATTTTGCGAAATTTTTGTAATTTTTAATAAAAATTTAATTAAAAACGAGCATTTTAAACGCATGCAAGCTAATGCAATGTTTTCTATTTTTACCCATAAACTTCGTGGTCTTTTCATTCATTTTCAAAAATTATAATTATCGATCATACTTAAACATCATCCATATTATATGGATGTGCTGATTTTGGATTAGAACAGCAGATTCATTAAATACCTTTGTTCGATAAGCCTTTATGACTTATGGCCCTCCTACTCAAGAATAACAAGCTTATGTGAGAAAAAAAAATGTTGCGTGTCTTTCTCTCATTTAATTTCAATTGTTCCATATTGTTTAAGAAAAAAAATTGGTAATCAATTTTATATTCATCTTCTGAATGCGTTAAAGTTTATGCATTTATATATTTAAAAGATAATATACTATTTTAATGTTTCTAGAACCTTAATAGCAATCGATCAATTAATTTAAATATGTTTTAATTTGTTATATGTGTCGCCATCTATTAGTAATTTTTAGAAACAATTGATTTCAAGATTCCATTATATAGAGGCTGTCGACAGGATTTTGATAAACAATGGTTTACAGAGTGTTTGAAATAAAAATTTTCGATAACAGTTTATTATTTAAAATGAGAAATGTCGTCTGTCGGAAATATATTATTCGTATTTCACTGTCACGTGCAAACAAGTCGAGGATTGAAGGGCATAATTGTTTGTTGGACATATGTTTGTTTTTCCTAAAAGTAAACAATATTTAAAAATGTTGTAAAATGCATGGTATTAAGATTTCTAAGTCCAAAATAAGCTACCTTATTAACCGGTGAAAAAAAATGTACGTCATCAATTCTAAAAGATCCCAATAAGGCTGTTTCAAGAATTTCTGAAGTGTAATTAATAACAACAAGAGAAAAGTTATGGCGCAGAAATCATTTGCAAAATTTTAAATACATCTGTTGTAACAATAAACAAAATTAATGCTAGTTTTCAAATTTTAAAAGCTAAAACACATTTAGAAATTTATAGCATATATATAAATACTATTTAACACGATATAAATGGAAATAAATTGTGATCTTTGATGAAGCATGGACTTACCTAACTGATTGCAACAAAAATATGCCATTTTTTTAAATCGAAAATCGAAAGAAAAAAAGTACAATTGTTCCCTTCAAAAATAAAGAAAGTTTCAGTAAGGGGTTTATAATTTTTGAAGGATGCTTTTACAATGAGAAACTGAAAATAAAAAGAGTGGAAAAAATGTTAAAATCAACTCAGCGAAATATCAAAAGAATGTTTTATTTACTTGAATAGTTTACTTTTTACCACAATGATTTTCAGAAAATGAAAATGCATCAGGACAAAACTACAAATCATACTTCGAAGATTACTACCGAATTTCTTGAAGAAATAAAGACTGGTATAGATATTGCATATAAACTTTCCTGCAAGATTCGATGATGTTTGACTTATGGTCAACTATGTCTTTAATCAGACAAGGAAAGGTCTTTCTAAGTGGTAACTTACACCAATTGATGTATTCTAAAAAGTAATGGAAATCAATAGCACTGGAAATTTTACAAAAAGTCTTTTTATCTTGAAAATCGTAATGTTATCCAGAAAAAAGTATCAAACTAACATTTAATAAAGTTACCTTTTCATTTTAACATCTTTCTAAAAATTGTTATTTTATCGTTATAAAAAGTATAAATTATATTTTTATTTATTACAATGAATCATAAATAATATAGCAAGAAAAGAAAATTTGAATTAAAAAAAATAGAATAAATAAGAGAGATTAAATTAAATAGAATATTTTTTCTTAATTATTTTTTTACTTTAATTTTGAATTCTATTGTTTCTCAAACTCACAACCTGGTGGAGTCATTGTCACAAAATAAAAATTTAGTATAATTAATGTAATAGAACTAATATAGTTGATAATTAAGATTTGAAAATAAGAAAAGAATGTTTTATCATTGAAAATACATTAGTACACAAACTTTTGAGTCCTTAATTCATATGAAAGTAAGAGTAAGGACAGTTGTAAAATTCCTCTTAATGAACATGAAACATGCCAAGATATATAAAAATGTTTGAATGAATCCCTTTTCCCTCAGAACTGCTCAGATTTTGTAATTGTAAATTTAGAATGTAACTGGCTCATCTTAAAATGCATATTTTATAAGACTAGGAAGTTTTCTAAATTAAACTACCGTTGCCGCAACATTTGCAATATGCTGGGAGACACTCTATATGAGTACTAAATATGTGTATGGAACAGTTAAATGTTGGATGGAGAGTTTTGTAATGAATAATCTCATATGAATTAATTTAGTTAACAAAGACACAATTATAGAAGAAAACTCAGTCATTTAAATTTAACAACAATTTCAAATGCTATGGGAAGTTTAAAGAATTGAAATTTAACTAGAAAAGTAAAAAAAAAAAAAAAAAAAAAATGTGGATAGCTACGAATTCTTATTGTTGAGCATTATATTTATTTTCCTTTATATTAAACGAATATATACATTCTAAAGGAATTAAATTTGAATTAATAAAATTTCAAATTCCAAAAGTATTTTTAAATTAAATATTGATGCAATATTATGCGCAAGAGAATTATAAATATGTTATCGATTTGTATCTAATAATATTTTACATAATAAATATTATTATCTATGCCAGAAATGTTTTTATACAAAGAAAAGCATATTATGAAACTTTTTTAAATACATTATTTTAATCAAATAGTTTGTTTTTCATTTTGAAGCCGAAGCTTTAATTATATTTATAAAAAATCAATTGTCTGTGTACTAATTTAGGTTTGTCGTAATCCCAATCATAGCTTTACTAATAATAAAGAGGAAAGTGTAATTATAGCTCCGTGTGCTGGTGTTCAACAACAGATCAGAATATTTGGAGCTACCAAATTTCAAACATATGTGCTTTATGAATGATAATATGCCTATCTGAGTTTTGAAATTTTAATTAATTAAAAATGAAGTATATTTTGTGGATGCTTCCTCAATATCTACCGAAAGTATTACAATAATAAGAATTTTTACATCATCTTAAGATTCGAAAATTTATCATCTCATTTGCACCAGATTTTTGCTGAATATATTTAAAAACTTAAAACTTAGTTATCCCACGTCATACAATATTTGACTGTCATTTTCGATTATCCGTTACTATCATATGCTAAAATGAGTATTTAAAGCAGTTAAGATAAATTTATTTCACTTACTATTTATTTTTTCACAATAACTCTGTTTGCTCTGTTAACAGATTTTGGAAGACAATATTTTTTTATATCACTTCAATGCATCCATTTTAGCTTTTGCCCAAAAAATAAATTATACCTTTTACTTTTCTTTTAAACAAAAGAGAAATATCGAAAATTGGTTTTCTTTTTTATTCACATTTTTCAGATATTGTGAATTTTCTATTATTTTTCTGTAACAGAAATTTTGTAACAAAGTTTTAGAGAAAAGTGCAGTTTCTCTCGTTTTCTAAATTGAAAATAATATCATGCATTCTTCCCAGAGCTCTGAACTGTCAAAATAAACATAGAAGAGTGGCGTCGGGTTGCTTCACACCATACAGAAAGTGATAAGCTTTGGAAAAATGTGTAATTTTCTTCCGCAGGTTTGAAAAGTAGAAATATTGAAAATACATTATGGTGCATAAAAAAAAACAAATCGAATAAATTCTAAATGCTAAATGTAAGAAATGGAGAAAACCGTAGTAATCGTGGAGTTAAAAATTGCAGTATTCACTTTTTATTTCTCGTTTTGCGAAATGATATGTGAAAATAGATGCACACAAAATTTTAAAGAAAGCTAAAAACTATATTTTTGAATTAAATCATCATGGACAGATAAATAAATATTGAATTAAATCAAAGAGTAAATATTGCAATCGCCAAAAAATGCGAACTCCAAATTCTGAGGAATGTTTCAGACTCTTTGAAATCGAAAATCAAATTTACTGAATTATGTTTGTCTGTTGAGGAACATGATGACTCAATATTGCTTTGGACTATGTAGATGAAATTTCGAAAATAAAATTAACAGTAAATAGTTACATGTCCTCCAAATTTTGAACGAACTCTATTTTGAGTAATTCTGTCTATCAGCCTCTCCAGTTGAACGTGATAAAAACAAAACGGAAAGAGCTAAATAATTGGTATACATGTTTAACAACTAATATTTAGACCTACATCAAACTTAAAATCAAATCCGCCAAGAAATGAACCGTCAACCGATCTGTACTTCTTCCATGCATGTAAACACAATAGTTGTTGTCGCTTATGGCACTTTACAAGCCCCTGAGTACCCGAGGGCAGAAGTCTGACTTCTCTAACCCATACGAAGATGAAACACATATTCACTTGCACAAACCCTTTTTTACAAGGAGGCTCTTTCACACACCTGGCAGATAGAGCACAGGGTAGAGAATAACAATACCCGAACCAGGAATCGAACCCGGGACTCCCAGATCTCAGGAAAGACGCTCTTCGCATAGGCCAGGTCGCCGGTAAGCATAATAGTACAAAAACTGAATGACTGAAATAAATAAAATTTGATATTTGTTGCTATGATTAGAATCATATGTCTATGTTAAATTTTGATACCATCAGAAAAAAAAAAGAGTCAAAAATACCTATTCGATTTTCTTTTACATATATATTAATCGTATATCACATCCCCTTGCTAAGTAGATCCTTCTAAATATCGATATTTCTTAATTATTGTTCACCAATGTCATACAAATAATGCACAAGTACTGGTTTTCTTTTTTTTATATAGTATGGAGGTCCCATGGGGGGGGCTCGTAATTGAGGATGAGAAACTTCCGGAATGATGGTTGATTCTCGCCACCCCTATAGGTACACGGAGAGGTAGTTTCTGACTCCTCCCATCGTTGAAGGGATGCACTTCCTTAGGGTAGGGTTGTATCGTGGCCTATGATACCCTAAAGGACTCAACCACAATTCCCGCCAGTGTTGCTGTTCGGCGGGTCGTAGTAGTCTGTTTGTGATTTGTAATTCATAGCATGAAGCATACAACTTTCCTATATGAGACTTGAAAAATAAAATTTTGAGTACTTGTCGCATTCATTGCCACTACATGGAACATAATTTTATTCAGCAGGAGAGAGTTAACACTTTTATTAGAGAGTATGCGAGAAAATTTTGGAAAGACCACTCCAGTGGTTTTATTACTATAATGTTTATAGGTAAACACAATCTTCATAAATTGCGATATGAAACATGAGCGATAAAAGCTTATGAAAATCATTTTCTTTTCAACGAAGGGAAGAAAGATTTAATGTCTCTGTGTGAGTAACTAATTCTGACTAAAAATTTATGTTGAAAGATATTGAATTGATTCAAACATTGAAGATTAAAAAACGATTAATAACGATTAATGATTCAACAATTAAAGTTTATGAAAATCATTTTGTTTTCAACGAAAAGGAATAAAGAAAATAGCATAAGTCTTCAGTTTTAGTAAATTTCAGCGAATTTAATGTATCTGTCTTAGTAAATGATGCTGACTAAAAAAGTGTATTGAAAGAAATGGAATGGATTCAAACATTAAAAGAAATTTTCAATACTTGAAAAACATTCTTTTTAGATAAAATGTCAAAGATATTTCATATTTTATCCTTAACAACATCAAAGCTAAAACCATCTTAAAAATAAAAAAATAAGCTTGAAAATATAAATTAAAGCACTTTTAAAATAAAAAAACACAGTTTTAATTTAATCTCTATTTTTCCTACTTTTTAATCTCTTAAATCTCTATTTTTCCTAATTTTTCTAATAACAGAAACTTTTGAAAATATTCAAAATTGCAGTTTACAACAATATTTTAAATTTTTTTCATTACTGGAGTAGTTTAGTTACTCTTCGATGACAAACAGCAGAAATATTCAAAATACATTTCTACGTGTGCAAGAAAAGTTTCAAAGGAGTTGATACAAAATTAAATGTTTTTATGCGCCTGTTATCGCTGCCATATGAAAGAGCAATTTCTTGAAATTGAACAAAACTGGATAAATAAAACATCGAGCATTATCATAATTATATTTTGGTCGTGAAATTCACATCTTAAGAAATTTTTACGTCATAATGTTGTCAGGTTGGACATTATCTGTAAATTATATAATACGACAAACATGACGCAAACTCACAGAAATTGCTGTACAGCGCAAGTAATATTAAATTAAACGTAATACTGATTCAATATTGTACAGTACTATAGACATTATAAAATTCCGTATACAGTTTTTTCTTCAGCAATAATTTTTCACTTTATGGATTTATCATATATGAAGTGCAAAAATAAAAATTATAATAATAATTTTACTTTTTTCTCAGAAACTTGAAGATTTTCGCTTTGTAGCAATTCCTAAATAATTATTATTTAGATATATTTGTCAATTTGCTGTGCGCATGTGAAAAAGATAATTCAAACTATCTAAATAGATAAAATTTGGAATCTGATCTTTAAATAAACTTTCAAAGTTATTTTCAACTTTTAAGCAAGTCATTGAACTAAGATGAGTTTTTTTTTCCTAAAATAAATGATCGATTTTCTGTACTATATTAAAATTTGTATTGCTTTTATATAAAATTTACCATTCATGTTTATTGAAAGGAATGCACTTTTTAGTTATGTTTATTTCAATGAAGGAATGATTTTCAAGTTCAATGAAAATAACAATAGAAAAAATCTTAATTGTCATTTTATTTTAACCTGGAAATTTCTACTCTCATTTGAGGAAATATTATACGCATTTATTTATGTACACTTCATTGTGCTTAGAATATATAAACAAGATAAGTTATGGAAATTGATTAGGGTATACTCATGAGCTTCGTACAAGTCTGTAAGGTTTAAACTTGATTTAAAACTCCTTGAGAAATCAGTTACAGAGAACATCGAGTTAGAGGTATTTATCGAGTTTGTTCAGTTTAGTTATATTAACGGCCCGTTTTAGAGCAATACTCGGCCTATATCGGCACGGACCTCTCGCTTTTGTACTGTGGTCGGATGACAAGGATGTCACCTGAACGCACCCCTTTCGAAGCTTCTACGCGACACCAGCGGGAGGATGTTTGGTCCCAGCGGATTTAGAGTGCACCAGACCCGCTTACACGATGGTTCTTCAATGGAATCGAGACTCGGACCTGAAACCCTGCAATTGTGATGCCGAGATCTTACCACCAGGCCACCGCGGCCATGGTCAGTATCGAAGACAGCAATTGGGCTAGCTTCTAGATTTACACACCACACAGCATTGTTTGAATATAGTAGAGTAAATTCCAGATGTAACTGAGTCACTTATAAAGTGATGTAGTTCTTGAAACGGGATCTTGAATTGGTGGAAATGGATCTTGAAACAAGGATCGTTCCATTACTGGTTGACGCCTCCTTATCACGTCATCGAATCTTTCGGAGACTTTTAAGAAACTGTGATAATTGAATAGATATAATTCCTTTTTGAAAAAAAAAAAAAAAACTGTGCTCACCTGTTGATTTTGTTAGAATTTGTCAAAGAAACTCCAATCTTTGGTGAAATTTAAGTCAAAATTGTATATTTTATAATAACAGATTCGAAACTTAAAAAAAATGCATTAAATATAACTTTCATTCCTTTCGTTTAGTTACGTTTTCATCGTTTTTAAATTCTTTGTTTGTAAATATGCTGCTGTACGCTGAATGGATACACATTGCTGTAGAAATTGAAAGCGGATCATGTATAATAAGGGACGCTTTACTGTCACTTCCCATTGATTGTTAAAGAGTCACTACGTGACATCAGCATCTACTGTCCTTTGAGGTGCTGCTTCTTGTCAACTGTTCACGTGATATAAACAACTAGTGCTTCAATTAAATTGATGGATATATTCGAGTCAATATGTGTAAATCTTCATCACAAAATTTCAGCAATTTTATTGAGGAATCCTTGATCTGTAAACAAAAGTATTTTAAAAAAGATGTTATAATTTTTTATTTTTCTCTTCCCTGTTTACATAATGTATTGTATGATATCTTCTTGATGTAATTCGTTATTTTGTATCGTATAGTATAGAGGTAAGGCGATAATGTTGTTGGACACTTTGTGTTAATCAAATTAGCTTTCTTTAAAAAAATTTAATTTTTTAAAAAAAAATTATTCTTCAACATTTATTGATGTTTCCTATTTTAGAATATTGTGATTGTTTGAATATAAAGAATAAAATAATTGAGTATTTGTAAAATGAAATAATAGTTTAAAAGCTGGAATAGGTTGCTTTTTAGATAAATATGTAGGCATACAAGCTTTGTCGGCATTAATATGCTTGTAATTATTGTTACATTTACTAGTGAAAGTATACATTTAATAAAATTAATACAATAAAATAATTACTTTTAGCTTCATTATTTTCATGCATTGCCTTTTTTTCTAAATTTGAAATCTTTTTGCATTATTTATACGGGTGCAGCTGAAAAAGCAGCTTAATGAAAAAGCAGCTTAAAATTGAGACTAATTTTATAAGATTCATTTGATTAACAAAGATATAAATCTCTTATTTGTGTGATGAAATATTATCAATAATCCTGCATAAAAAGTGTTTCTTAAAAAGCATTATTTTTTAAAAAACCCATCTATACATTATCCATCCACCATTAATTGTTTTATTCCATAATCTGCTTTGACCTTAAGATATTATTCATTTTTTTGCTATTTTTTTATTATTACTTTCATAAATATAGAAAATTTTCTTTCAGAAAGTGAAAGATGCGGTATTTGTTAAATTCAAAAGTGTAATTATCCCCCAAGTCCTTTATTAATGCAATATGGAAAAAAGAAGAGAATTAATGGAAATTTTGAAAATTCCATTAATATAAAAACGTGATTAAATAAGATGTCAAATCAAAGTGTACTGTAATCAAGAGAAAGTGAATATAAATATTAAAAAAACTGCATTTGTGTTTCAATAAAGAAGACACATTTAATTATATCGATTTATTAAATTTATCGAGAGAAATCTAATTTAAAAGATAAAAGAACGCGTCATTTTGCCTCTAGCTAAAAGGTAACTATACGAAAACAATATTATTTACAATGTATCAAATTTAATAAAATGAAAGAGGGTAGTAAATTTTTCCACAAAAAAAAAAAAAAAAAAAAAAAAAAGAAAAAGAAACAGAAATGATTTAAATTTAACTGCTCTTAGTTTTCAAAATGAGATTTGTAGAAATAATTTTCTTGAGTGATTTATTTTATCTAAAAAGACTTTTAATAAACGCTGAAAGAAGTCTTACAAATTATATTTTTGCAGCAAACATATTTGTCTAGATTTTATCATTGTAATTGTACTTGATTAATGCATAAGTTTGGTATCTTGCAGTTACAATAGGTTTTAAAAGTATGAATATAATTATAAATTATGAAGATATATTTAACAAAAACTGACAATTTCTACTCAAGTTCTACAGTTAATGTTTTTATTCAAGTTTTCGAAATGGTGCTGATACTGTCCAATTTGTATTGTGCTCATGAAATAGTGTCATAATGATTTTGTATTTCGGGTGCAAATATATTCAGTTGAATTTTGTTTAATTGTTGTTGCTATGGTCTTATTTTACTATGATGAATTGTAAGTCCAATATTATGTAGTATTTCAAATGAAAACAATAGAATTGATAGTCTTCTGGTGGTATGGACATGATGATTAGGTGCTCTGCTGCTTGCACCTACCGGATGGTGTCTCACTCAAATGGTCTGGTGTTGGAGTTTTGTTCTTGACAGTACAAGTTGTACCTGGGTTTCAAGATAACGCGGAGTCGCATTGTGCGACCATTTCTTTTTTCCGTATGGCCTTTGGCTGGGATGAAATTAATTTCAAATTAATCATTAATCGAAGCGATGCTGGCAATATGGTACTGCTTCAATATTTCCCAAATAGCGATCAAATATGCATGAATAAATAATTTGACCAGGAAAAGACCTACCAATTTTCATCTGATTGAGAAATTGGCATAATATTTATGATATAAATTTACAATTCACATCTTACTCTGAAATGATTAGTTTTTAAATCTCTAAATAGTGTTCTTGATCATAACGGTGCATGATTTCAGTCATCGGAAAATGCGCTCAGGTAATAATTGGAATAATTAACTTCTTTTATGTAAATTTTTATTTTACTTTTTTGTTGCTTTCTTATTTAAAGATTTTGTGTCAATATTTTTTTCCTGTTTTCTGGTATCGAATAAAATGAATTCGCTTATAACTCTCTAGAAATATTTGAATACTGCATTTATGACTTTAGTTGTCGCCATTCTTATTTTACAAGTTAAAGAAAGTTTTCTGCACTGGTAATCCAAATATTAATGAGTAGTTATCTCTTCTTGATATATTTTAAATCTAACAAAGATGATAAAGGTATAATTTGCTTTGCTCTAACCTTATATAAAATATTCAATATTTATAATGGACCACATTCTATTGATATTGCTGTCGAAATGGATTATAAAGATTCTTGACAATAGGATATAGTAACAAAAAAATAACAAAAAATTTTGTATTATTTTATTTTTTTAACCATCAAAAGGCAGTGGTAATGGTATTACCCAAAATTTTCTCACATATTCTCTAATAAAAGAGGTTATACCAGAAAACGCCACGCATTGCACTGGCTTACAATAGTTAAGGAATATTAATCTTTGGCGTGGATGTAGCATTTTTATTGAACCTATCGTGTCAACTTTGAAAGTTATTTGGTGATTTAATCTCTGGCATGCAATCAACAACATCCGAAAATTGAATTTGTGTTTCAGACACTTTTTTACTAAACGATTGAAATCAAAATTTGACAAAAAACTACATTTGTAGTTACAAAATTCCATACAAAATTTTATATATTTAACTCATTACACTTTTGAGTTATCGCGTTTATATCTTTATGGAAGTACAGACAGACAAACGGTCAACCCCTCATTCGATTTGGTTCAAAATTTGATGGAAGTTTACATTATAGATGTTAAATCTGTGAACCGAATCTTATTTACTTAGCTGTGATCCTTTTGTAGTTAACTTATTAAATTACTTCGAACAGCAGGACAGATAGACTTCCCCTTAACGGATTTTGCTCATTTGATAGAAAATAAAATTTGACAGAAATCTACAAAAATTATGCAAAGATCATATACGAAATTTCATCTGCCTAAAAGCCGGCGTCATGGCTTAGGGGTAGCGCGACTACCCCTTTATCTAGGCGTCCTGGTTCGGGCATGGTTGTTCTTTCCCTGTGTTCTATCTATGAGGTGTGTAAAAGAGCCCCCCTCTAAAAAGGGGTTGTGCAAGCGAGTGTGAGCGTGTCATTTTCATCTGAGCTAAAAGTCAGACTTCTGCCCTCGGGTGCTCAGGGATCTTTACCCTCAAAAGTTATTGCACCCCTCTTCCGTGGCAACGCGGTCACGACATCATCATCATAAGTCTAGCAAAAAGTATTTTTGAGTTATTTTTGTCACAGACAGATAAACGGACATTTTCCAAAAATGTGTTTTTCGAACTCAGGAAGATTTGAAACACGGAAATTCGTCAAAATCTCGAGCTGGTATTTTTTTTACGATTGTTATATTTTCTCTATATTATGTATACGAATAAGTAAGAAAGCAAGAGACATTAATATATAACATCTGACAATAAACCACATTTACTGCATGTTTCTTATATAAAAATTTAATATCTATAAGACCCACACTCTGAAGATATTACTATTGGACTGAATTTTATTAATTTAGGAAAATGAAAGAGATTGCAAAAAAAAAAATTACCTATAATTTAGGAGAATTTAAAACACTGATTGGAATTGCTTCTTTGATATGCGGAATCCTTCGATCGAATGAATGCTATAAAAGAAAGAAAAAATGTTACGGATGCTTAATTTAATCTGATTTATTTTCCAATCGGAATTGTACCGCTTTGAAAACCTGCATTTGCACTTGTGTAGTTATTTTAGGAGTTGAAATTGCTTTCCATCGCAATTCGGCAAAATCAAATCATTGAAATGAAATGGAAGAGAAAGAATCTTCTGGCCTATTTCCTTGACTATAAATAAATGAGACACACTTAAATTCTACTTAAAGCTCTTCTAATTTTAGCTGATTGCCAAGGAAAACATCTTAAGAATGAGATAAAATACATGGCATATGATAAAAGACTATAAATACTACTTATGTATAGCGTATGCTTTTATAGTACGTTCATAAATTATTTAAATTTGTTTTGGTAGAACAATAAAAAATGAATTGAACTTCTCTTCCATTTTAAGTATTTTGAATAAATGTAAAATAAAATTTAAATATAGAAAAAATATAGATTGAAAAATGGATTATAGATTGAAGGATAGAATAAAAATTGATTATATTTAGATTGAAAAATATTGATTGAAAATATATCGATAGAAATATCGATTTGACAGTTTTTAATAAATTCTTTTGAAATTTTGAATGGAAGTTCTTATTTTAATATGAGAGGGGGAAAAAATAAGTGACAATGCGTAGTAATTAAATTTTTAATCCAAGTGATGTTAAAATTAGCTTGACAAACTTTATTCTAATATAACGAGCTTTATAATAAGAAACGGACTCCTTTTTTTAACCTAGCTTTTTGATCCTGATCATGGACCTTAGACTGAACCAATGTATATAATTTTTTTCTTGTTTAGTTTTTCCCACTTTTTTCATTTATTTATTTATATTTTTTCTCCTTTCTTTAAAATTCTTTTATTTTATTTATATTTTTCTGTTTCCTAAGTTTAAATTTCTTATCTTTGGTAAATTTCATTATTTATTAACTATGTTTAAATGATAAGGTTACTGTGGGATATTATGTAGGCTCTTCTCCACGTTTTCCTTCTATGCTTGCTCCTTTATTTTTTTTATTTTCTTTGGCTGTCTTTAGCTTCTTTTGCCTCTTGTAAACATGCGCTATGAAAGACTTTTTGAATAGCTAGTCCTTTGACAGCTATTTAAATTCTATATTTTTTATTTTAATTATGAGCTTTTTACCGGTGTTACTCCACTTTTGGCACATACATTTAATCATCATCCGACAGATAATGATTAGATGTGTGCCAAAGACGATTAGACAATCCCAGGAGATAGAGTTTTTAATTACATTAATATATAATAAAAAATACTTTATAATTATGTTTCAAAAATTATGTAGAGTCATCAATTAATGCAATTAAATGTAGATTTTATATTTGTGGCGCTTCTATCGAGGCTATTTAGGAAAGAAAACATTTTGAATATAAAGATATTTTTATTAATGAAAAATAAATTAAAGGCAAGAAAGTAGGAAATATATTTTATAGATTAGTGGCAGGGCCTTTTTTAAAAAAATAGCAAAATATTCTCTTGTTCTTAATGAAAGAAGCATGTAATTCTATAAAATGTTTTTAAAGTTTACTGAAACTGAAATATACAAGTTGTCCTTTAATTCGAGGGCCTAACTTTAAAGGTTGGAAAATACATATAAAGAAGCATTTTTTTTTTTTAAAGGTATAGAAAATGAAAAGTGTAGGTGAAACAAATAAATGTTAGTAAGTGCAAGTAAGGCAGAAATATGTAGTGTTAACCAGACTTGCAATGACTCTGATGAAAACTTCATTGCAAAACTTTCAGTCACCCCTGCAGTTGTTCATGTATCACCCGGCATCTTCAAAACAGTATACGCTAATTACTTGCTGGAAGTTACTAGGCCCGTATGAAGGTAGAAGCTACTAGGCTGGTGGTGGCACATTTGTGCATTTATTGAAATAATAAACAGCTTTTTCTTCATTTCCTCAGCATTTCTTGTTTCTTCCACCGAAACTTTTCATTATTGACCACACATTGCTATACAAAAAATGCTTCTTTATACTTATTTCACATACCCTTAAAGTTTTATCCATAGATTCAGGAACACCATGTATAATTCCGATTTGTGTATTTCTCTATAGGGCAATCCTTCTTAATCACTGCTCTATGTAATTGATCTTCTCTAAATTATCTCTTAATTACTACATCATTCTAATTTAATGGAAATGTCAATCTATAAGCAATATATCTTCATTTATTTTTGTTATTTTCAGTGAAAGTGTTGTCTAAAAAGAATAAATTATGCAGTAGCAAGAAAAAATAAACATGTTAGTCAATTATTCAAATTGTTTGAAGTCGTTTCAAATTTATTTATTATTTTTATTTTTCCTTTATTTTTTTAAATTTGGATATGCTAAAACTATGTCAATTATTTTTCAATAAGGGATACAAAAAATCTTGTTATAATTTTAAATATATTTCAAAACAAACTATTTAATTTTCTGTATAAATAGGTAGGAAATAATCCAATAAAACTTTCAAATTTCTTTTCAGTTTTCAACGTTTTCACCTATTTTGAAGAGTGGAATTTTATCACATTCTCCTTACACTTTTTGATGCTTTGCTGAAAATTTATAGGAGATTCCGTATTTTTGTGTTTTAACATTTGAAAAAAAAGGGATAACATCTACTGAAAAAATCTTTTTCTCGGAAAAACGAGATTTAATCTCAAAATAACAGATATTGTAGCAGTCTTTGGAAATAAAACGCAGAGAAAAGGGCCAAGAAATGTCGAAAGGATGCTTTTAAAAAGATTACTTTCAAATGATTTCTGAAATTTAATAAAAAAAAAAACGCAACTGTGACCCATTTTCTTAAACAAAATTATTTTCTTATCATGTAGGTAAGAGAGTTTGGAAATGCGTAATTTAATCTAGTTTTCTGCCTTTTTATTTTTTCAAAAAAGAATTTTAAAATCATGAAGCGTTTGTTTGTCGTTAGAAAAGTCGATGTAAATCAGGTGAAAAGTAACATTTTATGCTACCAATCATAATCATTGTCATACCAATCATAAATTAGCTATCAAAACCTAGATAAAATTTCTTAGATTTGCGTGTTTTATGACAGTGTAAGTATGTAATGTAAAATTAAAAAAAAAAAATTGTTAGTATATATATATATATATATATATATATATATATATATATATTACATACTTTGTTTGAAGCAGAATGCAGGCTGAAGGCATAGATAAGACGTTCTATTTTTGATTTCATTTTATTCTCTCTCGGCAGGCATGATACAAGAAGGCGCAGCGCGACACAAAAGTAGAAGTAAAGAAGAGCGCGAAACAAATGATCTCTAGTCTTATATAACATATCATTTCTGGCCACGAGCCGATGGAAACATATGTTGACCTTTGACAAGGGCAACGGAAGTATCACTTTCATTTGATACGTAGTACTGATGGCGCATTATTTTTACAGAGGAATTAATTAAACAGAAAGTGGTATTGGATCACGAAATAAGAGAATATTTTTAGAATGAGTTACTATGGGCTAAATTAAGATAAAATCTTGGAAATTAATTAAATTGCAATTTGCAATTAGAATTAAAATATCATTACACACACACACACACACACACACACACACACACACACACACATACACACACACACACACACACACACACACACACACACACACATATATATATATATATATATATCCCAAATTATTCTGAAAGATCTGTTTTTAATGCGAGTAAACATTTGGAAACGTTTAAAATTTTTTCAATATATTTAGAATAAAATTTTCTTTAATTTTTTCCATACCTGTATTTTTGAATTCTAAAAAAAAGTAAAAGAATGAAAGGAAATTATTAAAAAAAACATTATTTTTTTGTTATATCATTATTTTTCACTTTTATTTATTTGATAAATTCGTATTTATGAAATGTCAACATTAGAATCAAAAACTTTTCACATTTCAAGAATTAGACCTTCACAAAAGTCTAAATACATGAAACCTAAGTATTTGAAAAGTCTAAGTTTGAATCTCCGCATAATCTTTTTCAATTGGGCTATCTACTATTATCTATTTAAATATATATATATATATATTTGTAACGAAAAATGTAATGCGCACGCATAGAATCCATTTCACTGCTTCCTAGCTCCGAAATTAGTTTATTTCTTCTGATTAATAATTTCAATTATCCATACGGAATAACTTCATGTAAAGGTCTAATTCATGAAATATGAAAAAATTTTGATTCTAATGTTGAAATTTTATGAATACTTCCTTAATCAAAACTTACCTTCTTACATTAAAAATCCTTATATAGACAATGAGAAATCTCTTGAATGTTTATTTCATGAAAACCTTCCAATTATTTTCAAATTATGATGCGAAATATAAATAAACGCTGTTTATTAGTAGGAGACTGGGAAAAAGATGTTCTTTCTAACATTCAGAAACACACTGCACTCACAGAAAAACAACAGAAATACTTCTGTCTTCTAGCATAGCAGCCCAATTACTATCAAATAACGACGAAAGCATTTAAAAAGATTCGTCTTTGAAGTTTTTTACGACTGAATGCGCATGCACAGAACCCATCTCGATGCTTACTTGGCTTCGGATGTTTTTATTATTTACAAATATTGTCATTAACGTAATAAAAATTATTCTGCCACATGCTTACCAACATATGGTTATTTATCACGTAAATAATATAGACAGCCAGTAAATGGAAATAAAGATAAAAAAGATAATTTTTAAATAGAAATTAAGTAATCTACATTAATAAATTAATACATAATAACATTAATATATTATCTATAATAAATAAATGCTAATGAATCATTTGTATGATATTTAGTATTTAAATTGTTCATTATTAACAAAATATGATTTTAATTCGGTGTTTCATAATCCATGGTTTAAAATCTATTTTTCATAACATAAAGTCTCGAAATGAAATATTACAACAAAAGAATTGCATGTCTATTTCATTAATACATTATTTTTAAAAAAAATATTCACTGAAACTGGATTTTTTTATAACAAATGAAGCAAAAATAAATTTCAATTCTGAAATAGAATTCTTCAATTAAGATATATCAGAAGACCTTCCGCAGCTAAGTTATTGCCCTCAGTTAATTTGTTTTAAAATATCTCAAGTAAAATAAACTCGATATTCTTTTTGTGTTTTACATGGAAATAATAAAAGCATCATAAAGTCATCAAAGGCCTTTTCTACATTTAAAGAAATTTATTTAATAAATTGCTATTATTTAGAAGTTTATGTAAATCCTTACAATGGTGTTTCATCATTGTTAAAGAACACTGAAAATGTAGTTTGCAAGGTTAATTCATTACATTTAGTTAAAAAAGAATTTGATCAATAAATCACCTTTCCTTAGCCATGGTAAATAATTCCTTCGAGCAAGTAGCTTTGGTGCAAATAAAACAACAAAATTAATGAATCTTCTTGAGAAGTAATGAATGACAATCGAAAGTTTGATTCTAAAAATACGAAACAGTTTTAATGAAAGTTTATAATGACTTCCATTTGTGAACGCTTTTTTTAAAAAAATAAATTGTAATTTTAAACATTTGAAATATTTCTATGCAATATAAAATTTAGGTAGAAATTAATTATTGGGGAAGCACAAAATCACAATTTACCTAGCACAAAATTACAATAACAAAAAATTATAATTTATTTAAAGGCTAATTAAATAAAATAATTGGGTAGAGAAATTAAAATTGAAACAATATTGAATTTAGTGATATTTCTATTATTTATATACACCCTTTTATATTTGAATACACTCTTGAAATAATTTTGACTTTTATTCTTTGTCAATAGTTCATTCATTTTCATTTAGTATTTGTATCTAACATAAAAAAAATATATATATTTATGTTTTTACTTCTTCCCTCATATCTTTATGCATTGAATTTTCCATATTGTTTTAGCATATCTCACCACCTTTCCAATCTCTGAAAGAAATGATAAAAAATTCGATTATTATATTTCTAGAATACTCACATAAATTCTAATAATGGTCTTAAAAATTATTATTATTTTTTTTTATGTTTTAGATGAAATAGTGTCATATGAAGTAAAAATCAATAAAGCATATTGTGGAAGTAAAATTTAGAAAAAAAAACATAAATACCCTGATAAATTTAATCAATTAAAAACTGTAGCCACTCTTGCAATACAAAACTATAATTGACTATGATGACGTCAGAGACGCCGCTCTCTGAAGCCTTGTGGCGCTATGACTCAGTTCAGATTAGGCGATGGCATGTACTGCACACTCTTATATCCATCTTAAAATTATTCCAAATTGTCATTAGCAAATTGCCTGTGCATAACGGAACCTGTAAATAAATAATTGTTTCACTAATTCGGATTTTTTACTGAAACCTTTAGCGGCTCCATAAAATTGAATTATTTATATATTCAAAATTATAATTTGGCTTACGACTACATATATATTTTTTTAATCTTATATCGAACATTTTTGGAATTGATTGGTGTCTAGATACTGAGGAAATGCAGTGTTACTTGATTCTTTTAATGTGTGAATACAATCATTATTTTTTAAAATTTGTACTTGATATATAAATCCCCAACTATATAAATTCATTTATTTTAAAATTTCTTATATTCAGGAAAGCGATGTCTCTATTCGTAGAGAGGAGTCTTCATAAATACATTTATAAAAAAAAATCAACACCAATTCGCTATCATTTCGTTCATCTCTCCCTCAAGAAATGATTACAAATAAAGAGTATTTATTTCTGCTTTTACGCAGGCGCAGTTAAAAAACGCGTTCTTTTCGCTTTCCAGTATGTTAAGAAAAAATGGCATTGTTGTTAGGACAGAACTTCCTTTCCTAGAGGATTTCAAAAAAGATTTCGTCGCAAAAAATATCTCGGGGGGAATCTGAATTGTTTCTATAAATAAAAAGCTAATTACTGATAATTATCAAAATATTTTACAATTATATTATTTCTTAAGAAAAATACGAAAATAACTTTTCTCCATGGGAGATTATAAAGAGATAGATAGCACTATGATTTTTAGTTGTTGAACAATAGTTGAATACACCTTTATAAAGTGAGTAAGGAATAAAAATTAATAACGATAAATATATTTTTATTTTTAATGAAAATTAATAATTTAACATTTGAAATTTCCTTGTTATGACTTACTTACATCCAATTGGAATTTAGTAATTTGTTGACAAATAACTAAATCATTTAAAATGAATCAAAAGCCGAATTGATGTCTTTACGCAGCAGGTATCAATGAATAATATAAGATAGATTGAATCATCCATATAAATATAATAAGAATTTGAATCGGACTATTTGAAATAGAATAAAATTGGATATAAATTAAAAAAATTCTAAACTGAATTCAATTTATTTTAATTAATTTATAGCGAAATTACAACTAATAAATTATTAAAAAGATATTTATATAAAATTAAATTGTATTTTCTGATATTTACCTCGATTCTAATTTATAATTTGAAAGTCTGCTCAATACAAATGATCTAAAGAAGGAAATACTTATATACATAACAAAAAGTAGCTCTTCGTCTGTTTAAATGAAATTCAATTAACTTTCATTAAGTGTAGTTAAATGCGTATAACCTAAAGCCTTTGTAAGTAATTTCCTAATTAAAGTGCTAATGAATTTATGGTAATTCACTATAAACATTAAATGAAGTATAAGAAAATCAGTTGAGTAGAAAATCCACTGTTTTGAAACTTAAGGCACTAACCGTTGTTGGAAAAAAATTAGTTTGATGTTAATTTTTTTTAAAGACAGGACTATTATAGCTTCAGTAAAATGTTCTGCTTAAATTCAACTATCAAACAGATTGCTCCAGTTATTCTTTTGATATTTATCTTTTGATCTTTAATGAATTCCTTTTACCAAGCCTGTTCAAATCACTTTGCTAATTACTTAATTACAGGTATATCTCTAGAAACATAATGGAAAGGTAACGTTAAATAAAAATGCAAATCAATGTATTTTTTGCAAAGAAATCGCAACTAGATGTTCGAATTCATTTAGAAAAATTACTTGATATCCATGGAATATTTTTGCGTGAGTTATGAATTAAGACAACGACTTCAGCCTTAAAGTAATACTTTAAACCATTAAAACTTCAGTTATGACCCAGCGTTTTAACTTATTTATTTCTCAACTTATAACTTAAAAGAAGAAAGATGATTAAATTTCTCAATTTGAAATTCATGAATGAAGTATCTTGAATAAATCTAATCAGATTTATCTTTTTTAGCAATTTGGTAGAGAATTACTGACGAATTTAATAATAAAATACCGAGGTATATTTAAAACTAAATACCTAAATGCATCATCCTATTATAAAACATCTTCACTGACGTCATTGCTATTTTAAGAAAATCTACGATATTCATCAAAACAATAAAAATGAATTTTAGAATGCAAAATTGTTGAAATAAAAAAGGTTTAACTATCCTTACTTCTGATAAAATATGACTAATAGTTGTTTTCTATTATTTAATTATTAATTTTGAATAATTGGCAAAAGGTTTTTCGTTAAGTTTATTTTATCGAAAAAAGGTGTAAAATAATGCAATAAACTGCAACAGAAATCTGAAAAAAATTAACCACATTTATTGCCGTATTTTAAACAAAAATAAATAAAAAAATCTTTAAAAAAATGAAATTTTGATTGAAGTCCAGAATCAGTTTTATAATACGAACAAGCATTAAACAAATTATATCACATTAAACCGTCTGAAATTGTGGAATCCAAATTTAAAGCAATGCAAACAGTTATTAATGTTAATTTAAAACAGACATTTTATCAATTCATTTATTTTCTTGCCTTCCTTTAATATGATGCTGAATTAGCTATTAATTAAATATATATTCTAACTAAAAAAATTTTCTGTTAACTCTTTTTAATTATAAGAAGATTTTATATTTTTAAATACCAACTTAATTGCAAATTACATCTCAAATGCTTGTTTATAAATAATATACATTCCTCAGCCTTTTATTTTCTATTAAGATTCTCTCATGCAATAAAATTAGTGTTTCAGAATTTCTGTTTTTGATTGTGAATTTTCTATTATCTATTAATGTGTTTACTTTGGAAACAAGTAAACAAGTTACTATTTGAAGTCACATGTGTTAGTCATTATGTCTTGAAATCAATTTTATTCTTTTGAAGATAATTTTAACTTGGCAACACAGTTAACTAATTCACTACCACTTAGGAAGCAAATCTACTTGTAAACAACTGTAATGACATGCCGCTTTAGAAAACTGTTTTGTAGCTAATTAAAGGAAATAAGAGTGAAGCGAAATGACTTGAAAGTGTTCAGTAATTTTCTTTTTCGCTAGAACTTCGATTTTCTAGGAAAGGCTGATCAATTTGTTTGACGAGATAGTTATATTTTAAACGCTGTTTATTTGAATATATCTTTAAATTTATCCGTAGGATTGAATATTGCAAATGCTACAGAGGTATTTTTATATGCCAATGTTCTTGATCTGAAATGCAAGTTATTATTTTTTAGAATTTTTTTAAATTTTTTTTTATGTTTGTAAGATATAAATACTTATTTGATTATTCATTCACTTTTAGATGAGCAAGTATTCTTTGAGTCTATGTGCTCTGAAAGACCCCAAACGCCCATTCATCGAAATATGGCTGACACCTGAGATGCCTTGATAGCACAACAGAGTTATTTCCCCTTTTGTTAAGTGTTATTGATTAAATACCTGAGGCGCATGCTTTGTTCATTAGAGATGCTCGTCCAAATGGGTTTGGAGTACGGGGAAATGATCTGAAAATTCTGAAAGGATGTCTTATCATACATTTGCTCAGTAGCCATTAGCTAATTAAGGAACTCTTTTTGTATATCAACTCTTTAAGAACACATTGCAGTTTTCAAGGCAAATTGGATTTTTTTTTTTTTTTTTTTTTTTTTTTTTTTTTTTTTTTTTTTTACGTTTGACGGAGCATCAAGGATATTTTATTATTGTATGGCACCTGAATTTCAATAATCTTAGGAATGAGGGGGTTGATTTCTATTTTCCAACAACAATACAATAAAGTCATATCTTCTGAAATTAATTTAAAAATAAACGTATAATTTTTACAAATCTCCAATCATGTCATTATTTCGATTCAATAACCATGCGTTTCGGTATTTAATCCTTGCATATCAAATTCAAAACGAAATCTGAAGAATATTTTAAAGTTGAAATCTCAATAAAATATACAAATAAATAGGAATAACCTGTTCTTAATCTGAGCATGAAAGAAAATAAATACTCGTCTGATATTTGATATCATATGAGTGGAAACATCTGATAATGTTTTCTAAAAAATTGCTATTAAATTCCTTAGCATTTAAAGTAATAAATCGCAAATTATGTATTTGAAGAAAAAAAAGTACTTTGAAAGATTTTATTTTATTAGTGTACTAAAAAGTTGAATTTTTTTTTAAAACTTGAAGGTTAAAACAATGTCATAAAATATTGAAAACCTGAAAATGATTCTAAAATGAAGTTACACAACATTGAACAAAATAAAAATTAAAAGTATTTGTTAGAAATTTCGAAAGAGTTAAAATCGTGTGTGGAATTTCAATATTTCCAGGAACTTTTGGAGAGAAAATTTGATGTTTACACATATTTTTCCTAGACTATTTATCGGAAAAATTACTTTTAATCTCTTAATCACTAATAAAAGTACGCCTTAGCTCTTTTGTTTCAGGATTTTGAAAGGAATAGAATTATGGAACGAATTAAATAACTTTTCTGACTTTCCAGAAAGAAAACAAATATTCTCTCACTTTAACTAAAATTAACATTTTTAGAAGAAGTTATCTCTATTTTTACAAATTTTATAGAGAAACTAGGGGAAAAAACCGTTATTTCTATAGAGCTTGTTACAATTGCCTTTATGCAAAGGGAGATTGCACGTAATGTATATACAAAGTGGTTATAATTAAACTTCCCCTATAAACCGCATTCTACAACGCAAACGAATGAAAGGATTGCAAAGAGATTTATTGTATAGACTATACACGAGATGCGCTGACCAAATTTTGAAAAATAAAAAAGTTCCAAAAAGTCCACCAGAGGCCGCTTTTTCCAGAAAAACATTAAATTTAACACAATAAAGGACCAAAACGGAATACAGAAATAATATTAACAATACAGAACAAGAATTATGAGTAATGAAATGAAAAACCGGGAAACCTGTCCCTTGTAGGAAAAAAAAGGTGAGATTTGCATGCTTGCGAAGAAGAAGCTTTATGCAAAACAGGTTAGGGTAAGAAATGTTTGTAGTCGTTGTCATGTTTTCTGTCTATGTTTTCGGCTGTAATGAAGACGGTATCTTGTTACGGCGTTCAATGCTTAAAGAATTCCTTCATGTACGAAGCATCACAACTGATCAGTTACGATCTGCTGTTGAACACACTGTCCATCGACGTGAAAGTTTGCAAGTGAATGAGAGTGGTCACATGGAGCACCTTTCCCGACATCGTCCTGGACACGATTAAAAACCGCTCCTCTTGCGCAATTTCGTCCTAATCTGTTCTTGCTTTTTGCAAACTGAACTTTTTTTCTCAAGAAGCGTACCGTTATTTTTTTCCTTACTTTTACTTAAAGTAGTTCGATGACAAGGTGATCAGAAACTAGTCAATAAATGTTAATATTGTTTCTGTATTCCGTTTTGGTCATTTATTGTGTTAAAATTAATGTTTTTTCGGAAAAGGTTAGCTCTGTTGACAATTTGGAACTGAATTTTTTTTTCTAAATTCCATGAGCGCATCTCGTGTATAGTCTATATACTAAATTTTCTTGCAATTCGTTCATTAGTTTGCGTTGAATGATGCTGTTTATATGGGAAGTTTATTTATAACAAACCTGTATATCTATACAGAATAGTGCTGAGAACTATCTAATAGTATTTTATTGTATGAAATAATGTATCATGTATTCGTGCAGAATACAAGAGTAGATACTAAAGAATTTTGTAGTTTTGATAAAACTACAAAAAAATGAATTTGTGAAAAAATTGGAGATAAGTTTTTGACTGATTATATGTTATGGTTATTTTTATGTATAATAATTACCTTGTATAAATTACATTTAATTTTAGAAAATTTAAGTTTAAATTCTCCTAATTATTGATATTTTTATAAACACAATTTTACAGAATAACGTTAGAATAAAATTAGGGAAATAGATCCTTTATCCCTTTTCATTGATAATTCAAAGCATCAGGTAGTGTTTAATACATCAGTTCTTCAATTTAAAAACATCTGGGGCTGCCTCTCCATGAAAATCTAAATTCCTCGAAAGGAAGACCTCTGAAAAATAATCAATCTTGTAATTGCTCAACAAATCGTTTCAAAACTTTCATTGTAAAACCATCTATCTTTCGGGATGTGACAACAAAATAGTTGAGTAACAGGATTTGTTTAATTTTTACGAACTCAGTTTGAAATTAGTTTACCTGCATTTCTTTTTAAAATTTGTTTGATGTTATCAGGCAATTTAAATAATCAATAAAATTCAATTTGCTATGGAAGATCTTTTTTAATTCTGTAGTAAGAATTGCAGTAATGAGTGCATTAGTTTAATACGTCCCAGAATTCCACATGCAAACAATTGGCATTCCAAATTAAGAAGTCTGCAGATAATGTTGTAATTTATATTATGTTAAAAATTTGACAAACACCAGCTGGATATAACTTTAATATAACTTTCCATACACACACACACACACACACACACACACACACACACACACACACACACACACACACACACACACACACACACACACACACACACACACACACACACACACACACACACACACACACACACACGCATATATATATATATATATATATAAATTTTCAATTATTTCTATGTAAGAAGAAAGCTATGTAACTTGTATAAAAAATTGTCACGCCATTAAGGTTTAATTTTGCCCTATTGCATTTACGAACTTACGTAAAAAAGTTTAATATTGCTTCACAAGATTTAAAAAAAACTTCGCTAATGTTTATTTGAAATTCTGCGTCTAATAAATGAATAACTCTTATACTGAAAATTTGGGAAAAATTTAAAAGAAATTCTTCCAAACTTTTCATAAAATTTTTTTATCGATATATTATGTATATATACTTGAAATTTTCGAAATATATAATTCAAAATTTAGAAATATATATACAAAATATGGCCACAAACTTTTCCTCCGTTTGGAATCATCCGCTGCTAAAACTAAAGTATACATAATAAAACCAAATATATACAGACAATAAAAGGTTAGGGTGAGCCGAATTTCTTGGAAATAAAATTTTTGGTATCAAAATTGTCTAATAGGAAAGATTTAAGTGCTGTAGGTTTGAATGCTAGGAAAATGAATTATGCCAAAGTTCATTTTTGTTCAAATGACAAGAAAATATATAGGCATATTTCAAGTGATAAGAAAATATATAAACGTAGTTCGAGTGATAATAAAATATACAGATGTATTTCAAGTGATAAGAAAATATATAGAGGTAGTTCAAGTGATAAGAAAAGCTATAATTGGGATACAGTATGAAACTTATAGATAATTTTTGATTAATCAACATTAAATCTGGTTCATGTGAACATTATCAGTGTGTTTCCCTTCACTGTGCTCAAGATATTGTATTGGCAGTATCTAATACACTTTTATTTTATTTTCAGGTCTATATATCCATCTCCGTGCCTTCAATAGTCTGCGCAGGGAACACTACATCATCCTTACAGATGCCCATTCCGTTTCTAAAAAGAGATTATGTATGGCCACTCTGTATGAAAAAGTATAAAAATGAACAGTTTGTACTCAAAAGTTATTCTATTTCTACTCGGGTTACAGATGAAAAAATTACATACAACTAACGCCATGGCGGTGACTTTCGCATTATCTCATTTATGCTTCAAATTAATGATCAACAAGCCATATGTGAAAAGGGATCCGAACATACTGAGCATAAACCTTGGAGTCAGTTCTGCGAATCCTGCAGCCGAAATCACTGGAAATGATTTTTCTTTCCAAAGATTTAATTGGTTAAGAACATCCAAATCGCACTGAGATTGCCTCATTAACTTGCCTTTGAGTACCAGAATGGTAGTTTGTAATTTCAGATGCTGTTTGTTGATTCTCGAGGAACCCATCACTAGCGCGATGATGGACGATGGTACCAGAATGATTATTAGAACATTCTCACATATTTGAGGCACGTTGATGTCTTCTGTCTTGGTCAGCACGAATACAGAGAGTGAGCCATACAGGACAGTCATCTGAGAGCAAAGGAAAAAGTAGCAAATAAGAGACATCGTGCTCTGAACTCGATGAACTGTTTCAAAGAGTAGACTATGCAGTTTACTCATGACTAGGATCTCATTTCGATGGAATGTTTTTTGTTGTAACTTGAGCTTCTCATGAAATCTAGAAAGAAATTCACTGAAGTCGTAGAAGATAACACTACATATTAATGCTATAATACAAGGGTATGCGTACTGATAGGCAAATACCAACTGGTTGGTGATAAGACGGATAGAAATTCCAGCAATATCTTCTTCAAAATTCATAAAAAAGCTGTAATAAAGCTTCAAACTTCTGTGTTTTGCCATAAATAATGCAGAAATAATAGAAAAAATTTCTGAAATCAATAAAATGCATATAAAAACATAATTAAGGATTTTCTTTCTTCTCTTTTCAAACATGCTGCCTTGAAGAGCAAATATTTTACGATATTGAACAAGTAAATGCCTTAGTGAATTCTTTTTACGCTTCAAGCCGTGTTGAATGGCTACTGGGAATATACTAGCAACAGCAAATCCTAATAAAATTTCTGTATTTATTGTATGATCAAATAGGCTTGCAAAACTGACGTACACAATATAAGCGGGAATTAAATGCATCAAGATTAAATGAATTCTTGATATAATTTTATGAATCGTAGTCGTCTCTCCAAATATATCGATACCAAAAAGGAGTAAAGTAGATCTTAAAGTTTCATAATGATCTCCCAATTTATTTTTCAGTCTAGACATTTTATAAAATAGTAAATCATTATTAGTAATTCGAAATTTCAAATCCAATTTTGTCATAGCCAAGTCCTGCCAAAATTACGTTTGCATCATATAAAATATTTTATTAATTCAAAAACATTGACCATTTTAAATCTATTATGTAACACACTTGTACTAGACTCAATTTCCTGATATGGAGTGGTTCTGTCAATTCATTAATGTTTATGCATTTTCCTTTCATTTTGTTCTGCAGCTATTAACTGCCAACCGTATTTTTTTATATCCATTGTACGATGAAAAAAGATTTTACATTTATATTCAGAAGAAGTTTAATTGTGCCTTAAATCAATTTCATTTACGTACCTTTATTTTATTCAAGGTTCTTTATGGGGATAGTTACAATATTTTGAATGAAAAGTTCACGTCATTGTATAAAAATGTAATAAACCTGTTATCAATGGTAAAAGACCTGAAACCCTTTCTTTACTTTCCTTGCTATGCACATGTCCATTCAGTTTATATCTTTTTGTAAATCGTAAAATGAATACACGATCAATAGAATGTATTTCAAAAGATTCAAGAACTTTCTGTTTTGTATGCATATTTTCTAAACATTCATTCCGTGAACGATTTTCCATCAGGTTGGTTTTTATATCGAATTTTGATATATAATTGAAATACTTAATAATACTTGTATTTATTATTAAATATGGATTTAAGTAAAAATCGTAAAAGTTTTTTTTATTATTATTTAGTACAAGAGATACTTGAGAAACAAAATATTTAATCTGTATAAAAGAACCAATCTATTCTATTTATAGTTAAAATAATGATATAATATTATTTTTTAAATCAAAGATAAATTTTCGGAAGATAAAATATGTTAAGATAAAGTTAGCATTGCACAGTTACTTAGAAAATATAGATTTTTAGAACCTAATACTATGGATAAAAGTAACTTCTTAAATTCCAATTGTGGTTTGAATTTTTCTTGCAGCTTTGAAACAGAAATTATGACCACTCATTTAAATTTAGTAAAAAAAAAAAAGGATCATCATTATCTAATCTGTCATTCCATTGCATTATTATCATCTCTGCTAAATGCCATAAATTAAAAAAAAATTAACTTTTCGAATTTAATAGAAGCTTGATATAAATATGAAAATATTCATAAAACAAATTATATCTTTTTATAATTAAAAATTCATTTCCTGAACATTTTAACAAACGATATTTTTCAAATGAAACAGTAGATTTAAAATTTTTATCATTTCCTTATAAATATGGAAATCCATATTCTTAAATCATTATTAATGATCTATTTTGATTTTATATATAGGTATTCTATATTGATTTTATGTTATAGGTAAATATAAAAAATTTTCATATTTACCTATCTAGACTTTTATAGACATAATCTATTCCTGCTTCCATTTTGTGTAATTATTATATTGAAGTAATAAGAACAATTTACTAAAAGCCAATGAATGTCTTTCCTGTTGTATGACTTTGGCACATCAACACATTTAGAAATTACTATTTTTGTGTGACTCTTTGGACAGGAAGGGGCAACCAAACCTGATTCATCTAATCATACTCAAGGGAAGTATTAGGTAAATGCACGTACTTAGAAATATTTTAGTTCCCAGGTTCCTGATGTAATAAAAGTTATTTCGTCAGATAAAGGCTCGAATGGCTGCTTTTGATCATGGAGGTAGTTCGTTTAATTCATCTGAATTATTTGGTTTAGAAAAGATTAGTTTCCTGATTTGTCCCAAAGGATTTTGGAAAGTGTGTTGCACTTAATTTGCAAAATTTTGAAGATGAGTGACGATAAAAAATAAATTATCCGTTTGATAGGGGAGATAAATACAATTTATATGGATCGATGAACTTTTCTGAAGATGCTGGAATGTGGCAAAGAGTGTTTCAAAGTTGATTTTTCTTTTCAGTTTTTTTTTATTAATTTCTAATAAAATATAATTACAGGCGTGTGCCGCTTATTTAAAGTGACACAAGTCTTAAAATAAAAGAGGTCCAATCGGTATGCAAAAGAGAACTTACTTTATTTTCAAGGAATACTCTAATAATCCTTTGAAAATTAAGTAAACGTTATTAAAGATTGCCTTAAAGTTCTGACAAACTATTTAATGATATCATTAAACCATAATTTCTTTATTATTATTATAATTATAGACTATTCAGATGTATCAAATATGAAGATTAATTTAAGAACAATCACAGACAAAACTTGAATATAATATTTTCCGTAACGGTAAAATACATATGGTGGAAAACAGGCGAGCAAATGTAAAATCTTTTCTCAGCGGAAAACGAAAAGAAGCGGGTTATTCACCCTAGTAAAAAAATTGTCCATAAGCGGATTTCAAATAGGAAGTAGTAGTAGTACAAATAGTAGTAGAAAGCAGCTTAAAATGGAATTGTAGATAAAGAGCTTTTAAAAAATTATGTGCAAGCTGAGTGAAAAAGGAAAGTAGATAGTAGTGGTAATAGAAAGTAGCTTAAAATAAAGTAGTAGAAAGTAGCTTCAGTTGTAGACATACAATTTTCTGTTGGGAAAAATATGTATACGATAAAAAAAAAAGACAAAATTGTGATAAAAAAGGAATGAGGTTTTGATAACAAGTGTTAAAGATGAGGCTGGGATAACCTGGTTGGTAGAGCGTCGGATTCGCATCCCTTAGGTTGCGTGTTCGAACCCCGCCGGCGTAAGATTCCCTGCGTGCTTGGTGGCTGACGCGCGTTAAAGCTGTCGTGGTCACAAAGTCCTCCATGTCGAGAGTAATATCACTAGAGGTACTGGATCAGGGGTGATCGTTCGCTGATTCAGGTCTAAATTACGTTCTGTGGTTGAGTGAATGAAGTCCACCCCGTAAAAAGGGTTGTAACGTGTGTGTAGCTAAGTCGCTATCTATGCCCTAGATGGCGCTACTCTAGAAACAAGAGGCACTCCCTTTCAGGCTTAAATCGGCCGTCTTCGAACAGCGGGCTTGTCCAGGGCAAGAGCCATAAGAAACAACAACGTTAAAAATTGTCATTGATTTATTGAACCAATTGTATTTGCTTCAATTCTATCTCTAACCTAATAATGTTATGAAGCTGGCACATTATCTGTAAATATCGTAATGCAACATGCATCTGATATAAATATCACTCAAAACGCTGGACAACGCCAGCCCTTGGAAATAGAACTACAAAATGTTGCCTGTAGTTACTTCTTTGATAGTCGATATTCAGATAGAAAGAAGCTTTAAAATCTTATTAGATTTCTAATTAAAAAGTTATAGTAATTCAATAAAAGTTAACATTAAAAAATATTTTTCTATGATATCGATTTTTTTTCCGAATAACATTTTCTTTAATTTTAATAAATTTCATGGAATTTTTCTATTTTTTTTCTCATTATTTTCCCGATTTAAACTCACGGTTCTTGTAACAATATTAAATGCATTTTTGCGTGTACATTTCGTTACAACTTTTACATAATTCTCTTCTACAAAATTAAAAGTAGACTTTAAAAAATAAATAGGGTACGTAAGGTATTCGATGATGTTTTGTCATTATATGATTTTCGGACTAGAAGTGCAAATATTCTTGATTCCTTTGCTATTTATACATAACTCCTTTTTCATGAAAGCATATACATTAAATATTTTAATTTTTAATAATTTAATTTTTTATGATAAAAAGGTTTTTAGTATCGATGTTGTTCAAATAATTAAAATGACCATTGCCATCAACTCATCCTTTTATAACTTGCAAAAATGAAAAAAAAAAGCGATCGTTTCTCCCCATTCTTCAAATTAAAAATCAGTTTTTGCCGTATCCGCTAAGGATTAAAGGATGGTATGTTGCTTCATTCGAACGATATTCATTGGATAATCATTCGTTCAATAATCTGATTGGCCCTTTCATTTCTTTTTCTCATGGAATGGTGAGTCAGATACTTAATCGCTGTGACAGTCCCAGCTATCATCGGGCAAAGTAATCAGCTTTATCTAATGTAATATAATTTGTTAATAAATAGCTAGTGTCACAATTATGTATCTTCAGAATATCTTATCTCTAAAATTCAGATTAATGATTAATTGAGCAATTATTTAAAACTGATTATTAAACGTGGAGCTCTTCACATTGTTTGTGGACATTAATCAGTGCTTTCATTAATCTCACACGATTACAAAAGGAATTCATATTAATTTATGAAATATCCTAGCTGATTTATTCACGAAAACGAAGAATTCAGTTTTAGAGCTTTAAGTCTCAGTAGACTTGCACTTCAAAATTCGTGGTTAAAACTTTTTTTCAATCCTTTATAAATCTGTTTTTTATTTAACCCTTTAAAGAACCATTTTTTTCTAGTCATATTCTGTTAAAATATTTTTAGGCTTGAAATTAGAATAAGAAAACGGATTCATTTAGCTTATTTGATAAATTTAATTTGATTAATTAATTAGTTTGGTTAATTAATAATTAAGTAACAAATCAAGATACATCATTTTGTCTGAGATAAAGAACTGAAGCATCTAAGTTTCTGACTTACTAAAAAAATTTGTCAGAACTTATGCCAACCTACATAATTTCATACAAAGATTGATAAATTTGGTGGGAAGCATACTTCCCACTGCCTTAGAAAGGGTTAAAATGAACGTATGTTGATTAATATATATATATATATATATATATATATATATATATATATATATATATATATATATATATATATATATATATATATATATATATATATATATATATATATATATATATATATATAGTAAGAACATCTTTCTACGTGAAATTGTATTAAATCATACATGATTTAATCATATACGAATATATGAATCCGAATCATATATAAATATATATATTTCTTTGAAAATGGTTACCTTTGTCTGTTTTCACAATTTAATCGGTTAGCACTTGGAAAAACTTTTTTTTTAACTGGTATCTTTCTTTTTCTTTTTTTTTCTCTTTTCGTAACATTGTAAGTAAAATCCTATCCTATGGCTCGTTTAAAGTTATAAGCCAAATGTAACTGAATTAAAAAACGCGGGATTGAACTTGAGAAAAATGCATACAAGCCCGAAGGCCTAACCGCTACTCCATCTCTGCAGGTTGTGTATAGCAACATGTCAATATTTAGTTATAGAATTTTTGTGTGTGTAAAATCGCATTTTTTTTCAGGAAAGATACCTATGTATTTTTTTTTTAAACATCCACTATTCAGAGAGCTCTGTAGCTGAAACTATTGGCTGGAAAGCCCTAGAATTTGGTTTGGGGACTAATGACGATATGGGAAAAGAAAGCCACAAAAAAAAATAGTTTCAAAATTTATCGACAGGGAGAAATTAGGCGCTTTTGACATATATTGGAGGTTTAACTGGAAAATAAAATTTCTGACTCTGTTTAAAAATATACAGTAAACAGACAAATGAAGTCAAATGAAGACAAATGAACAAATTTGGAATAAATGTTCAATTTTATTTCATTCTCTGTTCATTTTTCTTTACTCAGTAGTTTTATTTTCACTTCCAACAAATCGATAATTTTCAATGTTACCACCATTTTTTTGGTCCAAATATTCTATTCCGCAAACAACATTCTCTACGGCTGATCGTAACATATGACTATGGATGCTAATGACAATTCATGAGATGTTGTTTTTCAAACTGAACAAGCTCGACACTACTTCGAAACTAAAATGAAAATGAAACAAAACAGTTTCGAAATCGCCCGATCGCCCGATTTTATCATCCGATAAAAGGGATGATTTCAACTTTAAAATAACAAAACTATGTAACTACCATTCCAATCTAAACTCTAAAATTTTCAAAAATCTAATTTTCTCACAAGTTAACAGGATCAAAAGGATTTGCAATAATAAAAATTCTTATCTTGAAGCATCAAACATCCTCCTTAAAAATTTAATTAAAAATGAATTTCCTAGAAATTACTGTAATGTCAATTTTTTAATTAAACAAGGTATGGTTTGGGATTAATCCTTTGGCTTAAATAAAAATAGAACTTTCCTTGCATATTGGATCACTCAATAGATGGCGCTGGGAGCCTACCTCTGTTTACATAATTTACCGTTAATTTTTTTAAAAACAGGGAATCACAATCCATAGTTTAAAGTTTCCTTGACTGTTGGATGGTATGTTCTGGCCTTTTCGTTTTTAATTTTAATTTTAGTGCTAGTTTTTGTTTTTATTGTTATTTTTGTTATTGTATTTTTTCTTCTAATTTGTTATTTTGTATTTCCTTTCTGTTAAAATGGTATATCTCTTGAGCATAATTTCAGGGGATTTTCGGGTCACGAGGAATCATTATTAGACAATGTCTGTATTTCCTCACAGAAAAAATCCCTTTCTTTGAATCCCTGCCTGAGGGTGACCCTTGAAAAAGTCTTCAGGCCGGATTCTTTTTTTATATTTTTTTTAATAATTTTTTTGGTTTAATTTTTATTTGATTTTTGTTTTTCCTATTAACTTGATTCTAATACTTTTGTATATATATATATACATATATATATATATATATATATATGTGTGTGTGTGTGTGTGTGTGTGTGTGTGTATAAGAATTGCATTTTTAAAGTTATGAGATACAAGATACAAGAATATACAAGAATATTTTTGTAATTTTAAAACTCGATCATGAATTTCAGTTTTACTGAAATATTCCGATAATAAACCTTTATTATAATTTTCTTAAAATTATTTAAAGCGATTAAAATGATGTACCATGTGATTGTAAAATTACTATACCGATATATGAAATCACAACTACCATTCCGCTCACAGGTACAGAATAAAATTTTGGTTCAAGGTATTTTGAAGAATGCCTTGAAGAATCATATGAAAATAAACAATTAAACTATTACTGTGACAAATTTATTAAAAACAGTGATAATTTTATTAAAAACAATTACAGTGACAATTTTTCCATATTTTTAAATGACAACACCAACTTCATTTTTGCAATGTGTTCTCCATGGCAAACAATGATAAATAACACTGTGCATATAACGCAAAAATCACCAGCAAAAAAAAAAAAAGTGTGAGAGAGAGAGAGCTATCAATAACAGCACAGAAGTAACAGAAAGTCAAACATTTTATTGTTTTTCGCAAATTTGTTACTTGACCTTCTTCAACCACGAAGACACTTTGCATGCGGCAGATAGAGCCTAGAACCAAAGCCCTCACCATGCTAAGAGGCATCAATTGAATTTCACGTCTCTAGTAAGTACACCACAGTTGTTTTCTCTTTTCTCCTAAGTCTGTCTGGCACTGGTAATTTTCTTTTTACCGGAACCGTTTTTTTTTTTTTTTTTTTTTCTATAAAGAACACATTACAAAAATTTTGCCATTTGAAAATTTTGAAATTTTGTCACTGTAATCGTAACTGTTAGAGTTTAATTCTTGTTTATCGTATGATTCTTGAATGCATATCTCAAAATACCTTGAATCAAAATTTTATTCCTCTCCTATGAACCGTATGATAGTTATGGTTTCATACATCCGGATAGTTTTTTTTATATATATAATTACAAAGTACCACGCAAATTGTTTCGAAGATAAATCATGAATTGACATTTCCAACCCGCCCGAAGGAATACGGAAAACTTGAATGAGCGGACAGCCGCAGCAACAACGCTGGCGAGAACTGTGGTTGAGTCCTAAGGGCCCTCACCGACTACGGTACAACAATTCCCTAAGGAAGTAAGTCCCGTCATCGATGGGAGGAGTGGTACATTTTGTGTAGACACAAGTTTGGCGAGAAACAACCACCAAACCAGAAGCTCCTCATCCTCAATTATGAAGTTCCTCCCTCGCACCATGGAACTGATTCTAAGATAAGAACAGCATTTTCTGTTCTTAAATGAAATAAAAAAATATCGCTGATAGCAAAATAAACCGTTACCCCAAAGAAACAGTTTGGATAGCAAAATAAATCTATACCAAGTCTTTCTGGTTTCTCTCACTATAATTTAACCTACTTTTCATTTGATTCGGCAAACCTTTCCAGTGTTTCTTCCTGGACGGTTTTGTAATAAACTAAGATGAAAGGTCTAGGGGAACTCGAAACTTTCTGGTTTTTATCGTTATTTCTTTGGACAGAGAAACCAATTACTAAAAAGTCTATGTAGTTAAGGGCAAATGAAAAAGAAACTCATCTTTAAAAAGACTTGTCTTTGTCTTTTGAGTTTTTAAGAACTGCCAGGGGCAAAACTATAAAAAGGGGCGCAATACTTAGAGAAATGTGGCTTCCTTTTGGAAAGAAAATGCGGGGGGGGGGAGGCATCTTTAGTCAAAATATCCTCAGTTTTATTTTATTTTTCTCTTTCTATCTCTAATTCTTTTTTATTTGCGTGTTAATTTATTTGACATTTATTGCTTGAAAATGGTAAGTAATTATACAGAAATCAAACTTTGTTACAGTCTTGATATGTTTATCATATTATTTTACTTTCTTGCAAAACAAAGTGTAAAATGTTATAGTTCTTAAAGAAATTTGGCCGCAAATTTTCATGTATTTCAGCACCCTCGATAATCTACTTTTGAAATTATGGTTTCATGTTTTTCAGTTTATTTGCTTGCGAACAGAATAATTCAAGAAATGCATCCTGGAATTGGATGAAATCTTATAGATAACAAAGTATAATCATATCACTGACTCTCCGATCCGCCCTAAGGAACACGGATAAATAAATACTGAATGACCGAACCGCCGAAACAGCAACACTGGCGCGAATTGTGGTTGAGACCTAAAGGCCATCACCAGCCACGGTACAACCCTTCACTAAGGAAGTACGTCCCATCACGGATGGGAGAAGCCAGACCCCTGCACCTTTTCGTGTGCCCACCAGGGTGGTGAGATCCAACCATCATGCCGGAAGCATCTCACCCTCATTCGATATGCTCCTGGGGTGATAACAAAGTATAATTTAACACCTAATAGCAAAGAGTCTTAAGCAATGTCTTAGTTACACTGTTTCATTAAATGTAAATATTTATTGTAATATATTAATAATATTTATTGTAATAAAATTTTGTAAATATTTATTGTAATATATTGAAATATTAATAAAATAGGAATGTAAATATTTATTGTAGGTAAAAATTGTGGCTAAAATCTTTGTGTAATATTTTCAGAGAATATTAAAATGGGAGAATTTGTTTTATTTCTAACGTCTAAAAGTATTCAATTAAATATGTATAGAAACAATGGAAAGTATTATTAAAAATCTGTAATGAAAATATGTACATAACAATGTCAAAATTCAAAAAAAAAATATTATAAGGCATCTAAATCTGTATTATTAAAGAAAGATAATATTTTAAATTTTAAGAGGTGAAAAACAATTTTTATATTATAATATTGTCAAGGGATGCATTGAATTGTAGAGTATAATTTATTGATAAACTATATTAGCTCGAAATGATTCGTATTGTAATGAAAGGAAAACTTATAGAATTCGGAATTTATTCATTTAAGAAATAATAGATTACGTATCTAGAATTGTAAAAAATGAAAGTCCAGAACATAAATAAATAACATACAAAGTTGATTTTAAACTGTAGTTAGATTGGATTAGGTTATTGTAAATTGGATTTAAACGTCAAACTAGCGGATTCACAATTCGATGCTATTTTATCAAATTCATGATTCTCTGGCGAAATGTCTTTACGTAGTAGTATTTTCGAAAGGCTGCATGAAAAAGGCCCAACTAGGGATTGCAATACCGGTATACCGGGATACCGAATACCGGTATTTTGAGCCATTTGTACAATTTTGTAATACCGGTATTCACAATTTTAAATACCGGTTTTTCGGTATTTACTAAAAATTTTTAAAATTTCTCCACTATATGTTCAGGTTTCGCGAACATAGCAAAATAGTATGCGTTTTTGTTTTTATGTCTCCATAACGGCGAAATTAATTAGCTAATTAATGGCTTAATTAATTGCTTAAATCTAAATTAGAGAAACATGGATTATCCCTGAAAGAAAATATTGTATCCTTAACGACTGATGGAGCAACAGTTATGAAAAAAGTTGGAAAGTTGATTGGTGCAAATCAGCAGTTGTGCTATGCACATGGAATTCAATTAGGAGTAATAGATGTATTATACCAAAAAAAAAATAAAGAACAGAAGAATCCAAATATTGTGGATATAGAAATTTCGGATTCCAACTTTGAAAAGAGTAAGAGTGAGAGTGATATTGACAATGAAGATAATGACAATGTAATTGTTGAAGAAGATATTACTAATGTGGATGAAATATTAACCTATCAAGAATTGCTTCCTATAATTTATAAAGTTCGAAAAATTATTAAGATATTTAAACGTTCCCCTATAAAAAGGATATTATACTAAAATATATACAAACTGAAAATAAAACAGAATATATGTTAATATTAGATTCTAAAACACGTTGGAATAGTTTATTCCTAATGATGGAACGATTTTTGAAACTGAGAAGTCCAATCCAAAAAGCAATAATCGACTTAAACCTGTAAATTATTTTTTCAGATAGTGAATTCGACTTAATATTATGATGTCACTACTGTCGATAGTGAAAAGGAATTGCCTCTTGAACAAAAATTAGAATTAGCGATAAATAAAAAAATTTTAACGAACGAAAGTACAATACAGAAATCAGCTATATCCAAAACCATCCGACGAGAAATCGATTTATTTGAAGATGAGGGATTTAGAGGTAAATACTTGGAAAAAGTATATCGCGCATTGCTAACAGTACCACCAACTAGCGTAGATGCCGAAAGAGCGTTTTCGACAGCTCGTAATTTTTTCAAAATTACTTAATGACAGTACAATTGATGCATTATGTTTTTTAAGATCACATTTCAAAAAGTTGTAATAGTACCCCAGACTGAATAGTGATATTTACACTTTTTTGTGATTTAAATAAATAAGATGTTTCTTTACTTTTTTGTGATTTAAATAAATAAGATGTTTCTTTATTTTTTTGTGATTTAAATAAATAAGATGTTTCTTTACTTTTTTGTGATTATATACGTTATAATTTATAAGTTACATATTATTTTTTGTGATATTTACACTCTCTAAAAAAACTGGCAAATAAAACAAAGAAACACCTGTGTTTTCTTTCTTTTTCTAAAATTTCTAATACCGGTATTAAGATTTAAAAAATACCGAATAAAGGTATTGAACTTTTGGTCCGGTATTGCAATCCCTAGGCCCAACCTCTTATTTGAGTTATAATGAAATAACATTTCAAAATGAAAGTTTTATGATACCATTTTTCTATTTTCAAAGAATATTTATGCCATATTTTATTATTCCAATCAGTTTGTCCAATAGAAATCCAACAAAGAGGGAGTTCCCATAACATATTAAATTTTCTTATTTGTAAAGTTATAATTTTACCAAATTTAACAAGCACTAAAATGGAAGAATTGATTGATTATTCATTTTTAAGCACTAAAATAATCTCAATTTTTACGTAAATATATCACTTTTCCACTATAACCAATCATCTTTGTTTTTACACCCCGGAATATTACCATTTTTTTATGCAAATGTAAGAAATGGGTATTTCAAGAAAGCATAGAGTAAGGGATATATTTTGCAAAGGCCTTTTTTTTAATTAACTGCCTCATTTACCAGCAAAATGAGGTAATAAATTAACATAGGCAAGCATATAATTTTACGTTTATTTTCATCTTTCAGTAACTTATCTCAAGAGAAAGAATTAATAGTATGCTTTCAGGAAAAATAAGGATTTAATTTATAAGATATTTGAATTGCAGTCGAGTCGATATGTACTGACGCATGAAATGTGCTTAGAGTATAATACATATATGTATAATAAATATGAATATAATAATACATATATTATTTTTACGTATTTAAAAATATGTAGTTAACAAACATATTGATTTCTTTGTTACATACCATTATATCAGATACCATTTAAAAACTTTTAATAACTGTTAACAAAAAATGTCTAAAAACAGATCTTATTTTCTTAAATATCAGGTATGGACTATCTTTTTAAATGTTTTCAGTAAGATGGTAGGAAAAATAACTTTCTGCATAGTAAAAAAAAGTTAAAACATGCTTTCAGAAGCAGGGGTGGTTATAAAAGTATAAATAGTGGAATAAAATACCTGTGAATAAAAGTGATATTTTTGAATGCGCTTCGTAATCATTAAAATAAAATAATAGACACAAGTTTTTTTTTATAAATAGCAATGTATATATTCTGGTAGTGTGTGTTAGTTGTATTAAAATTCTGTAATTTTTTTGATTTTTTTCAAAAGTGTAAAATGATGGACCTCTCAAATTTTCAAAGAGGCCAAATTGTAGGAGCTCGTCTAGCTGGAGCAAGTGTGAACCGAAACATCCCGACTTTTAGGGGTTTCTAGAGGTACGGCGTCTAAAGTCATGACAGCATACTCAGAGCGCTGCAAGACAAGCTCGGCAAAGCAAAATAGTGGGAGAAAAGAGATCTGGTTTCTCCAGTGTCAGTGATTACAGTTAGAAGGCACCTTCATAAACAGAACATTTATGGCAGAGCAGCAATTCCCAAGTCACTTGTCACAGATGTTAATGGCAGACGTCGTCTACAGTAGTGTCACACTCACAAATTCTGGTCGATTGATAAGTGGAAGAAAGTAATATGGTCTGACGAATCGTGTTTCACACTTTTCCCTACAACAGGATCGGTGCACATTTGGAGGACACAAGCGTATGATCGCGATTGTCTCCTTCCAACTGTCAAGCATGGAGGTGGATCCGTCATGATATGGGCAACCATGTTGTGGTTTTCGGCTGGATCAATCGTAACCCTGAAAGGAATGATCACTGGGGAGAAGTATAGATAAATTTTACCTGACCAGGTCCATCCTATGATACAAACTTTGTTTCCTGCAAGAAATTGTCTTTTCCCAGGATGATAATGCACCCATCCATGCAACGAGACTTGTGCAATCATGGTTTGATGAACACGAAGATGAAGTTAAACATCTGCGTTGGCCTGCATTGTCACCCGATCTCAATATAATTGAACCATTATGGTATATTTTAGAGCATTCAATACGGAATCGATATCCTTCATCGGCATCTCTTCCAGAACTTTCACAATATCTCCAAGAAGAATGGTACAATATTCCTATAAACACTTTTCAACACTTGTATGAATCGATTCCTAGGCTAATCCAGGGTGTATTACATACCAAAGATAGTCCTATACCATACTAATAAAAAATTATTTATAAATTTAAGGTGTTTCCATTATTTTGATAACCACCGGCATATTAAAAAAAAATCAAATAATTTCATACCAGAACATACAATGTCTATCAAAAATTAATCCCTATTCAAAACAATTAAATCTGTATTATCAAGTTAAATGATTCATTAAATGATTCTTTGATGAATGATTAGACATTTGCTTTTGAGGTCAATTGAGGGTAAATATCAAATGTTATGGAATGAAATAATTTATTCAGAAATTTTACAAAAACGTCAAAGTTAACTTTAATTTAAAATCGCTATCTTTTTTCAATATAATAAATGATAAGCTGTATTAAATTCTCAAAAAACGATAAATTATAAAATAGAGTAAAAAAAATTTGTAAGAATTGCTTTGTGTTCTTTAGAACAGTGTATTTAATAGACGATTATGAGAAATAATATTTAAAAATTTTTATTATATTTTGCGCAATAAGTATTTTATTGTAAATTTATCTGTATTTATAAAAAAGATGAATGCTTGTTTGTGCGTGTGCGTGCGTTGGCGCCCTATAAGCTAGACCGTTTGACCTAGAGATGCCAAATATGAAAATTTATAGTTTGGTGGATGAGACTGACGGAGTGATTTCTTTGAAATTTTATTTAGAATTTTAATTAATTAAAAATTAAACGGAATTTCGGCTTTTTCCTTCAATATTTCAGTACAAAAATTATTTTTACATCATCTTTTTTAAAAAATTACATTTTTAATGATGCGAACTTTTGAATACATAAATGTAATCCCATTTTTAATTATTATTTTTTAATTTTCAGTATATTATATTTTCCAACAATTTATTTTACAGAAATCAAAATAAAATCTAACTTGCTCGAGATCATTCTTTCTGCATGTAAGGAAAAAATTAACTTTTATCATCACGTTGACAAAAGCTTAAACTAAAAGATTTATATTATTTTTAAAGAAAACTAAACCTAGGAATGTATAATTTTCAGCGAGTGTCTGCAAGAAACGAAATAGGAATGCAATATGATATTTTTTTAATATATATATATATATATATATATATATATATATATATATATATATATATATATATATATATATATATATATATATATATATATATATATATATATATATATATATATATATATAATTGAATTAATTGAAATTTAATCACTTCCGCTTCAATCTGAAGTAAGCTGACAGAAAGTCAGAGAGATACATAATATAATTAATAGAACAGAGTCAGACATTAATAACAGTATGAGCTGTATAAATTTCAAAATTGGAAGCTAAGCATATTTTGAAGAAGAAAGCAATAAAGTTACATAAAATATTTTGCAATTTTAAGGAGCATTTAATTGCAGTGAACCAATGGTCACTAAATACAACTAGTATTTAAATAAGTTTTACTCATTCTTTACAACATTTCCACATTAGGATCTTAAGATTTAAATACTGGTTACAATGTTGTGAAAAGCTTGTGTTTAGAATTATCATTAACATGGTTATCGGGAAGTCTTAACGTTTATGGGAATTGATCGACCGAGAGTGAATAAACTCATTAATTGCGGAAAGTTAAGATTATTATTCAGTGCTTTATAAATTCGTCTTTGAATAATAGTTAACGAGTCTTGATGAGTTTCACGAAGTGCCCGCATGTAATCACCAAATGACCCGTAAATACCTTAATCATTTCCATCAAATACCGCATATTATTCCACATGAACTTTGGACTACAAGAATGGTTAATTCAGGAAAGTAATCACTGTTCCTTTGCGTGGATAATACGGTTTTGCCTAATTAATAAGGCTATATGTCTCTCCTTAGCTGAGTTGCATGAAATTAGTTGCACGTAATGATGACTTGGAAAATTTGATAAAGATGTTAATGATAGTTTGATTTTAAAAAATTAATTTCTGTTCCTACGATATGAAAACAATCAATTATTTTAAATTTTGAAACAGTTTTGAAAATTAAATAAAGGCTGTTTAGGGTGAAAGGAAAAGATTATTAAGTTTAGGAAATGAAAAGAAAAGATTATTTAAAGTGTTTTTAATATAGTTATTGAAAGGTAGGTCAATAGTGGTGACTGATATTATTTAATATACGTAATACAGATAGGTCAAAATTTATATCTGTATTAACCGTATGCTAATGTAGAGATAATTCTTCATATTGTTACGAACCTGTGATGTCGCTTCCCAGCACGGTTAGTTCAACCACAGACTGTTTTACGATCAGTTCTGTTGGGTGCTGATAGGTTACCGCGTCAGTAACCTCAGAGCTTGGCGAGAAACTTGGTGATATGGCGATGAATTTGGCGACAAAATAGATATTGCTGGTAACTTTGAGAATTTCAACGATTTAACCATTAAGAACTGAGATACGCCTGATTGGTCCAGAACCTTCTAGACCTATTTCAAAAAAATTATAAAAACTAGCAGTCTCAACTGTAGCTCGAGTCGTCGAGAGGATAACGAAGCAATGGAGAACAAGCGTTGTGTGGAGCTCAAGCAATAGCTGAATTGAACTTTTTGCCGAGTCCTGGTGTTTATTGTGGAAGCAGCATCAAGCCCTGTGAGGAGTAGCCAGTCGTATAGTAGTGTTTCGGCAGTTAGATACAGCTAAAGCAAGGTGACAGTAGAGAAAAGCAACCATTTGGAGAGACCGTAGAGTGAAGCTACGAAGATTCCCTCTCCTGCCGAATTCCGTCTGGCCGCTTTGTGTGCTGTGGTTGTTATTGCTACAGATTACTACTTGTGGGCTACTGTGTATTATAGTGTGCTGCTCTGTGTTCGTCTCGACTGTATATTTGTCGTCTTCGTTTTAGTGTCTTCGTTTTTAATAAAAGTCTTCGTCGCTCATTATTGAAGCCTGCTGATTGTTTTCACATCATGCACCCACTACAATCGAACCTGGTGAATTTAAGGACTTAGCGGAATTGAAGTGAAATTCCGTAACAATATGTATGCAAAAAGCAAAATTTTTGAATTTGAATTTTATTTAAAAAATGTTTATCTATAATTATTACTTTAAATTTAAATTATCTAAAATTATTACTTTAAATTTCATTAAACCATTTTCTTTATTGAATAAATTTATATTCCAGTAAAATTGTATTAACAAACATCTTGATCTCAAATTTTTCAAAAATATCACGCTTTAAATAGAGAGAGAAAGAGAGGGAGAAAGATATTTCTGACAATTTGAAATATGAGCAATTTTGAATCGTTTTCAAATGACAAAATAATTCAACTTCAGATTCATTTTAACAAAAATTCATTTAAACAACTCTTTCAAAATTCTCCATCCTCTGAATTCAGTGGTCTATTGATTTTATCTAGTAATTTTGAGAGCAAAATGACCCGATATTTTATATTTAATCCAGAAGTCGGTAAAAAATTCAAAAATAGAACTGTGATAGTTAATCAGAAACATTTTATAATTTCATGTGTGATTCTTTTAAAGAAATAAACAATTCCGAAATCAAAAGCTCTATTTAAAAGCTTTGATTTTAAAATCAGGTTAATCTATTCTTTTTTCCCTAATCATCTAATTCTAGAGAATTCTACTGCAAAAAGATCTTTTTTGTTTTTACTGAAACAAGAAATATGGATTCTAGAGATTTTTTTTGTCTGCATTGAGACATTTTTTCTTTAAATCATACAATAATTAGAATAAATTCCAACCACTGTATAAAATACTTGAAAATATTAAATTAATATTAATTAAATGAATTGTCGAATTTTAGGCTAAATCGTTGGACAATCTAGGATATTATATGAGATTTTCAGAATGAACCAGTATATCTTTCTTCTACTCAACCCTAAGTTTTTTTTAAACATGCGATTCTACGATCCCACATTTGACTCAAGATAACACTTTAACTTTACGCTTTAAATTAAGGCTCATTAAAATTCATTCGAGCCAAATTTTTGTAATTAAATCATATTTTCATATTGAAAAGGGGGAAAGGGAAATAACAGAAGGAAACCGGAGCATGCAAGTCAGTCCCGAGGGCAAGGATAATGCAATAAACATTGATGTAAAAGGGATGAATTATGCATGTAGCGCATTCCAAATCGAGCAAACTGCCTTTCTTCGGCAGATAAGACATTACTTCAAGATGATCTCAAAACATCAATAGTTTCGGTGAAAAAAATTAACCAGCTGGCACAGAAAGTACGTTTTTTTTCGTTTGTATATATATCTCTGAGAAACCATGTGATACGACTATTATACCGAATTTCTTGCATAGGAATCAGCCCAAGCGTAGCTTTCCAAAGATAAAATCTGGTTTTATGAATAAAATAAAGATATAAAGTTTGTTTTCTTAGAACTTTTTTCGGTCACTTTCTTCTCTATATGTTTCGTGGATGAGTTGAATAAGTTTTTTTTTGTGAATTTACGATTAAAACACGTGGTATATTCTTTATCTGTTAACGGATGTCAAAGAAAATGTGCAAAGTATCGAAATTTCAGAAGATGTCATGTATAATATTTGAAATATTAAACAATCACACATTGACTTAACTACTTCGGTTCGCTCTCAGACACACGAAAAAATCTGAATGATCGGAATCTGTGAGAGTATTGGTGGGAATTAAGGTTGAGTCCTAAGGGTTATCATCTGCCACGATGCACCCTTTCCTATGGGACGCACACCTTCCACATCGGTGGGGTAGTCGATCCCATACCATTTCTATACCCACTCGAGTGGCGAGAACCAATAATCATGATGGAAGCTTTTCACCCTCCTAAATAAAGGGCCCCATATTAAACAATATCGAAAATTATTGCGAGATCGCTTGACCTGTAAATAGTATTACTAAATTATCTAAATTTTTGCTAAGAAAAGAGAAGGCAATATAAAAGAGAGGTATTTATAAGATGATTATTTTTTATTCATGTTTGCTCTACTGATGATGATGTAGTGTCCGCGTTACCACGGAGATGGGTTGCAGTAGCTTCTGAGGGTAAAGACCCCTGAGCACCCAATGGCAGAAGTCTGACTTCAAACTCACATGAAGATGAAACGTACACACATTCGCTTGCACAACCCCGTTTTACGGATTCATGCACCTCACAGATAGAATACAGAACAACCATACACGAACCGGGACTCGAACCCAGGACGCCCAGATCACGAGGAAGACGCGCTACCCCTATGACAGGACGCCGGCTATTTTCAGTACTCAAATTCGGAAAAGAAAAATGGTCTTAAAATTGTAATGATAAGTGATTAATTCAGGCTGATCAAATGAATAAAATGTGGCAGTTTTTTTATTTATTGAAGATTTTTATTCTTTGGGAATTTAGGACTTCTTGAATTGTTTTTTTTTCAGGGCTGTCATGGTTACACATGATTTTATTACATTTTATTTTGCATATCATGTTTTGTTTGTGTGATTTAAATTCCGCAGGCATAAAAGAAGTTTATTTTAATATTGGAGTTCTGTTTTAAAATAACACTAAAAATATTTCCCAATGAGTTCACAATTTTAAAAATAACTGAGGTGACACCCAACTCTCTAAACTTTATACCACACCACCGAGAGCAAATTTAGTATTTATTTGCGCGACTGTTTTTTATTTGAAAGGATTGGAATCTTTCATACCCAAAATCAAGAACTGACGACCTCACAAGTCTCAGACTACTGCAACTCATCTTCCAAAGAAATATTACTCATATCTAATAATAGATTTTACTTCAGCTCATAATAATCGCAACATTAAAAAATCTTAATAATCAATATTTTTAATATATCATAAAAAATTGTTTATTGGTATATAAAAAATCACTATACAAAGGATTGATATATCTATTTTTGTTCAGTATGTATAATAAAAAATCGACAAATAACATTATTTTATTTAATGGACTACAAAAATCCTTAAACATTTAACAGTAAAATTTAATTTTTAATGAATTTCTTAAATTTTTTATGCACAGTATTTTTGTATTATTCTTGGAAGTTATAATTGTTTTTTATGTCATTTCTTACCGTTATAAATATATATGCCAATAATGATTACTTTCTAATACGAAAAACAAATGATATTATAATATATATATATATATATATCCGGAATCGATATAATTTCAAAAATTATAAATATAATATAATTGAAAACATTACATATTTTTTTCAAAAAACATGCTTGTGATGCAAAAAGAAATTTTCACGCTTAAACTCGAGCGGACAGTAAATATTGTCCTTCTAAAACTGACTTTATTTTGAAATATATATATATATATATATATATATATATATATATATATATATATATATATATATTGCTTCCGTGATTTCTGACAGCTGAAACTGAGGTCACTGATTACTTATTTATAATTGCAGTTGAAATTTCTAGATGTCTAGACTTTATTATCTGACTGAAATACTGATTCATCTCTATCTTTATTATAGTCAAAAGAAGAAGAAATAAAAAAAAACCTGAAGAAAAGCTTTCGAGAAAATAAAAATTATTTTAACCTTTCTTGCGATTTACTTTTTTGCACAGAAAAAACACTAACGAAAAACAGTTTTTTTTTTATGAAAAGTTATTTTGTTCTCTTAAATCGCAGAATGTTGAATACAATTCTATTCTAATTTTAAAGCCAGAATGACTTCAGTTTCTAGGCATAGCTAACTTTTATCAAATACTTTAGAACATTTCTTTGATCACAAGAGAAGAATTTAATGGTCTTTAGTCAGTTTCTTCTTCTAGCGGCTTTTCAAAATCTAACAAGTAGCATTAGACCAAAGTTTAGAATTCACTTAACGACTTTCCGGAACTTTGGTATCATGAAGGTAGTCTTTTTGATTTCGGTCTGAAGGAGTTCCTTTTAAAATTTTAAGAATGTTCCTATACTTTTGTATACAGAGAAAAGGCATTATTTTTCTTGCTGAGAAATTTTAAAATAAGGAAAATAATTTATTGCGATGAAAAATTACTAAATAATAAAAAAATGTCATAAAATGAAGATCAAATTAAATATCTGAAGTTCTTAAAATATTTATGGCAAAAGCATGGGTATTTCTTTATTATAATATCATTTACTGATAAAGAAATGTGATTTAAAAAAATATTTCTATTAGTGGCTCCTGAAAAACTTTGTATATCATGCAAGGGCAGTTTGAAAGCATTTGACCTTGGATTTTCCTGCGTATGGTAATGATGCTAGAGTGGCGCCACTGTATTCGAGTGTGTCAATTGCTGTCTGTTGGTCACTGAATGAGGTGCTGTTATAAGTATTCGTCAGATTTTTATTTCTTTCAAGATGACTGAGCGAGTTGACCAAAGATACTGCATCAAATTTTGCTAAAACTTGATGATTTTAAAAGTGATACAATTCTTAAGATTCAGCAATGTGGGTATGAGAGTAACACAAATGTAAGAATGGTTTAACCGATTCAAAAATGACCATACATTGGTGGAGATGATCACAAATACGCACAGGAAGGTCAATGAGTGATAAAAGAGAATTATCAACAAGTTCTAAGATGACTCGGAAATGCAGATCGACGCAAATGACCAGATCTCCGTAAGCCGAAAAACTGTCAGTTGCATCATGACAATGACCCGGCTCATTTTTCATACTTGGGCGATACTTTCTAGTCGAAATACGGAATTCCAGTAGTCATCAATCTCCCTACTCTCCAAATATGGCTCCTTGCGACTTCTGGTTGTTTCTGAAATTGAATGGGCCTTTTAAAGGATCACATTTTGGGAGTAGAGAAGAGATAGTGCAGAATTCGACAACGGGAATAAACACCATTCCAATTTAATTTAGTTTCATTATATTAACGCCCCGTCTTAAAGCAACACTGGGGTATTTTAGGATGGATTTTGTAATTTTGAACCGGGATTAGATGACGCAGACGGCACCTGAGCTGGCACAACCCTTCTCCAAACTTCCGCACCACATTAGTGGGAGGACTCTTGGCCCCGAAGTATTTAACGTATATCAGACCAGATTACACAACTGTTCTTCGGTAGAATCGGCCCTCGAACTTGAAACCCTCCAGTTCTGAAGTCAAGACCTTACCACCAGATCATGGCGGCCCTCCAGGAGAGTGTTCAGTAATGGAAGGATCACCGACTAAGTCTGTGAAGGAGCGAGGGGACAACTTTTAAGGAGACCTTATTACCCCTCAAAGTAATATATTTTTCCTGGCCAAAGGTTGGATACTTTTTAGATAGCCCTCGTATATACCATTTGTTAAAAAAAATTCTAATAAAAGTTTCTTTTAGACTTTTGTTATATTGAATTAATAGATATGTTTTCAAATGTTGAATAATGTATAATAAGCTGTACTTATTGATATCAATTCTTCAATCATTAAAAATATTTTTTTTCAAATAAAATTATTATTTTTATGGATTTATATTTTATACTATCAGCTGCTTAACTAATGCCATTTTTATCTGTTATTACTGTTAAATCAGGATCAGTGAATGAAATATGCTTTCTGCTTAATTTTGTTTTATTAAAAGCACAGGCATAAATGATCAATCAGTTTTCGAAATAATGTTGTTACGCAATGGTTATTTTCAAACAACTCCTTTATTTTCATAGAAATAAGGCATTTAAATCGCTCAAGGTTATTCAAAAGTCATATCTTTGTCGTCAATCACTTCTTTTGTCACCCTCTATTACCATCTAGAGGAGAGTAGTAAAATAAAACCTTCTGCCAAAGAAAGAGGTGAAATTCAATAAAACTCAAATAAGGTCTCTACTCAGACAGAAACTCTGTTAAAGGCGGGAAAGATTCATGACAAAAATATACGACATTCACAGGGAATTTAAATTCGTTTTTCGAGATATGTGATTTGTTGCCTGTATAGCAGATGAAATGTACTTATATATGGTATTACAAAGTCTCAGAAACAGTTTACTTGACAGACAGCTATTCATTAAATGTCTCATGAGGAACAATTTATATTCGTGATTTCCATCTAAATAAAAGAAAATGTAAGTGTCTAGGATCTAAGGTTCTTGTCTTACTTTTATTAACCTATATGAAGCCAATAAAAATCAAACTCAGGAAATCCTAGAAGTTCTATTGTCTGTTTTTAGACTATATTTTTCAGGCATTTTATTTTAACAGATACAAGCTACAATTTACTATTTCCTATTTTCTGTTAAGATACAAATTACTATTTTCTGTCATGTTTTTTTAAACCAGGGATATTTAAAAATAGAAATCGAAATATTGAAACAAGATATATTTTTATAATATTATATAATACTAAACAATATTCGCAATATTGTATAATTTTGGTGAGTACAGAGTAATATGATATCGCAGAATAATATGCAACTGGGTGTACTTCCTGAATTTCAAATTATTAGTACAGAGAAAGCAGAACGGCACATCATAATATTGCCGCATTGAAACGAGACAGTTGACTCTCCATGGCCCTCCATAGACTCTCCATAGACCCAATGCGATTCACAGTTTGTGTGAATATTTAATTCCTTGATTTTCTGTTTTCCTTTATTTCATGTTCCAGAAGATTCTGGATTTATCTTTAGTTTACCAGACAAGTGTTCTGGACTTTTCTTACTGTCTCCAGAAAAGTATTCTGGAACTTTCCCTGCTAGTATCAAAGCAGAAGATCTGTCAGTCACTGTGTTCTGAGTTGAGTTAATAAATTGGTTTAGCTCTACTTCTTGTGTGTGTCATTGCGTTCCACACTAAAGTACCTACGTAACAATATATGCAATTACAAATACGGTATTAACGTACAGTATTATCCAAATTAAACAGGAAGTATTTAGAAACTTCCTGCATAATGGCTGCAAATTGTATTACAACTAAAGTTAATACATGTACTCGTCTGCCTTATAAAAATTTATAAATTTTGCACACATATTCACCTGAGTGTGTTTTTTAAAAATAAAATAGTTTTCAGTTTAATCTATAGGAAGGAAAAGATGCTGTGGTGTTGTATGCCTAAAATTGAAAGTTAGTGCTGTATGGTATTTTGCCTAAAATTAAAAATATTTTAAGTGTTTCTGCCTATATAGCATATCCAGTTTTCATTATATTCGCATCGTATTTGTTAAGCTCGTTCTTATTATATTACTTTATATTAAGCAAATTTTTGTTAAATTGAAATTTTAGTGACTATGGCATATAATTTTAGAGTGTCATTCACCAAATTATTTTATTTGGAAGATAAAAATGTTTCTACCAATATTATGGCTTTCCGATTGATTACATTGATGTCATTTTCTTATTACACGCCTCCGGCTAATGATTCTGCATTTTAAAGATATTATGTTTGCAGTTTAATATGGAAGGGTCGCAAATGCAGAGATGAAAAGAAATTATGACATCAAATATTCAACAATTTATACCACATGCACGTGATAGCATATTGCATGTATAATTTCACCACTTCATATTTTAATTTAAAATAAATATTTTTATTTGTGCTTTTTCAATAAAAAAAAGAACTCATTTACACAAGAATGCTATTTTACGTTTATAACATCAAAGTATCGAAACAGTTTACTTAGGAAAATAAATGCAAAAAGTTTCATTTTAATCCAATAAAGAATTTTCAGAACCAATATTATAAACACATCTTGAATAATTTCGATCTCCTTGTACTTAAATATACTGTTATAGTTGAAAAAATTCAGTTAAAATATTAATATCAATTGATTTTACATTGTAAATTTCCAAATCGCCAACTAAGAATATTTAACTTCATATAAAATTTTGTATTTTTTTTTGGACTAACAGAAGCTGATAATTTTATACCATTCACTAGAGAAACAGTTGAAATAATTCTTTAAAATGCCAAAGTTAAATCCTTCTTATAATAAATAAATTTTTGATGCAAAAAAAGACATGAATGTTTACTATTAGCACTTTTTAGAGCATATAATCAACTTTTTGAAACAAATGGCATTTTTGATACTTTTGCTTATTTTCTTCCTTTAAATATTATTTATCAAAAATAAATTTTCAAGTTTCAGAAAATAAATCTCGATAACATAAAAAAAACATATAATAAATATATTTTAAAATAAATTTAGGTATGCATAATTTGTTCCAGATAATGGTAAAATATTACAAAATGTAAACAATTCAAAAACGTTCACACAATTACATACACACACATTCACACATATATTCTCAAATAATCGCACAAATAGTCACACAAACACACACTCTTATCTATCTATTTGTGGCAAAATATATAGATAATGGTTCATGATCCAATCGTGTAGGATGGATAGACTGCAGGTGTCTTTATTTACCGACCCAGGGACGCGGAGTTGACACTCCTTTGAAGGAGGAGGGATGACTCTTCTCTCAAGAGATGAAAGCCAGATGTCTTCGTTATGGGTTCTGGGCTGAGTTCTTCGTTATGGGTCTATGGGTTTCAGAATGTGAAACATTGGAGAAGATATATTTAGATGGAAAGAGTCAGGAGAGGGCTAATAAATCTAGTTTTTCTTTGCTTCCCACTTAAATTGGGATAATTTTGAATTGAGCAGGACAAGCAAAACTCGCGTTTGTACAAATGTGTTTGCATTGTACTCTTTTAAAAGCAAATCTCTAGATATCATGAACTTCTTATTACGAACGGTACAATAATTTTATGTACATTTTGTGAACAAATCCATTTATTTTAGTTAACAACAATACGTTCCTATGAAGTTCAAATCTTGATCATAGTACGTTACATACACACACAGATATATATATATATATATATATATATCTGTGTGTGTATATATATATATATATATATATATGTATATGTAATGATATTTTAAACTCTTAATTTTTTAACCCATAGTAAAATATTGTCTTATTTTTTGATATAATTCCACTTTCGGTTTAATTCTTTATAAAAAATAATGCGCCATCAGTACTACGTATCTAGTGAAAGTGATATTTCCGTTGCCCTTCTCAAGGTCAACACATGTATTGAATTGGTGCGTGGCTGGAATTCCCATCTTATATAAGACTAGTAATCATTTGCTCGTCCCTTTTTCTTACTTCTGCTTTTGTGCCGCTCTGCGTCTGCTTGTAAAGAAATTGCTTTCAAGAAATGGATATTAAAATAATTTCAAAATATAACATGTCTCTTCAACGTCTTCGAAATATATTATATATACAAAATATGTTATATATATATATATATATATATATACACGAAGGCAAGTAAATTATAAGAAATAAAATTAAGATTCCCTTCAATTAATGAAATAAATTAAAGAGAGTTTGGGGGGATTTCAGATAAGGTGAAAAAATGAAATTCTCTTTCACATTGATAGGATTTTATTTTCATTTTGGTTTTGATTATAATTCAGTAAGATAATTATGATTTTAAAATAATCACACGCATTAGATAAATACAAGTAATCATATATTATGCATTCCTTGCAATTCATTTCAAAAGATATTGTATTGTCATAATAAAAGCAATAGTAAACATTTAAGATATTACAGTATGAAAAAATATTTTATCACCAATTTCTTATCCATAAAAATCAAAATACTGGTATTTCCATCTCCTCATTTAGCCACAATAACTGAAGAAGAACAAAAAGTTAAGTGAAAGCCATTAGTCTGGTGTCTTGTGATTGCACATGTAACCTAAATCGGGGATATATGGCTTTTGGTTCGAGTCCAAAAGTACTGGCTCAAACAATTGCATCCAGTTAATCTATTATTTTTAGTAAACTTTCTTTTACTGATGTAATCAGTGCGTTTGTCTTGAGAACTCACTGACTCGTCTTATTATTCTGTTGAATGCACTGATTCGAGTTATCATTCTGTTCGTATTAGTATTCTTTGGTAGAGAAGTGTTTTCTACCACAATTATCAGATGAAATTAATGGCGTCCAAATGATTAGATTTAGTTAATTAGTTAATGACGTTTAAAGTTAGTGCATTATAAATATTACAAAGATATATTACAAAATAACCAAATTTATAGTACCTCAACATACTTCAGAAAACTTTTATTTTCAACCGTATTATGCACTGCAACATATATCACATTTTAATCTTATGTAAATTACTTTTCTTATTATCAATATCATTTTTTTATTTATTTTATCATACTATTTTTTATATTATCCATTTTAGGCTTTCGTATACTTTTATTATTTATTTATCTTATATTATTATTATTGGGTTAAATCTTATGATATTTCTATTATTTTCTGTTTCATATTTTAATTTTTATTTTATACTCTTTAAGTCTTGCCTGAAGGATAAAGGTTTCATATACTTCATATTTTATATTTTTTTTATAATTGTGGATTTCAAATTTTCTAAATTCTCATTTACAGCATTTAAATCGTTTTTTTATAAATAATATTGAAAGCTTTAGACTATGGTGATTCTGAAAGCTTCTGCCTTATCTGCCTAAAATCCCTCGTCTGATTAGTCTTAATCTAAATTCAAAAGGTTTTAAGGTATTGAGAAAGATTAGTAATGAAAAAAGGTCACAATGAATACAGTAAGAAAGAAAATTCCAAAGCAATCATTAAGAATTAATTTATATAGGACATCGTATAGGGGTAAAGTGAATTTTTTGAAAAAAGGAATACTAATATTCGAATTAAATAAACAATTAATTTATTAAGACTACATATAATTAAACATTTCAATATTTACACTATTTACAGAAATGGGATAAGACAGATGTAGATGTAGATGCCAAACATGGTCATGCCTAAAAAATGTTTGCTTCCGTTTTTATTCTTTTAAAATGGAGCGCGTTACCTTACGTTACCGACCTTACACGTGCATTGCCACCAGAAGAATCGAATGTTACTCTTTTATGAGCCTCTCAGGCGCACTGACGTCACACGCATGCGAATCTCTCGCGTTGAATGGCAAAACCCAGCCAGATCCGACTTGACATGATTGGCATCGCCATCTCTTACGACAGAAACGAACTAAATACTTTAATTAATCATCATCCCTGAAACAGGTTTACAGCCAATGTCATTTCCTAAATCTATATTAAAAATAAAATTAGAATTCCAAGAACTTAAAATATGGTTTTCAGTGCCTCATATTTTTTCGCTTTTATTTTGATTCTCAAGTTTTATATTCTTAATTATTAGCATATTTGAAAAAATTCTATTTTCAGGTGCATTAATAAAAGTTTAGATTAAAAAATATTTATAACCAGTTACTTTAATAACACAGCTTACCCCTTTAAAAATGGATTTACCATGGTATCCATACCCATTTACAAGGGAAATCGTAACATTTCGAGCTACATTCATCATTTTATTTCTGTAAGCTTTTTAAATAATTGTCCGTTTAGACCTTTTGCATCTTATATAAATCTATGCTCTTTTTTTTAACAATTTCACAGTCCCACTTTAAAATTCTATAAAAATTATTTTATTAAAGCACCATTTTTAGGATATTACAATGATATCTTCAGCTCAGACGAACAGCGAAGTAAATAACATTAGTCTGCTTATTTAATAAATGACTTCAAGGCATGAACATTTATCTTTTCATCAACACGAAAACAGAATCCATTACCCCCTTGAAACTGAGACGCACGCGGATCTTCAAAAGAATGGTATAAGTGATTTATGAAGAAACATCCACAAAAAAGCTCTTAAACAAATGACACGATCTTATAACAAATAGCGAAAATGCACTTTTGTAGGAAAAGAGTTTCACTTTTCAAAGAAAATGCTGCAGGCTCTTTTGTTAAGAATCTACGAATATTGGCGTCGTTTATATCTGGAAAGTGTATGTTACACATATAAAAATGATCTTTCGTTTATCAATGATTTTGCGATTTCTGGAAAGAAACTTTTAAGGATTGCCAACGACTCGATTTCAATGTCAAATAGGTTCTGTATCTATAAGTTCTATTAGAAAAGTGAAAATTTTGGTTTAACTGTCAATTCGAATTGAGCTGTCGCTATGGAGATAAAGGTTTGAAACAGCATATTGTGTTTCATTAAATTTAGGATTATAAATATGGGAAGTTAAAATAATACTATTGAATTCTCCGACAGGAACTGAAATGAAACAAATTAAAAGAGTAACCACCTCGTATTATCATAGAATTCATAGAATCTTACTTGTGTATTAGGACTGTACTGGCTATACAGTTTGACATACAGCTACTACACTCATTAGAGTTTTTTCCCCCTGAAATTTCAAGTTGGAATTTAAATAATCAAAAATTAAGGTGAATTTTGACGTTTTTCCGCAAATAATTTCCAAAAATAATATTGCACAAAAATGAATTTAGCATTTTTCAAAATGTAAAATAAATATCTTTTTAGTGGTAACAATTTAATAGCCTTGTAGAATTTTGCATTTTTTTTTTTTTTTTTTGCTTAATTTCCAATAAGGGATTGCATTATTTCCCTGAAATTCAAACCATTTTCAATGTTTTATCAATTATTTAATCACCTCATTTTCATCCATTATTTAAAACTAAAGAAGAAATATGTTTTATATCTGTAGTTTACAATACAATTAAAAGTGTGAAGTTACAATACCGCAAAATTTAGGAGATAACTGAACCTAATATTTACTCTTAAAAAAGCTATATTGTTTCCATTAAAAAGGTTTATGTGTACTATAAACATAATTTAAGTTAGGCAACTAAAATAGCATAACTGTAATGGAAAGACTTTTAGCTGAATCATGGATATGAAGTTATGTATATATGATTTATAGGAAATCAGATATAAACAAAATCCCCTGTAAACACAAGCTGGTCACCTGAGGTGTCTAACATATTTACATATATCCAATTCAAATCTAAAACTAGATTAATAATTTATATCGAAACATTTTTGTTTTTATGCACTGTATTTCAAATACTTGGGGAAGTTCATATAGTCTGAATTCAATATCTGTGTTAGTTAGGCCTTTTTTTATTATCCATATATATATATATGCTCTTATTTTCTACAAACAATTGCTGAAAAAAAAACATCCATGGTCTCAGGCTTCAGGACAAAGGGAGAAAGTCTGTAGGCTACCATGCTTAAAATCTGTCCGGCAACCGCGTTTGGGAAGGATTAAATTTTACAAAAATATGGTGCTTAGCTCTTTGCACTTATTCAGTGTTTATTGCTAACCGCCTGTCCTATACTTTTTTCACAAACTGATATGCATTATCAAAAGCAGGTCTGCGCCATATAGATGCTATCAATATAATTCCACCCTCAAATTCTTTGCCCAACATTTCATTACTAATTATTTGTGTAAAAAAAGTCTAATGCACGTATCAAGTCTTAAAAGGTGATGAAACTAACTAAAACTTAACTAACCAATAGCTAAACATCATCAAACAAACTCTATATATATGACATTAAAAGTCAGCTTCGGTACTTTTCCTTTCTCGTAAAACCTAGATATTCGTACCATTCCTACCTAAAATCACAGTTGAATATAATGTCTTTTGTATTTTCCAGAAGTGAAAACATATAAAACAATTATATTCGTTGTCAGAAATGTAATTTTTATGTGGATTATAATGATTATCAATCAAATTGCTACGATAATTTAATACAGGAGACTGATTATTCAACAAATTGGCTGCGATCCAATTTCGAAGTATGTGATTCATATTTCTTGAAATATGATCACTATAATTTAAATACCTATGCTGAAGAAAAAGAAAACTTTTCTAAAAACAGATAAAAACTTATCTAGTTTAAAATCAATTATTGTGTTTCTACGCAATTTCTTACTTTTTATCGATTCATTCTACTCAAATATATAAAGCTTATAATTAACAGAAATAAAGAAATTTTCAAGAGAGGGGGTGAGGGTATGTTTCAAAGATTATTAATAGCCACTGTAAGAAAACAGGTTGAAATTCTTATGTTTATTATTTTTTTTAAAAATTCTGTAGATTCTTAGACAAAAGATGTTATTTAAAATTAAAGTAAAAGACATGTAATGATTGGGTGTGTTTTAAATGGAAGTTTTCGGAAAGCAGAAAAGAATAAGTAGATATATTTCTTCGAAAAATTCTAAGAAATATATCTACTTTTAAGTTTTTCAAGTAGTTTCTTGGCGGATTAATAAATGAACTTTAAAGATTTATGGGAAAATGATAAAAGGAACGTTTTATAAAAAAGATTCAGAGTAAGTATTTCCATATATTTCAATGATAACTTTATTTACTTTTTTTTCCTTTGTAAAGGTGTAGATGAAAGATTTTGAGCATGAGGCACATAAAAATATGATTCAATTTCTTTCACGTGTTCAAGGTATGAGACTATGTTCAGGATAAAAACGGGGAATTTTTGAAAAACGATCAAAAATAGCTATATTTTTAAATATTTACATAAAAAAGACTGAAAAAAACCTGTATGAAACTAAAATATACCAGTTAGGTGGCAAAAGTATTTTTTTTAATTGGAAAAAAGGGCCTTTCTCACTAAAAACAGGTATGAAGCAAAAGTCTTCTAGTTTAGAGGTTTATCAAATGATTTGCTTACAATTTTGCAGATAGCTTAAGAAATATATTATCTAGTACCTGAACTAAAAAAAAAGATGTATTCCTATTCATTCTTTAAATACTGATATTTGATTGGTAAATAAAACAAAATTTCAATTTTTTTTCCCTTTGTGAAGCACTAAAATATCTATAAAATATTTCTAAATATATCGATTACTTATTCTTTAGTTCAGGAACTGCAAAACATATTGAGATATTATTATACCAAATTTGAATAAAAATATATATATTAGATTCAAATATATGTGGATTTTCGTAAGAAAATTCTATCATATTCTATATTTGAGAAAATGGCATCTGAAAATGTAAAACAGCATTAAAACGTGTATAAATGCAACTATAAAAATCAGTGTAAATTCTCGAAAAAACAAAATTTCAATGATTTTATAAAGAAACTTGTTGAAACATTAGGAATATTAAATAAAAAAACCCCGATAATTTCACAAAAAAAAAAAAAACTTTACTTATCAGCGTAGTTACTAAATAGTTTAAACATACGGAAATGATTTCAAGATTTTATGACACACAAGCACAAAATTATGAAAAAAGGCATTATATCGCAAAAATAAGAACATATGTGTCATTGAAAGTCCTATTTTTCTTAAATGATGACGAGATATTGAAGTTTGGTTGCATTAACAACGCCATCAAAACTGATTAGCATTGTTTAAAAAAAACTACATCAATATCAGAAAAATGAACATTGAGACATAATGCTTTATTTTAAATTGTATATTTAAATCACCAGTTTAATTCAAAATGATATATTTAGATATGTACTAATGTATAATACGAAAAAGAACAAACTACGAAAATATATTGAAAATATTATTTTCCAAGTAAAGACCGGTTTTCGAAACATATTTACATACTTTTCAATAACAATTGCAAAATCAGAATTGCAGAATCTTTGATCCATGTATCCATATGAATTAAAATTTTTACTACTCTAAATATTTATTAACACTTGAGGATTCAGAATCGACTTGGATTTACATTTGGTTTCAGTAAATTTTCTTCATTTTCAAATGCCTGGTTGGCTCTAATAATATTTCTAGTTGTGAAACAATGGTTTTGGAATTATATTGTTACGAATCTGTGATGCGGCTTCCCAGCATAGTTGGTTCCATCATCAGGAAGAATGTTTCACAGTCATCTGCATTGGACGGAGTCTGGGTGTCGCGTCGGAGGTCCCGGAGCTTGGCTACCATTTGGCGACTTTGGAGCCAAAATAGATTATACCCGAAAAATCGAGAATTTTCCCGACCCTTCCAGTAGGAATTGAGATATGCCTCGAACGTTCCTGATTGGTTGAGAGGCTTCTAGCCCCGCCTCCTGAGACCTATAAATGGAAGCAGCCGTAGCTGCCAGAGGAGTCGTAGTCGGAAGCGACAGAGAAGAGTAGTCTGGATCGACGGTGAAGAGTAGTCGGAAGTGACAGAAAGGAGTAGTCTGAATCGACGCTAAAAAAATGGCCTTCCAGAGATAAGCGGAGCAGTGACGGAGTCCAGCTAGTGATGAACTAAGCTGTGCGCTTTTGTCTGCAGTAGAGACTTGTTGTATGCTGCATGTCTCGGCTGAAGATAATCATCTTCTATGCTGTATACAGTTGTTGTCTTTGTGCTGTCCTGTGTGTCTTCGTGTAAATAAACATCGTTGTTTTATTTTCTACTGCTGATTCAGCGTTCTCCATACCATATAACTCCTACTATCCAAACGAACCCCGGAAATTTCGTAACAATATGCATTCTGTTGCAATGCAAACGATTAACATTTATTTCTATTTTTTGAAGATTAATAAATTAAAAATTAATTATAATAATTTTGCTCCGAATTAGCATATGAAAAGTATTTTTGAAATCTTAATCACAGTTTAGGAATTCAACTCCCAGTTGAATTCCAAAATTTCAAAATTGTGCGAATAATTTCCAAATAATTTAATAAATTATGTTAAATTTAAAATAATTTAATTACAAATTTCTTTAATTATTATATAAAGCTATTAAATTTTAATTTATTTCTCGAATATATTTCCGAAAATATTATTACACATAACTTATTTTACAGTATTTTAAATATAAAATAATTGCCAGATTGCCACTAATTGCTCCAGAAACTTTCCTGAATATTGGCAATTTTTAAAATAATTTTTGTGAATTATTTCAACAGTAGATTATATTATTGTTCTAAAATTCTGGCCTTTCCATTGTTTCACTAAATATCTAATCGCCTGATTTTTTAAAACAATTTTTGAAAGTTAAATAATAATGATTCATTTTTATTATGTGCGTACTTTGAAAGATACATAAAAAAGTAAAGTTACGAAATCGCGAAATTTAGAGAATAAATGAACCGTATAATTACATTTTAAATAGCATTATGTAATTGTTCTACATTAGAAATGTTCTTATCAACAAGGAATAGAATATTTAAAGCACAACAACAGTGCTTTAATGTCTGATATTCTGGTGAGGTATTTGTTTATTTCTTTACCCCACTCAAGATATGTTGCCAAAAAATGCAAACCATCGACATCTTGGCATAATCTGAAAACTGCCATATAATCATAGAAATGCAATCAAATTGGAGAAATAGTGGAGTCTTATGTATAATGGAGCGTGAATATACTGGCGTAATCCGAAATTCGTCAGACAAGCACGGAAATGCATCAATTTTGGTGAAATTTCCGCATTTTAAATGTATGGAGCTGGGCTTTTTTGGCCCAATCTAAAAATTACCAAGTAAACTTAGAAGCCGTAAAAATAAATAATTATTCATTAATTCTAAAAAATTTAACATAAATTAAATCTAATCAGTATTTCCGATGAATCGGCGATCTCCAAAGGCCAGATGAAAAGATGAATAAATAAGTTTTGACATGTGTTTAGATATAAAAATTGCAGACCTGTTGGCGAATTTGGGAGAAAATGATCAAAAGTAAGAGGACTAAAATACGTAGTCTACGTTACAAAACGAGATTAAGTCAAATGGCATTTTGCGTAAATATACACGAAAATAGACTGGAGAACATTTTTGATGAACATAGATCAATGAAATCTAACTAAATCTAACTAAAATATGGTATATAATTATTATTATTTAACTCAGCCTACACAAAGGGAAAATGGGCAAATATTTTGCTTCAAGGTAGGAAAAATCATTATTCCCCCCCTGTAAAAATATACCAAATCATTTTTTTCCCATACAATAATCATAATTTTGAACATTCTATTTTTTTAACCAAAAAAAAAGTTCTTTGTTATACAGATTTAAGAAAATACTAATAGATGAAAAACTATGTATTAAATAAATAAATAAAGACTAGAATATTCATAATAAACAATATATTAAATATATTATCATGATAAACAATATATTAAATATATTATCATGATAAACAATATATTAAATATATTATCATGATAAACAATATATTAAATGTATTATCATGATAAACAATATATAAAAAAAAGATATAAATTCGTTTACGTTATAAACACCGCATGTTAAATTATAGATGCATCAAACCATTACATTTGTCTCAGGTAAAATATCGAAAATAAAATGGAAATTGAAACCAGTCGATGACTGAGCTTATAAATTTCAAATGAGATATCCGAAATGTTTCCCATCTTCTTTAATTCAATTATTCATTTTGAAATTGTTTAATTCGTAGTTTTTAATTTTAAATCATTAATAATATATTTCATGCCAATAAATTAAAATAAATAAAATATAAGGAATATATATCTGAAAAGGCAAAAACATAGTAAGGAAGAACTAATCTGATCAATTTCAACTTAATTATTTATATATTTATTTGAAATTTTACCTCATACTTTAAAAACTCATTTTCTATTATTATGCTTCTAAATTCTTATATATAATGTGAAAGAAATTCTACATTTTTTTGCAATTAACTTCTTTAGAAATGCAGGTAAGCTTATAAATGAAGCAAGAAAATATATATTGGAGTAGCTTTCAAAGAAATTCCATACATTAAAATTGCATATTCCAATTTCAGAAATGTTTTAACATTCGCTTTATTCCGAAAGGGCCAATAAATTTTTATATAAAATGTATAAAGTGTCTTTAAAAATGAATAATATTTAATATATATCATGAATAATGATCATATATTGAACCCTTTTGGGACGGGAGGCCTCTGTCCAGGATGCATGCACTGGACTGTGCGTACGAGGAAGGAATCATCCCATAGGCCGAGTGGTTTTTCGTCTTTAACCTAACTTTGAAAAAAAAAAAAAACACAAAAAATAAAGTTTAAGTCCTAACCTTGTCATTTTTGCTACATTTCAGATTATTAGTTCATTCATAATAAGAGCACATTCTTATTCTGGCAAATTGCATTTTCTAGCCATAATAAACCGAAACCAAGGATTTCCAACAACATAAACTCGTTTTGTTCTTTTTTATATTATAATAGAATCGATTCTAATAAAAAATAGATTATTTTATTTATATTTGCTTGGTTTATAGATTCATACAATGTTCTATACTGCGGAGACAAGATAGTTTTTTATTTGAGACCTACATAAAAATATTGCAAATATTAGATGTAATCTTCTGTTTCTCTACAGATATATGTTGAACTTAAATAAGCTGCTTGCTAATAGTTGACGAAGCAAGAAGTATTCTCTTACGAATATAAGGAAACTCAAAACTAAAGCTCTTAGATTCTGCTGTAAAAATGATATTTACTTTTTGTCATTTTTACTTATGATAGGAATTTCTAAAATTCCTTTTTTAATTTCTGACAGTAACACAAAGTGTTTGGTGATAAAAAAGCTGATTTGTTTTAAATTTGAAACTTTAACTAACATCTGTGCACGCCAAACTGAAATTTAATAAGAAATTATCCAACAGTACAAATTACAACGATCAGATATAATTAACTCTTAGTGGTCAAGTGGATTAAAAATTGTCCTTTCTTTTGTTTAGCTTTCATGCGTGGTTCTATATATTGTTACGAATCTGTAATGCTGCTTCCCAGCATAGTTGGTTCCACCATCGGAAAGAATGTTTTACAGTCATCGGTATTGGGCGGAGTCCGGTGTCGCGTCGGAGGGTCCCGGAGCTTGGCGACAAACTTGGAGACGAATCTGGCGACTTTGGCTCCAAAATAGATTATACCCGAAACATCGAGAATGTTCCCGATCCGTCCAGTAGGAACGGAGATACGCCTCGAATGTTCCTGATTGGTTGAAAAGCGTCTAGCCCCGGCTACTGAGACCTATAAAAGGAAGCGACCGCAGCTGCTAGGGCAGAGTAGTCGGAATCGACAGAAAGAACTGGCCTTCCAGAGATTAGCGGAGCAACGAAGGAGTCAAGTGAGTGCTGAATTAAGTTGTGAGCTACGGTCTGCATTAGAGTCTGTTGTCTGCACGTCTCTGCTGAAGATAATTGTGTGCTGTATATAGTTGTCGTCTTTGTGTTGTCCTGTGTGTCTTCGTGTAAATAAACGCAGTTGTTTCATTTTCTACTGCCGCCTGCTGATTGAGTGTTTTCCACACCATATAACTCCCACTATCCAAACGAACCCCGGGAAGTTTCGTAACAATATTTTAATCCGCATCCAAAAATTGAAGTTAATCACAGTCATGCAACAATATTTGGTTAGATTGTTAGCATTGCTAACTTAATTTTCCATTAAGTTAGCAATACTATACACCAATAGTAAATGCATAAGTAATTGAAAAAAGTTATGCAAATCACAAATCGTCATTAAGTTACGCATGCTGCTATAATTATTAAAGTTTTCGCATTGTGCGATTCAGTGAAAATTTTATCATTCATAACGTTATTTGTTATTTTATTATAAATGAATAAAAGGTTTTGTAATAAAATAAAACAGGTTTTTTTAGTGTCTTATACCAATTAAGAAGCTGTAAAACGGTCAGATTAAATATGTCACGCCCTGTAAGAAAGGCCTGAGGAAAATGTTATAATTTTTTATTCTTATTTTGAGTAAGTTTTTTTGTGTTAAAAAAATTAAAATAAATATCTGTTCAATTTTTTTAATAAAAAAAATCTTCTCTACTAGGGTTTTTATTTTCTTTAAAATTGTGTGTCTCAAAGAGTTAAATAAAACATTCCACAACGTCTTTGAGAAACTCACCTTAAATATCACAAAATCTCTTCACATTGAATTTATTTCGTATCATGGAAGAGCGTTTAATCCTGAACCTGAATGGTTTTATTCTGGCAACTTTTACTGGAAAAAAGAGAAGAATGGAGTTATTTATCTTATTTTTAACGCCATAAATTCGGAAAGTAATGGTTATATTTCAAGCAGAATTTTACATATTTACTAAGAAGAGAATAAAATCTTTTTTTGGAATGAAAACATTATAAGTTGTCACTACTTTAAAGACAATGGGGAATATATATCCTCTTCGCGATTATGAACTATTTTAATTTCTTTGGTTGTCGTTGTCTTGCAAACTTGTTCAGAAAGAAAATAGCTAGTTTTATTTCAATGTTTAACAAGTTTAAATGATTTTAAAATTTATCCATTTTGTTCTCTTGGCTTAAGGGGCAAAACTTCTATTTAGTAGTTATGTATGAGAGTTAATTTTTAAAAGAATACTGCCATTGCTTGAATTATATTCAGAAAAATAAATATTTTCGATAAAAAGCCGAAATTTCTTTAAGTCTTCGAAATATATTTTTAAAACACATTTTCTTATTTTTTTAGAAGTTCTAGTTGATAATATTTCTGCGAGATCCTTTTAACTTGTTGATTCCTAAAATTATGTATTGATATCTATAGTTTATAATAAACTTTTAGAGGCAAATTAAAAATTTGAATTTATTCATTTATTGCATATTTACTGTTATAAATTTTTGAAAATATCTACTATCACTAGGGAAATTGCAGAGAAAGAATACTCAGGAGAAATTCTAAATTCTAAAATAATTTACTGCCAAATTATTTAAAGATATTTGCAGAATATTTTAAGAAAATGTTTTCAAACGTTTATAAAAATAAAGAGGATTTATTTTGTTTCATTAGCCTTGAGATAGCTTTTATTTTTGTTATTTTTTATTTAGGTTCTTTCATGATATAATAATTGAATTTTTGAAAAAGTTTTTAATTTTTTCCGAAAATATTACATTCTGAACTTCGCATGGATATTTGTCCCTATAACAATGCGATAGTTTAATATATTCTGAAATAAATTATTAGCTAATTGATCAGTTTTAATTCCATATGAGAAGAGACATCTATAAAGGAATTTTAGATGAAATTGATTCAATAATATGTATAAAAGTAAATGCGAAATATGTTGTAGAAAGTATAAAATGTTAAAACAATTTTTTTAGCATAACAAATTTGGAAACAATTTTTTTAGCATAACAAATTTGGAAACAATGCTTAGCATACCAAATTTGGAAACAATTTTTAGTATACCAAATTTGTAAACAATTTTTTAACATATCAAATTTGAAAACAATTTTTTAGCATAACAAATTCGGAAACAATTTTTACTATTAAAAAAAGAATTTTAAGTAAATATCAAAATCTTAAGGCTCCAGAAACAATGCTGTTAGAAAATTAAACCAAAGTATTCATGTTAAAGAAAGAAAATTCATACCTATTTATTAAAAGCTAAAATTATTCAAAAATTTGATGAAATTTCAATTTGCTTACAGGAATACTTTTGTCAAATGATCAAGCCTTTACAAATTTATTAATATCTCCATATTTCGGATTGAAAAAGAATTGTACACTTTTTATTGCACTGGTAAGAGTGTTTTTAAAACCTTTTATTTTTTTTCCTTTATTAGTAATTTTATGTCAGAATTTTTAAATTTATATCTCTTTTGAAAGCGAAGGATATCAAAAACGAAGAATTCTTAGATTGTAATTATTTTGAAGACAAAGAAAATAATGCTATAAATGATCTAATAATAAACAACAATTCCAGAATTTATAAAGCAGATCAAGTCCATTATCGTTCAAAGTCATTTTACATTAAAATGGAATCTAAATTTTTTTTTAACTGTATTGTTTTGAGATAATGAATAAAGAAAAAAAAGCGGATTATAATCTGCATTGTTTTTTAATACATATATCATAATTTTTATTTTTATTATGTTAAATATATTAACATAAATAATATTTAAAGCAAAACTATTTCACACATTTAATTCCCCATATATAAAAAAACTAGGGATGATTTGATCGATTGGTTTAATTAAATATTACATAATTCAGATTATAGCACTTTTCCATTCAAGGAATAAAAATTTAGTAAAACTAAAATTCGCTGTCTTAAAGGACTTATTCACAAAGCTTTTATTGGAGATTGAAGAAGTTTAATCCATTCCTTCAAAATAATAATCCCTTTAAAAAAATTAAACTATAAAAACTTTGAAATATTCACGGTGAAGAAAATATATTCCTTCCCAGCATGAAAAACTATAAAATATCTCAAAAGGCTAATTATAAAAGGATAAAGAATAAGTACATGATCTTCTTTCAAGATCTAATCATATTATTGAACTACTTTAGCTCCTTCATCTATTTTTCGTTTGTAAAAAATTCTGAAAGGAGATAAATCCATTCCTCGCTAATTTACCCCTAGAGTTACCAAGAATTTAAATACACTTTAAAACTTATTATTTCTTTTCATTCGACTTATGAAAGTAGTGTTTAAACGAATTTAAGTCAATTTCTTACTGTTATTACTATAATCGCTATACAAATACTTTTGGCGAAATATGAGAGCACGACCATATCTTTGTAAAGTAACCGAACACGAATTAATTGAAACATTCCTAATAATTTCTGCAAAATTGATTACTGGTGTTTCTCAGTTTGCTGATTATTGCTTGGTGAATTTTTAAAGTTAAATTTTATTGATAAATCTATTACTTCTAATAACTGCAATATTTGTGCAGAAAATCTTCAAAAATCCGTTCACTGGATGTACGATGAAAAAGTCCAACAGCATCAATAAAGATTAACGAAGCTTTATTCCACATTAAAACAAAATTATGCAGTCACAAAGCAAAAGAATAGCACTTGCAGTAAATAGTAGCATACAAACATATAATAACTATTAAACCACAGAGAAAGCACAAGTCTTTCAGAGAATTTGGAGAAGATAAGTACTCCAAAGACAGATTTTGCTTAATTACTTAGTTGAACCAAACTCAGTTATCTTTGACTAGATTATTAATCTAGATTTTTATAGCTTCTGTATTAAGGCATTGAATATTCTAGACCAAAGACTGAACCTCAAGTCCTAATGAAGTTATTATAAAGATTCTTGAATATTCGGGATCCTTCATGTTTCCTACAAAATCGCTAGATCAGGGATCACTGACTGGTACCCATTCGTCATCCATAAGAGCTATTTATAAAATTAGCTTCCTGATCAGGAGACTTACTGCGTTGGGAAATATTATTAAAATCCGTCATATTCTTTAAAAAATCATTGGATAATATGTAGCTATTTGTAATAATTATCTTAGTACTCTGAGAATTTACCAGCGAGAATATTGAAATTTCTTTTACTTTTCACTAAATGCTAAGAATAAATGTGAAACCGAAGTAAATAAATAATAAAATAAAAATAAACTGAATAAAAATAGTGCAAATTGTTAAAGTTTATTTTTAGAATAAATGCCTTCTAAGCCTTTTCTAAGAACATATTTTTTTTGTTTTACTCTAAAATATGTACATGTATTTGTCATTTTCCTCTATAAACTACATTTCTATTTTTGAAATTACCCAAAAATGATTATATAATTAAAGAATCGCCCCCTTCCCAATATATCGCAGAAAAAATAATAAAATTCACCAAAAACATTAACATTTAAATTTCAGAAAAATATTCAAATCTTAATAGAAAATATTTCAAAACAATTCTCAATTCCTAAAAAAAATGTTAAAACATTTCAATTGATATCTTTTTAACAAAGTATTTGTGATACATAACAAATCGTTATTAAAGTGTGCAATATAATTCTTAACTCTCATTAAAATCTAACAATAAATCATTGTATTTTAAATAACTCTTACAAACATTTCTGATATCTTTTTATAACTCAATACAAGAATCTGGCAATAACAAAGAAATATTTTGTAAAAATTAAGCGCCAATCAATCCTTTTGTTGAAGACATTCCTCTGTCCTGTGCCTTTCGAGCATATTATGTAAAATATAAACGACCGAAAATATTTACTTTCAATATTCCTAAATTTTAATGATTGTTGATTCCTTGTCCAATGTATATCCATAATTAAATTTACAAAAACAATGCTATATTTCCTTTATTGTTATACGATAAATTTTAATGAATTACGATAAATTTAAATTTTTAATTAGCAGTGAAATAATAAACAACTAAATAAAATTTATTTTTGCATCCAATTCTATACAATCAGTATCTGAAGGTTTTATTTATGAATAATATTGATGTTTTGACAGAAATTAAATCTAGCTTCATATCATGGGACAATTTTGTTTCTTCATTGTATTATCTTTATATGACATCAAAAAAAAGCAGATATCGTTTCTTAAGATTATGAATAATGAGAAATGAAGAAAACAGGAAAAGAAATTCTCACTTATAAATTAATTCTGGGTGGAATTTTCAGAAAATAAACGATTAAAATAATTGTTCTTTGAAATAAGACCATAATCTAGATAGTTTTAACTTTTTTAAATTAATTTTTTCGGATTCGCTTTTTTGGGAGAAAAACAATTTATTATTTGGAGATTATCCTTACAAATATGGAGGCCGTGGTGTCCTGGTTGTAAGGACTCGGAGACCACCTGAAATCCTCCGGCTTCTTCAGAACCGGAGGGTTTCAGGTTCGATATCCTATACCACTGAAAGCCTCCTGTGTAAGCAGTTCTGATCCCCATTAAATCCGTTGGGGCCAGGCGCTGTCTCACTAGTGTGGTGCGGAAATTTGGATAGCGGTGCTAGCTCAGGTGCCTTCCGCGTTATCTGACCGTGGTTCAAAACTAAGAGATCAGTTGAAAAATAGTCCTACATCTGCTTAAAACGGGATGATAATATAAATAATCTAGACTAAAAACCAAATATGGAGATAATTCACTATTCATATGAAAATCTATATAAATGAATTTTATTCCACCTACTAAAATAATCGATTAAACAAAACAAAACCTAATCAGACTAGTCTAATTATCCGAAAGAAACGGAATCATTTACCCTTTCTGCTTAGTAAAGCACGCTATCCATTTAACTTGAGGAAAATCAGTCATACATCATCATTAATGTTTTAATGAAATAAAGCTGATCTTTCCAGATCTTTGCTGCATGTTTGCTTACGCATCACTGAATCGATTCCTTGCTGGAAGTATTTAATTAACTACATATTGCCAATTTTTTTCTTGTGGAAGACAATTGGACCAAAAGACCAAGCCAATACGGTTTCAGTCTGCCATGTCTAAATGGAAAAATAGCAATGGCGTTAGTTAAGGTGTCTAACCGGTCTTTCTTATTAACTGGGATAATAAATGGATAGGGGTTGCCTGACGCATTTACTATCAATCTTTTGTTGACCTAACATATCTGAAGTGCTGGGTTAAGAATATTCATATATCAAAGATGATTATTTTTCGTTCGTTTTATGAATAGTAGTTATTCTGACATTTTTATATCTGCAAATTGAAATGTTTTCGATTTACAGATTATTATCATTAGACTTAAAGATTTTTATTTATTTACTACTTGATATACCCAACGGTGTTGAGATTAAAACCCTTTTGCGTGTAATGTTTTTGGAATAAAAAAATTATATTTATACAACCAAACGATTTTTTTAAACCACCATCTTTTTTACAATTCTCAAGCTGGTTTAAAGTTTTGTCCAGGTTTCGTTACAAAATCTCCAGTCTCTGTGTAATAAAATCATTCGCCAAAAGTTTGTAACAGCAAAGATATCTGAACTCAGACATTTTTGATTATTGAAATGCCTTGAACTTTTCAGATGCATTTTATATTTTCAGAAAGAGTTTGACAAGTAGTGGTTCTTTTGGTAATTTTGCGACCATAGTCCTAAAAAATAAAAGTTTTTGAAAAAAAAAAGGCTTTATTCACTCTCTATATGGAATCACAAAGATTTCAAATGCATTTAATTTTATATTATTCAATAGTGGTGCAACATTATTTTTCACCTATCAACCAAATAATCTATTTTTTCAAATAGAAACTGTATTTTCAGAAAAATATATGTGAAAAATTTATATGTAAATAAGCACAATGATTTTTTGAAATAAACTCCTGAGTACCTGCTTAATTTGGATGAACCCAAAGCTAACTGTAATAAAATTGCAACCATTTTTGAAAAAAAACTTTCGCATGAATTTTTGTCTACCGCCTATAGTTACGAGTACTCTTTTATATTGTCTCAGTTTAGGAAGATGGTGGTGCTGAGGAATTTATAACACCATATTTCAATAAATATCAACTTCGAGACCGGTTTTGATGAACCATACATCCAAAGAATTGAAAAGTCTTCCCGATGGAGTAGTATACAAGTTGGATCAGGTTATCGATTTATGTGTTGTTTTTGTCATCCTATGAAGATTCAAATAATGAAATTCAGCTTAAAGTAAACTTCATGTTGGTGACAATTGCATTTTTATCAGACATGTTAAACAATTTATGAAATTTGTCTACACAGCATACCTTCTATTACCAATTTAATTACCTTTCTATTTCATTTTAATTTTATAAAGTTCAATAAAAGTAGACATGTCTCCAAAATATTATAATTCAATTTAAAATTGCCCGGAATTCATATATATATATATATATATATATATATATATATATATATATATAGTGTTTTGGATGGACCGCATTGATTTTTTTTGTCGTGTGACTATTTTAAGCCAAATTTTTGCTCATTAGCTTCTGAGGGTAATGACCCCTGAGCACCCGAGGGCAGAAGTCTGACTTCTAGCTCAAATGAAGAAGCACAACCCCTTTTTACAGGGTGTCTCATTCATGCACATACAGAGACAATATAAGGAAGGAACAACCATGCCCGAACCAGGACTCGAACCCGGAAAGCCTAGATAATGAGGAAAACGCGCTACCCATTGGCCGGGACGCCGGCACCGCATTGATTCCTTCATCCCAAAACAGAAATTGTCATCCTTTTTGACAATCAAAAAAGAAGTTCAAACTTGAAATTCTTTTGAATAAAACAATAAAAAAAAGTTGAATTCTATAGCATATTTTTCGTAAGTATAGAATTTGAGCATATCTCTAAAAAAGTAAAACTGCAAGTACATAATCCTAAAATTTTTTTTAGCCAATTAGATATATGAAAGTGCAATTGCTGAATAAAATTTCTCAAATGACTTGATTTGAATATCTCGATCAAATTCATACAAAGCAGATCAAAACTTTGCCGGTTGTATTTCTTTGGTTGAATACCCAGAACACCTTCTCTTTTTTCAATTGGAAGGACAAATACTCATATAAATTCGTTAACCTGGAATCCAAAAGAACCGAATGCTAAGAAAAAAAGTGGATATCAGGGCAACACGAAATCTCTGGAGTTTTGTTTACAGTGTGATGGATACCCTCAGGCTAATACTTGTCATGTGTTTAAATGGAGGACGAAACAGGACTTTCAGTTTATTTCTATTCGGCTCAGTGTAAAAATAGAACTTCTATTGATTTGTCCCCCTGTGTGTTTAGAGATTGCAGAATTAGGAAAAGGGTCGTATGATAGATCAGAAGAGATTATTATTTTGCTTTTTACGATTATTTTATTTATTTCCAATTCCATGCGGTTTCAAAATTCCGATTTATTTCAATAGTTCTATGTATCTCGACTGAAACAACTGTTTTTAATAATGCGTGTGTTGTTTTGAGACGGTACGAATAAGGTCAAAAATTAATGTTATCTGGGATTTTTGTTTTCTAGCGACATGATGTATCATTTCAAAATGTTACTGATTAATGCATATTTAATAGAACAATAAATTTTTGCATGCAAAGTATAGAATTTAATTTTTCTACTAAAGATTTTTTTTAATAAATTTATTAAAAATAAATGTAGGCAATGAAATTATTTTTTTTTAAAATTTTGAAATAACCCTTGTCCATTAACTGATGTTCAGATGTTGGATAGGATTGATATGAAATTTTCTTGTACAAAGAAATTCTTTATAATGTCCATTAACAGAAATGTATGAAAAGGAAAATTATTAATTTATCATTTGAAGAACAGTTTAGTAATATAGAAATTAATTTTAGTTAATTAAATTAATTAAAATTTAAACAAAAACAGTCTTTTCAAACTCTAATTAAAATATTTAGATAAGACTCTTTCCCTTTAGATCTCTCTGTTTTTTTATATCAAAATATGTTATATTCACGTTACTTTGTATATATTTGATGTTCAGGACATTTGTTTACAATAACATCTGACCTTGTTTTCACTTATCTATATCTAACATTTAAAAATTCTATTGCGTAATCTTTTATCATATTTCACTAATAAAAAGTTTTAATATTTTCATTCTTTTTAAATAAGCAAAATTTATGCACCGTAAGCAAATACATGGGTAAAACATTAATGAATGTAATACATTAATAGAATATATTTAATATATGAAAATTCATGCTATATATAATGCAGGCATACAAGGATATATTAATACTATACATTAATATATACCGGGTGTTTCAAAATTGACCGGTATATTTCAAAAATCAATAAAAAACTAAACGTACAGCGATAGAAATATACCGTTTGTTGCAATATGTTTGGGACAACAGTAAATTTTCAGGCAGAGAAACTTTCGAAATTAGTTACAATTTACAACAACAGATGGCGCTGCAGGCGATTTGAAAGATATAGAACAAAACGCAATCTGAGTTCGCCATTCTGTAAGTCGTCTTTCTGCTTTAAGCGTGTGCTGTTCACAGATTGCAAGTTTGTTGTGAAAAAATGGTTTATTCTTTAGAACAAAGGATTTTTCTGGTGTTGGAATTCCACCGCGTAGAACACAGTGTTGTTGCAACAAGACGAAGTTTTCAACGAAAGTTTAATGTAACCAAAGAGCCGAAAAGCGATACAATAAACGATCTGTTTGAAAAATTTTTAAATCGCTAGACATGAACCCCTGTGACTTCTTTCTGTGGGGACACTTGAAAGATCAGGTGAACCGCCACAATCCAGAAACAATTGAGTAACTGAAGCAACACGTCTGTTCTGCATGTGAAGCCATCCCGCCTTAGACGTTTACACGGGTTACTGCTCATTTCATTCTGAGACTACGCCATGTTATTGCTGCCCATGGTGGAAAATAACGTAGTTTAGATTTTTTCCAGACTGCAGCGCCATCTGTTGTTGAAAAATGTAACTAATTTTGCAAGTTTGTGTGCCTGAAAATTTTCTGTTCTCCCAAGCATATTGCAACAGACGGTGTATTTTTATCGCTGCCCGTTTAGTTTTTATTGATTTTGGAAATATACCGGTCATTTTTGAAACACCCGGTAATACATGTATGTAAAAACCTTAAACAATAGTTGTCTTACTTTATTTTAAAGTGATGTTTCTGAAAATAAAATCTTAGTGTCAAATAACAGATTATTTTTACTTTCTCGTATACGAAATATAAAGAAAGTTTTGTTCGAACTCGAAATTTCGAAGAATATCCATGTTGCGGAGCTCCCTAAATCCGAAAAGGCATTTTGGCATTATGTCTATATATGAATACGATAGCTCAAAACTCTTTAAAGTTAGACTGCTGAAATTCAGTACAGAGTATTATGATCAAATTTGCAGACTGATATTCTAAACGAAATCCATTCTCTGTGCATCTATCAGTCTAGCTCTTCTTGCACAAATGAACTCGGTAACTATAAAAACGCAAAGAACTAGATATTTAAAATCTGCACTCAGTTTAAGCATTGAAAATATAGATATCAAATTTTGAACAAAATTCGTCAAATAATTGACTGTCTATCGGACTGTATTTTCAAATGCATATAAACGCAATAATTTATATCAATGAAATTCAGTATTTTATTTTGTGACCACAAATTTAGTTTTGTGCCAAATTTTGATGTCATTTCGCATTCTACAAGGATCTGAAATACATATTCTTCGCGAAGTTCAGTAAAAATATTAGATTCACGCCGAAGATTTATATGTCGTAACTGTTGTTCGCTGATACCATGAAAGGAATTCGTGGCCTTAATCGTGCACATAATTTTAATGCGGAGAAAGACCTTTACTGGAAAGCACTCGAGCAAGTTCCGGGACGACCACCCCTGCTATTTTATTCAGTTATTCCTACTGTTAGAACATAACTTGATAGTAAAATCTTTAAAGATGTCAATCTTTACTCACATCAAGACATCTCAGTAAATATAGATTTATAAAAAAAAATAGAAACATTGTAACAATTTCAATTTTTTATTGACAAGAAATACTTTCTTCGGAGTCAGCGTTTATTTTAATGACGGTCTCTGTCTTAAGTTAATTAAGGCCGCAGTCATTAAACGATGGTTTTTATGTGCCTGACTTAATTTTCCAGACACATAAAAACAATTACCATCTTAATTACAACTCCGGAGATCATTTGCTAGAGATTAATTAAGAGTAAATGAACATCGGAAGTTGATTGATAGTCATACTAATATCATAACTTAGAAATAGTTTTTTTTTCTTTTTTCATTTACTTGTCTTTTATCGTAGGAAATTATAAGTGACAAAGTTCTGAGAAATTGTGTTTTTTTATGATTTTTGTATCACACTAGCTGAAATAAATTAAAGTAAAGCTATCTTAATGAATAGTTTTTTGAGTCTAAGTGCTTATCTGAAAAAAGTATATGCATTTCACTGAGCTTTGACAATCACCAAAGCAGTTTTTTCAGTTGTGATGATCAGTCGAAACAGTCATTTACATCTAGAATATGAATAAACAGTGTATCGTTAAATAAGATGTAATTAACTCTGGAAAAAAGGATTTGGCTAGTGACATTTTTATTTTCTCATAATGATTGCTCGCTTCAATGTTTGATGTTCAAGATTTTCTCCATTAGTCGTGTAGTATTGGTCCTTACAGAGTGTTTCAAAACTCATAGTTAAGCGATAATAGAATATACTTAGATAAGTACCAATCGGTTTGCATATTATAATATCAGCTCTTGGCACAACAATAAAGGTAATAGAAATTGCAATAATTATGGTAAAATAATCTATATTAAGGGACGCGATCTGAATTTTCTTCTAGAATATTTCATACTTTGGTTTGATGCTATAAAAGGCAAATGTATCAATTTTCTCTTTGCAGTGTTGATCGTAGACCAAGCTATCTAGTTGCTTGGGTTGAATTATTTTCTGTTTAGCAATTTACTGCTTAAGCATGTTTTTTTTTTTAATCATGACCTGTCCTTGTGTATGCTTCAGCTGCTTTTTAATATCTGTGTTTTATGTTTTATTGTGGAATAAAGCAGCATTATTTACTATCGAAATTATTGGACTTCTTTCACCATACATTAAAGATAAGATTTTATTATGAATAATATAATTTTGCTCTAAAATTGATCTTCTGAAAACAATAATATGAAAATTAGGGTATTTCGTTTTCGATTCTAATTAACAGCAATAACAAACAAATGAATAAATCAATGATATACCAAAAATAACATTTATCAAACATACATTTGTGAAATCTTAATGTTTTCCTTAAATTCAACCGATTTTTGCTTAATTTATTTGATTACTGATATTGAAGAATTTTTTAGAAGTTCATGTTGTCAATAACTTGCGATCTAAAAATTTTTCTTACTCGGCTTGAATTGGATGTCCTCATCTTAGGAAAAGTTGCTTTAGATATAGGAAAAACAGAAAAAATTAATCTGAATAACCAGAAGCTGACAAATGAAGCATGGCCAAAATGCAGATGGTCACGACATTACGGCATAATACATGTTGCTCTAGACGTCGAAAAGAACAGAAAAAATCTGAAGAAACGGAAGAAGCAACTGATCACGAGATTAATATTTGCCAGAGAATATAAATCCTTCAAGAGCAAAAGCATGTTTGCGTACTTATTGACGCATGTTATTACTGACCAAAATAAAGAGATATTTTATATCGACTTACTTTTTTTTTTCAAATTCTTGATTATCTACTAGAAATATAATCAGTCACAAATTTACAGTCAAAAATTCTTATTCGATTTGAGTTAGATTTGTAATTCTTTAAACAAGGACGCATATTTTCAGAAGGATGTATTTTGAATATGCGTTTCATGGTATACTGATTTAAAATTTATATAATATAGTTAAAAATAGCTATCGATATAAGTTTCATTCCCATTGTAAATCTGACAGCAAACAAATTAACTATTTAAATATCCTTTCATTGTAATCAAGTTTATTTTTTAACTATTTTTCGTAAAAAAATGAATTATATATTTTTTTTCTATTTAAATTTTTTTTGTACTGAAAACGAGAATTCTGGAGCAGATTAAACTATCACAAATGATACATATTATCTATGTGCAGTTTTTTTAAAATAATTGAAGCAATTCGCACACTACATAAATATTTCAGTAATAATTTGTTGCAGTAAAAAAAGATGCAATAAAAATGATTGGACAATAATAAAACTTGTAATCATTTTTTGAAAATATTTAATTTCTTTTAAATTGTGCCTTTTGTTCACTTATTAATTCAGACTTTCTTTCTTTTTCAAAATATTATTTAGTTTTCAAACAATAATAAGTATATTATTGTATGAAGTCATAGCTATCTTTCTATTATTTTAATTCATATCACCGGATTTAAACAAGTAAAAGATCATTAATTATAAAAATAATCATTAAATTCCTCAAATTTACTTGACTAATAATAAAACAAAGAATTTTCTGCATATATTTGATAGAATTTTTGTTTTTAATTGTCGCCAATACATTTGAAATTACAATAATTTTGTTCAAGTTTATATCTTGTAAGAATATAAGTGCTTAGCTCAAATATTTAGTTTATTTCAATGCAAATATTATTTGCACATTAATCGAAATGATTTTTTTCAGTATTAATATCAATTACATGGAATGAAAAATATATATAAATTTCATATGAAACTATTTTATAAGCATAAATAACATTAAAAAATTCCCATTTTATTCTCTTTTATAAATTTAGACACGCAAATAGATATATTTCCTAGTTACGTTTTTGGTTATCTAACGAACTTTCCTTTAGTTTCTCTTCCTAAAATACATAGAGATTTGTCAATTTTTGCCAAGTTCTGACATTTCATTAGATACTTCTCACAAAAAACGAACTCTAGATCTTTTATTCATCAAATGTTTGCCTCCTATTTTTAGATCGTGAAGGTCGAACCAAAATCAGAAAGTTGTATTTGTTTTAGAAACTCTTTTCTGACTTTTTCTTTAAGGCACAGATCTCTTCGTAAGAAGTAACTTTCTGTGATGTAATTCTTGGTATTGATAAAATAGAAATGTTTTCTGGGGAATGGTAGCAGTGTGTAAAGTTTTATATTAAACATTTTTATATATATGTAGGACTATTTTTCCCTTTAATTTCAAATTTATCTCGGAAATAGTTGATAATTAATAGTTATTTTAATATAAATCTGAATTAAGGATTTTTTAAGTGTGCATTAACATTTTATAATATAATACAAAAACCAATTTTCTGTATGCAATTAACTTAAAGAACCAGATAGATTTTTTTTGTGTAAAAGGCATTTTTTTCATGTAATTTAGATGATATTAGAAAAAAAAATTATTTAACAAAACATAAAACTTAACTTATTCAAACGTCATCTCAAAAAATTATATTTTGATGAAATGATGAATGATTAGATTTAATTGTCAAATTCAGTCAATTTTTAGTTTTTTTTTTTTTTGAAATTGTTTGAAAACAGAAATAATCATATTAATTTTATTTAAAATGTATAGATTTTAATACTATTTAATGTGTTTTTGGTCAGAATTGAGATTAACCCTTTCATTACTGTTCTGGTCCAACCGACCGTGCAAATTTCATTCTGGAGAGACCGTTTCTGTTTCAAACGAAAGATGCGAAATTTAAAACGAGAATATATGTGTGCAAATTTATTTTACTTCCTGCACCCCTCGTCTGAATGAGAAACTTGCTTGCTAGGATAGAATTTGAGTGGCCGGTTGGGCAAGATCAAGATATTTTATGTATCCTTTTTTAAAAATTCATCTCTAAACCTATTCTGATACCGTGAACTAAATATTCCTTTACTCATAAAGTGTACAAATATTATATATAATTTCTTTCAAGATTCCTTTTGTCTTGAAAGAATATAAGCAAATAAAATATCATTTTAGAAAACACGCAATAATTAAGGCTAAAAAAATCATTTAAAATACATTTTTTTAATATCGTTTCACAAGCAATTAATACCATTTAGGAAATAAGAAAAAAGCTCTGAATTTTAATTTTTATCCTTTTATAGAACTGAATTTACATACAAAAGTCTTTATAATATTAAATAATGTCTTTTATTTTTTTTTAATTAATCGACAATTGTAATCCAAAAGATGGAGAGAGAATAAAAAGAATGAAACTTTCTAGAAAGTTGCCATTATTAATTCCGAGATATGCTTTCTGATTGAGTGCCATTATTTTTTTTATTTAATTTTTCCGACTAGTAAATCGAATCCGGCCAAGAATAAATAAAGAACAAATAATTTTATGCGAATTTCCAATTTTTTTTATATTTAAAATTTTTTGGCGAAAGAGAAAAAAATGAGAGTAAAGAACTGAAAACATTAACATTTGAACATTGCAACATTTTCACTAACAGTAAGCCAAATAAAACAGCTTCAAGACAAAAACAAAATTTGAAAAGGAATCCTGTGTTTAAAAAAATGTATTAAATCTGTATATATTTGTTGCGTTTGTAATTTTTTTTTGATATTTTACAGAATCTATTGAGACATAAAAATTTTTAGTGCATGGTATTAAAGTTTCAAAATAGTGCTGTCTTTTATGTCTTCTAATAAGAAATTGAATTAAACTTTACCATGCAGGGAATTTAAAAAGAAAAAGTTTCATTTTACATTGAGCTAAAACAATTTCATGGTACGAGTTTTATAATCCATTAAATAACAAAGTATACTGAAAAAGTTACTGAAAGTAACGCAAAACTCTCTAACTCTTAATGCACATCTGGAAAGTAATAAACTAGAGTAATTCCTTTACTTCTTAAACAAGGTTGTATATAAAAAGAGTACAGTGTACATAAGAAAATTATAAATTTCTAGTAAAAAAAAAAGTTTGCGAATCATTCTTTTTATTTCTAAGCTTCCCCAAAATTTGGACAAAATAAATAAATTGCTTTATAAAATGTTTGCATTAAATCCCCGGTGAAAGAATAAATGGCGGTTTAAATTTTACCAGAAAAGTTAATTCATTAAGAAAATTATATGAAAATAAAATATAAATGATATAGTTCAGAAAATTCTTGAAAGTTAAATCAACCAGTCCTCAGTTTTGTGTTTTTTTCCCCTTTTGATACAAAAATAGAACATTAAGAAATGGCATGCATTTAATACAAATGCTTGGATTCCCTTTTAATAAAATATCAAATGCAAAAACAGATTATCTATACCTTCCTTTCATTAAAATGTATAAAAAATGTTCGTTTTTCGAAATAAATATATTTTAAAATGCCATTTTAGTGAATTTCGCGCAAGTAGGTCAGAAACAAAGTTGAATTCGAAACATCCGCTATAGCCAAATTCTAATACATTACATTGCCTTCTTAGTTTGAAATCTAAACAAAGTTTTTTTCCCAGCATCAAATTTTTCCTTTTGTTTTCCTAAATTTTGTGATATTTATACTGATTCTTGCGACAAAAAAATTCACACAAGTAAAACGTTTTCTGTTTCAATGTTTTGTTTTTTGTATAAAAATTTGTACTCACATATGCATCGTTATTAATGACATTCTATAATATTCTTTGAAAATTGTCATGAATTGTATAGGATTTATTCTATTCAACTTGAAAAGTAGTTATTTAACTATATTCATCTTATTTAAAAGGAATTTATTGACAAAAAAATGAAAGACCACCTACGCATACTTTTTATTTGATAATAATAATTTTAGAATGATACAATACTATTCTAATAAACGGGTTTTTCGAAATATTTGTTCTTTTGCTCTTTCTTTAAATAAAAGGAAAAAAATTACCATGTTTAAGACGGTTCAAATGAACTATTTCATTTACATTTAACAAAATATTTTATGAAACAATTTTACGAATCATAAGGTAATGTGAGAGAGATCTTGGGAATATTGAACTTGAATTGGAAGTCTCATCATATATATAACAATTTACAACTCAGAATGCCGGCGTCCTGGCTTAGTGGTAGCGCGTCTTCCCCGTGATCTGAACGTCCCGTGTTCGAGTCCCTGTTTGGGCATGGTTATTTTTCCGTTGTTCTTTCTGTGAGATGTGTGAATGCACTCTCCTGTAAAAAGGGTTTATGCAAGCGAATGAGTGATACGTGAGTAGGGATTGCAATACCGGGATACCGAATACCGGTATTTTGAGCCATTTCACAATTTTGTAATACCGGTATTCACAAGTTTAAATACCGGTTTTTCGGTATTTACTAGAACTTTTTTAAATTGTCTCCACTATATGTTCAGGGGTCACCAACATAGCAAAATAGTATACGTTTTTGTTTTTATGTCTCCCTAACGTACGAAATTAATTAGCTAATTAATTGCTTAAATCTAATTAATTAGCGAAATATAAATAATAAATTAGCGAAACATGGATTGTCCCTGAAAGAAGATATTGTATCCATAACGACTAATGGAGCAACTGTTATAAAAAAAGTTGGAAAGTTGATTGGTGCAAATCAGCAATTGTGCTATGCACATGGAATTCAATTAGGAGTAATAGATGTATTATACCAAAAAAATAAAGAACAGAAGAATCCAAATACTGTGGATATAGAAACTTCGGATTCCAACTTTGAAGAGAGTAAGAGTGAGAGTGATATTGACAAGGAAGATAATGACAATGTAATTGTGGAAGAAGATATTGCTAATGAGGATGAAATATTAACCCATCAAGAATTGCTTCCTATAATTTATAAAGTTCGAAAAATTGTTGAGATATTTAAACTTTCCCCTACAAAAAATGCCATATTATAAAAATATATACTAACTGAAAATAAAACACAATATATGTTGATAATAGATTCTAAGACAAGTTGGAACAGTTTACTCCTAATGATGGAACGATTTTTGAAACTGGGAAATCCAATCCAAAAAGCAATAATCAACTTAAACCTGTAAATTAATTTTTCAGATAGTGAATTCGACTTAATATTCAGAACTATATCAGCTCTACTTCCAATAAAATTAACTATAAAATTATATTTTAATTTATTAATAGCTAATGCAACAATAAATTTCATGTTGCAATCATGAAAGAACAGCACACATCACTATCTGAAGAATTATATATTACATTGAAAAATCGCACAGAAGAAAGGCGTACCAAAATAGAAAATGTCTTATGGTATTTACATAATTATAATGATTTTGAAAATGAAAATGAAAAAGAAGAAAAGAAAATAATCAATTCAAATCTGACTATAGTAAATTTTCTTACAATGTTTTACCCACAAACCTATTCACATTCAGAAGAATTCGGTTAAGTTATCGAAGACTATGATGATACTAATTTCGATAGTGAAAAGGAATTGTCTCTTGAACAAAAATTAGAATTAGCGATAAACAAAAACAAAAAAAAAATCAACGAACCAAAATACAATACAAAAATTAGCTATATCCAAAACCATCCGACGAGAAATTGATTTATTTGATGATGAGGGATTTAGAGGTAAATACTTGGAAAAAGTATATCGCGTATTGCTAACAGTATCACCAACTAGCGTAGATGCCGAAAGAGCGTTTTTCACAGCTGGTAATTTTTACACAAAATTACTTTTTAGGCTTAATAACAGTACAATTGATGCACTATGTTTTTTAAGATCACATTTAAAAAATTTGTAATAGTACCACAGACTGAATAGTCATATTTATACTTTTTTTGTGATTTAAATAAATAAGTTGTTCCTTTACTTTTTTGTGATTCTTTATATACTGTTATAATTTATAAATTACATATTATTTTTTGTGATATTTACACTCTTTTATGAAACGGGCAAATAAAACAAAGAAACCCCTTGTTTTCTTTCTTTTTCTAAAATTTCTAATACCGGTATTAAAACCGGTATCCCGGTATTAAGATCTAAAAAATATCGAATACCGGTATTGAAATTTTGGTCCGGTATTGCAATCCCTATACGTGAGTAGCAAAGTCGTTCTCTTGGCTCTAGTTGTCGCTACTATGATAACAAGTAGCGCTCCTCCTCCGGCTTAATATCGCTGTCTTCGTAACAGCGGACTTGTCCGTAGCAAGTGCCGTAAGAAACAACAACACTACTCAGAGTAATAAGATCTGATACAATTTGCTTCGTCTGCAAATTTTTAAAAAAATGTACCGTAATTTAGAATGTATAGAAAGATTTAATTATTTTGAAATTCCTTGTCCTACATTTGATCTTTCTTTAAGTTTATAAAATAAGTGAACTAAAATTTTCTAATATATATGAGAGTATCTAATATAATTTGTATTCTTAAACACTTATGTTCAGCTTCATTTGTATCAGATTTGTAAAGAAAGTACTTTGTTATCGATTTTTCATTCACTTTCTAATGTTTCAGAACTCTGAAGTTTTGAATAGTTTTTTTTTGCTTCCAATTACACTAGCCCATTTTAATATTCCCAGAATGTAATTATTCAAGCGATTTATTTCAGTTTGAATGAAAAAAGTCACATGGGAGAATAATCTTATGCAAAATTTCAAGAAAATTTTGCTTAATGAATTGGGAAATAGACATGAAAGTAGATATAGACAAAGAAAATCGAATTACTTTATAAAAAAATTAGAGGTCAAATAAAATTATAAATCTAATTGATATAAAAAACCAATATTATATTGAAACTAATATATAAACTAAAGACGCTATATAAATTTTCTACATTTTATGAATGCGATTAAATTGGCATCTTACGTTTTATCGATTCAATTTAACAATAAGATTTTTGTTGAAATCATTGTTTCCATATTTTAGTAAAGGAATACAGGAATATCTTTAAAATCATTTCTTAAATCTTATTCAAAAATTGATTCTAAAAACAAAATTGCAGAAAATTCTAGAAATTCTTTTGATCGAATTTTCCATTCGAAACATTAGACTAATGAATTAAAGAAGTAACATCCATCCAAAGAGAATTGTTGATGCATCGAAGCAGTGATGGTCTCTAAGTATTCTGAACAAATTGATGGTTGAATTTTATTTCTCTTTTCTATCTAACATATACAATCAATGCAGTTCACTTGAAAAATATAGAAAGTAAGTGATGCCCATTAGAGCTAATGTCTAAAAAATTTTAATTCCAATTTCTGAATTTTGAAATTTTTATGCGTTTTAATGATTTAAAACCGCTTTTATTATTTTACTAAAAATAGTATCAAAATTATTAATGTTTATTACATTATCATACGAAATTTTGTTCACTAATGTTGCAGCATGTTGGGTTTTAAGCATGGTTAAATCACTACTTGACGGTCTATTAAAGCTTGGTTAAAAGATTTATTAAATAAAAGTGAAATAAAAATAGTAGTAAGAAGGTTCAATGTCTTGTTAAAAAGTCATTTTTTTTTTAAATTTCTAAATAATTGATTCTTTAATTAATTGTTTATTACGAAAATTTATATTTTTCTACCTCATATCTTATGCAGTAATCGCGCAAAATTTTGTTGAATTAGACGTAATTGTTTAGTAAAAGGTGCTTAACATACAAACATATGCAGCCATAATAACTTTCACTTATATTTAGATAATTAGCAAATTTACAATGCTCACATTCGTAAATTGTTAATAGTTTATACTACATCTATTAATTTATTTTTTAGATTTAATTTTGAAACTCTGTTTCTTAGAGTCCTTATATGATTTTGATAGAAATTCAGTAAATATTTTTTTTTAATTTTAGAGCCGTTTTTTGATATTTAATTAACTTTGAAACGTTATTGTTACAAGAATAAATCATTTGAAATTTTATTTTGGTGACATTGTTCGTCATTAGCCTAAAAACAAGAATGTGATACATTTTATTTAAACTTATATAAAAACGTTATTCCTAATCTATTCAAAACATTTTTCTAGAAATAAATATAAAATCAGTAAATAGCAAACGAAGAAAGAGCAAAAATAACTATTTAAATGATAATTAGATACAAGAAGGGAAATAGAAAGATCACAGACCATTACTTTTAGCACTCATGCGTAAAATTTCTCACATGTTCTATCAAATATCATTTAACTGTTTTGAAGCAAAAAATTCAAAGCTCATTTCTGTCAAAAGTTTTCATAATTATTTACACGGATCTAAACGTGAATTCTGTGATTTAATAAAGTAAATTTATATTGAAATAGAATCTTATTTTTTTATATTTCTAGCAAAAAATATATATTTTTAAATATGGTGTTTAAAAGCCATTTTTCATTTCCTGAATTTTCCTATCCTTATGCATGGATAAAAAATATTTTATAAAAAAATTTATCTTGAGTTATGCTTTTTCTAGTGTAAATTCTAACTTACCAAATAAATTTATAATGTAGTTAATAGTGGTAGATCACGACTTGCAGAACTTTAAAATTGTAGAAAATATTAAATTCAAAATGAAATCATTACATTTTTACCTAAAAATAACAGACATTTTGCTTAGTTCTTGTTATTTTGAATTAAGACATCAAATGTTTTACAACAAAAACCAAATTTTTTAAATTTTAAAAATGACACTAATTTTTTTATTTTTATAAATCTAATAATTTTTATTATATTTACTTATTAACATAGCAAGTTGTTAGTATAAAAAAATTCAATGGGTTTTAAAATAATCAATAATTAAAATTATATGGAAATGCACAATTTTTTTAATTCTGGTAGAAATCGAAAAAACAAAACTTTTGTATATTTTATAAATAAACGTATATTTTTGTAGTTCGGCAGAGTTTGTCAACCCTAGCCACTAAATATTTAGATCAATATATCGATTTCAAAATATTCCATTACATAAGTCAATATAACGAAAAGAAAGTATAAAAAATGTCGAAAAGAGTTGGTAGTTTTCTTTTGAAAATGAAAAGGGATTTTTCCCTCTTCATAAACGTATTCATTTTTTATAACCTTAAGCTTCAACAAATGGTAAAATTTCACCTATTTTCATTAGCAAGACAATTTTATCTCTTAAGCAATTAGTTCCGATATTATCGGCAGTTTTTACTTATATTGTAACTATTTGTGATAAGATGTAATAAATCAATGTTCGATTGACATGATTAAGTTTTTCTTATTTATACTAGCCGTCTTTAATAATCAAATTAATGACATTAATACAAACCTTACATACTAACATTGAATTTTGATAAAATACATCTTTGAAAAGAAATTACTATATTGAATTATGACTGCGTAATGATGATAGAGCCTTCTGATTGCCTTCTTTGCTAAGTAGCGACATTAATTACTATGAAAATTGAAGAAAATTTCATACTAGTAATGCACGAAAACTATAGAAATCTGCCCAGTTGCTAAGGTTGGGGACCCTCATTAAATTTTATTTTGAAATATTAATATTACTAAGAATGTATTTAATATATTGTATAATACTTATATTTTATAACAGCATCTGTGAGCTGGGAGGTGAAAAGGCAAACGAACCCTTTGTGATATATCTATGTGTCTTGAGATTAGAAATTGGGAATAATCGACGCATTAGGATTAGATTTAGTGGTCGCCAGTGGTGAATTCTGTCAATGATTCCTTCCTTCACCCTAGAGAATATAGAATGAAGTGACGCTTTTGTAATATATATCAGAAATGATTAGAGGAATTTATATAATATGATGATTGTATGACCATTGGTGGCACTCATTTCTTATGACATGAAAGTTCGCCGAATAAGGATAGCGTTAATGACAAGGGGGATGGTTCTTTGCTTTTACCAGTTATTACATAGATGATAGATGAACAGCTGGTCGCCAAAAGTGGCTAGTAATTATTATGTATTATTAATTTCTGTAAGCAACCGCACACTAAAATTTCGAAATAATAATTAAATAACTACACACAGAAATTTCAAAATGCTCAAATATTTAAAATAAAACAAATTAAATTTACTTTGTTATTTTTGATACACCTTATAACAGAAAATATATTAAATGAAATAAAGGTCTTAAACAGTCCTATTATAATCAGTGGAAACGCTGAGTGCAAATCATTTAATTAACCTTATTAACAGAAAATGTCTCGCAGCATTGTTATGTTATCTTCACTATATTAGCCAGTATTCAGAATATCAGGGATCATGGGTATATTGTGGAACAACTTTTTCCAATAGAGATTAGAAGCAATTGAGAAATTTGAACACTATTTGCAATTTATAAAATTTCCTTCAAGTTGATCAAAAATTCTAATTACAAACTATATTTTAACTTTATTTTAATCGGAAATTGACAGAACTTGAAAGAAATACAATCATAAAACTTTAAATTTAGCAAGTTTCTTAATATTTAAATGTAAAAATTGTACTTTACTTATTCTGGTACTGATTTTACATTTTGCTAACAGTTACAGTTAGTTTTGGATAAGATTTCTTTTCAAAACCACACAATTTATAATATTAAATTTAAATAAGATATGAATATTTACCACTGTTAATTAGGAATACATATTATTAGTGTAATTATATGCAAATAATAATATATTAAATATTTTTTTAAACTTTAATTCAAAAAATAATATATAAATTTTGAAGAAATATGTATAAAATCTAAGTCGTTTCACATCAAAATATATCATTTATATGTTTGATTGCTATTCAGTTTCGTAAGCAGATTATTATAAATTCAATTATTTGTATTTAACCCATAGATTTTCATAAAACTCCTCGTAAATAAATGAAATTCTAAAAAAGTCATTACATTTCATGTGCAAAAGAAATAGTCCACTGTTAAATTTAAAATAACACATATTTCAAGAAAAAATTTTTAAGCAGCTGATAACATTTTTTTTTTTAAAAAAGGACTTCTTAAAATAGTTTTAAAATTTTTCTACCCGATTTCAACATTATTTTTCTGAAAAAAACTGACTTTTGGATTCATATTCTATCCGAAATCTTTCAGAACAGAAAAGTTCCCTCATATTCGTGTTTCATATTTGCATTTTTCTCAAGGAGAAAAGAGTGAATACGTTTATGAAGGGGAGAAAAATCCATTTTCATTTTCAAAAGAAAACTGCCAACTCTTTTCGACATTTTTTTATACATTCTTTTCGTTATATTGACTTAACGAAGAGTAAAAACGCTCTGAGCTTTTATTTTTCTACGAGTTCCAATTTAAAACTTGCACTTTTTTAAAACTGCAAAACCAACTGTACTTAATTATGATATAAGAATAATTTTAAATTTGTAATAATAACAAGTACTTCTGAGTATACTTATACATTTTCTCATAATTCATGATCATTCTTGATTGAAGACGTTCCATAAGAATTTTTACATGATAATTTATTACATAATTTTACTAGATCTTTCATGAATATTCTTACATGATGCCCTCTTATAAGTATTCTTACAAGATAATCTTTCATGAATATTCTTACATAATGCCCTCTAATAAGTATTCTTACAAGATAATCTTTCATGAATTTCTTACATGATGCCCTCTAATAAGTATTCTTACAAGATAATCTTTCATGAATTTCTTACATGATGCCCTCTAATAAGTATTCTTACAAGATAATCTTTCATGAATTTTCTTACATGATGCCTGCCCTCTAATAAGTATACTTACAAGATAACATTTCATGATATTCTTAAAATATGTCTTCCTGCGAGTATTTTTACTAAATAATCCTTCATGAGTATCCTATATGATGTACTACTGTTCGTATTTTGATAATTTTTCATGAGTATTCTTGCAATATATCTTCTCTTGAGTATTCTCACTGGATGATTTTTCATACGTATTCTTGCATAATTTTCTTTTATGGGTATTTTTATTTACAATCTTTTATAAGCATTCGAAAGTATATAGAATTAAATAGCAACTGTATATTCCATTATAATAAATCTTAATTATACAAAAAATTTAGATTAAATTTTAAATTTTGTTCAAAACGTTTGAGATTTCGGAGAATTTAAGGAAAGGCGAAGCTTTTAACACTGATTAATACATCTTGAATAGTACTTAAGATGATGGTATTTTTGATCATGATATATGCTAAAATAGATCGTAGAATTAAGAAAGTATAAAAAAAACACGTATATATCCCCTCTCAGTAAATCAGAACGATTGGTTGACAAGGTAAAATGGCATAAACTTGCCAGACTGCATCAAACCAACGATTTATTTATAAATATGTATTTATTATTAGTCAATTCAGACTAAATATTCCTCTATTATCATATGGGGCAATGATGGCCTTGTGGTAAGGTCACGGGCTTCAGAACTTGAGAGCTTCAGGCTCGAGACCCGATTCAACCGAAGAACCGTCGTGTAAGCGGGCCTGGTGCACTGCCAAACGCCCCTAATCAGTTAGGTAAAAGAATTATCAAGTTATTGAAATAAATATCTTCGATAATTTTTATCTCGTAATGATCGAATTTAAATAACAAAATGTATATCTTGTTATCAAGCTTATCAACTAGAGAAAGAAAATTATTGCACAATCGTTTCTCCAAGGAAACCTTTATTTCTTTCAATGTAGTATTGCCTCTAAACTTTTTTTAACGATCACTGATAACTGCTTTTCTGATAGTTACGGCAAAATACTAAAATTTATTATACGGTATCAGTTTTATTCCCAAGTTTATTTGTTTCGAGCGTTATTTTGTACCAAGAATTTCGTTTCAACTATTTCCACTTCTTTCGATTTTATGTATTAACAGCTGAGTGATTTTTAAATTTTCCATAATAAGAGAGGAAAAGTTTATTCAAAACAAGAAAATTTGAAGGAAAAACTTAGACTAAAACTTTATTTATATTAGAAATTTTTAAAAATTATATTCTTTATTCTCTTTCGAGAAGAAGAAATAAAAACTATTATAAACTAACTATTTACAGCTTACTTTTTTTCTGGCTTTGGACTTTTTAACAGATTTTACATTCTTTTTATGGTATTGAAAAACGATCAAAGATTTAAGAGAATAAATTCAATAAGCGAGACAGTAACGGTGAGTTTAACAGACTTAAAATTTTTCTTTAGAACATATATGGTTCCAAATGCGATAAAAAATAAATTTTTCATGCAAGAAACATGTGCTAAATTTTACCCTTTTATATAACTATTTTTTTTTACTAGCTTTATTGATAAACCAGCTAAATTTCAAATACTCTATTTGTATTCAATGAGGCATGAAACTAGGAAATTCATCTAAATGACGAGGCAGAATTTTTTAATGTTTATAACACTTCCTCTTGATGAGGGTTTTTTTTTTGTGTGTGTGTGTGAACTAAAAATGGCAAAGCCAGGAGTAGAATTCGAACTGCAATAGCTAATATAAATCAAATTGCAACAATCCTTCAGAACTGTGGCTAAAAATAAACTATCAGCTTTTAAGAAAAATACATCGCTTTTTTTACATTTGACAGAGTACGCTTCATCAAATAACTGAAGAGATACAAATGAAATCGTCGTTCCTAATTATTAATGTAAATTTCTAATTGCAAATTATCGCTTCAAGTTACGATCATGGATACTTGTCTGCTAATAGGAATGCGATGCTTAAGGCCATTGCCATTCTGGTCAATGCCCTTTACTTAATATGTTCCTTAAATATAGGGACATTTTTTTATTTTGAATATTTTTTCAAAGAGAGGGGAAAGTGGATTAAATAACATTTATTTGTATGGACACTTTAAAATTCAAATTTAATTTTGAGTTTATGTAAAATATTAGAAGAAAATTCTTGCTTCACATAAAAAAATTAATTTTTAAAAGCTATAAAAAATACAAAATCAGTTTTTTGTAAAAAATTATTTTTTATTTGTGTAGTATTATAGAATGTACTTTTTATTTTAGTTATTGTCTTCCATTTTATCTTTGCTTACATTTCTTTGCCAAAAATTATACGAATTTTTGAAAAGATTTCTTTTTTCAAACTTCCTTAAGAAACTCAAGATCATACCTGATGGTGCCACTTGTATAAACTCGTATTTACAAAACAAATTGAATTAAGAAGCCTTCTGCAATATAATTAGAAAGCAAATTTCTACAAATTCCTTCTTCTTCTTAAAAATACAATATCTTACAATATTGATTACCACGATGCATTTTGATTAAAGATTTCTTGAAGCGTCGAATTTGACAAATTGCAAAGAGAAATAATAAGAAAGTGTGTTTTATTACTTTACTTTCATCTTTGCAACGTAAATTCTTTTGTTGCTAAATGTATAATAATATTTTTTATAAGTCGACAACTTATTTTAGCATGCAAGAATTAGTTTTGCTGCTCTTAATTCTTTAAAACCATTAGTTTTATTTCAAAATTCTATCTATTTGCTTTCTTACAAAGAGAGAGAGAGAGAGACAAATGACGCTGAAATTAGCTTGCTTATTTCTAACTGTACATCTATTTTGCCTCATTGTCAACCACTTGTCTACTAATTTTAACGAATTAATTGTTGATATAATCAAGTTAAAACATTTCTTATCCATTTTTCTACTATGTGATTCCAAAGATCATCCTTATGTATTTTTATTACAAATATGTCACTTTCCAATCTAATATTCCTCTAAGTAGGTGAAAATCTATTTGATTTGAATTTTCTTTCAAAAATATTTCATTTAATTAATTTCCAAATCGATTTGTTTTCTCAAAATGTGGAATACAATAAATTCTGCTAGGCTATGTGGCGTTAAAATGAATTTTAGTCACCATTTGCCATCTATTAATTCTGAAGCGATGATTCTTCTTCTGAGAGTAATTAATATTATACAGTAAGTATTACATCGAAACAGAACATACGTTTTAGAAGAAAAAAAAACTGATGAAAATTGGTCATTTCCTACAGAAGAACCGCATTACTAGGCTATCTTTCAGATGGAATGTAGGAAGTTGGAGAGAAAACTAGGAGCAGTAATTTTCCAATTATATGGTATAGAATATTGTGATATTTCTAAAAAAGACTGGCCTTCAGAATATTTTGGAATGTATTATTATTATAATTAGTTGCTTAAATAATTAATATTTAATATCCCACAAGCCTTGCTTCACTAATGCATGACAATAGTTTTGTGTTGTTCTAATTCCCAACTGAGCAATTAGTTAAATTTTCATTATGCACTGAAAGTCAATTTGTTGCATAAAATGTAGATTTTGAAATATTTAAATAGAGTCTATGCATTTAATGATCATATATATAAGTATAATAAAAAAGCAAGTAACATTCTAAAAAATTGCATATATATATATATATATATATATATATATATATATATATATATATATATATATATATATATATATATATATATATATATATATATATATATATATATATATATATATATATATATATATATATATATATATATATATATATATATATATAACTTCAGAATACTTTTCCCTCCATATCTATATTGTAATATCTGAAATCGTCAGCGTATTTCGAAATAAAATTTTTATCACTAATTACAAACTTACGGTTTAGTTAATTGTCACAAATTTTTCATTAAAACCTTCCTAATACTTATATGATTATATTCCTTATGCTTAGAGTCATTATATATTTATATTTATTATACTTATTATAGTATAATTATATGTTCCGTACAAAATATAAATATCTGTTTAATATAAGCAATCGATGGAATTTCAATACATTCACCAACAAATGACTTTTAAATAGCAAATTTTTATTAGCGAACATTTGCCTTATAAATAAAGTATTTCTAACATATTCATTTTTATTTTTGGATAATTAAGTTTATAACTGTTTTTAAAGTCATTAAAAATCGTTGCTAGACGTTATTTAAAAGAATATATGTTTCAAAAGATTAAGTTCGTTAAAATCTTTCCTTTGCCTAGCAATGAAGCTATTTCTTAAAAATTCCTTATTTTAAAATTAGCATTAATAAAAGTATTCAATAACTTTTGAAAGATTAATGAAAATCGGAAAATAAATGAACGAAGATTTCGTATCATTGAAGGGGTAAAGTTCTGAATTTTGAGATGCTGAAAAAACGTTTCTTGTGAAATAATTTGTTTCGAAATTATTTCGGAAAAATGTCAAAATTTTGGCTAATTTCCACAAATTTAACAGCTGAACATTTGGTTAACTTCTCTAATTTGAAAAGTTAACTATGCAAAGAAAAAAAATTTGCTTGAATTTGATCCCATCGCTTTAGAAGTGGATTTGGAATAAACAAGTTATTTTACGTACCTTCGTACATGGATAGTTACTCTGATTTTTTTTCTGTTAAGCATTTTCTTCAAAATCTGTTCAGTAATTATACAACGCCTCCCCCCCCCCTGCAAAATCTTATTATTGTACAATAAATATCCCATTAGATATTTTAGTTGGGAACTGAAATGAGTTGAATAATTGTTTCCAATTGTGCCGTTGCCTAGCGACTGTTTCTATGTACATATATTATGTTGTTTATAAATAGAGCCGTTGTCTAGAGACGTGTTGCTGTTTCTATATGTATATGTTTTGTTGTTTTTAAAGCTATACTGTACTGTTCTGTTTTTTAAGCAAGCGTTGCGTCTTTTAATTGAATCAACAGCCGTAAAGGCATCGGGTAGATGTAAGAGTTCCATTAAAGCTGAAAATAGCCTGGTTGGTAGAGCATCGGATTCGCATCCCTTAGGTTGCGAGTTCGAACTCCGCCGGCCGATTCCCCGCATGTTTGGTGGCTGACGCGCGTTAAATCTGTCGTGGTCACAAAGTCCTCCATGTCGAGAGTAATAACACTGGGGGTACTGGATCAGGGGTGATCGTTCTCTGATTCAGGTCTAACTTACGATCTGTGGTTGAGTGAATGAAGTCCACCCCGTAAAAAGGGTTGTGATGTGTGTGTAGCTAAGTCGTTCTCTTGGCCCTAGATGGCGCTACTATAGAAACAAGAGGCGCTCCCTCTCAGGCTTAAATCTGCTGTCTCCGAACAGCAGGCTTGCCCATGGCAAGTGCCATAAGAAACAACAACAACGGATTTATTTAGATATATTTTATTTGCTTTGAAGTTATTTTCATTTAAAATTCATTTGATATTTTATAAATTTCATGCTTTCTGAAAATCTAACACAAATATTTGATTTTTGGAAACATCCCTATTAAGGGATTGATTACAACTGAACACCCCACCCTACCCTGCTCATTTAGAATCAACCTTATTTCCGTCACATACTTTCTTTCTAAATATTACGAAGTGACTATTTCAGGAATGTCCCTTCAAATAGGTTTCATTAATATAAACTCTGAACCGGATATACTCTGGTTAATAAAGGATTGTTAGTCATTGGGGCAATGAATGCCAACGTTCCACGAGTATAAGGGAATGGAATGATTTATACTGGCCGATAAAGAGAGCTTGGCACCCTTAATGACCGGTGAAGCTTGAGATCAGAGAAATACCCTTCGAATTAATGATCCAATACACTCAACTGCGAGTAAAACGGTACAGATTAAATTGCACAGCTCTTTCTTGTCGTTAGAGCAGAATGAGCGATAAACTGTTTATTCGTCTTATAGAAACGAATTAAATTTTCTAATGCAAGTGGGATTTTAAAACAATGATTTTCATAGTCCAACCAAGTGTAAAGAATAAATAAAGAAACTAAATATAAAAGGTTAGAAGTTTGATTTAAATTTTCTTTTACATTCTCGGATACGACGACAAATTTAGTTTAGTTTAATTATATTAACGTCCCGTTTTAAAGCAACACTATGGCTATTTTTGAGACTGACTACGTAATCTTGTACTGCGGTCAGATGACGAGGACAACACCTGAGCTGACATCTCCCTCTCCACACCACACCAACGGGAGGACGTTTAATGTGTACCAGAGCCGCTTACACGACGGTTCTTAGGTAGAATCGGGTCTCGAACCTGAAACCCTCCAGTTCCGAAGCCGAGACCTTACCACCAAGCCACCGCGGCCCTGATACGACCGCAAACCGAATCTTTTTTAAATATTTGAACAGTTTCAAAATTATATTTGAAGTGCCTGATATTGCTGTGATTAGATTCTAGATTTCATGGAAGAAATTTAATTTTAAAAGAATTAGAGAGGGCTATTATTTAAACAATTTTTCTTACTCATATATAAAGAGAAATTAGAGTAATCGCCAAAAAGACGAACTCGAAGTTTTGACGAATCTTTCTGTTTTAGATCTCTCCTAGAAAGAAGACCGATTTATCCATTCGTATGATTGACAAAGACGGAATTATGGAACAAGATATATAAAGAAAATTTGATATATAATCTGACACTAGAATCGAAGATACGTAAAATTAACCATTGGTTTATATAAGAATGTGATATCTAAAATACGCAAGCACATACATAAATGAAATTTGGCATTCACTTTTATTTATTTGCTTAAATAATCTAACTGAATTAAATAAATGCAAGTATTAGATTAAAAAAAACTCGGAAGCGTAGAGCTATGCTTCAATTTTCATTTAAACTATCGTATATGATGGCAAATCGAACGCAATATAAACATCAAAAAGATTCAAAATTATATTTGAAGTGTTTTATATTGTTACGGTGAGTTTCTATACTTAGTTTAAGAAATTTAATTTGAAAGAAACAGACCAAAGCTATTATTGAAGTGATTTTAAAGACTCATATAGAAAGAGATAGTATTGTAATCGTAGAAAACTTTGACTTCGGGATGTTGTTGTTGTTGTTTCTGATGGCACTTGTCAAAGAAACGCCCACTGACTAAGTTAGCGAATTTAAACCGAATGTTTTGCTTCTCTTTTTTTTCAGTAGCGCCATCTAGGGCCAAAAGTATGACTTTGCTACTCACACGTCACAACCTTTTTTACGGGGAGGACTCCATTCTTGTATTTCATTCATTCAACCTTAGATCGTAATTTAGACCTGAACCAGAGAAAGATCACCTCTGCTCCAGTATCCCCAGTGATATTATTCTCAACATGGAGGACTTTGTGACCACGACAATTTATACGTGTGCCAGCCACTACCACACACGGAGAGTCTTCATTAGGAGATTTGACTTCCGGATTTCGCCGAATACCCACTTTTCTAGTCTACTTCAGTCAGGAAACACACTCAGTCTACCAATTCATATGATTGACGAAACGTTTATAGATAAAATTTAGTATATGGTCTGACTCCAAAATCGAGGATCTATTTGAGCGTTTCAATCGGTAATGTATCGGTCTATTTGTTATACATGAATTCAATATCTGAAACATAAATGAAAACTAGTACACCCTCTTTAATTAGTCGTGCAAATAATCTAATTGAATTATTTAAATGCAAATGATTCATACTTTCGTTTGTTATGTATGAACGTAAGAAATTAAAAACAATATAATTCGCTGCTCTGGAATGCAATTACTGATTATTTTCTGTGACTACGAGTTTGAAAACTGGAAGAAATTTGAAAAGATTATTAAACTGTTAAAAGATAAAGAAAACGCAACTTTGTTTCCTATTTTAACATCCCTTTATTTTACATAGAGAAAACTATGGAAATATTTTAAAAAAATCAAAATAAAAAATCAATGTAATAATAGAATATAAAGTTTCAGGTGATGTGATATCTATATGTAATTATGTAACTATCACAACTAATATAGCGTAAATATAATCACATGATAATGAGTTATTATTAGGTAGTAGTTAATTCATTGAGGTTTTTAAAAAATCTCTGAGTCCCATGTTCATCCAATTTAACTCAATATTATCCCTCCAGAACATCAGCTCATATTTTAAATACATATTAAAAGGAAGAATAAATGGCAATGGAAGATATTAAACACTCATTTAAGCTAAAGCCTTTCTTATTTTGTAAGGAAGCTATATGTCTTAGGCTGTTCAAAATGAGAGAAAGAGAAGATCTTTAAAGATACAATGAAACGGGAAAATTATGGCTTCATAATCCCATGAACGAATATCTTTCCCAAACAATGCTGGTTTTTACAGATTTCGTCCATTATTCCAAAATGTCGTCCATTTCTCACTTGGAGAAAATTATTCGATATGGGCGTAAAGAAAATAAAAGAACTTCATGAATCATTCTACAGACTTATACTTCATCAACCCATACGCAAAATTCTACCGCTTGTGAAACTTTTATCTTGAATAACATGATAAATTTCTGAGCTTATGAGGATTTGGCAGTTTGAAGTATCTTGACACTTGGCTTATTTCTGTGGATTTAGGTATGTTAATCCGCAACTGTATAGAGAAATATATTTACTAGAAATTGCGCAGCGATGAGAACTCATCATCCTTGATTGTTTTTTTGAATTTTGAATAATTATGTATTTGAAATTTTGTAAAGATTGTAGGAAAATGAAGCTTATGAATTATTTGTCAGTTTCAATTCTAAAAACCATAAAGTTGATTTTAACTATGCTCCAGTTGTGGCAACATATTAAAATCTAGCAGCCGTATGTTCCGCTCCATTTTGGTTTATACTTAGATAATATTAGGAGTTCTGCAAATGCATTTTGAATTTCTTAATCATTTCTATCTGTTGACTATCGGCTTAAAAATTTGATGCAGATTTACACTTTTTGAGAGAAAAATTACAAACTTAATTCCTCTTGCATGCTATATTTCTATTGTGTTCATGTTACCGTTAAAGTATGAAATCCGTTATTTTATAGAATACCTAGTTATTCCATGAAATAACTTATCGTGTCCGTTAAAGTGTAAAACTCTCTTGTATTTCATGGTTTAACTAGTTATTTCATAGAATAACAATCTGCAGCCCGTTAAAGTGTAAAATAATCTATATCATATATCTCGCACGACAAATACATTTACCTTCCACCCTTACTGCATTTATGTTATTGTTTGTTTGTTTTAGAAATAAAAATTTTTTTGTTTTAGAAATAATGTTCTTTGTAATTCCAAGTGTCATTTTAGTAATCCTTGTTGTAACAAATGATTTTATGGTGCTTTTCCATAAATACCATTTATACGCTGCATAAATTAGATAAATTGCTTCTTTTTCATTTTAATTGTCTATCATTAGTTTAATTTCATTTTAGATAAATTGTTTATTTCACACTTTAACTGTCTTCCATTATTTAATTTATAGAATATCTAGTTATTTCATAGAATAACTAGTTAAAGTGTCAAATTAATAACATATTACACACTTTAACGGACAAGATCAGTTATTTCATGGAATAACTAGGTATTCTATGAAATAACTGCATTATATACTTTAACGGTAACATTCACATAATCACGGATGAAAAACAACCAACAAGTAACCAATCGCTTGAGAAATGCGGAAATTTGAAATGATATGCCATTTTGAGGGCATATATATATTTTATATTGTTTGTCACGTTTTTGTGCTATCGCATTTACTTATATACATATATGCAGAGAGACTACCAAACATTTTGTGATTTAAGCCAAAATTTAACATATATCTAGATATATTGTGATAAAACCTCAAAATAAAACTCGTTCAATTGCTTATTTAACCCTCTCATTAACCCTCAGATCATTCGAACTCATATACATCAGAAAACTGGAATGCCTGAGTTTTTCTTTAAAAGATGCAAAAACTTTCCTCTCCTTAATAAAAGCAATAAAGGTTTCAATTGGGTAATATATAAAAGAAAAATCCGCTTAATTGGTGACTATTAGGTAAATGTATACTCGGACATCCTTTGAGAGTTCTCCGAAAATCTCCCTATTCCGGAAACCAGTGAACAAAGCATGCATCATGGGTATTCAATCAATCACGCTCAAAAAGAGAATAGAATTTCGCAGTGATGTTGAGGGCGTCATCTAGTTTCGTTAACCTATATCGATACTGAAACTTTTCAATATCGATAGATTTGAGACATCATGTTCAAAAATATTTACTGTCAACATGTACTCAAAAAACAAAGTTCCCATTGTAAATTTTCACCAACACTTTGATACAAACCTAATTTTAGTGTAAATATCGCATTCTAAGTTGTAGGATTTCAACATCATACTCACAGAAAAACTGACATATATGATTTCTTTGGACATATTGAGATCTGAAATAATGAGCACCATTGTTATTTCAGTCATCATTATTGGGTTGAATTTTTCAATGATTATAATACTTTTTATACAACACCGAAGATGCGTCCAAATTAATAAGACATTACCATAACATGAGACAAGACAATAAGATATTTTTCTTATTCAAATTTATTTAGACTGTGTTTTATACTTTAAGAGATATAGGAAATGCCTTTTATTTTACTATAATTTACTGTATAATAAATATTTAAAAAAAATGCAATTTGTTACCCTATCTGGAAACAATTTCAAATAATAATAAATTTAAGAAAACAATTTTAGCAAAGTTTTTGTTGCAGAGCAATAAACAACTTAAAACACAAAATTAAAAAAATAACTGCCAAGAGTAGCCTAATATTTAACTTTCAGATTATGAAGGGACTTATCGTAAATACATTCAAAATGCAAATTATAACAGTGAGAAAGGGAAATCCGCTGAAAGAATTTATTTAAAATCACTTATGAGAATTTTTATACTTGTTTTTCTTGATTAATAATGAATTATACTGCCATGGTTGGAGCGATGGAGCAGAATTTATGCATAAAATTATCTGTAGAGTAATTGATAATTATACAGATTGGTTTCAACAGGGAATAACACAATATAAGATGATATAAGAAATCCGAAGCAATGGCTATAGATTTAAAGTACCGAATTCTAGAAAGCACTCTCTATTTATGTACCATTAAGTAGGATGGTTAAAAAAAAAGCCTGCTGATGATCCGTGATGAATGAACCATTCATTCTGACATACTTTACGTTAAATAATTAAGTTAACATTTTAGTACCATATACAAGTATTTTGGATGTTCTCTTACTTGATTTTGCGATAGAATTCAACTTTCCACCTTAAACATTTTCATGGTAATTTTTTGTTTCCATTGACAATTATTGTCACCTTTCTGATTATGTTGCCACATGAAGGAGATAACTTATATATAGTAGCTTATTTATATGTAAATTTATATATAAACAAAAAAAAGTATGCTTTAGAAAATGGTGGTTATTTTTTAGATGCGTGATGTTTTATTTCTGTGCAATATTATAATTTTTAATACTAATTACTTGTTTTATATATGTAGTTAAAATTCTTTTAAACTATTTCTTTTAGAAACATCTATATTTGCTTCTATTTTTTTCGAAATCTTTTATAATTTGTTAAATGACAACATTCATTAGTATTTAAATCATTGCGAAAATTTCCCTTTTATTACCTCTATGTAAAATTTATTTTTAATGGATTCTGGGAAAGAGTAAGAATAATTTTTCGAATTTTTAGTCAAAACATGTGATGAATATTTAATCAGCTGTCTCTTTATAAGGCCAAAAAAATATATCTAAATAAATATTAACCAAGGTAGTTAAAAGCATCTGACTGTTAAAAACAACTTCTGTAAAAGACATTTAATAGTAAAAAAAGGTAGTACATAAATTTGTTGTATCAAGTATTTATTTATTTATAAGAAGTCTAAGTTATTTCACAGAAAATCTTGAAAGTCTTCTTTATCTTCTCTTTTCTACTTAAGGGCAATTAATTTTTACACTATTTTAAAATTGGAAAAATAATGACAAAATAAATATGGAAAAAAGTTAAATTACATATGAAAATGTAAAGAATTTTCTTTTAAACTATAATTAATTTTTTATGAACTATGGCAAGGCATTTGAGAAAAGATTATACAATAATTTAATTTTAAAATAAAAAAACAGCGTATGGATTATTTTATTAGGTATCAATAACATGTCAGAATTGTATTAATTACTAAAATTTCAGATCATTACAATCTAAAATACATGAAAATAAAAAACATGTAAATACAAAATTATTACACTATAATTTCAAGGCAAATAAAAATTGCTTGCAGTATAATTCATAATTAATATTCATAAATATTGTAGGCCAATTTTTTCATATTCAATAACAGATGGCGCCATTCATGCAAAATCAAATTTAATTATTACTCCAATAATACATATTTAAGTTCTGAAAATCTGAAATGAAATAATGTCTGAGAAAACAAATGAATATAATTTCAGAAATCTCTGACATGAAAAATTTATAGCTAAATTTCATTTTTGTAGTAATGAAACTTATTAAATTAAATAAAAGTTTATGAATCCAAAAAAAAAAAAATGTTTGGCATAACAAATGAGCAATTAATAAAAGCTGAATCACCTAGACCTTGACAATGATACTTCTGTTGCAATTATTGAATTTATATTTTCTCTCCAAAGCAGCATATTCATGTCGTTTTGCACTGACGTCTTTTGGATTTAAACAAATACAATCTTATAATGTAGTCTGATATATTGTATGATGATATTGTAATGATGATATTGTAATGATGATATTGTAATGAGGATATTGTAATGAGGATATTGTAATGACGATATTGTAATGATGATATTGTAATGATGATATTGTAATGATGATATTGTATGATGATATTGTAATGATGATATTGTATGATGATATTGTAATGATGATATTGTAATGATGATATTGTATGATGATATTGTAATGATGATATTGTAATGATGATATTGTAATGATGATATTGTAACACTTTAGACTACCACAAAAATTCTCGATTTTGGAAAAGATTATAAAAGTTTCGTTATTAAAGATGGAAAAATTTTGAAGGGATGTCGAATGGACAAAGGGCATCTACTATAGCCAAACAAGTTCAGATGCTGAAAAAAAATGACACGATTATTGTTCTAAGTCATTTTTTAACATATGAGATCATTCTGTGTGTTTAGAATAATGGTCATATATTTTTTTTAGAATTTCTAGAACTTTTCAATTTTTGAATCAGCTGTAAAAGGTTAAAATCAAATACAATCATTCAAAAACTCCTTTTATGATTATTCTTCGTATTTCTGTTCTGTCTGAGTTCTCAAGTGTTATCTGTAAATTTAAATGTATTTCCTTTTTATATTATTTATGGTATAACCTATTGTTTTACTTCATATATCTAATTTTATTGGTTCTGGTCAGTTGAAGAATAGAAAACATAATAATTTCTTTAAAGTATATTCTTATAAAGAAAACAGAATATTTATTTATTTATATTTTATATGATCTTAAAAGCTTTTGAAAATGTTTTTATGTTATCATCCACTCTTTATGAGAATTTATTGTTACTTTGCGCTTTATATGCCTATATTTGATAAAACCAGAATATCATAAATAAATTTCTTTTAACTACTCTAAGTTTTGAGCAAAAATTCTTTAGTGAGCCATAAAAATGGCTTTTATATAGTTTTTCTTTTGTTTTAGAACAAATCTATAAATAATAGCTATAAAATTAAGGGAGACACTAAGCTGATCAAAAACGCATTCCCCCCCCCCCATAAGAAGATACTATAAATATCACAGCCATTAATCACACAACTGAAGTGTGTATATCTTTTATGCTTTCAAGAGAATAGGAAAAGGAGAAAATTCACAAATTTATATTATATTATTATTCAACAAAATATTCAATTTCTTTAACCGCACTTTAAAAAAAAATTTTTTGTTGTTTTTTAAAAATATAGTAATATAAATTTTCTAAAAGAAATATGATCTGTAATATAAGGAATGGTGAGGTAGTAGGAATTTATCTCTGGTTGATAGAAAAATTATGTAACTGCATCTGATGATACTCCCTTAATAGGTAGTTCACATACAGCTAATCATGATGGAGCTGGCAATGTGACTACACGTAATGATACTGCAGTAATGGGTAGTTCACATGCTGCTGATCATGATGAAGCTGTCAATGTGACTGCACCTGGTGATACTCCAGTAAGGGGTAGTTCACATTCTGCTGATCATGATGAAGCTGCTTTTGTGGCTGCACCTGATGATACTCCAGTAATGGATAATTCTCATGTTGCTGATCATTACGGAGCTACCAATGTGACTACGTTTAATGATACTCCAATAATGAGTAGTTCAAATGTTGCTGATCATAATAGAGCTGACAATATGACTGCACCTGGTGACACTCCAGTAAGGGGTAGTTCACATGCTGCTGATCATGATGAAGCTGCTATTGTGGCTGCACGTGATGATACTCCAGTAATGGGTAGTTCAAATGCTGTTGATCATAATAGAACTGCCAATGTGACTGCACCTGGTGATACTCCAGTAAGGGGTAGTTCACATGCTGCTGATCATGATGAAGCTGCCACTGTGGCTGCACCTGATGATACTCCAGTAATGGATAATTCTCATGTTGCTGATCATTACGGAGCTACCAATGTGACTACGTTTAATGATACTCCAATAATGAGTAGTTCAAATGTTGCTGATCTTTATAGAGCTGCCAATATGACTGCACCTGGTGATACTCCAGTAAGGGGTAGTTCACATGTTGCTGATCATTACGGAGCTACCAATGTGACTACGTTTAATGATACTCCAATAATGAGTAGTTCAAATGTTGCTGATCATAATAGAGCTGCCAATGTGACTGCACCTGGTGATACTCCAGTAAGGGGTAGTTCACATGTTGCTGATCATTACGGAGCTACCAATGTGACTACGTTTAATGATACTCCAATAATGAGTAGTTCAAATGTTGCTGATCATAATAGAGCTGCCAATGTGACTGCACCTGGTGATACTCCAGTAATGAGTAGTTCACATGCTGCTGATCATGATGAAGCTGCCACTGTGGCTGCACCTGATGATACTCCAGTAATGGATAATTCTCATGTTGCTGATCATTACGGAGCTACCAATGTGACTACATTTAATGATACCGCAATAATGAGTAGTTCACACCATGTGTATCAAAACTGCAATCTCTAGAGGGGCATTCCATGAAGATATTAAGTACTCATAATGCCTGGGCAACAAATTGAATGTGAATATAGTCAAAAATCAAGAAACTGTTAAAGAAAATATTCAGCATCTCCAGAGCTAACTGAGTGGCACTTTTATCGTTCTTTCTTTGGGCAATATTGTCGAGGGCCTCCACGAGGCCCTATCATAAACATGGATAAGAAACAATGTTGATTATTGGGACAATCAAGAGGAAAGACGATGAGAGGCCATAGTCAGATGAGGTTTAAGATTATCTTATAATTCCTTATGTAGATATCTTAAAATCTTTTGCAGCATTTAACCATTTCATATAAAAATTGCCGATACTCCAACAGACTTGATAACTTGTTCATTCGATATTACTGTAAAACTTTTGTCTTATGATAACAGAATTTGCTGTAGCAACTTATTTCAAGAAACGTTATTCTTGCACCATTCTTAGAAAGAAATTATTTAGTCTTGATAATTTTTTCCAAACTGTGGAGTAGATTATTTAGTAACGACCTTTTTGCCCGGTTTAACAAATAGAAAAGTTCTATATGGCATATATTTTTGGAGAAACTAAAGCATTTATTTTACTAATTCAGAAATAAATATTACTAAGTTAAAATTCAGTAAAATGGTTAAATAAAACTTGCTGGATAAGTAATTACTAAGAAAATTATGAGAGAGATGGCGGACAACTAAAATTATTTTGGCATTTTAATATCTTAAAAACCCTTCTGTCATAGTTGCAAGTTAAATTATTGTAATGACTCTTTTTGACAAATACTGGATCTAGCTCCTTGAATTTATGATTATTTTTCCGAAATGTTATGTAGTTGATATTTTAAAGGAATTCAAGATATAGACATAATAAAAAACTTTTCTACATGACAGTAATTTTGTAAATAATTGCAAAAGAAAACAATTTCTACAATAAAAATTTGGTGCAAATTCTTATTGAATAAAATAAATACAATAACTTTCATGCACTATACCTCAAACACACCATGATTGATTAAACCATTAAAAGGCAGATGATTTTCCTATAAAGAATATATTGTGAATACTGAATAGAAAATTAGTAAAAAGAAGTTGTTTTGTTTGCCGAAATAAAATGGTTTCGGAAAACAGAAGAAAACAAACTTCTTGATATTTTGAGAAATTAAGGCAGATTTTCTTTGAAAAATTATACCGCATTACGAAATCAATACTTCCAGAAACGCATTGATTTACATATTTTAAATCTGATGAGTTTAAGAAACTCATATTGACTCATATAATAAAAAGAAAGAATGCATTCCTTCTTCAGCAAAAATATGCAACCGAATCAATCGATTATTATAAAATGCAAGTACTAGCGCGTTTTCTGAATTTCATGACTTTAAATCTCCCTGCGTTTGATTGCTTAATCAGTATATGCCAATTTTCTGGGAGTGAGATAAGAAATTATTTCTTAAAAGGTTCAAGGAGCATTTAGCATGGGACATTAATAAATAATATTATTGTATTGTAAGCTTCACTTAGGATTTCATATAGCAACATTATTTCATTTTTGAGTGTTCATATTTGGTTTCATTTTTAAGTGTGTATGTATGATTTCATATAGGAGCTTAATTTCATTTTTGAGTGTTCATTTTTGGTTTCATTTTTAAATGTTCATGTATGATTTCATATAGGAGCTTAATTTCATTTTTGAGTGTTCATGTATGATTTCATATAGGAGCATTATTTCATTTTTGAGTATTTATGCATGATTTCATATAAGAGAATTATTTCATTTTTGAATGTTCATTTTTGATTTCATTTTTAAGTGTTCCTGTTTGACTTCATTTTTAAGTTTTCATGCTTTATTTCATTTTTAAGTATTCATGTTTTATTTCATTTTTAAGTGTTCATGTATGATTTCATATAGAGGCATAATTTCATTATTGAGTATTCATGCATGATTTCATATAGGAGCATTATTTCATTTTTGAGTGTTCATGTTTTATTTCATTTTTAAGTGTGCATGTAGGATTTCATATAGGAGCATAATTTCATTTTTGAGAGTTCATGTATGGTTTAATTTATGAGCATAATTTTATTTTTGAGTATTCATTTATGATTTCATATAGGATCATAATTTTATTTTTGAAAATTCATGTATGGCTTCATATAGGAGCATAATTTCATTTTGGAGTTTTCATGTATGATTTCATATATGAGTGTTTAATGTATGAATGTATAACAATGTATTTTCATACAATTTCTATTATGTTTATGTTACCAAATTAATTACCGAATTACCAAATTTAAGCAGTTTTGCAATAAGAAATATACAGGGTGTGCACGAATCGAGGTCCTTATAGTTGATTTCCAACAGCATTATATATTGCCAATTGGTAAAATGGTTTAACCTAAAGAAATATCCTGTTTATTAAATGAGTCAATAAAAATGATTTTGAGAAAAGAAACTGTGAAATCCAAATTTTAAAATTATACCATTTTCTCATATTCGTAAAATATTTTTACTCTTTTACATTTTCAAAAATTCTCTGTGGTAAATGATATTTCCGTACAGTTCTAGTACATTCCTTATTAAAGGTATTACTTTCCTCACCCTCCTGTATATGTATTGAGAACATTGGAAAATGTCATGAAAGCCCCGACTGCTCAGAGTTTTATTTTCAGTGATACGCGCATGAGCATTTTTCCAATTTAGAATTCAGTGGAGAAAGCCAAATGCTCCATTTGAAGGCCTTATTTTCGGCTAATTGAAACCAAAACACGACATAAATCTGCAATTTTAGTTACAAGATCATATTCCAGGTTTAATTTATCAATGTTTTTGCGCTTTTGAGTTATTGCGTTTGCATGTAGGTAGTTGTATAGACCAATAGATAGTCAACCGCTTGCATAGTTGATTGAAAATATGATTGGTATTTTTTATGGTATTTATCAAACTTACCGAGCTTTCTGCGTTTTGATGTTATCGTCGTCATTAGCAATCGAATATACAACCTACCAAATTTCTTCTAAAATTTGATGTAAAAATCATACTTAAAATTTCATTTGTCTAGCTCAAAGTGTTTATGTCTTAACAGACAGAAGAATTCTATAACTGATGTATTTGGACTCAGGAAAGTCTGAAATGTGGATCAGAATTGAAAAATCACAACTCAGTATACTGTATGTACGAGAAAGTTAAAGGGGGAAGTTAGCTCCATTCTTCTGTGACAAACTGTTCGAGTTTTCATGCTTTGGGCTTCACTATATAGATGAATTTAGACAAAGACTTTTAAAGGCTGCCTAAAACAGACCATCTACTCAATGGACTTCGTTTACCTAAGGTAGTCACTGATTGACGTAAAATAATGGAAATCAAAACGTTATTATTTAATCGCAGATTGGGTGTGCTCATTTTGTTTAAAATAGTAGTATATAACGTATTTTTACGAAATAGAACTAATAGGATTGTGTTCAAAGAAGGAAATTTTTAATTCCTCAAATTTTTAGGATGAAATGAATTGACTAAAATTACACAAATATAATTATTTGGTTCATTTATAACTTGTCTTCAACTAAAATTACATATTTATAACTTACTGTTTAGAAACTAGATTTAGTGTCCCGATTAGAATAATAATGCTATCAATCAATCAATAATTAATTTTTTATGATTTTTAGCACTTAATTTTGTTCTTTTTTTTTCTCTATTAAAAATGATCTAAATCCTGAAGCAATAACTGTTTTCTTCGAATTCCCAAACGATTTCTTCATTATGTTAAGTATCGATATCTTTAATTCTGAAACACATCACTCTATGAGAAAGTTTCCTAAGGAAATATTATAATTTTCATATGATGAATATAAATTAAGTTTATTTATACTGGGAGCGATAAATCGAGATAACTTTTGAATTTTAAACACACTATTGTTAGAATATGTGATCCACGGAAGCGGGTTTAATATTTAAGTATCTTATTTAAAGTGCATTAGCAACCAGACTTGGTCAACTCATAATTTTGGTTTAACCTAAGATAGGCATCAAATTTTTATAAACATTTTATAAATTTTATAAGTTTTGCTTCCAGCATATACAACTTCAACATTTACATTTTATGTAATGTAATGTAAAAATAAGAAAATAAAAAATGTAAAATGTATGATAGCCCACTCTGGTTCTTTATATATATATATATATATACATACGTGTGTGTGTGTGTGTATGGATGTGTGATAAGATCTCTAATTCCATCACTAATAACTCACCACGGCATTCATAAGAGTTTTATAATAGCACTCTTATAAAAAGAATTATATTGGTAAATGTTTTAATATAAAACTCGTATATTAGTATTATTGGAAATATTGACAAATGACAACATTTTCTTCGCTTAATGACATCAATTATCAATAATTGTTTTGACAGTATTCACGACTTATAAATCCATATTTAGCTGAAAGACGGAGAATTCCTCTCAATTTTAAATAGGGCTGTCCATTTTCTCATTAATCCTTTTCATTGAAGAACAAGAACCATTTAAGCACCTAAAAAAACTGCTCATATAAAAAGAATTATATCAGTAATTGTTTCTAACATAAAACTCATACATTAATATTAGAGGAAATATTGACTAATGACAACATTTTCTTCGCTTAATGACATCAATTAACAATAATTGTTTTGACAATATTTTCGACTTATAAATCCATTTCTAGCTGATAGATGGTGAAATCCTTTTGATTTTAAATTGGTCTGCCCATTTTCCAGTTAATCCCTTTCATGGAAGAACCGAAATTATTTAAGTACCTAATAAACTACTCTGAAAATACCATCATTAATGAACTCCTTCAGTAATTATTCTCTAATCCATTGGGAACTATTTTCATGGTTTCAGGAATTTTAATTACAGAAATTGCAACGAAAACTTCTGCGTTCATGCCAGAAAATCTCAGATTGCAATCATTGAGCTACGATTGCAATCTTATAGCTATTATAAAAGCGTATGAAAAAGGAAAGTTAATTTAAAATACGCTATTACCGAAATCGTTATTTTTAGAAAAGAAACTATTTTTGTTGTATTTCAGGAAATAAGAATTTAATGGCGAAATTTCGTCTTCGTTTTTATCACTTTTGGGATTTTGTGATATTTTTGATATATCTAGTAAAGTTATAAAAGAAAGTAATTTTGGTCTGATATCAGTTTAAGCTCAGAACTGAAAATAGCGTTTAAATTAATTGAACTAATAAAGTAAGAATAGTATAAAATCAAAACAAAATGATTATTCACACTTGAATTACATTTTCTCTCTGCATCGATTTTATATTTCAATCTACATGGAATGTTTGAATTAAGAAATTGAAGACTTTAAAATTGAAAGCTTATCTATCATCATCTACTAGAGTAATCTAAGAAATGTCTTTTTTTATAATATAAATTCATATACATAGAACTAAAAAAAAAAAAATCAGACATTGTTTTTTATTGAAAAAAATAAGGAAAAAAAAATACAATAAAATAAAGATATATTCTTTTTCAAGATTGAAGAAATAAATTATGATAAGTTTTAAAATACCACTGGATTGTAAGAACAAACAATATCAATTAACCCTTTAAGTGATGAACTTTCTTTTCCCACTTTCATGCTCAATTCAAAAGTAAATAGCTAGTATTTATATGCCTAATTTTTCAATAACTTTCAATTAAAGTATTTTAAGATTTCAGATGCATAATTAAAAAAGAAAAATGTTCGACTTCTTCAATTTAAAAGTTTTTTTTTTAACCTGGAAGGTATAAGATCAAAATAATTATACACTAGGAAGGTTAAAGAATTCTTCATTGTTAAGGTTGCAGAAATTTAAAGACAAAAAAAATAAAGTAGTAAATACTTTTTCATTTAATTTCAATAAAAATACAAAAAAAATGTATTAAATTGTAATTACTTTTTTTTAAATAAAAGATAATTTGTCAAATATTGATTGTGCATCAATATAACTTGTCTCTTTTAGTTTACTGAAAGAGACAAGATATAACAAAATTAGGTACCAAAATAGTTGGCAATCGAGTGTTGACAATGTTTGGAATTATATGATTGGTTTTATATTGCTTCAATGAATTAACGCATGATTTAAAATGTTATTCTCAATTTATATGTAATAGAAGTCTGGATAGAAAACAAATATTGAGATAAACAAATATATAGAACAAATAAAAGAACTAATACGTATTTGTGTAAGACTGATGACGTTGGGTGACAGATTACTATTTCATTCTTGAAATATATGACTATGTCTTCACGCGAATAATTTTGATAATTAGCTTTAAAAGAGGGATAAAAATAGGAATAATCTTGAACATGAATATAAATTATCTCGTATTATCAAATTCTTCTTCTAAAAAGCTATCCTTCAAATTGTAGTTTCAGTTCATTCATTTTGAAAATAAAATTCCAGTCTGCTGAATCATTCCAAGAAAAGAATATGATAACTTTTTACTGAAGCAGATTTGTTTCTCAAACTTTCATAAATATATTTTTGTTCAAGCTCATTCAAATGATTTTCATAATTACAATATCAAATTTCGGGACCAATTCTGTGTTATTTCTACAATTTTGTGCATTGGCCAAACTTTCTAGGAAAATTTTACGGCCATGATGTCAGAGATTTGAAAATTTGATGTGGTACAGTGATATATATTATCATGGATCAAACGCCATGGTAGTATGTTTTGTTGTTGTCATCAAAATACAGCACAGCACCATATCATCATTACAATAATAAATATCTTACGACTTTTATACAGAATGTTAATCCAACTGAACAACTTTCTCAATTCCAGCAATATTCTCTTGTATTCATTGAACTGATCATTAATGTCTTATCTATTCTCTTCTTGCTTGTTATCGAAATTATAGGGGAAAAAAGAATCCTGCGTTTCATGTAATTGGAGCTCTCTTTTGGAGATTAGTAACAACAGCAGAGAACTGTCTGGAACTCAGTCTACGTCTCAATGATTTATTTAGGTTGCTAGGCAGTTTTCTCATTAAATGGATGACTCTTAGTTTCAACACAATTTAAATTTGGTTAACAGTGAGATTTATTGGCTTACTTTCCATGAATCTTTGAATTTTTGACATAAATATAAATTTTTATTTTTATAATTTTTGTGTGTGTTTACTTTAATTTTTTTTCGATGGATCTTTCCTATTTCTCCTTTTTTTAATACTAGAACTTTTGCAAATTCTTCAGCAAGTCGATAATTCTAAATGAAAGAGACAATTCATTAAAGAAAGATGCGAGTATACACAAACTGGTCTTTTTAACCAACCCAATTAAATCAGATATTAACAAGTAACGGAGCATTTATGTTTATTAAAAAAAATCCTTTAGAAAGAGATCTTGTGTTTTTGGGAAAAACAGGTTCTGTGGAACATATAGTACGTCTCTTACAGCTTCTCACAATGGAATGACAGAGAGAACTTAATAAAAAAAAACAATTATTTTAAAAGAACAGTAGATACTTCAAAGAAAAGTTGTAATACAACAAATCAAAAGTAAATAATAAAATTCGTCATTATAACTTAAGGGCGAATTTACTTTTGATTAAGTTTATTATTTGATTTACTTTTTAAATTAAAATATTAAATATATTCTGGGTTTTTTTTATAAAAAAAAATGCATTTAAATTTGACATACACAATAATGATAATCTTTATTTATATTTTTATGATTTTTAATATTTAAAAATATTTCTATAGCTCATAGCTGTTTCTTCTGCTGATATGTACAAGTAGGAAGCCGAATTACTGAACCGACTGTATGATGAATCGCGTGTAGTGATAATTCCAAAAGGAATTCATGAATTTTTGCATGAATAACAATTGTTACGAATCACACATATACTGATTTCTTATATTACTATTGAATGGTTTCCAATTTCCAACATTTTTTTCTATTTTATTGTGTGCTTGCCTGCTCCTGTATGCTAGATTTATGATTTTGCAACAAATGAATAGTTACAGAAGAATTATAGAATAGTGTATGTTATATATACTTATTTCTTATATTGATATTATATGGTACGATGTTTTGCTTTATATTTACTTTCCTATAAAAATTCCTATATACACGTTTTTGTTATGTGTTTTATGAATTTATTGTGCATGAATAATTACAGTTGTGCATGAGGTATGCATTGATTTCTAATGTTATTGTTGTATCTTCCCCGTCATCTGGGCATCCGGGGTTCGAATCCTGGTTCGGACATGGTTGTTCTTCACCCTGTGTTCTATTTTTGAGGTGTGTGGAAGATCTCTTCTGTAAAAAGGAGTTGTGCAAGCGAATGTGTGAGTTTCATTTTCATATGAGCTAGAAGTCAGACTTTTGCCCTAGGGTGCTCAGGGGTTATAGCCACTGCATCCCCTTTCCGTGGTAATGTGGATACGACATCATCATTATTGTTGTACAGCAACATTTTTGTTGCATTTTCACACTTTTCTTGCGAGTCTACTCCCCTGTATGCTAGTTGTTTTAGAATGTTTATTATTTTGTCGTACAATACTATGTTATTATTTTTATTTTCATGTAAACATTTTTCATTTATTTTATTATTATGAACTCAAATAAAATTTTGATCGTTAACAGTTAATATTAACAGAAAAAAAGAAAGTGAATATTATTAATGAATTCAGTAATGTCGAGATTAATATTTCTTTATATTAACATACATTTTATGTTGCACCTTGAATAATAATCATTTTCATTTTGTTTAGTAGCAATAATCTGCAAAAGCAATTAATTGCATCTAAAGTACCGAATTGATTTATATCTTGCCTTGGTCACTTAATGTTTTGATTATTTGTTTGTATTGTCTTTTGATTATTTGTATTATTGTATTTGTTTTATTTCGCATTAAATTAGGAATGTAATTTAAATTTCAACTTGCTTGGTATTCTTTGAAACCCTTGGGACTACAATTTATACCTCTCTAAACGCAGTTTAAATACCAAATCTTTTGTATTAACATTAGTCAGAGCGTAGAGTCAGTTTTAGAAAAGATTTACTTGGACGAAAAAGCATTACTTGAAATCAACTGCATTATCTCTTCTGAAATTATACTTCTCCATGACATCTAACTTCTCTTACCATTTGCATTTCCGCATTTTGATAATGGTTTGAGTCTAGAATCCCAAAATCATCCGAATTTACATGCGCTCATAATACGCCATTTCCGAAACTAAATGCTAAATGCTATAACTTCCTAATTCCAAGGAATAAGGAAATTAAAAGGAAGGAACTAAAGAGGTTTCTCAAGTCACGGAAATGATTTACATTTACTAAGTTCACGAACAATACCGTAAATAACTGAATTTAAATTAAATAGAATTTTGTTACAATTCTAATTGCAACAGATTATATGTCTCATTTTCTAATTATGTTCGTGTAGGGAAATTGATATAAATTATACCACTGCAATTTTAAAAGAAGAGTCAGGGTCAGTAAATAAATATGGCAGAATCTGAATAATTCGAATTTGATAGTAATTAGAATTTTTCTCCTACGCTTTCGATTTCTTATTAAAATTATGATAAAGCCAGTTTAAAAAGCCAGATAAAATTATGATTTTCTAGCCAGTTTCTAGCAAAGAAACTGGCTAGAAAATTATTCATAAAGTCTTTTAAATGTAATCAAATTTAAAAATAATAAAAAAACATACACCATTATCTTTGAATATTTTTAAAATAAAGTCAAGTTTTAGGATTTATCTTGAATATTTTCCTCAATGAAAAAATTACATTGATTTCTTTGTGACAGAAATAATCTGATATCTAGTTATTAATATTTTAAATTTTAAAAAATTATAAATTGATACAATTAGTCGGGCATTCATAGCTACCTGTTTGTATTCCGATAGCACCAAAATTTCTTTTATTAGGGATTTCTTTATTTTTTTGTAGTATTTATTTATCCATGCTTCTCAAAATCTGTATATGAAATTTGTATTCAAAATGTGTATATTTATTATTTTGTTCATTAATTTTAAATACAAAAGCCTTAAAATAAATGAAGTTATTTCTACCCATCCTATATAATAGAAGTAAATCTCTCTTATCAAAAAGCTGAATTAAAAATAATCCTTTAATAAATTACATATTTTAATAAGCGCATTTACTATAGTGAATTTATGCGTTTCATTCAATTGATTCTTTTCTTATGTGATTTATACTTTGTAGAAATCAGAAAGTAGGAAATAAAGTGCCAGTAGCGCTTGGATATCTTTAAATAAATCATAAGTGGATAGACAAAGTATATGAAGAAAAACATAGTTTAGTTATATTAGCATCCCGCTTAAAAGCAACACAAGGGGTATTTTGGGGACGAACCGCTGTCAGGTAGCGAGGATGTTTGGCCCGAATGGATTTAAAATACACCAGAAATCACGAAAATGAAACCCTCCGATTCTGAAGCCCAGACCTTACTACCAGGCCTCCGTGGACCGTGGCAAAACACAGGATTTCTTTTCGAAGATAGTGGACAGAATTTACAATAAATTATCACTAATGAGCTAGCACATCTAAATAACTGTACGCTTTAAGAAAAACTGCGAATTATTTTAATAGTAACAAATCATTTTAAAAAGTAAAGTGATTTTTGTTTGTAATCAGACGCTTGATTTCAAATTACAGAACTACAAACAGTAGTCATCTGTATAAGACCACTCTTATCCATATGCAGTTGAATGCATTGATGATTCGCATATTATTGTCTCAAATAAAATCCTAATAGTCAATTCCGAATAGTAATATACCTAGTAATTAATTGAAATTTCATGATATGAGTCGACAAATGTTAAATCACTTAGTGATCTTTAGTCACCTTAACCCCTTAACTGTTTTATTTTCTTTACTATCTAATAAGATGGCATCTTCTATTTTGGGAATATTTTCTTATTTTGATTCAAATGGAAATCCATTGAATACTTGACTTATGTATGTATTCGCAGTAACTTTAATATTTCATTATAATCTTTATGAATGTTTTATTTTTTACTTCCAACTATCAAAATTCGATAAATCGATGCACGTATGGCACTCGGGCAAAACAGTTAAGCGGTTATAACGTGATATGGATATAATTTAATCTACAATCCAAGAAAGCTTAGTGACATCATTACTTATCCAATGTAGCAACGTTCGTGCATTAAATACCACTTTGAGATTGATATTAATCTTGTATAATGTGTTGTATTACAGACCTCATCGGTGAGTCGCAGGGCATTGGATATAATAGGACCTATTAATTGATAGTTGCCAATGGTGCAACCAAGTAATAGTTGAAGCCCGTGATTTGAGTTCATGCGCATAGGCGACTTTTAATCGTCCTAAAATCTTATAAATGTTTGCTTTAATGAAACGAATTGGCCCTGTACGACTTTCGGCACTACTGCTATTAGATGTGGTATATGGAATATTGTTTTAAGATACTCCATATTAAAACAATATTATTTAATTATTTTTCCACTGTTTTCAACTCCAGAATTCTCTATTACCTAGTTAGTTATATCCATTTTACTTAAAGAAAAAAAGATATTTCTTCAAAGTAAGATTAAATATGAGAATTTAATTTTTGATGTCGATTGATAAGAGGAAATTTGTCAGCCTAGGACTTAAGCTTACTTGGATATAATTTAAAAGTTAAATTCTTCAAAAAATATTTTAAAATTCATTGTGTTCTTTTTTTATAATTGAAGAAAAAAAAAAGGGAGCAATTTTGTATTAAATATACATTTCCCTCATTTGATTATACTCTTATCTGATTATTACTATTATTTAGAAGTTGAGTGACTGGGTGAAAGATTCATAAATGTTTTTATAATTACAGAGATAACCAGTAATGAAAATATTTAAACCAATAATTTATCGCCATTGATAGCATCCTTAGTATGAAAATATTTAGCATGATTAATTAATTGAAAATTTCTCATTTATTACAAGGGATAAAAATTTTATTAAAACTGAGACGTGCATATAATTAGGAATTCAATGTCTGATAGGAATTACAGTCATTTTCATTATAAAGAATTTAAATCTTTTAAATTTGCACTCACTTTAATAACTTTTTAACTTTCAGAAAAATAATTTTATTTGTGCGTGGACACATCAAAAACTTGAACGAACAATATTCATTATATAATACCATTTGTTCTGCTAAATAAAAATAAGAATTATTTCTTTCAATTAACAATATTTTATTCTTCCTTTTTTTGTAGCATTATTTATACTCTGTTTTCCATTCTGTCTGATTTTCAAGTCAGCTTCTTTCATGGGAATATACAGGTGGCTGTCAAAATAATGAAAACACCTTAGATTTATAAAAAAATCCTTATTAATATGGTGTAGGACAGCCTTCAGCATGTAGTGCAGCTTGGATTCGCCTAGGAATCTATTCATACGTGTTGAATAGTATTTAGTCCTCTAAATATTACATCATTCTTCCTGGAGATATTGCGAAAGTTCTGGATAAGATGCCGGTGGAGAATATAGATTCCGTATTGAACGCTCTAAAATATACCATAACTGTTCAATTATATTGCGGTCTGGTGACTGTGCGGACCAAGGCAGATATTTAACTTTATCCTCGTGTTCATCAAACCATGATTGGACAAGTCTCGCTGCTTGGATAGATACCTTATCATCCTGGGAAATTCTATCCCTTTTAGGAAATAAAGTTTGCATCATAGGATGGACTTGATCAGCTAAAATTTCTATATACTTCTCCCCATTGATCCTTCTTTTCAGGGTTACGATTGGTCCAGCAGAAAACCAAAACATGGCTGCCCATATCAAGACAGATCCACCTCCATGCTTGAGAGTTGGAAAGAGACAATCACGTTCATACGCTTGTGTAGATGTCCTCCAAATGTGCACCCGTGCTGCTGTAGGGAAAAGTGTGAAACACGATTCTTCAGACCATATTACTTTCTTCCACTTATGAATCTCTGCCATAAGGTTTTGTGAGTGTGGCACTACTATATAAAACGTTTACCATTAACATCTGTGGCAAGTGGCTTGGGAATTGCTGCTCTGCCATAAATGTTCTGTTTATGAAGGTGCCTTCTAACTGTAATTACTGACATTAGAGAATCCAGATAGGTATTGAACTCTGTGGCTACTTTTGCTGCAGTTGTTCGCTTTTTAGACATTATAATCCGCTTTAATACCAGTCGGTCTCTTCCACTGAGCTTCTCTTTCCGACCACTATTCTGATTTGCCGAACTTGTCTTGCCGCGCTGTGTATATGCTGTCATGACTTTAGACACCGTACATCTAAAAACGCCTAAAAGTTGGGATGTTTCGGTCACACTTGCTCCAGCTAGCCGGGCTCCTACAATTTGGCCTCTTTGAAAATTCGAGAAGTCCAACATTTTACGCCTTTGAAAAAAATTCTTAAATTACAGAACTTCAATAAAGCTAACACATACTACCAGAATATATACATTGCTATTTATAAAAAAAACTGTTGGCTATTATTATATTTTAATGCTTACAAAGCAAATTCAAAAATGACACTTTTATTCACAGGTGTTTCCATTATTTTGATAACCACCTGTACTACTGTTTTTTGTATATTAGAACTGTTTCGAATGATTTCTTTAATAACCTGTATATTGAATTAAATAAAAGCAAGCTGAAACAGGCTATTCTTCGAGAAAAAAAATCTAGTTAGAACTTCCATTCATGAATTATTACTAACAGAAAAGAAACACCTGGGAATCCATGAACTATAATAGCAAAAATGCCTATAATTGCTAGGACATTTATAGATAAAAAAAAAGACGTAATTCTAGAATATCAACTTAATTTTTCATAATAATTTTATATGTAAGTAATATTTTTAGAAATGTGCGCCGAATATTTAAATATTTGGTAACTGTATTGCCATTGAATACCTAAGAATATATGGAAAGAGATAAATACAGAAATGTCCAATGTTTTCAAAAGTATTTGAAAATTCTTTGAGAACATTTTTATAAAAAAGGCAGTGTATGCAAGTTTTAAAAAAACGTTTGCAAACATAAAGAAAGAATAAATAAAATTATGAATTCATATTTTTTAAACATTTGTATAAAGAATTTACTTAATTTTTTTCATCTTTTAATATTATTAAGGATGCATTCTTTAAGCAAGTATAAAAATTATAATTGGATAACAATGAATTTCCAAACAACATGAAGAAATTTAAATGAGATCTCTTTTAATATTTTAAAGATTGTAGTTTTGATAAACTAAATCAATGTGTTGTACACATGTGTACAGAAATACACAATATGAATGTAAAAAAGGGCATATTTTGCACAAACTAAAAAGAAGATAAAAGAATAGAATAAAAAATAAGACTCGGTACATTAAAAGATTAAATAAAATAAGTTTTGAAGATTTCCAGTGCATTTTGTAAATGCATAAATTTTGAAACATGCTGAATAAGCTGAAATAAAATTTATTGCTACACATATATCTAATGTTCTTTTGTTAGTAACCTGGAAAAACAAATAAACCTGAAGTTGCTTCCAAATACAACCAGGCGCATTTGCTCCAAAATATGGACCGATGGATGTTTTTTAATCACACAAATCTTATTTTCTGACTGCTTTTTTAACTCTCAGGAATATCTGCAATAAATTTGGATCTTACATAATCTTTCTTTCAAGAAAGAACAGAAATAAATGCATTATCTCATTCAAGAGCACTGCTTATTTTTCAACAGAATTGTTTTGTTAGTTTTAGAACAGCTAGGCATGTTAAAGGTCCGTACTTTTCAATACGTTACAATTCCTAACAGGTATCCAATTGGTTGGATACATGTTGGGAACCTGTTGGATATATTTATTGGATACCTGTTAGGAACCTGTTGGATATATTGATTGGATACCTGTTAGGAATTAGGAACCTATTGGAATTACCAATTATTTGGGTTATTTCAATTTTCCTTATTCTTTTCTTTTCTTTTTTTCTTTTAGATTCATTTTATGTGTTAACATATAAATGACTTTGTGGAGGGTAGGTAACAATTGGATTTCATCTGAGAAGGTGTTGAGATCTATGAGATTTTCGTATATGAAGTATTTAAACAGAAAATGTCGTTACCACAATGTCTTAAAGACAATTCCAAGTTTTATGTGTCCTGACTTCGAAAAACACATTTTTGGAATTATGTCTAACAGTCTGTGAACAAGGAAACTCAAACCTGTACTGAGCTAGTGGAATGAATTCTAGAATGCGATCCTTTAACACAAAGTTTGTATATTGCTATAAAATGTTAGAGTAAATGCTTTAAATTAAATAATGTGTGTAGCAGAGTTTGACACATTCACACAAAGGCTCAAAGTGGGAGATAGATGAAAATTATTATATAATATTATATCTAACATGTACATGTAGATTCAATTTCTTATCAAGATTGTCAATGGGATACTCATCTGTTTAAGCCTTTATTCCTATGTTTGAATACACAATAACACAGAAACGCAAGGACTCATATATCTAATTTGGCATGCAGTTTGTGACAGAAAGGGCATGCCTTCATGAAATGTGTACCTAATTTATTGAAAGAAAGACATGTCAATGCCATGCTCATTTTTTCATAAAAATAATGGAACTCAATACACTATACTTTTAATCACATGACTTAAAAATCGGTTGGGGACAGAAGACTCTCTTTTTTGGAATTTCCTTCACCTTAGAAAGTTTTCTTCTTCTTATCCCAACATATCTTATCTTATATATATTCCCAACATATCAACAGATACAGAGACTCATTGTTTATTTATTATAATAGGCAGACAGTGAATATTCCATTCAGGATAAGCGATGTATTGAAAAAAAAATTGCAATGATTCACACGTAAGTTACTGTAGAAATGTTATTGCAAAACTGCCTTCTTTTAAATGAAGTGTGCATCATAATTTAAATGTAAGTAGTCAAAAGATTTTATTTTGTCAGTTTTTCGAATTATTATTTTTAAGATATCCTGGTGTTCACTTTTGATTTAAAAATTGGAACACAGCAGTAGTTAGCAGAGATTCTTAAAGACGTTCTTTTGAATATAACTGGGCTATGGATATGAATGACAACTTGTTTGTTTCTTCTCATCTTATTTTGTTTAGTTTATGATTTCAAAACTGCTTCTATATTCATTAAATATCAGAATTCAAGTAATTTTATCTTGCATCTTAGATCAAGATCAATATCTCGCTTATGAGAAAAAATTATTCAATTTTATAAATGCTGATAAAAGATCACCATAAAAGCCAAATACTTTTGAAAATGTTTTTCGTCAAAGAGATAAAAAGAACTTTCTTCGTCATATATTATATTGTTAAAATTTGTAATTCATATTTAAACAAAAGCAAATTAAATGAGCTTTGTTACTTAATAATAAACGTTTAATTATTTCGTTAATGACCTATATGAATCACTTTGATTTTATCTAAGTTTAATTCAGATAACTGTTAAAGAAATGAAATTAATTAATGAACATTTTCTTTCTCATATTTTTAAAAGTATCATAAAATCTTCTTGTACAACATATAGTAAATAACATTTATTAATTTAATCGTTAATTGTTCAAATATAACTTCATTTTAATTTTTAAAAAAATCAGCTAAAAGTTTGTCTTTTTATTTACACTACTAGATTCAATCATTGTCTCATGTCTCATGCTTTAAGTGAAATATAAATAAAATGGATCCATTAAGTGTTTTCATGAGCTTAAAATGCGCAACACTAAAATTATGAATAATTGGATATATTTTTGTTTGACGAAAGTTCTTCATTCCTAAAAAGTGTCAACAAAACTATCCAAATAAAAATTACCACTGGGAGAATAAATCAATAAATAATTAATGCTCATCAATTTGAATTATTATTCAAATTTCTTTAAGAATATTGAAACGTATTTTCCATAAGTAAATTGACAAGTATTTGAAATGTGAATCAACAAAGCCAAAAGTCATGGTTGGGAATCGTAATTACAAGTTTTGAATTTTTGACAGTTTAAAGTAATTATAAAATAAAACCATCTTTCAGTTTGAGAGAAAAGAATGAAATTGACAAAAAGCTGTTATTAAGCATCTTTCAATGCTGCCAAAACAAACGAGTTGACAAGAAAATAATATTATTCTATAAACATGTTATATTTCCAGATTGATTGTAAAAGCAATTATTAAAAGAAAAAAAAACCTTTTTAACACGATTAGCATATTTCTTTTTTAAAAATAATTTGTCAACAAATGTCAATACAATATGTTTCGTCGTTATTGAAGAATGATTTTTAAATAAACTAAACAGAATTCTTACAAATGGGTTGAAATTGTTATAATAACCATTGATAAGAAAAAAAAAACTCTATATCATCTTTTAGTGCTATATAATTGAAAAGGTTTTAGCAGTTAATTTTGACGTGTTGTTACTTATAATGAAAGAAAGCATTTGTTTTTGAAAGAAGCAAACAAATATTTCCGAACAAAAGAATGTGAATTCCTTATTCGGATTTGTTTAGAAAATGAATTATGCAGAAAAAATTTGGCATTAGATATAGATTGATACATTAAAATAATTAGCACATAGGTTTATGGGTTAAAACATGATGTAGTTTTTTTTTTTCTTTCTTTTTTTTCCCAATGCTGTTTCAATTTTTTTCCGATGCATTTTGTTTAGATAGCAACGAACTGAACATGAAACTTGAAAATGTTAATATAAAAATGTTCATATGCCTTTAAAGTAGCAGAATATTTTATTTCAATAATTGATATATCAATGCAATATGCTATATGAATGGCTTCTAAAAGAATATTTGAAAAAAAAAATACTAAGTCATTCAACCAAAACTTTTTAAGCGAACATAGACAATAATTTTAAAATATTTACTAATAAGGTTATTTAAATATGAAACCTGATTTTAAACCGTGGAAGTATAATCTTCCATGTCCAATTAAAAGAAAATTCCAAAGAATAAAATAAAAAAAAATTGATATATCAGCGCAATATACTATTTGAATAGCTTTGAAAAGAATATTTGAAAAAATAGAAAACTGTGTTAAGACGACAGAGTCAATAACAGTTTTACATAATTTATCAATAAGATTTTTTAAATATGAAATCTGATTTTAAAACGTGCAAGTAAAATCTTCCTTATTGCCTTCAATTAATATAGAATTCAAAAGAATAAAATAGAAATATTTAAAATATAGCAAACAAAATAAACAAACTAAAAAATTTAAGTAGAGTAATTTGTAAAATTTTAAGTATAATTTGGAAAATTGATTATTTTTTATTTAAATTATAAAAAAAACATATGACTTCCAAAAAATATCATAGATCTCTATTTTTAATCGTGAAAAATTCCGATTGATTAACTTTTATCCATAGTTTATTTGTCAAATTAATATGTTTTAGAAGGGAATAATGCAGAGGAACATCAAGATTGAATAGAATTAATTTAAAGGAAATTATCAAAACATAAGTTGTAAATCTGTTCTTCTAAAATATAATAAAAACAGTAATCAAAACTGCAATAGAATTAATTTATTGAAAAGTAAACTTTTTCATTTTAATTATTTTAAACTTTTATTCAATCTAAAAGTAATTAAAATTAAATATAAAATACTTTTTTTTTGCTAAAGGAATGCTAGAACTCGGTAATTTGTCAAATTCTGAAATTCGATTTTTTTTTATGATTATAATATTTTTTTTCTTTATACTACGTATAAGAGAATGCAAAAAATTTCATGTTTGAATTTTAACAAATAAAAAATATAATCGGCAATTTAAATCGAGTTCATAGATTTTGATATTATATACAAAACATTATAATTCATTTTTTTCTTCATATCATTGATAAGCAATACAGCTAAAATTACAATGACAAACACACATTCATTCATTACATATGAGTCGTTTATTTTGAAAGTGGGGCAAGTTCATCTTAGATTGACCCTATTTTTGACCGAATATATTATAGCAAGATTTAGCTCCGGTTGCTGTATGGTAAAGCAAAAGCGGTCGTTTGATATCATGTCTGAAGTCTAAGGTGTTTCTATTTATCTATCTTTGATAATGAAAATCGGTGGTTATACATTATTTCATAAATAATAAAAAATATATCTTAATTTTGTGTTTCGATAATATATTTACTTCTAACCCCGACTGTTCAGTTCAGTAACAATGAAATAAATATCATTGATCACAAATTTGTGTTGTCAGAACATTCAATTTTACCGAACGATCGTGATTTTGGAGTGGTAGAACTGGCAATCCGGAAAACCAGTTTCTTATATATTCCCAGGATTACAATAAAGTAATACGAAATTGTCGAAAACATAAAAAATGTTTAATACATGAAATAAAGCGCGGATTCCCAACATCTGTAGAAATAAAAATAATGATGGAGAAATCGTGAATTGTTAACCACACGCTGGATCAGATTTACAAGGGATGCACCATACAAAATGTTCTACAAAACTTCGATAGAACCAGATGCTGAATTTAAAATGATCGATTTGCCACCACAACGAGGAAGACCAAGTAATTTCAGAAATATAAAATTATCTTTTATGAATGAAAAAAAGAAGATCTATTACACCTGAAAAATGCAAAAAACAAGATGCATTTATTACCATATATACCTCCCGTTCATCATGAACATTTAAAAATGTTAAGTCCTGAATAAAATTCAATTTAATTATACCTACGTATAAACTGAAAATGTATAATTTCACTAAAATTCTTAATAAAACTGGATTGTTATGTTATATTTTCTACAAAAATATCTTTCTTTGTTTTGTTTCACTTTTTATCAAATCTATATCTATACTTATAATAAAACTCAGTGTGTGTGTGTGTTGGCGCTCTACAGACCAGACCATTCAACTTACAGCTACCAAATTTGGCACGTGTATACCTTGGAGGCCGGGAATGTGCACCTGGCTTTTTTTCGAATTTTTAATTAGAATTTTATTTATTTAAAAATTAAGCGAAATTTTGGCGTGTTTCTGCTATAACTTCCGAAAATATTACCGCACAAAAAAGATTTTTACATGAAGTTAAAGATCAAAAATTTATCTTTTAAATGGCACCAATGTTTTTACCTTAAAATTAAACTTCTATTTTTAATGAATTTTTAAATAAATATTTTAACTATATTTTTCAACAATTTTTTTTGTACAAAATAAAAATAAAATTTAAGCTGCATGAGCACGTTTCGCATTCATGGGAAAAAATTAGCTTTTTTTCAAAGTGTTGCCATCACATTAATTAAAGCTCCAACTAAAAATAAATTAAATCTTTTTGGAAATGAAATCTGCAAAAATATAATTTTCGGCACGTGTCTGTAGGAAATAAAACAAATATGAAATATTATTTTAAAAAAAAATGAATTCAAGAAAAATTATTTTATGATCTTTTATACTCTCTATATTATTAATCCAATAAATCAGTTCTATTTTAAGGCAAGTTTTGTTTAATATGAACAGGATATCCATTCAAATCAGGGCCACACAGCTAATTTGTAAACCTTTAGTAAGACACAGATCTGCTAAAATGGTCTAAATGGAAAATGATTATATTTTATGTCAATAAATGCTCTAATAAATAACGAATTTTTGATTTTACATAAAGCTTCTGCTGTGGAAATCACGAACAACAAAATGTTCTTGAAACACTAATATTTTAAATAAAAAGAGTTAATTTCCAATCAACCTAATCAATCACTTAAACTGACTGATTTATGAAAATTTATATATCACTATTCAATAAAAAAAGGATAATTTTAGATTTTTCATCGAGCGTTTCAAAGAAAATACGCCAATCAGCACGCAGATTTCTCGAAATTAATTGGCATAAGATTATGAAAATGTTGAGTTTTTCTAAATTTGTAATATTCAAAACTTCATAAATAAGTCTTAGTTGATCGTGGAAAATAGAAACATTCATTCGTTTATTTAAAATTTGGTGTGTCCAGAATATTTCTCAGAATATGATACCTTACTGCATTAAATTTAGACTTCATAATTTTTGAAATATATTTTTAGGCCGGAACAAAATATTGTTATTGATTTCATCTCAATCCTTTTGAAAGCAAAACTAAAAACTGAATTTTATGCTGAATCTGAGAAACTTTTGTTGAATTATTGTTTGAGATATTACATAAATTATGAGACATATTTTGTAGTTCACATAAGACTTAAATACCGAGCGATTCTTTTTGCAATACTCATATTCGATAATAATAATAATAAATAAATAACAATAAAGATGCTAAATAAAATAAAATGCTTGGTTTTATTAAAAAATAACTTTATATTAATTGCAATTTCATCATTTCCACTTTAAATTAAAGTTGAAGTTTTACCGGAAATGACAGCAAATTAGCAAAATATATATAGTAAATTGAACGAAACGATCTAAACAACAGTATAAGTTTGGTATGACTATCAAAATTTGAAGATTAAAAATGTTTTGTTTGAGAATCTATTAAGAGACCAGTTACTTAAAATATTTAATTGAAAATTGTAGAGAGCGGTAATACTGGCGAACCGGCTGGTCGCCAAGGGCGTCTCATTAATAAATAATTATAAATTTTTTAATGGTATTTTGTTTTTATTATTGAAAAAAAGGCTGATGCAACTGAATTATTTCACAATTATATGAACGTTTACTATAATTCATTAATTTTGAAAGTGAGGTAAATCCATTTAGTTATAATAAAACTCTTCTTGTTTTAGTCAGCACTGTAAACACTATTGAATAATAAACTTATATTATCTGGTACCACAAAATACAAAAAATATATCTATTAATACTTACCAATATTTTTAAATTTATTGAAATGCAAACCTTTAAATATCTCGCAATAACAAAAAATAGACTTGCCCCATTTTCAAAATAAATGGTTCATATATCTCACCTCTTTCTTGAAGCTGTATTTTAATGTCTCTTAATAGTGCATTCATTTTAAAAACATTAAGTTTAAACTGATAGAAAATGTCACTTAGAAATCCTTATACCTTGAAATATTTCTGACAAATTCTTTGAGACATTGAATTGAAAGATGCAGACTTTGCAAAAAGATTAGAAAAACAATAGTAAAGCACTTCCTCGTCTAGACGAGTTTTTCAAAGAGGTAAAATATTATGCTACTTTTGGCTGAAATAGGGAAAAGCTGGAAGTTGTTTTAAAATAGAGAAAAGTTTCTTAGAATTCTGTTCAAGCCCTCAAAATATTCTTTGCGCACTTAGTTTCAAAGCGATGAAATATGTAATTCTAAATTAAAGTTGACATATTTTTTTTAAATTTCTCTTTCCTAATTTTAAGGCAAAATATTTATTCACTTTCAGATAAAAAAAAGTTTGAATTACTGTTTTAAATGAGACAGATTCTTCAACTAGAAGGTAAAATACAGAGGAAAGCATTTAGATATTTGAACAAAAATATAAAATTGTAACAAATGAAAATTGAACTGTGGTCCGATCTATTTATTCCACATAATGGAACTTTAAGATTTGTCTGGTTGATGAATGACATGTAGAAGAATGCATTAAAATATTTCAACGAAAAGATAAGGTGTCAACAAATGAATGTTGAACTGTGGTCCAATCTATGTTATTCCACATGATGGAACTTTGAGATTTGTCTGGTAGTAGACTCAAAAGTTTTGATACAAACTGTGCTTGCTGCAGTATGCCATTGTATGAAAAAATCTATGATGTCACTATTCATCCAATGGCATATTCCGAAGCAAGAACAATAATATGAGACAAAAAAAAAGTCATATAGTGTCATGGATCAAAACAAACTTAGCACGCAGTAATCCAGTTTCTGTCAGTATAATTTCTCATTGAAATCGATATTTGCAGAGCAATCCAAAATCTGCATCTAAAAATTGATGCCATGTTGTGCAGTTTATCAATTAACCAGTATTTTGATAATAATAATGTGCGAATACCATTACCTTTAGTGTTAAATGGAGAAAATCTCACCAATCCTAGAATTTTGCAAAATGCACAATCAACTATTGGAAAATAGATCTTTTGAAACGTTCATAAAATTTAGTTTATTTAAGAAATTATGGAACAAATCTTTTGAAAAATATGTATAACCTGGTTTAGAATCTCATAACTGCACACGAATATTTCGTTCAGGCTTTTTAATTAATTTTTAATTATTTCATTCTTGATAATTTATTTTTACTTTAATGCGATTCAATAAGAGCAGATATATTTTCGTTGCTTTTGGACTGTTACAGATATATGCCAGTAATTCATTAGGACTTCTTATTCAAACACAATTAATCAATGGGATAGGAACCATTCAGCAGAATGCTCAATTCAATTATTGAGGTAATTAAAATGAATGCAAAAAATATGATCAAAGCAGTCCTTAAAATAAAATTTTTATTATTGGGCCAAAAAAAATTGTTTACTTAATTACTTTCTCGAATATAATGTATGCAGAAAGTATAATAATCATCAAAAAAAAAACAACCTTGAACTCGAGATTTTGACAAATCTCCACATTTTAGACCTCCATAAGTTTGAGAAACACATTTTTGAAAAATCTCCTTCCTTTTTCTGTCTGTTGGTGACAAAGATAACGAAAAAAAACTTTACGGTAGACGGATGTAATTTTGTGTATCCAGGCTTAAAATCAAATTTGTAGATTTCTATCAAATTTTTAGCAAAATCCGTTCAGAGGAAGCTAAATCTGCTGGGTACACAAATTTAGCATTTTTAGTGTGAAGGCCTAGCAAAATTCGATCGAAATCCAACAAGGGATTGACCGTCTGTCGGTATGTACTTTCCAAATACATGCAATGATGCATTAAGAAAACATGCATTAAAAAATGCATTCATTTAAATATATCGAATTTGGTACGAGATTTCGTGACTTTAAGTGTAGTTTTGTGTCAAATTTTGGTTTCAATAGGAAGCGAAGAACGCGTTTGAAACCGAAATCGGATTTTTGGATACTTTTGACAGCATGCCAAGGATTAATCGCCAAAACACTCGCCAAAGTTCACACGATAGATTCAGTAGAAATATTAAATTTCCCTTAAAGGTTAATATTTCTCAATTCTAGTATCATAATGTCATGTTAGACGTTCATTAGAATAAATTCTTTATTAGAGAGTATGCGATAAAGTTATGAAGAGACCACCCACGCTGGTTCCTTTCTGCATTTACACTATAATGTATTGTTACGGATTTCACCACCAGGTTCGCTTGATAGTGGGTGTATGATGTGAGAACACAATCAGCAGGCCTCAGTAAAAAACAACGACGACGTTTATTTACACGAATAACACGAGTACTCAAAGACTACAAATATTTACAGCCGAGACGAACACACAGCAGCGCACAACAACAACAGTAGCCCACAAATAGAAGCACAGCACACAAAGCCGCCAGACAGAATCCAGCAGGAGAGGGGATCCTCGAAGCTTCGCTCTACAGTCTCTCCAAAGGCTAAACTTCTCACTGCCTTCTCGCTTTAGCTGCCGACTCATTACTTCACACAACTGGCTGCTACATACGACACGGAGCTGCCTCCACAGTAGACAATATGACTCGATGCTCACAGCTCAGTTGAACAATAGCTCCACATAACGCTGGCACTCCGCCGTTGCGTCGCTATCCTCTCGAAGACTCGTTACTTGTCGGCGACTCCGACTACAATTCATTTCACCATTCAATTCACGACAACCTGCAGGTTGCGAGTGCCGGCCTTTTATAGTTCCCGGGAGGCGGGCCGAGAAGCTTCCGGGACAATCAGGGCGTATCTCAGTTCCTATTGGATGGATAGTAAAAATTCTCTAAATTTCCAGCATTATCCATTTTGCCAAAGTCGCCAAATGGTCGAAAAGTTTGTCGCCAAGCTCTGAGGCCACTGACGCGTCACCCGATCTGCATCCACAGGGCTGATCGTTAAAACGGTCTTTCTTACGATGACACTCTTCATCTGTGAAGCAAAATTACAGGTTCGTAACAATATAATTTGATATTATAAATATTAAGGACTGCATGTTTTACAAATATGTTATTATATGGCTTCGTTTGTATTTCCAATAGAAATATGATTAAATCAATATTTTGACTGTTAAGTAAGAAAGAAAATATATTAAAACATCTGGTGTAAAAACTGAAAAAAAAAAAAAAATTGGAATTCTAGAACATCAAGAAAGAATTGAAAAAATCGTTTATAAAATTCCATCTCTACAAAAATGGAACATGGTTATTTAACTAGAAGAATTTAGAAAATGTATCTCACCGATATTCGAAACAGCCGTAACTTAATGGATTATTAATAACGAAAGCACAGTTTTTTTATATCATTAGAATCTTCATTCTGACTCCAAAGACGCCCAATTCATCACCAAGGCTGATCATTCATCTAACATCCATTCAGCATCCTCATGAATATATCTATTTGTCTAGTTTTCTTTAATTAAGAGATTTATTGATGAGGGAAGCAATATTACAGATTTGTAATAATTACTGAATTCTGGAACATATAGCAAAGGGTTGAAAAATCGGTAATAAATTTCCGCCTTAACATGCACAAACAAATCGTTAAAAAATAGTATTTAATAAGGAACGTCAGAACAAGCAATTACATTCACACTTAAAATGAATCACAGATCACATCTGCTATAAAATATCAGAAGTAATTACAATGAGGCGCGTTTTAGACATTTGTCGCGGGTAATCTTATGATTAATCCATTTTGAACACAGAATACTTCTAAGCATTTAAATAGCATTTAAAAATTAATTTAAAGCTATTGCATTTCGTACTATTGCAAATGCATTAATACTAGCTATAATGGTACAAACTTGTTAATGTCCCAACAGATTTCAAATTTAGGAACTTTTCCATTAGCCGGGAGCAAATGTCGCCAATTGTGAACCAAATGCGAATTTGGCATAAGAAATTCGGCGGAATCCTAGATTATTTGGCGATTTTTCGTTTGTTTCCGGCTCCCAAATTTAACATTATTTTTCCTTTTTATGAGCCATCGTAAGCCTCCCGCACCTTACTTTAGATATTTCAGCTTAATAATTTCCATCTCTAAAATGAATATATTCTCAAAAGAGCACTGCTATCTCAGTAATGACCGATTTAGTTCTTAAGGAGGTTCATGTCTTATTAGGCGAAAAGGGGGTCTTCCTAATTCCAAGTATCCGAATAATATCTTTTCTTCTCCCGGGGATATCTATGTCTGATAGATACGGATGTCAATCTTCCAGTTGCTCCACTATTATCCACTCTTCTTGTCATAGTTTATCTCGTTCCAGCAACCAGACTAGACGTTAGATTGTATTTCTTTCCCTTCAAGTGTTCTTTTTTTTATTTCTTATTCTCTCAATCGAAGGTCAGAGTCAAGGTTTGGAGTTGATATTCCTGTTCATGCATTTAACTGTTGCATTAGTAAAAAAGAGTTAAATAAAATAGAATTTAATAAAAGTTAAATAAGAAAGAAGCTGAACCATTTGTTAAACTAGTTCTCTTGGTTGCTTATTCTTTCTGATGAAGGACACTTCAAAGATATTGCTATATGATAATTAATAATTTCTTGTATTTAATCTTTTCACTATAGTATAGAAATATTTAAATAAAACTTATTATGACGGGAATGTTCCAAAATAATACAAAAAAATACATTAGAAAATAATAACTTTTAGGTTTTCAATACCTATGAATTTAGATATTTTTATATTCTTAATAAATCTTAAATTTATTTAATAATTGCGACTAATGGAGGGTTAACGATCGAGATAGATTTGAACGATCAAGATTGATTGATAACGAACGATTTGAGAGAATAATTGCGAATGGTAGAATATTAAAAAGTAAATGCATTGAATCAACCTCTTTTCAACATTTAAGCTGAAATAACATCATTTAAAGATGTTTTGATTGAATATAAAAATTGCACATAATCCAAAAACATTTCAACTACTTTATGGAGTCTTTATTGAAACAAATATACTTCCGAAACTGAAGGTGTTATTTCATTAAATTATGGAGAAAAAAAAATCAAACCACTCAAGATGTTAAGGCAAAAAAAAAAAAAAATCATAAGTATTCTTCGAGTTATTTTATTGCATTAAATTTCATTTTGAAAAAATATTAACTTTCTTTAAAAATTATTAGCATTAGTTCGAGATTTCGGTATAGTAAAATAGGCATAATAGATTTCAACAAGCATGTACACGAATTTAAAGCCTTTTTCGTAATTACTGACATCCTTAATAATTGTCCTGAATGCTTCGATTCAAATAATGAATGTACTTTCGTGGGATTCCAAATAAAACGCTTTTCTTTTCTTGCATTTTCTTCTATTATCGTTCAATGATTCTTCGAAAGAGTAGTTCTTTTCGAGAAAATGAATAAAATTAATTCGAGACAGATCATTCTTGGTAGTTTGCCAAGTTCAGTGTTAACTTCGCGAGAAACATCTTGACACATCAATGGAGTACTTGCAATCGATCATTGTGAAACTTTCCCTAAGTCATTGCACTAAGACATTTATACTAGAACAAAAACAAATAAATACAAACCTTTTCAATTGAGAAATCGCATTTGTAACTGTTTCACCAATCAAAGGAATAACAAGGCTTTGAAATTAGATTTTTAAATAAAAATTGCTATAATTATTTTTGCATTTGTCCGATTTACAAACCATAGATTTGTAGAATCAAAAAAATATTAAAAATTATATAAGTTAGCAATGCATTAAATGTGGATAGAATACACATTAGATAACATATGATTGTTATGAAAATAACTTGATACTCGTTGTTTTTGGAAATGGAAATTGTTTCTCGTTGTTTATGGAAAATTTCTAATATTGTACATTAAAGTACCTTTGGCTAGTAATACGAAATTATCTCTGTGCAATAATAATAATATTGAATGTAATTATCTTTTCAAAATTACCTAAGTTTGTGATACATCAATTGTGAATTGATTGCACATTAGATAAGTGATCATTATTATGAAAGTACTTTTGAAACTAGCTGTTTTTGGAAACTAAAAGCAAAAAATAATATACATAAAACGCATCTAAAGTAATATACATTAAAATTAAAAGAAAAAGAAAACCAAATATAATTATCTTTTCAAAATTAATTTATTGTTGATTGTTATTTCAATTATTTTAATGCATTAAATTGTTTTCAAAAAATCAAATTCATCAATCATTTGCTCTGAGTATCAAAAAGGACATAAGCATTATTTCAAAATACAAATTTAGGAAACAGAAAGAATATCAGATCACAAGCATCAAAAACCTTTTTCATGATTGTAGACATTGTTAATAATTTAATCGAATGCCACCATTCAAGTGATTAATATATTTTCCTAATGTTAGAAATATTTCTCTCTTCGCATATTTTTAGCCTAATTTTATTCTGTGAATAGTATCTCTTTTTACTAAAACTGAAATGTTGAATGTGAAACAAATCCTTCTTGGTGACTTGCTCATAATGTAAAATATTATAATTAATATGTTTACGGGAAACTTATGACTTCTCCTAAGAAAATTGATAAATATTTTAACGAAGAGAGAAACACTGTAATAATGGGAGTAAATAAAGACATTTACTTTAAAATATGAATTTGTAATTATTTTACCACTAATTGAAATAAAAGATTCGAATTTAGAACTTTAAATGAATAATATTATTACTTATTATTTTTCTGGAATAAAAGATTTACTGAAATCAAGTTAACTTTTTAGCAAATAAAATTTCTTTTGAAGAATCTCATATGAATTATCGTTTTCATTGAAAATAAATCAGCACTAAATAAAACTTATAAATCAATCATATATGTCAGTGATTTTTAGAAATTATAATATTTACTTTCTTTTACAGACTCTGTTCAGAAAAATGTAATGAATTCTTATTGCAACAAATTCTCATGTACATGTTGAATTATTGTTTTGATTTAAAAGATTGAAAGCCCAAAATGCTTGTTGGGAAATTTGAATAGTATATATAAATACACCAACAGTTATTATTATACAAATTTCTAGATACTTAAATTTTGAAAAAAGGTAAATTAAACCTTCCTAGATATCAAATTCTAAATGAAATAATTCTTTGAAATGAATGATGAAAAAGTGTTTGTTGATTTGTTAATTAGAATCGTAATTATGGGAGTTTTACAGGTTTACTAATTTCGATTTAAAAACAATGAAATATGTATTATAAATGCTTCGTTGGTTTTGTAGCTATATTAAAAATATTTTAAAATTACGCTTTTGTACAAAAATAATACTTATATTGTGCAAATAATAATTTATATTTCATTTCTTCATGACTTTCCAACCATTAAAATTTGAAAATTATTTTGACGAATTCTATTTCAAAATATCTTACCTAAATTTGAAATTTTGTAAAGTGTATTAAATACTTGATTATAATTATATTCTTCAAAAATAAAATTTGGTAATAAAAGGCTTGGAAGTGAAGTAATATTCATGAAATAAAAATTTTTAATATTATATTCAATGGAGGAACATGAACAAACTTAAACAACTTTAACATATCAAATGAAACATATTATTAACGATGTTATTAATTTCTTCACATTTTTTATGTGCATATTTTGTTAAATGAATTTCGAAAAAAAAAACAAAAACAAAAAAAAAAAACATTCTTAACATTATATTTTTCCTTTTTTTTATATGCAAGTAAAAAAAAAGATAATAAATGCAAAATATTGATGTTTTGAATAATCTTGATATGTTTTTCTGTTTTTTTAAACGGTATGTAAAGGTATTTTCTCAGACGTTTAAAATTATTTAGAAGCTAATTAAATCGAACTTCTGCTAAAATAAAGTCTTTCAGCTATTGATTTCACGTTCTTTATTTTAAATAATCATTATTATTAGCATTATTTAATATTTTTCCATAGTAGTTTCTCGTATACGAAGTATAAAAAGAAAAGGTATTGTAACAATCAAAAAAATTTGTCTCAGGATTTTGATGAATCTGTATGCTTCAGACGTTCTCCAAAACCGAAAAACACATTTTTGACGATATGTTTATTGGTCCGTCTGTGTATCTGAACACCATAATTTAAAAATCTTTTGCTATAGACTTGGCTTTTGCTTCGGCTTGGTCTGGGCTCAAAATTTATGCATTTCTTTTAAATTGTGAACAAATTCCATTTAGAGGTTATCAGTCTGTCCGTCATTTTGAATTTAAGATACCTAAACGAAGAGAGATAAAACAATAAAATTTCGTACAGAGAATGAACAGTTAAAATGCAAATAGTTATTAAATTTGGTACCAACTCCATTCAGAATTAGTCTATCTGCTGGTCTGTATTTTCAAAGGCATGCAAACACAATAAAACATAATTGCAATGCCCTAAATGTATGAAATTTTGTAAGTTTTTTTGTGTCTAAAATTATAGTTTTCTCTCAAATTTTGGTTTACTCAAAGGGGAAAAAGAAGAGAAAAATGTGTATTTGGTACTCTAACCTTAGTTTAATAACCACATTTCAACGATTAATCACCAAAGCAGTCACCACAGATCACACTCTAATAGGCTATTTCGTTTCGGACATAGTATTTGAGACCCACGCTTGTTTCCAACAGTTTTGTCTCTATTCGAAAAAAAAAAAAGGTATCAAAATGTTAAAATTCTATAAAGTTCTGCATCCATCATGGTTCAAAAAAAAAAAAAAAGAACTCACTTATTTTTTTTTTTTTTTTACTTAACAACTTCGAAGAACCATCGAAAGAACCATATAAAAGACAGTGGGCCGATTCCTCGTTTTACTCAAAAACGATATCATATTGTTTGGCAACGCAAGTTTTTTGTTGAAAATGTAAGCAAAATATTTGTTTCGATTGCGATTTCTTTGCAGAAGCTACGCCTTGAATTGGCGATAAATAACACGTGAATAATATTTCATTGCGGCGGAGGAGGAGGTACGGATACGAATGCTGGGCCATAATGTAAAAGTATAGGATGTTGTAGGGAAACGATGACACTAGTTTCCAAGTTAGTTTCACCATAAAATTTTGTGCAATTAAAGACAAAAATGGTAAATTCTATTAAGGCTAAAAGCAAAAATGTTTGAAAATGTCCATAAAAATCTTTAGATTAGCGCATAATGCAACTCATTAACAACCAGTTTACATGTTCTTTTTTACCCATTTTGTATTATTACCAGAAATTTCTCATGCTTATCAAGTTATAAGACATTGCTCTTTCGATATTTTAACCTGACAATGGTGTTTAGTTTATTTGTCATTTGCTTTGTTTATGCTGTTTGGTCTTTATTTAATTGAAAGTTAAATTCAATTTAAAAAAGAAAAGGTAAATGAATAAGAGAAATTATTATTATGAAATAATGTTTACTAATTTCTGGTTAATTATTAATTACTAATTTACTTATTTCTAGTAATCTCCCGAGACACTTAAAAATTAATTCCAAAACTTAAATTTATGTTAATTTCTTTCTGAAAATGATACCTTAAACCTACTTTCTCAAATCCATTATTGAAAAAATGTTATTTTAATTATTGAAATTTTAATTTATATCATTTTAACGCATTATTTATATATTTTTAAAAATTATTATATAAATTTTGAATTTTTGAAATATTTCGATTATTTTTTCTTTTTAATTACTGAAAGATAATAATAATAAAAAAGAAGCTTTTCAATTTTGTACAAAGCAGTACAGTTTAAAAAAATACACTACAGTAGTTTGTTATTGTATAGAAGAAAGCCGCTGGTCAGGATGGCCGAGTGGTCATGGCATCAGACTTCACTATCTGATTGGCAGGCAGTTTTCCCTGGAAACTTTCTATTCGCGCATCAACCTCATTAAACGACAGTTAGAAAGCGTACGAGAATAATAAGAATATATTCCAGTGGCTTGGATTCTTGAGTTAGTTCGATTAAATAGTCTTCGGCAAATAGTGAGCCCGACAGTTGTTGGCAAAGTTTATTTAAGGTTTCTTGAAGTGGTTGACTGCCTTCTTTCTACGTGGCAATCTGATTCACTGCGGTGATTGCAGGTTCGAATCCTGCTCCTGGCCCATCCTTTTTTTTTTAACCTAAGCAAATTTCCTTGATTGAACATCACAAAAATAAAATATATAAAAGAAGTTGAATGGATGAAACATTCTTTGGTCCTTTATCTATGTATCCGCAAAATATATGAAAGAAAATTTACATTTTATCATTCGAATATCTGATGTTCAATGATAATTTTGTATTTACAATTCCTGAAATTGCATATGTTTAAAACAATCAACAATCATTATATTCTAAACAGAGAAAATTTTATTTACTATATAAAATAAAATTTTCTCTATTTTTAAATAAATTTCATAAAAACAATTTACAAAAAACACAAGTTTTATTATGTTGCTAAAATGATAATTTTAATCCAATTTTCCAACTTTTTATTGATTTAATTCGTCTCTATTAAAATTAATTTTTATAAATATTTCCGAAAATCATTTTTAGATGGTATAATTATTAGAAATGGGATTAAAAATGTGTAGGTTAATTATCATTATAAAGTCAAATTTGAAAAGAATAAAATGGTGTATAGTCAATTAAAGAGACAAATCAAATAACTGATAAATGCATTTTGAAAAGAATAAAATGCTGTATAGTCAATTATAGAGTCAAATCAATTAACTAATAAATGCATTTTGAAAAGAATAAAATGGTGTATTGTCAATTATAGAGTCAAATCAATTAACAAATAAATGAGTTTTGAAAAGAATAAAATGGTGTATAGTCAGTTATTGAGTCAAATCAATTAACTGATAAATGAATTTTGAAAAGAATAAAATGGTGTATAGTCAGTTATTGAGTCAAATCAATTAACTGATAAATGAATTTTGAAAAGACTAAAATGGTGTATAATCAATGTGGAAACATAATTATAGAAGATTTCCAAACTGTAGCTCTACAAGATGTGAATAAAAAAATCTATTAAAAATTCCCAGCTTTATTAACTTGAAACAAATCAAATTAAAGTCCTTAAGAGTTTTAAATAAATGTGTATTTTAATGAGAAATACTTTATTATACCAGAAACTAGCCGTTTGTTAGAATTCTAAATATTATTATCATCAAAATTCAAGTAAATTGTTCCTTCCATGTCGAAAGTCATTTTTCATACCATTAGCAAATGTCCTAAGCAACTTTCCTACTTGAAAATCTGAGAAAAAAAATATTTTAAGTTCGAGATTTCTTTATGACAATTTAAAGCAGCTCAGTAACATGATATATATTTGAAGAATTATACTTCTATCTTATTCAATTAGTTTTGAACAATTTAATAATTTATTCATGACATAAATATGACATTAATGACATTTAATAATAAATGAATATTTTAATAATTATTACATTTTTATTTGAAGATAAAGCATCGAAGAAAAATATTAATGTTTTAGCTAAACACGAGTGAAAGGGATCATCTTGAAACTTTCATATATACTTTCAAATTAAAGTATTGACCCTTTTCTTCGCATAAAATTTTGATTATCGGCCAGTATGGCAAATGCCACGAATACTCAGATTTTTATTTTTAGAGTTCCGCACATGAAAAATGTATGTGTCATATTATATTAGGGTAAACCAGTACTCATGTCTCATCTGTATGCTATTGGCGAATAATAATTACAAAAATAATTTCTGTGATTTTGTGGCGATTATTTTTGGTGAATACTCGCTGACATGCGGTTAATATACAAGTGCAGAAAATCAAATAGGTATTTTAGATGCCATTTTTTTGACCGATTAAAATGAAAATTTGACACAAAACTATAATTGTGACAAGAAGATCGCATACCAAATTCCATTTATTATTTTTTTTCGTTTTCTGTGATATATTGCATTAGCATGTAAGCGAAAGTACAAAACGACGTAGGTGAGCTCTTTGACAGATTTTGTTCTAAATCTGATGCAGATCTACAGTTTGGAATCTAAACATATGTATTAAAATTTATTAATTTAGGCTTACCATGTACTAAACATTCCTGATCTGACATTTTAATTGTAGAATTAATACAGATTTCAAGACAAAAATTTATCCAATATTATTTCTGAATTCATTCATTCTACAAGGCTGATTGTTTCTCAACCAGGAAGTTCAGAAAGAAAACCAAAGAATTCTTTTTATTTATTCTTAACTATACAGAATTCTTAGAAATAATTTCTTTCCAATAAAAGATTAAATAAAACGAGGCAACTGTTTCTTTTCGTTAGTTATTTCCTCAGTATTAATTTGCATTGTTATTTCTATCGAAAATAAATATTGTAACGATTATTTTGCTACTGTAATTACAATGATATTTCAACTGCTTTTGTAATTTTGCCTTTTAATGAAACATCCAAGGTTTGCCATAATTAGAGAAGGATTTCTTGAAACATAATATTTCAGAGAGCAGACATATAATTTTATACTGCAATTACATTTCTAAAAAAACGTGTATTCGAATTGAATAAAGATTTTCCATAGTTTTTTTTAATTATTTTTAGTTTTGAATAAGTAGTCTTACTAAATGCAGATTTCTATCTTTACGATTAAAAATATATAAAAAGAAAATATACTGCTAGTAAAAAAAAATATAAGCGTGTAATAGCTAACAGTGGGTGTCATGTAACTCATAAAACACTGCACGGGAACACATTTTAATTCAGTTTTTAAATCCTTTCAATTAATTTTGAGAACAAAATGAAAGTCTTTATAATTTTTCTACAATATAATCTCCTGTTTCAACGCTTTTTTAATTAATTGTATTTAATTTACTTATTGTTTTGAAATTTTGAAATTTTACAAAGATTTTATATAGAAAAAAAAATTTAAAAGCCATTTCAAATTTTTCCTATTTTTCGCTCCTTTTAAACTCACTGTATGTGAAAAGGAATGCTTAACGCTTCACTACCAGAGAAATTTACAGATGTTTAATTTTACAGCAGTTTCCTATGATATACCTCATAAATGGCAATGAATGGATTAAGGCGCATGCGCAGCAGAAGAAAATCGGGACTGAATTCATTCAGTCCTTTCAATAATATTTTTCGTTGACGAAAGGTTCCTTGGACCTTGGATGGCGAGAAGTTCCATTGTGTTTTTCTATGCTTAATTGAAAATTGAAAGCTCTAATTTGAAAATTTATTATCTTGTTGAAAAATTTGAACATCGTGTACAAGAAAAAATGAATTAGTCTTTGGTCAAACCAGAAAAAAATTGGTGATACTGCATTTCAGCAACGCCTATTTACAGACAGATAGTTCCGGCTAGTTCCTATTCCCCAAGTAGTACATTGTATTTCATAGATCGATTCTGCAAATACTTCACATTCATCAAGGTATACTGTTGTTTTCTTCTTTCGAATTCTTCAAGTTTCATCAAGGGTTTCATACAGAATTTCGTTTGAGATTAATTTCTCCATCTCTAATACATCGAGTAAATAAAATACTTATATTATAAAACCAAGATATTTTAATACTTCCTCATAACAATTTGAGTAAGCTTAAAAATAAAAATCCAGGGTATTTTAAAAATCGTGGAAATTTATGGTGATTAAACAAAATAAGGAACGTGATTATTTGAAATAAGAGTATGTGGTCATGTCATTTCAATATTAATTCATGAAGGGGACTCTTTAAAATATGCGGTCTGATTACACAAATACTTGAAACTAATAACTAAACTTTCAAGAAAACAAACTTCTGAGCAAAAAAAATGATAAGATAAGTATGATTGTTTTAAAAATTGTGCAGTGCTTACCTCGAATTAATTTAATATCACTAAGACAACACTCGCCACGTTATTCATAATATTCCATTTTATCATTTCATAAGATCATTTTTCGTTCCGGAAAACAAATATCTGTGACTGATTAATTAATTATTAGATTAATGTATCATTTTTTTTCAATTTTTCTTATCGGATTATATATAAATTTTTTTTGGAAAATACATACACTAGTAATAGGTTTAAAAATGTGTTTTCTTGAGTTTTGTTTAGTTTATTTATATTAACGTCCCGTTTTTTTAAAGCAACACAAGGGCTATTTTGGGACGGACCTCGTTATTTTGAACCGCGGTCAGATGATGAGGACGACACCTTAGCTGGCACCCTCCTCTCCACACCACACCACACCACACCAGCGGGAGGACATTTGGTCATGACGAATTTAATGAGCAACATACCCTTGTTTTCTTGAATACACACTATTAGAGAAAAATTGGCAATTTTCTTTTAAGAGTCATCATAATAAATTTCAGAAAATATTGAAGAAGTTCTGAAAATAATCAAACTGTTTCTTGTATTAAAAAGTAAGGAGCTTCACACTCTGCTTGCTTTCGCTTAACAACCCCGATGTTATCCTCGAATCATGCATACCCTCAGATTAATGGGTTTTGCTGAGTGATTGATTCCCTTTCTCCATGCAACAAACGTAAATGGTAATAAATTATTTTAAAAGTGTCATGAACAAAAAAGCTCAATTCCAAAAACAAAAAAACAAAAAAAATGGTTTAGTATTAGCTAAAATTCAAAAGAAATATCATCATAATTTCATCTTTTTTTAACAGGAATAAAAATTTAAAACATGAAATTAAAAAAAAAAAATTAAATAAAAACTTTTTAAAAACAATTAAGTATCACTTCTGATTATTAATACTTGATTAATAATTGATTATTAATTGATTATTAATACTTCTGAAACAATTAAGCATTCATCTGATATCGCTAGTCGCTCTGTTACTTACAAAAAAACAACGCAGGTTTAACACGTGTGTTTCTTAGGTATTCAGACGATTACTGGTCAAGAGACGAAAAATTTCCGTTACTCCAAAAAGATAAACACACTGGAAAGTTATTCATTAGTGTTGCCACAAACAATGTGTCTAAAAGTAGGATTAATGAAAAATATTGCTTTAAACTCATTTGTTTTTACTTTAATTGAAATTAAATTTATTTTTCCTTTTTTTTATCGCCATTTCATCAAGTGCAAAATAAAACTTACTATTACGTAATAAAATTTTCATTAAATACTTCAAATAATACTTACAAAACAAACCTCAAATGCCATGAGTCAGGTGACTCGCTATCTACCAATCACAAAGCGAATAAAACGCAATGTTTACATAATTTTTTTGATATAATAGAGAGAAAAGGAAAAGAAAAACGGAATTTTACATTAGAGTAAGAATGAAGTTAGGTTTTTAATTTATATGAATTCCTTTGGTATTAAATCTTGTAATTTTACTTCATGGTCACATGAATTAAATAAGACGGATCATATCAGCTCTGATGACAAATTGAATGTGCAATTGTTTAAAATAGTATAAACAGCAGATAACCGATGGATAAGTACTGTAGTTGTTTATATCTGACATCCAAACTGTCACAATCTGTACATAATCATTTACATAATCAATGCACCATTACAGTACAATCTGTCACAATCCACGGATATCCAATAAAAAATATGAAGTATATTCAGAATATAAAATTTGTGTAGTTTAAATTACTAACTTTTTCTACATTGGAAGCCTAGATGTTGAATAATTATTTTCTCAGCATAAAGAATTTTAGTGTGCACCCAGCTGCGCCAACAATGCCAAGTCGCCAATAAAGATGGCGGACAAAATAAACAAATACTTCCGCGGAACAGTTACGGTTACTATTTCCCGCCATCTAATTAGAACTTTTTACTGATAAGTATTTTTTTTTTCATACTGCCCGGTGCCTTTTACAGATGCCGAAGGCATCTGTAGAAGGCACCGGGCAGAATTTTTTAACTTAAAAAAAAACATCCTACGGCTTCGCTAGCAGCGGGAGCGGGAACCTAGTAGCTTCGCTAGCACAGTGAACATAAAGACTGTGTGGAAAACAGAAACAGTACATAACCAAGAGCAAAGAAAAAACGGAGAAATAAGCAATCGGAACATTCTCCATACAAAATTTCAAACAAACATACTTTCCCCACCTTCATCAACTTGTAAAAAAATATATTCCACTCACCCTCCATCCATTCTGCCGGTTCGATATCAAACCATTCACAATACAAAATTTCAAACAAGCATCCTTTCCTAATTTCATTAACTCTTAAAATATATATGTATGCATATTTAACTCGCCCTTCATCCATTCTACAGGTTCGAAATAATCCCGACATAACAAATTATGAAGGGAACCAACCGTTATAACACCAAAAGAATTACGAGAACTGCGAAGAATTCCATTTGCAGCTGTCTTTGAAAGTGAGAATGCAGACGATTTTTTTAAAGCGAATGCTGACAATTAAAAATTGCAAAAGAATAAATATTTTCTGTTCGTATTCACATTAAAAAAAGAAAGAAGAAAATAACTTTTAATTATAAGCTTAAATTTCTTTATTTAATAAATTTTAATTATAATAAAGAACAAAAGTAAAATCTTTAATCGATATTTTTTTAATATTTTTAATTTAACATTTTTCATAATTTAATTGTAGTTTAAGTACAACTCAACCATTTCAAAAAGTAGTAAACAAAACAGCAGTACGGTTGCTAGAAGAGGGATCCGATGGGTTGCAATATTGGAGACAATCGGCTGGTGCACACTAATCTTCACTTAGGCCATAAAATTTGTGTAGTTTAAATTACTAACTTTTTCTACATTGGAAGCCTAGATGTTGAATAATTATTTTCACAGCATAAAGAATGGTGCATATTATTAGACGCTATAATAATAAACAGTTTAGAGTTCATTGCTTCTTTAAAATTAGTGCATATATATTTTAATCACATTGGTGATAATTTTACTTCTCTATACTCCCTCAAGTGTAATAGATACATTACTGTTGAGAAAATACGGCATTCATTTGTTCAAAAAGTAATCGCAAACAATCACTCTGACACCAAATAGTCTCAAAAGAATATAACCTTTGAAATCATTAAAGATAGAACCCATATTCACTTGTTTAGATTCTTCCAGAATATCTATATGAAAATTATATATTTTTTGACATTCTATCTGAAGCGTGATCTTATAGATTAAAACTGATTTGTTGATACAAAAATGCAGAAATATTTTTCTAAGGTGTTGAAAAACTAAAAGATTTTATTAATTTTGATTACATTTAATTTCAATTTTGAAAATAGACTGAATAATCATCATACATAATTCGTTGGTACAGAAACTAATTGTTGCGCCATTAAAAATTAGAAATTTACTGCTCATATGACTTTAAACGCTTTCAAAACACATTAAGGACAATTTTACTTATATATTTAACCTAAGAGTATTATCAGTATTTATTACAACCGATTCTAAAATTTATTGAAAAAGAAAAAAAAAAGTATATAAAAAAACTGCATTTCTAATGATATTTACATATTTGTGTCTATCTCAAATTATTAAAAAATGTATCCATATTTACACAGTGAAGCTGAAAAAGGCTCAATCAGGAATTTTAAAATATATTCATCTACTAATGATACAAGTTATGTGTTAAGTATTATTGATTATTGCTTAAAACCTATTTCATAAATCATAGCAAAATAAGGAGCCCCTCTAATCAGAATTTTATTCACAATTGAAAATTTATTTTTTGATACTTTTTATGCACCTTAACATATAATATTTGCGAAAATGGTATTTGATTTTTCTTAAAATTCGTATTTTTGTATCTGAGATGAAAATAAAATATTTTAATGTCTTTAGATGTTAAATCTAAGTCATTCATTCTGTGATTTATTTTAATTATAATTTGTTTCTAAAGCAGTGGCGCCATCTGGTAATCAATATGAGAATATATCCAATCAAAATAATTGCAGTATTTACAATAATGGATCATAAAGACACAGATAAGAGATTAAAAATAACAGAAATAAAAAAAGCCGTATTCCAATCTTCTAAAAATTGTCAGTGTTTGTTTTTTGTACTTAAAAGCATTCAATTAGCATTTGTCAGTCCTTATTAGCATTCAGAATTTTGCTATTTAAACTAAATGTTTTGAACGAATGTCATGTGAAGCGGGAGTACTGCACGATTTTGTCTTAAAAGAGTTTTAAAGAACATTTTTTGGGAATATATGCTTCCTATATTTACAGCCCAAATAAGCAGTGTTTTTTCTATGAAGACGAAATAAATTATTTTTTAAGTCAATAATAGAATAGGAAATAAAATATGTTTCAGTATCTTCAAAGATTTTACCTAAATTATACAGTCAATGGTTTATTTTAATTAAAATTTGCTTCTAATGTCGTGGCGCCATCTAGTAATAAATTTGAGAAAACATCCATTCAATTTATTGCAACATTTACAACAATGGATTAAATATACGAGCAGAAAATTCACAATAAAAAGACTTAAATAAAGGCTATTTTCCCAGTCTTCTAAAAATTGTTAGCATTTGTTTTTTTTTCTTTTGAAGCACTGGGTTTGCATTTGTTAGTTCTTATTAGCATTCAGAATTTTGTCATTCAAACTAAATGCTTGGAAACGGATGTTGACTCCCCATGCCAAACATGAATGCTGCATGATTTTGTCTTAAAAGAATATTAAAGGATTTTTTTGCGAATATTTGTCTGCAATGTTTACAGCCCAAATCATCTAATCTTTTTCATAAAAATGAAAGAAACTACTTTTTTAGAAGCAAATAACAGAATCGGAAATAAAATATATTTGCAAATAACTGAAGGATGAAATGTCCTTCCTTCTTTGAAATATGAAATCGTATTACATACGTTAAAAAAATTGGAAGATCAAACAACCATACGCCTCTTTCTACTTTCTATGCAAATTTTTACCTTTCCATTTTACATGAGAATTCACGGAAAATTTACTTCAATCGCAAAGCCCTCAATATATTTTTTTTCTGAGAGATTATTTTTATTTTATTCATGAGGTTGTTTCTTGACATTTGAAGGATATATGAAGTATGTATATATTTATGTTCAGCCTTTAATACGAGTTTTTCCAGGAACAAACTGTTATGCATTTATTTGCTCTAGGAAGTTCTCAAATTACTGAATACCTGTATGAGGAATTTGATAATCCACTAGTGGTTTTTAAATAAATAAATATTTTCAAAGTCTTGAGAGAAATATTTTTTTAACTGATTCTTTCTTGAGATGCAATCGTTCTATCAATCTAAAAACTGAAATTAAAGTTGTTTGATTTATGAAAGTGCTTGCTTTGATTTCATTGTTCAATTCTACATCAATTTTTGGATGATGCTTCTTGGTCTTTAAAAAGAGCCTTCTTTTACAATTAAAATAAATACCAGTTCTTTCATATGTTTAACTTCATATCCTCATAAAAATACTTCAGTTCACAGTTATATCTCTAGTGAAACAAGAAACTAAATGTAACTTTTCCGTTCAGAATTTTATTATCTATATCTAAATCATTCTTTCTTTCTTCTTTCATTCTTTAGCCTGAAGATTTGTAGACATCCTATAATTGAAATGAAGGATGGCGTAACGGTAGCTTTTGAATTATTGCTTGTCTATCTGGATTGTCTTTCAAAAAAATTGAAGGGCAATTGAAGGGCAGGGTCATTACAATTACTGAGAGAAATCGGTCCAGACAAGAATGCAGGATGAAAAAGTAAAGAATAGATTCAGAAAAATTATTGTTTTCTATTTATACGAATAGATGAATAAAATTTTATATCACGAAGATTATGGAATATTTTTGAATGCAGGAAATCAGACTTATTTCAGCGGCTTTCTTTCTTTCTTTCTTTCTTTTTTTCTTTTCGCCTCTGGACATCTCAAGACCACAATTCACATAGATGTTAATGTCATTTAATTGTAATAAGTTCTTTATTGATACTATGAACAATTTAGTGCTTTCTAGAGTCATAATTTACTTTCGGAAATACTGTAAACTCTTCTTTAAAAATCATAAGAATTTTTATTATTAAAGAAATAATAAATAATTCTTTAATATTGTTTTATTCATCCTCCTTTCTGAAATTAAAAACGTAAAATGAAATAGGAGGCATTTTATATAAAATTTGCATGAAACAACTAAAGAAAAATATATTAGTTCTTATTTTCAGTTACAAAATAAATTTCACTTATCATTCTTCAGTTTTTATCGATTATAAAAGTACAATCAATGAGCAGAAATATATTTTATAAATAATAAGAAATAATAAAAAATACAAATATTATGAAATTTCAATGAAATTTATTTCTGAAACAAACTAAAAATTATTTCTGAATCAAACTTAAAAAGATACAATTGTATTTAGAGAGCCCTAATGCTGCTACTACTGAAACACAGATAAAATTAACCAAGTCAGTAAAAATATTGAATTAATATGAGCAAAAAGAAAATCAAAATTTAATAAAAAAGGAATTAAGAATCCAGCCTGAAGACTTTCTCAAGGGTCTCCCTCAGGCAGGGATACAAACAAGGGATTTTTTATGTGAGGAGTCTGACTTTTGTCCAACGATATTGACTCTTCGTGACCCAAAAATCCCCTGAAAATAAGGCCTTAGAGATAAATTTTACAGAAATAGAACAATAAATTATAACTTGCAATTTAAGCGAAAATTACAATGATATGATATAAACTATATCAGAACACTCACAACCAAAATTTCTTTTTAGATTCTATTTTTATTCTGTTTGCTCATATTAACTTAATATTTTTACAAATTTGGTTTTATAATTGCTACATATTTTACTGTACTACATAGTACTTATTTTACTGTACTATATACTACATATTTTAGCTCACTACGTACTACATATTTTACTGTACTACATACTACTTATTTTACTGTACTATATACTACATATTTTAGCTCACTACGTACTACATATTTTACTGTACTACATACTACTTATTTTACTGTACTATATACTACATATTTTAGCTCACTACGTACTACATATTTTACTGTACTACATACTACTTATTTTACTGTACTATATACTACATATTTTAGCTCACTACGTACTACATATTTTACTGTATGTCTGAAATACGCTAAAACAATCGTAAAAAGTTTTTATGGAACTTTTCACTTTTCCTATTCATATAATTAAAACTTAATTTGCTGAAAGTTATATTTTTATATACTTTCATTTAGCATGATTTATTTCGTGTTTGTATTGAAAGTATATTATAATTGATTCCTCATTCATTTCCAAATTGCTAATGTTTTTAAATTCTGTACGCTAGCACATTATAGAAAAAAACGCATTATTTAATTAATTTCAGAACTTTATTGTCAGTTAATTAATGAATTGGATTTGATTTCGCACAATGGTGCCATATATTAATAAACTTGGAAAATTAATGAATAAAAGTTTGCATAACATTTGCCATTTTATTAATTCATACAAATATTTAACGTTAATTTTAAAAATCGATCAACTACATCTAAATGTTACGAATAAATTATAATGCAAATAAGCTGTAACTTTTCCTGATATCCATATAAATGCGAAATTTAAATGGCCATGACATATGTAACTAAAATATAAAATTAAATAAATTCATATGGCTAAATTCACAAGGAAATATTCACTTTCATGTCTACATATTTGCAAAAGTAGTATTCAACAAAACTTTTCAAAATAAATTATTACATTACTGATTACAAATAAAAGCTTAAAAAGCATAAAATAGGATATAAAATATCCTTATTTCTACTTATTAGTACACTTATAAAAGTGCATTTTTTAACAATGCCTTTAATAAATAAAGTTTCGGTCGATTCTGTTTAACATTTATGCCATTTAAAATTAATTTTATGCATTAGTTTTGAGTTCAACGTTTCATTTCTTGCTTATCATAGAGGTAATCTATCATTCCAGACATATGTAACTAAAATATAAAATTAAAAATTCAAATGGTGAAAGTCATGAGGAATTGTCTACTTATTTACTCAAAAGCAGTGCTCCCCGAAACTTTTCGAATTAAAATGTTATGTATTAAAAAGAATGACATTCTGCTATGAAACAGGAAATGACTCAGATACTATAACTTTATGTTTGTAAAATTCCGTTAAATTAGAATTTTTTGAAATGTCAGACACGATATTCTAACTGTAAATATCAATCATACTATGATTTATGACGTTTGCAGCTTAATTATTACTCTACATATGAAATCAAAGATTTTTAAAAAAAATAAGATAAAAAGTAATGCTATGAAATTTTTTGTCAGGGACACGAGATAATTAATTTTTTTATTAGTTCATGCATCTAACTATTTAGTGTAGGTTTCCAATATAAAACAATTATATGCAAATGTTTCGAAGAAATTAATTTATAATGCAAATAAGTTATAAACTATTTTGAAATTCATAAAACTGTATCATGAGCAAAATAATATAATTTATTAACAAGCAGGTTCGATATTTTATCTGTACATTTTATTATTATTAAATGGCATTTTTAATAATAATAAAACACATTATTAATAATGAAATATTTAATTCTATTGCTATCGTTTTATACTTGTCAGGATAAAATTTCATATTCAATTTTTTATTCGCTTCTTAGCATTGTTGATAATTTATATAATTTTGTACTGTCTTGACAAAGTAAAATTATATATATTTTTAAACTTCATTTAACAATTAAATGAATTATTTTAATTGAATTTTTATTTGATAATAGAAGCATTTTCTGGTAGTTATTTTGGGTAAAATATATTATCAATGAATCCCACATTATTTACAATAAAGAGTTATGGAATTATTCAAGGCGAAATGTTAAAAATGAACAAAATAGATTTTAGAAGGACATACTCTATTAATATACTAAAAACATAAAGAAATTATTTTATTTAAAATATTAATATCAAAATAAATTTGAAAAACGCAGTACAATGAGGAAATCAAGTTACAAATTCTTAGCCATTCGTTAAAAATTAAGAATATATCAAAAATTTGACAATAGATTTTAATTTTTAAAAATGTAATAACAAACGAAATCATATATTGGAATTTTAATATATTATCAAATATGTTATAAGCTTCTAATTATTCATAGCGCATAGGACTTCACAGTTATATGGTCTTTAAACTTTAAAATCATTCCATAATTTTTAATACATTAATAAAACAATTTTTATGCTTTCTTTATATTTATTACATCCTGCATAATAAGTTTCTTCTGTTTTTCTGTATATCTAAATTTTTCTTTTCTTACGTAATATTATATATTTTGAAGTTCATCCTAATTATAATTTAAAATCTTTATAAGGCGTTTCGGGCGCCCCTCATAGTTTTGTTAAAAGGGAATTTGAACGTTTCAGTAATGTCAAACATGAAACTTCATCTTACTTTTGCACAGCAGGAACAGCAGCGATTCTTGAAATAGCATGCAAATAAATTATTTAGAGTTAAAAATGTTTTCATTTTGGAATTATTTTCTAAATTTTTCTATTTTTACTGTAGATTTTTTCTACAATTTTTATCATTATTTTATTTGTAGATGTAGCAAGATATAACAAATAAGGAAACGAACACGTCAAACTTGTTGAACATTTATATATTCCTTAATAATATGTGGAAATAATTACCATCTCAGAAAAATAGCTTTTATCTACTATCATTCATCTTCTTATCATTCATCATTCTTATCTTATCATTCATCATTGAAAAGGATATATTTTATTATTCATAAAAATCAACTTAACTAAAGAATTTTAAAAAATTCAAATAAGGTAACACGCTTTAAAGTAATGATGAAAACTGATTAATTTATTTTACTACTTGATATGAATTAGAGAAACCCTGCAATAGTTGGAAGAAAAGAGTTTAAAAAATAAACCTTTTTTTTGCTACTTGAGTAAGAAAGAAATAATTTCAAGAACTTTTTCCAATAATTTCAACAACTACTGATTCACTTTTGGTGAATATTTTGAAAAAAGTTACCAACAAAATGTATTTAAGGACTTGTACAATTATATTTGTTATAAAATGCAAAATATAAGGCACAAACAGGTACAAAAAAAGACTAATTATGGTGCCTCAAAGAAATACTTGCGCCATTCAAAATGTTATTCTATAAAATATGCCTGACCAAACAACCACAAGTAATAAACAATTAATTGTAAATACTGTTAAGTAAATCTCGATTACGAGCGTTTCATTCATCAAGCCCTGGCAAGGAAATATATCCCATCATGCTCGGTATATTTTATAGAATGCCAATATTAACCATTATTGTGACTAATAAGCATATCACTCCAGGCTAATTATCCTTCTTGTTTTCGAGGTAAACTTTCTCGAAGAATGAGAAAATATGAATTAGAAGATACTGATATAAATTCTGCATATCACGAAATGTCTTATTTTTATAAAATTTTCATTCAATAAGCGACTTAATTAAGATGTATTACTTTTTTAATTTTAACTTAAATTAATCAGTTACTAATATAAATCTTTTTCACATTATAACAATAGAGAGCCGGGATAGCCATATTGGTAGGGCTTTGGATTCGCGTCCTTTGGATTGCGAATTCGAACCCCGTCGGCAGAAGACTCTCCGTATATGGTGGCTGGCGCACGTATAAAACTGTCGTGGTCAGAAAGTCCTCCATGTCGAGAGCAACACCACTGGGGGTACTGGATCAGGGGTGATCGTTCTCTGATTCAGGTCTAAATTACGATCTGTGGATGAGTGAATGAAATGCGTGAATGAAGTCCGCCCCGTAAAAAAGGGTTGTGACGTGTGTGTAGCTAAGTCGTTCTCTTGACCCTAGATGGCGCTGCTATAAAAAACAAGAGACGCTCCCCCACCGGCTTAAAATCGCTGTCTTCATAACAGTGGGCTTGTCCATGGCAAGTGCCATAAGAAACAACAACACATTATAACAATAATTTTTAAGGAATCGTACTTGAGCTCAATATATAATTAGCCCCGAAAGATTCGTAAACAAAGATTCAAGATGTACATATGTAGATTTTTTTGTGATAAGGATTATTCTTGCTATTAAGCATTTCAAAAGATTAAATCTTCTCTCAGAAAATAGCTACAATTTATTAATTTTAACCGTAATATCAAGATTTCACTTACACATAGTTTAGAAAATCACAATGTTTCGATAAATAAATTGCTCCATGGCAATCAAATTTTGTGTGGAAAATCGAATAAAGAATAAATATTTGACAGCTCAGGAACTCACTAAATGAGTATAAAGTATAACATATTCAACACATGAGCTCAAAGGAAACAAATTCAACTCCTAAGGGGAAGTCCTGTTATAATAATATCTACCATAGAATAAATTACTCTCTGTATTGCACTATGACACTATATTTCAAACTAACAACGATATTTGAAATTACTGATTCTACTAATTCTTAATCCGTTTATTGACTTTACTAACCATAATTGATCTTTACGCATCCCATGACTTGTTGAACTATTTTGGTGGAACTCAATCGATTAATGACCTGGCAGTTTTCCTCGGAAATCAAGAACCACTCACTTAGATTCCCAGAAAATAATGTTATTACTGCATTCCCGCAACAAATTATTCTTGGGGGGGGGGAATCCAGTGGAGACGATTTCATGGCCTTTGAACTTATAATTACAGGACGTTCGTCGAAATTATGTGAACTTACAGGAAATTCTCAGACTGCAGTTAAATACTTCTGAGTATGATTGGCAGAGAGGACGAGTTTTGTCACTTCACAGCAGGTGCAAATCTTTCGATTCAAGAAGAAAAACTAATTTAAAAATAATCTGTAAATGATTTTATAGTTTTAGAAATAAGTAATTTTTTCTTTTCGTTTATGTTTTCGTTAATCAGAATAAGAAGTGGTTGATGTTAAAATTTAGTAATTTAAATGTTAGCCGTTGTTTTGAAAAAATCTATTATACTATAATACAAATCAAATATTATGCATAAAACTCTTGGTGAATTGTATAACATGATAAATAATTATTTAATTTCGATTTATGTAGTCCTCTATTCTAAGTACTTCTAATCGGAGTGTATGAGAATTGTTTTAATCCAACAATTCGAATTATTAAATGTTGCTTAGTAAAATTTTAAGCATTAAAATATTGAATGAATTATATTCTAAAAATTTTATTAATTTAAACATATTTTATTCATGTTTTTTTGCCTTGATTATGCATGCATCTGTAAGGCTTTGCAATCTTTTTTTAATTCTTCTGTGTTTTATTATATCATTAGCCCCAGAATGGCAAATGTTATGGTACGAATGCTTTTTCAACGCTTTTTAATACATTAAGTTGTGTTTTTAATGCATATATATATATATATATATATATATATATATAATGATTAGTAAACCCCTGATTGACTGAATCACTTTATATAACAAGACATAATAGGATTAATTTCTAAGCATATACAAAATGCCTTTAAGTTTGTCAATTATAAGTTACAAGTTAAAAAGGAATAAGTGTTTCAAATATTGACATACTTCTTTGTAATGGTGCATGAATTTGAATGGTGCATTGCTAAGACATTCCGCTAAATATTTCTTTTATCAAAAATATTTTCACTTTTTAAATTATTTATGCAACAAAATGCTATATAAAAATCAAATCGAAACCAGATGCCTTATATAGAATTTTGTTAGACATATCATATGTATAACAATACCTGATTCCGAATAGTTACACATATGGTGTTAATAATTTTGTTTCGCTGTAATTCTGACAAAAAATTACAACTTTATAAAATGATATATATGTCGTGTTTCTTCATTAAAAAATCAAATTAATGCGTTTTCCTTTAAACAAATGAATTAATCTAAGGAAGTTGAAATTGATCTCCTTTATAAATTAAGAAATATAAATAAAATTTACGATTACGATGTTCTGATTGTTGACAGCGGATTAAACGGATTTTCAAAGGATTCGGACTTGATTTAAATTATTTTTAGGTTAGTTTTGTGCTTTTGTAATTAAATTGTATTTATGTTAGTTATATATTTTTTGTATATGCTTATAGTTTTAAATATATCGTTTTTTAAGTAGTTTTTTTTAACCTGTTTTCGACCGATTAATTTGAACGATTCTGTTTATTTTCTTAGTGTTTGATGCATTTAAAACTAAACATTGTTAATGAATCGATCTGCTCATGATGAATCCAAGAAATTTTTGTTGACAAATTCTTCAGATATTACATAAATTAAGATATATATTCTTTAGTGCCCATAAAGTTTAAACGCTCAGTGACTCTGTTTTCAGTAATTAAATTATAAAAAAATGCTTTGTTTCAGCGAAAATTATTATTATATTAATTGAAGATTCATCCTTTCCACTTCAATTTAAAGCATACATTCTACGGGAGCTAACAGAATATTAGAGAGATACATATTACGTTATGACTGAAGGCATTTATAATATTATGAGTGAATTATATGACTATCAAAATTTTAAGTTTTAATATATTTTGATGAAGAAGCTATTAAAGTAGGAATTGCATAAAATATTTAATTATTATAATTTTAATGAATATTAAGATTGGTGAATCGGCTGGTCGCCAAACGCGGCTAGTATAATAATAATATAGTAATTGCATTTTATATTTCTAAGGTTTTGCTTTTATTTTTTCTCATCAATTAAATTATAGTTGGAAAACTATAGTTTAATGCATGGATACAAATTGAACAATGAAATAAAGCTATATATGTGTTATCTGTTTCCAGAATGCAGAATTAAAAGAAACACAAATATGAATAGAAGGTTAAAAAAAATCTGGCCGGATAAATAAAAAAATATTTTTTTATAGGAAATAATTAAAAAAAAAATAATAAAATGGATGTCACGCTAACAAACAAATTTATTTAAAATCTCTTTTCAATAGAATAATGAAAATTATAGTGCTTAAATAATATTATGCTTTAAAAAATATTGGTTGAGGACATCTCTAGGCAAGGTAAAAATATTGAGGAATGAAGCATATTCAGAGAGACAAAAATGGGAAAAAAGATATTGTTAAACATCTGTCATAGCTAGAAGAACAAAAAAGGTGTCAGGTAAATAAAATAAATAAATGAACTTGTCATTGACCAGACTAATTATGAAAACATTTTCTTGGTTCCATTATTTAGAAGCGAGGAACGCTCTATTTGTAGCATTCAATGTTCTCTGATCAACGAATGAATGGCAATTTGTTTCCTTATTTAACATAAATCACTCCTAAGCAAATTCGTTAATAACCGTATAGTAGGTTTGACACCAAAGAAATGCAGTCTATACTATAAAAGACGTAAATCTAATTTAAAGGTATATTAACTGTAAAAGGTTTGATATTGCAATTTGCTAATCTTAGTGATTTTCATTGAATAAATACTCTTTAAACTGTCTTTAAAGCAGTTATAAATCCAGGCATTAAATAGAATTTCAACAATTTTTTTCATTGTTTAGTTTAGCAATTAATTCAATAGAAAAATGGGGTTGTTCCAATAACTGAAAACTTAAATAAAGCTCGTTTTCTATCTCTACTTATAATAAAGATAAATATGCATGTGTGTGTCTATATTGTAATGATTCAGCTTCTGCCCTGTTTGACCATGGTTCTTTTCCCACGCTCCATAATTATACTCTGTTTCACCCTAACTTGGCAGTAGTGTATATTCTAGGGATGCCGAATCGCAGTCGTTATCAGGGGAACTGGGTTACTTTAAAGTACAAAGTTATTAGAAATGCAAATCACTGGCGAAACTTTATCTCGCAAATTTTTCGCCAAATAGTAAATATTTATTTACTTTATTATATTATCACTTTATCGGAGAATTAATTGTTTCCTTATTTTCATTATTTTTTTAATATTATTGATACATTATTTTAATAAATCATTAATGTTATTTCATTTCGTTTCATCGTTTCTGAAAAGAAAACCCGAAATCTTTCAATATTCGGTAAAGCGTAGTTCGGCTAATGTTTTTCGAAAAGATATCTGTATAATCGTTCACATCTTTTAAAACTTTATCTAATGTTGGGATCTCATTTCTACGAAAATATGCATGGATTTTTCGTCAAATACAGGATAATGTAAAATTATCATATTTTTCAAGACCTGAATGTTTGGCGGAGATGTAAAAGAAAAGCGCGCCAAATATTTGACCTTGAAGACCGGTTCTAGCCAAAGTGGAATTCATTATGTCAATCTTTTAGTTTTATTCGTTCGCTTTATTTACAAAATACTTAACATATAAGCACTTCTAACTTGAGAATAATTTTAAATACATATTGATAAAAAAAGGATTTCTGTAATATATGATATTATTTGATAAATTTCTGCGCATTTTAACTATTTTAAAGTCGGAATTGATGGGGAACTCTTTCCCAACGCGGAGCGTCACATTTTCTACCTTTTACAATACTGCCAAGTTAGGGTGAAACAGAGTATAGCATCCAGACAGCAATATCAGCAATGGCGACGCCCTACCGCAGTGTAAGTGCTTCCAGAAGTGCCAGGTGGTCAACCCCTTTAAAGTAAGAACATCTGGGCAATTAGTGCGAGACCAGATAAGGGACCCCACCTGCATTGTATTTGAAACAGATGTAAACCTGCATTCTTTACAATGTGGAGGGTGGCTCCCCAACGCATTACCACGGTCGACGGTAGACCAGTGAAGTTGTTGCTGAACGATTATTGGATAACCGGGAAAATGGTCCGATGTGAATATGGGTGGGAACAGGATAAAAGTTCGAGGAGATTGGAAGAGAAGAATCGTGAACACTGAGGCAGAAAGCGGGGTGTCCGACTAGAATTCCACCCGAAAAGATTCGGTGGATCCCTGGAACTACGCCTGTTTGCGAGAACGCTACGAGTCGGCTAGCTGTTTCCTTAAGAGGTTTCTCCGAAGTATTCGAGGAACTATCCTTGTTGTGTCGAATAAAAATCATTTAACCTAGAACTCATTTAACCTAATATGATGAACTGTAAATTTATGTAAATAAAGCTGTAAATAAAGAATTTGATCATAACGCTACCTTTTATTGGATCGAGACTTTACAATATAGGATAGCCTAACAATTAACCCAGAGCTTCTAAACTGGCACATATATACTGATATGATAACCAATGGCAACCATTAAGCGATTTTTTAAATTTTTAATTAGCTGCCTTGCTGGTAAAAGACCTTTGTCCAGGCTTTTATTATTAATTCATAAATTTATTGTTTCCATTCAAAAATTTATCAGTCTATAAAACTGAAACAGTCTTTCTGTCTGATAGTCTGAATCATTATTATCTGTGTAGCAAGTGCATTTATTCCGTAATTCTGCCAAAACAACATCTATTTGTTTTCGAATAAAGAATTTTATAAAATTATTATGAATAATCAAAAGATTATTTACTTCCTTCAATTTTAATTAAATTTATGGATTATCAAAATTGGTTTCCACAAATCGAAAACATTAATTAATCCATTTTTCCATAATCATCTTCACAAGTAATAATTGCCGCGTATCGGCATAGAATTGCTTTATATTTTAACCGTTTTGCAAAAGTTATTACTCAGAGATCAACTGAGAAGCTTCATTTAATTGCTTTAATTGGTTTTGTATATCAATGAACGGTAAATGGGCTTAGTTTAATAGAATTTTAAGATTTCAAATTATATTATCGGCTTACTGTTGAAAAACATGGAAGTTTTAGAATAATTTCGACAATTTATCTAATTATTTCTACGATAATATTTAAGATTCAGGAATTGGGTTTTTTTTTCAAATTTTTAAACTTTTATATATCTAAATCTAATTTATGCGATTTTTCAGAATTTCCGTGCTTTGATTCAAGAAGCTAAATATTTTATAGATGTTTTAAAAAATACAGAAGATTCACTCATTAATTTTATAATTACACAATATTAAAGATATTGAGTTCTTATATACGGAGTTATAAAAGGATTCCCATTTTACACTTTTTTTTTAATTCACACTCAACTATATATCTGAAATAAGCTATCCTCTGATCAGAAGTTAAGATCTGATAAAAGTTGCTTTTCGAGTCTTGGTCCTGTGCTTACGTTAATATAATAAAAGATATTTTTCTTTGAAAGGTTATAATAATTTGTGATTATAAGGCATTTCAAATGAACAAAAAAATATTGATTAAATTCTAGATTAATGCATCTGATTTTAAATAATAGATAGTTATTAAAACATGTTATTACAAATACATGTAGTATATATTCAATTTGTTTAAAACAGCGATTCATGGCAAATTAGACATTACATACCTCAAAGAAGCAAAATGAACCGATACGTCCATATACCTGTTGAATTCTATAATTCAAATCTTTATTTTTCCATTTCGGTTCTTTTATCATGAATATGTTAAATGTGTTCAAAATTACATTAATTATTGAATTAATTACATAAAGTTTTGACAATAAGATAAATACTTTTAAGGAAACATCTCTAAGATATTTTTTATTCCTCTACCAAACTTTTGAGGTTACTAAAAGAAAATTACAAAACCACTCATAAAGCCTTTATATAGCTGAGTAAATTTTTGAAAGAAGTAAAGAACTATTTCAACTTTGAAAAATTGGTAATGTCAAAATTCGCCGTTTGAAAAAAGAAGGTATTTTCAACGAATTCAGTTCAAAGAATATAAATATTTTCACACATTTGATTGGTAAACAAATAAATGTGGTATATCCAAAATAAAATATACATATTCATAGCTGAAATTCCTTATACTTTTATTTATTCATAGAAGAAACGTGTTTGTGTATTTTTGAATGGAAATTTAAAATTTTTTATTCCAAGTCATGCATACTGGCTGTACAGGGTGATATAAAATTCAATGAGCAGATTTTTAGAAAAAGTAGGAAGTACATAAGAAATATTGAATTAAAAAAGAAAGGAAGAAAGAAAACATGACAAGAAATGCCTCACAGATAAATATGGAAGACAGGTGAAATGGTGAACAACTTTTTTTTTTTCAAAATTTTTTACACTTTCAGATTTAATCTATACACATACAGTTTTACAAAGGATATCAGAAATCCTTACTATTCTCAGTTGCGCACGCTTGATACCAATGCTGTATATATCAATGAACCCCATTGGAAATCCATGAAATTTCGCGAACAATACTGGTGCTGTTCCATTAGCATCAATTACCCACGCACTGTGCACATAAAGTCATATCAATTTACGTAGACTAATACATGTTCTGCGTGGGATGACGGAACTTTAAACGACTAGCATTGAGATCTAAACTGTACGGTGTTGAAAAAAAAACTCTTATATATGACTCGTGTTATGCTCGTATTATTTAAGATTCTGGTAATATTTCACCTTAATATTTTTAATGACTTTGGGTTTCCTATCTGCCCTAAGAGTTTTTTACATGAAACTTTGAGTAAAGTGGTAAGTTTTAATGACAATTTTATATCAAAATTTGGAAACTTCTAATGACTATATTGTCTCATAGATAATTATATATTCAATTAAAATACTCATGTTCTACAATCAGTTCTAATAATGAAGAGGAAAGTGTGTATATGTATATGTGTTGGAACTCTATTGAGCAGACTGTTTGGTCTGGAACTAACGAATTGTCCAGAAATATTTAGAAGAGTAAAAATGCGCACTTAGAGAAGATTTTTAAAATTTTAGCTAATTAAAAATTAAACAAAATGTTGGCGTTTTTCCATGACAAGTTTCGAAAATATTACTGCTCAGAAATAATTTTAAAACCTACCAAATTTCTTTTTTAAAAACTTATGTACATATATATATATGAAAACTAAAAAAGAAGGATTATGTTTATTATCTGCATACTTTGCATCTCCATCTCGACTTGTAATAAAGATGAACATGTGTATGTCTACACATGTGATAATGCTCTGCAAAATCTGCATTCGGGAGAGACTTTTTAAAATTTTAATTAGAACTTTAAATAATTGGAAATAAATTAATGTTTTTCCCCAATAATTTCCCAAAACATATAACTTTCCAAAATTGATTTTAAATTTTTTTAAAGTTTTAAGCATTTTCTTTATAATGATAAAAATTTAATAACCATGGATATTATTATTTTAAAAATATATTCTTTTTCATAATTTTCAATTATAGATTTTTGTTGCTAAAATGAAACTCAAATCGTTTCCATTTTCAGTGAAATATGTAATTGTGTGATTTTCTTCCATTGTACAAAGCAAAGGAAATAAGATTGTGTTAAATATATTCGTAGTTTACAGAAAATATAAGGAAGCGAAGTTCCATTATCGCGAAAGTTATAAGATACATCAGCTGGATAGTTATTTGTTTAATAACACTATGATATCATAAGAATTGACACCATTATAAAGGTTCTTTTACGTAGTAAATAAAACAACTATAAGTTTATTGAATAAGCCTGACTTTCACAGTTTTATAGTTAAAAGAATTATTTTACATGATTCTTGAGTATAAGTCATACATAAAAAAATGAACTGAAAGTAAATAAAGCCAATATTCTCTGCTAACACGCTTATGCATTTTTAAGTAAAAAAAAACAGCAAATGTAAATAATTTTCCAAAAGATAACCATTTAATAATCCTTTACTCTCGATACACAAGAATCGTAAGCAGTTAAGCAGTATTCAACATATAATGTTCATTCATATAAGCTCAACATAATCTCGATAACAGTTGTAAAAAATGCCTTTCTATCAAATTTAGCCTTGTTCTTTGAATTACTACTACTTGCAATGACTGCAGCGTTTTTCAAATTGCTCTATTATTATATTCTACCTTTAAGTTTGCTTAAAATGAAAATAACATTTTCTGTAGCAATAATTTCCATCTTCGAAAATAATATTCCTTTCACAAATCTTTCACTGAAGGAAATACTCTTGAGGGGAGTAAGATTTCATTCCCTTGTGAGTTCACTTCCCTATTAGGGAAACAGACTTTCGCAAATCCTAGGTGCCGTAGGATAAATATTTTTTTCCCAGCAGGCTTTTTGTTTTTGATAGAAAAATAGATATAGCTGTCACTTTCTCTGTCACCTTAAAATTTTAACTGCCATTGTTTTACACTTCGTTTTGGAAAAATTTTAGACAGCCACTAAGTGCAATCAATAGATGGAAAGCGTTATTTCAACATTGAGCCAATAAATATATAGACAGCAATAAATCATTTCATCAACTATCACTACACATTATTCTTTCATTGTATTGTTCAATATTGTCTTGAAAGTTACTACCTAGTAAAGGATAATTTAGAAATTATACTTTAGTGTTTTAATTAAAAAAGTTTTAAAAAAATATTTTTTTTTCTTTTACATTAATTTTATGAACTGAAAATCATTTTGTGTGTTTGTGTGTTCGGAGAAGACAAATTCGAAATAGTTCCTACTTTATAGTTTTTAAAGCCTAGTGTTAATTTGCCAAAAATATACATTGCATTTAAAGTATTAACTTGAGAACATATGATTGACCCTTTCAAACTCTCAAGCCACTGAAGTGAAGCAATAGCACTTATAAAAAATAATAAAAAAATATATTTTTTCATTAAAATATTAACTTTGTTAAAATTTTGCCAATTCAGGAATGCAAAGGGCTCCAATTTATCTTTCTAAAAGAAAGTTGATTTTAATTTATTTTTCTAATTTCAGAAATTATTATAAATTTGCTTCAGAATGATTTCTTCTGTATTCATTCTGTTAAAACATTTTTATCATTTCTTTTGGCTGTATTTATCATTTCTTTGGTTACTTTCATAAGTGGAAATTATTTTTAATATTAAGAAATTCTTTTTGCGTGTTAAAATTCATTTTATTAAAACTAACTCTGTTGCGTAAATTTGGCTGTGTTATTTTTCCTATTTGGAATTATTATATCTTTTTCAATTATGGTGTATATTAAGACATCTATGGAGAGTTTTATAATGTGAGTTGAACTAATAAACTCGTATTTTATTTTCTGAGTAAAAGTGGTTTTTTCCGAAATAATTATACAGCAATATCCTAGGAGGTGTGATAACTAAAAAAATAATATACTTTTTTTTAATTTTTTAACTGACAGTTCATTCGTATTATTTGTTATATTCTAATCTAATCTGAAAAAATAAGGCTTTTCTAATGACTAATTTGTTTTTGAATTATTACTATTTAAAAATCAGTGATTATTGTTTTTCTACTGTACATTTGTAACTCTAATCTAGCCATTCTCAACCACTTGGGGCAATGCTTGGTCTGTGCTATTTTTTATCATATATATTCGGCGTGTAAATATGATTAATATTAGATATTGGAGAAGTATTCCAGTTAGTCCAGTTATCCAATCCTCTTTGAGAAAATAGCAAATATGCTATAATATTTAATTCCAGGAAAAAAAAGAAACTATTGTATATTTTACTTAACATTCGGTATATTTCCAAAGATGAACATATAATAAAACTATTTATATAATGTACTCCTCTTGTAACTTGTGATTTAATATATAAAAGATAACATACATATTCTTCTATTTAAAACAATAGCATTGAATAAAAGACAATCACTTACTTTTTTCATAAATACGTTATTACAAATTTAAATTGGGGAAGTGGTAGTGATGAAAACAATTCAATTCTGATCTCTTTGCATGAATTACTTTTCTACAAAATAAATCCTTTGGCCTTTATATTTGTCATAATTATATTTGCCATGCGATAATGAATTATTACCATTACTGGAATGTGATAGTTTTAATTAAAAATAGTGGAACTCAGATTAAAATTCATGACATACATTTTCTATTCTACTTTTAATCAAATCCCCATAAATTTAGTTGCTGTTTCTTATGGTACAAGCCCGCTGTTCCGAAGACAGTGATTTTAAGCCGGCGATGGAGCGTCTCTTGTTTTTTCAGTAGCACCATCTAGGGCCTCAGAGAGCGACTTAGCTACACACATGTCACAACTCTTTTTACGGGGCAAACTTCATTCACGCATCCCCAAATCGAAATTTGGACCTGAATCAGGGAACGATCACCCCTGATCCAGTGCCCCCAGTGGTATTTTCTCGACATGGAGGACTTTGTGACCACAACAGATTTATAAGCAGCCACCAAGCACGCGTGGAATTTTCGGTCGGCGGGGTTCGACCTCGCAATCAAAGAGACGCGAATCCGACACTCTACCAACCAGGCTATTTCGGACCAAATACAGTAAAACAGTTTAAGTTAACCCCATAAAGTTAGTAAAATAGTTTAATAATTTCATCTGCTCAAAGGGATAAAGATTCATCTTATAATTATGTACTATTTAAAATTGTGAGCCTTGACTAAGTGATTAGTATAGTATTAGTATAATTAACAATGTTTAATTTCGGAGACTAAAAGATGATAACTTTTATTATTATTGAACTGAATCATTTTCTAATGCATAATTTATTCAAACAAAATACCAAGGTATAAGATAACTATTCCAAAATTTAAGAAAATGCATTCGAATAATGTACAAAATTCAGAAAAAAAGAAATTAAAATCTTCTTTATTTTTATCTACAATTCCTTCTAGAATTGATTAAAAATATTCAGATTTGCTTATTCAATGAATATTATATTACACAATCTGTATAAGTAACATGATGACGACCGAATGAATTGGCTGTTATTCACACTTAATATATAATTTGTTCATACTTACTATCTCATTATATTATCTCTTCTCTTCTGTAATTAACATACAGCAAAATACGATGTCATCTAAGTAGTGAGTAGTTGTGAACTAATTGTATATTAAGAATGAATTACAAATCGTAGCATGAACTCATGGCTGCAAATCGGTTTTAATAAATGGAAAAACCTAAGAACCAATATCCCAGCTCAATTACTGGTTAGATTTCGTTAATTTGGTACTTTTCCGTTAGCCGGGAGCAAATGTCGCCAATTGTAAACAAAAAGCGAATTTGGTGTAAGAAATTTGGCGAAATTCCACATTATTTGGCGATTTTTGCTTGCACACGGGAAAATACGATGTTATCTAAGTAGTGAGCAAATGTGAACTAATTGTATATTAAGAGTGGATTACAAATCATAGCATAAACCCATGGCTGCTAATGGGTTTTAATAAATGGAAAAACGAAAGAACCAATCTCCCAGCTCAATTACTGGTTAGATTTCGTTAATTTGATACTTTTCTTTTAGCCAGGGTGCAAATGTCGCCAATTGTGAAACAAAAGCGAATTTGGCGTAAGAAATTTGGCGGAATTCTACTTTATTTCGCGATTTTTCGCTTGCGCCCGGCTAACGGATTGTGAACAAAGCGCGAATTTGGCGGAATTATACATTATTTGGCGATTTTTCACTCGCACACGGGAAAATACGATGTCATTTAAATAGTGAATAGATATGAACTAATTGTATATTATGAATGAATTACAAATCATAGCATGAACTCATGATTGCAAATGGGTTTTAATAAATAGGAAAACCAAAGAACCAATCTTCCAGCTCAATCACTGGTTAGATTTCTCTAATTTTTATTTCAGTTGTAAAAATATGAGCACAAATAAACTTATATTTCTAAACCTATTTCAGAAAAAAAATCAAAAAGAACAACTTCACTGTACATTCTCTATATGTAAAACTACAATAAAGTACCCTGCCCCAAATATAATACAGAATTTCCCATTTTTTTATTTGATGTGAAAATTCATAATATCTACGTACATCAATAAAGGTCGCTCTCTCCCACCCATTTTCAAGAGAAATTACGAAATTGCTTCGTCGCTATCCATTGTATATGGAAAAATTGTTGACTAATTTTCCTAACTATATGCATTGTAACGATTTTTTCCAGTTTTTATTTCTCATGAAAACTTTTGTCATCCGCAGTTATTTTTCCTTCCAACACACCGTTTCAAGGACGTCGAAATTGAAAATTTGAAAGAGCCAAAATTGGTCCACCTCAACAACTGAGCCGATTTCATCACTTTTCATGTATAGTTAACGAATCCAAATATTATAAACTGTAAAAGTATAATTGAAAGTAGAATTTTTATTTATTGTGAAAAAAGTGATTTTCAAAGTTTGTTAATAGTATTAAATTAATTCTATTAATGTTGTGATAGAAATAGGCTGATTCGATTCAATTTTTTTTTTTTTTTGTATTTTTAAGATTCATGCGACAATTACTATTTATTCACGAAATACTAAGATGTTAAACGACTCATTTTCGAAGTACACTATAGTTCATCATTTAAATTAAATCTTCTTAATAAAATATTATTTTTTATTTTATGTTTCTGTAGATTTCATAAAAAAGTGATCTAATTTTATTTCATTTAATATATTCTGATTTTCTTTTAAAAGAAATGCTTAATATCTTAGTAGATGGCTATAATCAAAACTATTATCACGTGAGAACATGATGCTGTTTTGGTTGGGGGAGGGGGCTGTTGAAGCTCGAAATCGCGTAGGCAATGAATATTGAAACTCTAAATCGCGTAGGCAATGAATATTGAATCACGAAATCGCGTAAGCAATGAATAATGTATAAATGACAATTTTCAGCAACATCTTTCAATCGCATATATTTTTTATCCGCATTTACAAGTTTTGCATTATTATTATGTATGCTTCTTTGAAAGCAGATGCGTTTTTAAAAGGTCGACCTGCTTTTGCTGGTATTGCTTTATTATTACGTATGCTTCGTTGACAACAGATGCGTTTTCAAAAAGATTGACGTAGAACTATGACATCATAGCTGTTATTTCATCTCAAAATCAGTCGAGCTCCAAAACTTTTGAAAATGAAAGTTGAAATAAAAATGAAAGAAAAAATGAAAGTTTAAAAAAATTATATATATATATATATACAGAGAGAGAGAGAAAAGTCTCGTCATTGTTTCAAACTGGTTTAATTTAGAAATAATAATGTTCTCACAAGGTAACTTGAAATTTGCAATCGTAGATTTTCTTTTAATTCTTTCAAATTTTATAAACTTTTTGAAGATAACAATAGATTTTCTTTCTTTACTAAAGGCATTTGAGCTTTAATGACTGTCATTTCACATTTACAAACGAAACACAATCATTCAGTTTCTCTCCTGATCGTACTTAACTTGTATTTATTGCCTTTAATTTAATTAATTTAAAATATTGTCTAGAAAGTCAATTAATTTGTTTTTTGAATTTCAATTAAGATACCAATTATCAGAAAGAATAAACTAAATATGCGTGTGCTAAGTAAAATGTATTATTTTGAATATTTTCTAATTAAAGTTTTTTTTTTTAATTTATGAAGCAATTAACGCTACGAATATATCTGCTGTAAACAAATTAATTGGAGTTATCATTTTTATTAATTGCATCATTTTTATTCAAATGATGTATGTTAAGTCATTAGTCTTTTGCTACAATGTTATCTATAATAAAAAAGTAGTTCAAACGGAATTAAGTTTATTTTTCTGTCTCCTTGAATGGGGCCATGTAAAGATTTTATTTAACGCTGCAACCGTTTTATATCGCTTTAAAGGACTTTTATTCCTGGAAATGTCACATGATTGAATAAATCTTCTTTCGAAATATCTATGAATTAGGATTTTTTTTTTTATCGAAACTGTCTTCATTTATGTAATTAAGTCAGTAATAAGAGATTCAATTGAATATTTTAATTTTTATCGATTGTTTTAGTCGTTATTTACTGTAAACAATCATTCTATTTCCTGATTTCTTTAGGAAATCACGGATATTATTCATTAGATATACTGAGCGTTATTTTAAGGTTTATAACAAAAATCTACAACACAGCAAAAGAGGTATATGATGCTTATTATTTTTTGGTTTAATTTTGGTTTTTTCAATATGATGCTTATTATTTTTTGGTTATGATTTGCTTTAATATCAGAGTGCACTGTACAATGTAGTATAAATTATACTACCCATTTGAAAAATGAAATTATTTCACAGAATTCCGTTAGATGCCGCTAGAAAAAGTATGAAAGAGGACATAAAAAGAAACTATATAAACTCACTTTCATTCATTTTCTAATTACCTTTCAAACTGAGATATTCAATTGAAGACCATATTTTTAATTTTAGAAACTGACATTCAAGTGAAAAAAAAAGCAGGAAGGGGTTTGTTCAGCTTAAAACAATGAAATGAAGCAATCAACTGTGAGTTCTGAAGGCGATTTATCTCCTGTCGATATTTAAATCCTTTTAAGGAAACTAACCATAGTCAACCCTATTCACCAGATATTAATCCATGCAATTTCTATAATTGTTTCAATATGAGAAATACGTTCAATAATAATAATAATAAAGCCCCCCAAAAAAACTTTAAAAACTTTACTCTTACTTTTTAAAACTTTACATTTTAAAACTTTAAAAAAGGGCCTAGTTGTATCATTATCAAGCATAATAAAAGAAAAATTTGAATCTGTATTTTACTTCTTTTCTCTGACAAAACTTCGTTACTATATAACCTATGAAGATTCACATTTTCTTCGCAGTAGGAAAATTTACATTTAAATCTCCAATTCAATTGGTACTTCAAATCAAATTTTTACAATAACTGATATTCATATTTTATTATTATTATTATTATTAATGTTTCGTTCTTAAATTACAAAAGAATAAATTTAAGACTATTTTTGTAGCTTTGAATCGTTAAAAAATTTTGTAGATGGAAAATTTAGTAAAATAACATTTGTTATTTTTCTTGAAATACATCTGAAAGTTTTAAGGAATTTCGTTTATTTAAATAGAATGATAGAAGCGATAAAAATATCTTTCGCACTCTTTTTTTGGAAAAAAAATATTAAAATTTTAATGCAAGGTTAAATAAAATAAATTTACTAAGAATATTTGTGAATAGAGAAACATGCAAGCAGAAACACGAATTTTAATGGAAATAAGAATATATGCCGATTTACAGATTGCTGTTTCTTTTTAAAAGAATTGTTCCTGCTTTTTGTTTTGAAACAAATATTCGCATTGTAAATCAAGAGTTTGGAAAGTTCTTGCTTGAGACGACTTCAGAATCATTAAATTTCCTACGTGTAAGTTTTACAACATCATCATTCTTCCCCTTCCTTGTTGCTTTTTCTTCATTTCGGCGTAGACCTGCGCCTCCTTCTTCAGTGCTGTTCGCTTCTTCTCTAAGTCTTCATCATCGCTGGATTCTTCTTCTTCTATAAAAAGAAAAGAAAACATCATTAATAGATTGTAGGAAATGCCATTCAAGAGGTAAATAAAAGATGCATACTTACAGCATTACAAGCATGTGGTGGTAACTTCATAAGCCAGATAACAACTTCCGGAAAAGAGTGTACACTGTTGTCTAGTGGTTTGTTACTCGGCTATGAATACTAACGTTACGAGTTCGAACCTCAACCTGCACATTGGTGACCCGGACGTGATTTTGTAAAAGGCACCATCATTTTTATTACGATTTAAAAAATAATTGAAGGAATATCGGCTTTGGCTTATTCAGCCCATTTTATTGTTTGCTTTCCATGGAAAAAAATAGCAGGAGTGCTCTCTCAAAAATTTTCATAGATATTTTCTTATAAACTTGTCAAGCCAAAGAATGCTCTTATGGCATTGGCATGCAATAGTTACGAAATATGAAATTTGGCGTGAATGTAGCATTTTTTCTCAATCTTTCTTGTTATTCTTGGCGAGTTTTTTAGTGAATAATTCCTGGTATACGTTAACAGTATCCGAAAATCGAATTTGTGGGGTAATGGAAGTTTTTCTCAACTGATTGAAACAAAGATTTGATGCATATCTACGCTTGTAGTCCCAAATTCCCATGCTAAATTTAATATACTTAAATCATTGCGTTTTTGAACTATGGTATTAGCATGTTTCTGAAAGGATGCTGGATTTAGATCAAAATTTGAGTAGTATCTACACTATTGGTATTGATTCGGTGAACCAACTCTTATCTATCTAGCTTTCTTCGTTTTGCAATTATCGTGTTAACTTACATTCGAATTTCCGGACAGAACAACTTCCTTTGAACAGATTTTACTCACATTTTGATTCAAATCTGCACATTTGGTGTTAAGACTGTATGCCAAATTTCATCCGCCTAGCCCAAAGCGAGCTGTCTTTTGAGCTATCTTTGTCACAGACGAACTGACATTTTCCAAAAATGAGATTTTCAAACTGAAGAAAATCTGAAACGTAGATATATCGAGTTCGAATTATTTTCAAAACAAAATCTCGAGTTCGAATTTTTTGGCGGTTACTATACTTTTTTTATACTAAGTATACGACAAAGTAAAAAACTAAGATTCTCGCCAATGTAAGAAGCTCTTAAGTTGACAGCTAAATGATAACTAATTACAGTATAGATAGTATTCTACTAAAGCTACACAATTTCTCAGGTAAAAATAAAATTTATATTTAAAAAAAAGCAGAAGCCCTTTTCATTAAAAAGAAACAGCATTTAATATCATTAAGAGGACCAGAGAATTTCTTCACACGATTTCTGAATGAAAAAAACAGTTTCGCAATTCTTACACTAAACGTTAGGGGACATCATCTAAGTATAAAAAAATTATATTTTGATAATTTTTGAATGTATTTTGCAAGTATTTTAGTAACTTTGGAAGTTAAATTAGTTTTTTTAACTAACTAATATAACTTTATAAAAATATATAAAAACTTGTGAAGAAATAATTTTGATATGTATATAGAGGTTATTATGATATTAATGTGTATATATTTCCTTTCTTATCAAATATTGGCCACTAAAATCAGTACGCTTTATTAAATGCATTAATTTTGACATTTCCTTTCTAAACACAAAATTTACACCAAACTTTGCTTTGAAATAGTTAGAGAAACTAATAAGAAACATTATACCGTTAAAGAATAATATTGGAGAGACTAAACATTTGTTATAAGGATTATTGAGACAACTGACATTAATTATTGTAACCATACTCATAACTCATGAATTAAAAAAAAACATACTACAATGAAATGTTATCTTTTATGGTCTTTTTAACGCTTGTATAGTTTCAATTTAAAAAAGTTTAAAAAACACTTTCGTAGATTCTCGGATGCTTTAAAAGATATATTTTTTAACGAGGAGCTCATTATAATAAATATCAAACCATAGTTAGCCTTTCGCTTTCTTTGAAAAAAGAAATAAAGTTGAAAAATACTCATACAAACTTTTATAAATGTTGATTAGCTTTTTGTTATAAAAATTGAATTTCGAAAATTAATTTTTCTCTTCTTTCCTGTTTTAGTCGTTTTGTAGAATTTAGTACAACTTTGTGCGTGAAGCATTGTAAAATTATTTTCATAAATTAACAATCAATTAATATTTTAATTTCATTTATGATTTATGAAGCCGACTATGTTAAACAGCATCTAAGAAAAATTGATGATTTTTTTTTAATATTTGTAATAAGTAAATATAAAATAGACTTCACATGTCAAAATTAAAATAAATAAAAAAAAAGTTTTTTTAAAAGAAACTTTTTTTTGTTTCTTCAAAGTGCAAAATATTTTTCTTTTTAAAAATATAAAGTTCTGACCAAGTAGCGAACCTTTAAAAAAATGTATTATTAGGTAACTATATCATAGTAAAAATCGCAAGAGAGTGAATTTTTAAGCATTTTTTTAAAAATAAAAAAAGGTTTATAAATACCACCAAGTTTTCTATTGATTCGAAAATTTCACCACTACTTAAGGTTTTTACAATTTCATTTCAACGTTCAAAATTTTGATAATTTTTTTAAAAAATTGAATGGATTCCTTATTTATTCCAATTTTAATCGTGAAAACTTAATAAAGCAATATTTATATTCATACCTGCAGGTTTCAGTTTACGTGCTCCAGCAGATGGCACTAGTTTTGTAGGTTCCATTTTCTGCAAGAACTAAAGAAGATATTGTATCATTAATTAAGCAGCTACTGAAGAAGTAAAGTATCATCATATCTTGCAAGCATGACTTTTGCAATCGAAACTTTCTTGATAAAAAAGTTAGACTTGAAAGATTTTTTAAATAATATTAATTAACAGCAAAGTCTTTTCTTGTACACAGTTGTTCTTTTTTATCAGTTTTATAAGTTGTACAGTTTTTTCAGTACAATATACTTTACTTGCTAAGCATTGATGGATTCTTTTTAATGCTCCAACTGTGAGTTTCAAAAATATCAAAAAATAAAACTCACAAAAATAATTCTCACATCAAATACTATAATTATCAACTTATAAAACTAAGTAACATTGCTTTTTAAAGGATGGAAAAAGAGAGTTTACATTGCATATATTCGGGGTATAAAATTTGAAAGTATGTGTGTGTATTTTCAGATGAATTTTAGAAGAAATTTCTTTATTTCTAACTTCATTTCTCAGGAAATTAATCAAGGAATCAAGAAAATTATTATAAACATATTAAGTGACGATTGAAGAGTGTCCTCAGATACTTCTGGAAAAATATCGATAAATATATTATATTCACCTCTTCTTCTTTTAATTCTTCTTTCAGGGCTTCTAAATCTTGATCCTTTAGTTTTTCAAATATTTTTCCCAAAAGAGTTTCAATTTTTGTAACAATGACAGTGGCTTCTTCGTCCGGAGCTGTGGTCAGATCACTGTCTTCATCCTGAAATGAAATTAGATTTTTTTTAATTATAAATGTTTTAAATAATATTCAGATGAACGGGGATGGTCTTAAAATATCGAGAAACAGTTGTCAAGAATTTCTTTTTTTTTCCAAGTCTTTTTTTTTTTGATTAGTATTTCTACTTATGTTGGAAGCATGTAACCCTAATAATACACATATACCCTGCAATATTGTATAATATCAAATAATATTCGCAATATTATATAATATTGAGGAATATTGTATCATAAATATACCATCATATAATATTGTATTATTTTATAAAAACGCCTGTACTACCTAGGAGCATAGTTGGATCCATAACAATTTGTATAACTTTTATTCTTGCACTATACATAGTAAGTTCCTTTACCTCTTGGAGATATTTTTCCATGAGTTGAAGCTGTTGCCACAATCCGGATTTAATATCGGCATGAAGTGTCTTTATTCTTTCTAACTCATATTCTGCTGCTGATTTTCGTTTTAATTGTTCTTCATTGTCCAGTTTGGCTTGTTCCAATTCTTTTTCAAGTACTCTGAAAGAAAATTTCAGTCACATTATTTTTGGATAATACCATTCCCTTGCACTCATGTAATTGTTCTTATTTATTAACATGGAAAAAAAAGTAATATTAAATTCCATAATTAACAACTTTTTATCTGCTCATTGATTTTTCTGAAAATGAATTGAAATTCAGTTAACACATAACAAGTATTGGTGAGCAAGTCATCAAAATAAAGCTTCATGTTACAATATATTCCATTCCCTTTGTCTACCTAACAGCTCATAGCTACTCTACGAAACTGTGTCTACATTTTGAGAAAAATTTTGAAGAAGGAAATGTGCGATTGTGTATTCATTGGTTATTATAATGCAAAAAGGCATGGTGATTATCTGAAAAAAATGTCTTCAAATTTTCTCATGATTGATCTGTTATTGAAGCCATAGATTATGAAAATTAGAAGAAACGTTTTTAGACTTAAATCTTATTGAGTGAACTGTAAGCATCAAATTTAGTTAGTTAACAGATAAATTTTTCTCTTCAAATATCGCTTCGTTAATTCAACCAAATCACTGTAGGCATGAAATTTAGTTAGTTAACAGATAAATTTTTCTTTTCAAGTATCGCTTCTTGAAATCAATCAATGTATCAGATAGTTAATGCTTATTTTAAGAAACCGTAAATTTGCATATTGCTTTTGATACTTCGCAATGTGCTTATTTTCCTGATTGATGACATAAAAAATGGGAAGTGAGGCATTTAATAATTTTATGAAATTCTTCTAAACAACATGGTTAATTTGTTACTAATTACAATTGAATTTCGGAAGCAGATTGAGATTAAAATATAATCGGTGATGAAACTGTTACATTGGCCATTGATTTGAAATTGAATTTAAATAAAGTAAATGAAAGAATCTGGCTACGAAAAGTTTGAATGAAAAACACGAAAGGATTCAATGAGGATTTTTTGGAAATGTGACAAGGAAAGAAATCCATTGTTAATAATGGCAATTAGCGATTTCTTCCAAAAATAGGATGAGGAGAAAATGGGAAAACGATATTTACAAAGGCAAAGGTGAAATCAAGAAAGATTGAAGTTTCTGTAACAATAATAATATTAACCACCTCTGAAGACAGAAATAGTTGGCGCTGGAGAGATCCTTTAAAACAGAAATTCATCATATTATTTTTTCTATTAATTATAGAGATAAATATTTTATCACATTAATTAAAACTGTCAAAATAATTAACTATAGAAAACATTGTTTCGTAACGAGAATAAAAATAACGAAAAAAAAATTTGGAGGACTGAAAACTATTTTGTAAAGTTTACTTAAAAAAGAAAAGCACACACAAGAAATAATTCAAGAATCTCCAGTGCAAGTGACCAGTTTTATGAGCACTTCTCACAATTCAGCTCCTTCCACACAACTCGAGAAGTCATATCACTGAATCTCCGACCCGTCGAAGGCACACGGATAAATAAACTGAATGAGCGGACCACCGAACAGCAACATTGGCGGGAACTGTGGTTGAGTCCTAAGGGCACTCACTGGCCACGGTGCAACCCTCCCCGAAGGAAGTGCGTCTCGTCATCGATGGGGGAGCCAGATCCCTCACCTATTTGTATACCCTCCAGGTAGGCGAGACCCAACTACCATACCGGAAGCATCTCATCCTCTTTTCGAGGTGAACCCCCAGGGGTTTCACACAACTCGAGAAACTCGACCTCGACTTACATTCAACTCGAGAAAAGCATCCAATCATTGAAGCAATTGTGCATCTTCGCTTTAAGTAACAGTTTAAAAAGATAACAAAATTTTAAAACAGTCGGTATTCAATGAGTTCTTATTTTATACAAAGGGAAATGAGTTCAAAATTTTCCATACTTACATCTGAGGCGATGCCAATTCTGCACCTCGTAAGCCCTCATTCTCAGAGCGCAACTGTTGCGCTTCCTTCCTTAGGCTCTCAAGTTTGGCTTCGGCTTGAGACGACAGCTGCGCCAATTCCTCTCGTGTCGTTTGCTGAGATAGAAATCTTGACTCGGCTTCCTGAAAAGTGAGATTTCTCTGAACTTCCGTACAAATTTTTCTTCATCTTAAACATATATTCATACGTGTCAAAAATCTTACGAAAACTACTTATTCAGATTTCGACTAATTCTTGTAGAATGTATACTGATGATGTAAGCTGGAATAACTGTTAAAATATTTTTTTCCGTAGAAGTATCAAGAAATTTCGATTAGTTGCTTCAGTCGTCAATTAAATGAAAACTGAATATTTTGATGAATCGCATTATGTGCGCTATGAGGAATGTAAAAGAAAGCGTCTTCTACAAATCATCGCTAATTACACATATGCTCTATACAGGAAGGTTTTCACAAAAATTTGTCATTAAAAGCCAACAATTTATAGAGGTTTTTCTGATTTTGCTACAAAACTGAAAAACGCGTCTTTTTTAGACAATAATGCATTTTACTTTTCTATATTTTCACTGTACTTAACTCACCTAAAGTAGAATTCGATGTTTGCGAATGAATTATGAATGCTGACTTTTGTCCAATGTGTCTCCAAATTGTTTCAATGTCGTTGCCTAAGGTTTCCAACCAAAAATATTTATTTGCAGGCTCTTACAAAGAGATTTTTATCTCACGAAAAACGAATGGAAAAGATTGGAAAATATTTTAAAAAATAGTAAAAAAAAAGAAAGAATTCTTTTGTGCGCATTTTCAAAGCGAATGACAAACTAAAAAGTACTGAAAATAGCGTATAAGTTTATAGAAAGGAGAAGAAAGAATGAGGTGTAGAGATATTGGCAATGTTCAAATTTATGATTTATCTCCAATGAGTAAGGGAGGGTAGTTAAGATCTACAGCTTCTATAGGAACACAAAGATCTGAAATGGGTGTTTACATTGATATCCGATATGCCGATGGCTTCCTTAATCTTTTCGAAGGCTTCGTGGTACTTCTTGAGCTCCGCTTCTTGCTCTGTGCGGAGTTGCCTCCATTGCTCCGCCGCCTCTGAGTCACGCAGTTCTGTTGATTGTTTCTGGAGAAGAAAAAGTGAGTCACTATTACTAACTTCTTAGAAAATTCGATTCTGGAGAAGAAAAAGTCAGTCTTTGTTATTAATTTCCGTGAAAAATTTAAAAATAGAAACACAAGTTCTTTAGCATTAAATTTGTTCGAAAGTTTTGTAAATTTGTCGAAATTTCCATACGATCATCTGTCGTCCCGGATACTCGCTAAAAAAGGAATTTACTCTTTTGTTGGATTATTGAAATTAAATACTTATCTATACATATACAAGAAGTAGCAATTACATTACATTTTTACGTATTGCGCACAAATAAAGAATTTACGAATTTCAATACAACTTTGTATGTAATATTTTATTTCGCTGAGAATTCGCCTTATCTACAGGTGTTTTAATCTCTGCAGTAGACGTGTAAAAAATAGATGTTGAACAAGTTTAGTTATGTCGATTAAATAATTATCATCTTTGGAATAACTTAAATTGCCATTATTTTAATTTTTCTTTTAACTCAAAATTTAACAAATTTCTTTAATGTTAACTGAGCATGTTGTGCCAAAGTTTTGTAAGAAACACGATACACTTTTGTTGTTGTTGTGACATATGGCACTTTGCAGGCCTGCTGACAGTTATCTGTCAGTGATTTAAACCGAGTGAACATCTCTTGTTTTTTTTCAGCAGCGCCAGCTAGGGCCAATAGTAAGACTTAGCTACTTCATGCGTCGCATTCGCTTGTACAACCCCTTTTTACAGAGGGGCACATTAACACACTCACAGATAGAGCACAGAAGAACAACCATGCCTGAACCTGGAATTCCAGATCACGGGGAAGAAGCGCTACCCCTATTTCAGGACGCAGGCACACGAAACACTAATTGCTTAATCTTAAATCTAGATTTTCGTATTAGTTGAAATAAAATTAATATTGGCCTTATAAAAGGAACGTCGAATGCGAAAATTTATGGTCCAAAAATACTAAATGTGTATAATTTGACTCAGATTATCAAAATATCACAATATAAAATTTTTGGTCATTCCCCAATGTTTTTCCACTATTACTGATGCTTCAGTTTAGGCCAAATTAAATCATATTGTACTTGGATGAACAAAGGATACATTTCTCCAAAAATGTTTTTCTAACTCAAAGATACTTAAAACGAAGAGATTTATGAACATTTAGTGACTAAATCTTTCGAAACTATTTCCTTAATTAAGGAAATCAGAAAAAGAAACTTTTTTCTAGAAACGTTTGGGGAGTACAGAAAAAAAATTAATGTCTGGAGTTTACCCATCTCTAGATAATAATTTGACTTAATATTATGTATTATGTCAATATATGACTTAATATTATGTATTATGTCTTAATATGAAAGTAAACAATAGGAAATGTGTGAGTCTACCTGCATGGTAAGTTGTTTAGGCTTGAGGGCTTTGCTGTACTCCGCTATGATCTTTTCCTTCTCTTGTCGGGCCCTGAGAGCATCGGCTTCGGCCTTGGAGAGTTCTTTGCGCGCCACCTCCCTCCTCTCGTGAGCTCTGGCCTCGCTCGCCATGAGCCGTTCCACGTCAAGCTGTTGCTCGCGGTGTTGTTCTTCAAGCTCCTCCAGCAAACGAGGATAGGCCATCAACTCCTAAAAATATCAGTATATCTTGCAAAAGAATTTCACTCAATACATCTTTAAAATACTGGCACAGAAGTTGCTTAGAAGAATTGTTGTTTGAAAAAATTAGCTGTATAACAAAAGAAGATTTTCTTGTTCCCACATTCAAATTGTGAAAGTCATGAGAAGATTATGAAGACATTTACTTCAAAGGTATATCGTTTAATAGAGGGATATTGTATAGCAGTACTTTCAAGAACTCTCAAGCTATCCACCATTTAACATTGTATTGGTATTAGGGTGCGTTCAAATGGCAGCAATGAATATATCCATCAATTAGATTAATCACTATTAATGCATCTTGAAGCACATTTGGTGTTGTTTTAATTCATGAATTTATGAGCAATTATAGTTATAAATGTTTGTTCGACAATTTTCAGATACTCTGTGTATCCATTTCATATAGTGGAACGCATGAGATACAGAAAAATCAAAGAGTGGTTCATTTCTTATAAATCTATGACTAACGATCTTGTATTTAAATGAAATAAAAAGTATCTATTTCAATCAGAGTTAAATTGGAAATAAATTGAATTTTACAGAAGACAGGTATTAGCCGCTGCAGTCATGGAACAGGCAACAGGAAATGTAACGCACGTGCACGTGAAATAGCACGCTAGTATGGAGAATTCTGTACGCTGTTTTGAAATTTTATAATCAAGAATTGGGCCATGGCAGTAATGTTCATGTTTAGGATGATGATAAATGGTACTTGAATTTGGCAAATTATGTAGAGTAATAAAATTCGATTTTAATTTTATGGGCTTATGAACACACATAATTGTTCCGTTTGATAAGAAACCAACTCCAACAATATATGAGAAATTTCATTGTAAGTCTCTATGTCACGAAATGTAAAATTTGGCTCAACATATACTTATATGCTCCACACTTCATCTTTCTATTCGTTAAACAGATAAATTGTCTTTCAGTCTCAATATTTATATAAGACTGAATACCACTTCATCACATTACTTGGCTCATGAAAAGCCCAGCAAGGCAAACGGTTACTTACAAAAGAGTGATTAATAAATTCTTTCAAATTTTTAGCTACTACAGTCGTCCAATGTGTTGTCCTGTTAATTTTGGCTTTAGGATATTTTGAAGACTTTCTTTGTAAGAATTCTCTAATCAAACTGTTTGTTTCATATTCACAAATCTGTGAAATGAACACAATTTTGGAGTATCATATTGTGTAAGCATGTACTTCATAACTACTCTATTAGCACAAGTTAATGTAAAATATGTTCGAGGAATTGTTTGACATTCTGACAACCGCACAATATCGGGAAGACATTGTTACATTATCGTAGAGCATTTTGTGCTATTAGGATATGGATATGCCTTTTAAAATTATGTAGCCAATGGTGGAATTTTTGAAACTCAAATCCAAACTCAAGTAAGACAACAGAGCGAAACCAAAGTAATATTATTTTTTAAAAAAATTATCAAGTGTATTTTGTCATTGTTCAATACAACCAACAAAAGAGAAAAAAATATCTTACCCTTCTCAACTGCTCCTCAATAGCTTTATACTTTACTTGAATAATTTGGCATTCCATCAAATTTTTCTCAACTTTTTGATAATCATTTTCTAATTCTCGCACCCTCTGTGGAAATAAATATTTAAAGAAATATTTTAATGATGGTTATATTTTGCAAGAAAAAAAGTAAGCACTATTTCTAATAAAAACAGACTAAAAAATAAATTGTCAGATAAAAAAAAAATCTTGAGACAAAAACGTTTAGATAAGCTGTTCAATTGTTTTGTGCCTATGAAAGGAATAACGAACTGACAGACAATAAGAAGAAACTCAATCCTAATTTCATTTACAAATAGACAAAAAGAGAAAACTCACCCTGAGAATATCTGATTCCTCCAGTTCGACTTCGAATTCACTGTATGTTTTCCAAGCAACGTCTTTTGATTGCTTTTTTAAATTAGCCAAATCTCGTTCTTTCATGTTCAGTTCGTGTGTTAAAGCGTTGCTCTTTTTAATTAGATCCAGTACTTTATTGTCCAGAATTTCTTTTGCTTCCTACAAAATACAGAATGTTTTTCAAGATTACGATTTGAAAAAACACAGCTAATTGAATTTTTTCTACAGTTTTTGTAGTTATATTAACTTATTAGTTAAAAGGATTTATTTTTTCATTCAATAAATTTAGTAGATCAAAACAACTGCACCGACTTTTCGTTATAATAAATAATCGAAAATAGAATATTAAAATTTTAATATTAAGGTGTTAAATATGTATAATATAAAAAAATGAAAATCATCCAAAAGTCGTAAGTATATTTTTACAAATAAGAAAAAAATTAATCAATAGCAATACTTAAATCTTTTATTAAATTAGAAAAATAACACACTAAACTTGTCTGTTTTTCTCTTAGTCTTATTAATTTTGAACTTGATTTTTCTGATAGTGTTCCTGTTTTGTTCGTAATAAATTGTTCTGTTTATTTCAGGCATGTTTCCAAGCGATATTTTCTTCATTCATTTAAATTTAATTGGTGTTTATGGTTATTTAATTAATTAAGTTAGACAGTTATACACAAAATTCAAAGTGGACAAATGTATTTAATAGTCAAAAACCAAAGCAGCATTGTTTTGATTTGTTTTTAAGATTGGAAATATTTTATTGAAAAACTGCAGATAAATAACAGAGCAAGTACAAGATAATATCTCTCTCTCCCCCCTCCTCTTTGTGTGTGTATTTAAAACATATTTTAGTAGTTGTATGGCCAAAAAGAAGAAACTTTTGAAAGTTTAATTTTAGTTTATTTCATCTCGGGAGGTATAATTTTACTGAGAAAAAGAGGCAAGAGATACATCAGTCTATATCGCGATGCAGAAAGAAAAGAGAGGAGAATTTTCCCATTCAAAGATTTTACTATGAGTTTTGGATAGGAATTTCTTTCTCACGTGTCGATTTAGGCAAGATAATTTTAATGTACCTTTAAAGGAATGTTTCAAGGATTAAGGATTTTTATCTCTCTCTCTCTGAAAAAGGGAAATGCAAGTCATCAGTTTTCTAGAGTTTAGACTATAATAAGTAGATTTCTTTTTAAAACGAGCAATAACAAGTCACATTTTTCTTCTCTTTTCTTATTTCACGAATTTGTTCGAACTTCGTCAGATGGTTTAAAAAGAAAAGTAAAAACTGTGGAAATAATACTTTTACTCCTTCTTCTGTTGATGCGAATGCTAAATAGTGTAATTTATATATTTAAAGTTTGATCACTTCAAAATTTAATAACTACATAGTAATTACCATGCCAAATACTAAAGGACGTTTCCTAGTAATTCTAAGTTTTGAAAAATAAGTAAAAAAAAAAAAAATTAAAATTTTCTAAATTTTTTTAAATGTTATATATAAATCTATAATAATACCATTATTATTTTAATTTAGAACCTCTTAAAAACATTAGAATGGCAATCAAAATCCAATTTTTAGGCATTTCCGATATTTGTAAATCCTTTTGCTTATAAAGATTATATACTTACTTTAGGAGATTTCCCAGCTAAAACTCCAATTTCTCGTGAGTGTTTCCGAAAGGCCTTAGCAATAATCTTTTCATCACCCTAAAAAGAAAAATAATCGCAATATATTTATTTATTTGTATTCAGCAAAACACCTATAAAACAATAGAACTGTCTTACCTGTAAGCCTTTGTTTCTGCTTATCTGCAATTTTAGAAGTTGACTCGTGAGGTTCTTGATTTTTGATTCGCTTTCTTTGATCTTCTTGTTAAATTCTTCGGTTTCCGCCCTCTCCTCCGAATCTGAAATGGAACAAATAGAGTATTGGATTGAAACAAATACTTTTTAAAAAAATGGAATTTATGCACGCCGTCCTTGATAGGCATCACATTAGCAGTACAATTTGTTTAGCAGAAGGAAAAGGATTTGCCTCTGTTAGAGTACAGAGTTTCGAATATGATATTACTATACCACCTTTGTTGAACACGGTTTTGCATATCACAATTTTGAGCTCTACTAGAATAAATATTGGAACTCCTCGACTTGTTTGAAATGGTGTTAAGTGCATAGAATACTGCCCAAATCGATTGAAATCCGTGGAAGTATTCTGCATTCGATATCTGCGAATGCTTACTTCCAGAATTTTCTCATTTCATGCTAACTCCATGGAATATTGAAGATCACGTGTTCAGATTCGATTGATTCATTAGACTCGAAATTCGATTCATATCGGCGATTGTGGTGTAAAGATTACATATTAAATTATCCATTTCTCATTTTACTGAATTCTATAATTTTTCAACTTTACAAGTGCAGACAGAACCTTCTGCTGTTAATCTATCACCGGATTTGTCGTAAATTTGACACATCTTATAACTCTGGTAGTAAATTTTATAAATTTTATTTTCTGGAGTCGGGTGGAATGTCTCAAATTTCATCTATTTCGTTATTTCCATTCTCCAGTTATCGCTTCAGTCTTGAACTTTCAAATAGACTGGTTAACGGATTTTGTGCAATATTGAATACAGCTCTAGAATTTTGATGTTAATTTTGTATCTTCCAGCTTGTTTTGGAGTTGAGAAATTTTGTTTATAGACAGATATAATTTAAAAAAGAGTCTGCAATTTTTAAAACAGTTTAAAAACGCTACATCAAAATCTCGAGAGTGGAATTTTTTGATTAGTTTGCAACATTTTTTTATAATTTACATAATAAAAAAAGTCAAAATATTTGTCTTAAACATTCGAACTTTAAAGTTTGTCTCTGTGGAATAGTTAAATTATGTATTAGCAATCGGTATTGTACTGTTCTACCATTTTACAAGCAATACATCCTTCAATGTTTAAAGTATTAATGAAATCCAAAGCGAAACTATATTCCCTAATAATTAAATATTTACTGGATAGTTTGATTTTCATAAAAGTATCAAAATTCCTGTATTTGAGATTTTTTTTTATTTCAGCATTAATTTCAATCTTGAAGGACTCATTGTTTGCAGGTTACTTTTTATTTCTAAAAAATTAATTTTTCTCATAAATGTTATTCATCCCTGTTTCGAAGATAACATTTAAAACTCCTAATATATTATAAATCTTATAGTTATCAGCACTGTCAAATTATATAAAAAAGACTGTTTAGTTTGAAGCGAGTGAATATATAGCCATTCATCTTAGAATAGTGACAAGACCTCCCGTAATGAAATTTTCTGTTCAAAATTGCTTACTCAAGATGGAAACACATGTTAAAGATATTGCATGATATGCAACATTCACAATTTGTGATACAGTATATCATTTGATTGTACGTTTCAGTGAGTGCACCAATAAGATTGCCATGTAATTACAATGTCAACACCATTATAAGACACACCACTACAGATATAACACCATTAAATCTATAGCAGCAAATGAAATATAACATAAAAACTGACCTGCTAGTTGTATTCTTTGTTTTACATGTTGAATTTCCGCCTGAAGTTTGATGATTCTCGCTTCCGCTTCTTTTGCTTGTAAAAAAGGGTCCTTCTCTGAAGACATCACTCAACGAAATTCTCCTATCATCTGCTCTAAATAATGTATTTTTAAATAATGAAGTATGAGACAAGAATATGAGCTAAGAATAACAAGCACATTCAGTATAATGCGAGCTATTAGCATAAGATTAAACATTAAAATTTTTTTCAATGTTTAAGAATAGACAAAATAATCTTCTGCTATTTGCTCTGTTGTTGTTGTAACGTTCTGAAATAATCTTATGAGAAAAGATAGGTTTTTCTTGCTAAACTTGGTGCTTAAAAAAGCAAGTATAATGATGAAGTAAGCTCTTTTTTTTATGCTTTTGTTTTCTCTAGTAGTTGTTATTTGAAGGGAACATCCACACTGAAATTAAGAGGAATATTACAACAGCCACTGTATCGAAAAAAAAATGTGCATTGTCCAGAAATGAATAACCATAACCGACAACGCCGACCCGCCCTAAGGGATACAGATTTATCAGATTGACCGCATTGGTGAGACAGATGCACTGGTGGTAACTAAGATTGTGTCCTAAGGGACATCACCGGTATCGGCAAGCATGTTCCGTAATCGGTAGGAGGTAGCCGATCCCTACCATTTCTGCATCCACTAGGAAAGGAGAACCAACCACCATGCTTGAAGGTTCTCATCCTCACATTTGAGGTGTCTTCCGGTGGGAGTGAGAAATGAAGAAACAAAGTGATGAAATCGAAACAAATCTAAAGCTTCGCCTTACTTTTTGAAATTTAAACTTTTCTCTGTCTGTTTTGTTATAACTTCAATGATTTAATGCTCAAATTATTAATATTGATTAAAAGCATAAAAATTAGACGACATCTTTAAATGAGTATATTATCAACAAAGTTACAGAAAGAAACTGAAAATGGCTCAAGAGGAAGATCGACTTGATTTTGTTTTGAAATTCAATTCTTTTTATCTATTCTATCATTGGTATATCCTTCATTAAATACTTATAATTTTTATTACGATAACAGAATCACCCAATTATTCATCTGATTTTCTTATTTTTTATTTTATTAAATGTGTAATTTCATGAGGACCATATCCGACAAATACAAAAGATGTCAAATATCATTTTGACATCCTTTTGACGTCCATTTTTGAGAGATAAGAAGGATCTCTAATAAAGACTCACCCAAACGATGACCGTTATATTTTTCACTAATTCACAATTTTCTGAAGTATAGGAATTAGGGAAAAAATATTTCCTCTCGATATATCAATCTAAACATTTCATACTTAGCCGAAATTATCATTTGATATAGCAAAACGCCTAGAAACTAAAATAAAATGGAAATTATTTATATTTCCATTTCACAATGGAATTCCTCATTCGGAAATGCTTAAATAAGTATCAAGAAGAGGTTTCGTATAACATTGATCAATATTATTGCCAGATTCGATCGAATTAAAACTCACGTATAGACTCTAGTTGGAAAAATTTACTTAAAAAGTGTTCGTAATCTTTAAATCTATGTATTTAAGAGATATAAAAAAAAGACCCAAAGGACCCAAATCCACCCCCATTTGCTCCGCTGATTTAAGTTAGCTAACATCTGAAGTGAAAATACGACATTAATAATTATCTTCAATCACTCCCTTATTTTTGAGATAAATGTTAGAAAAAAAGCATTATTCCATTTACTTTCTCAATAGAAAATATATCTGCAACAATCCCCGAGCCTAATTCAGGACACCGATTTTGACGATTTCTATATCATATTAAAGTTTATTACTTCTAGATACTATGTCACTAGTCATTGTACGTTCTTTACGTGAAAAAAAAAAGTTCAGAAAACATCAAACCGCCACTACTTTTCGATTCCACTAATTTTTATTTTTATTGTAATTTGAAAGCTCATGATGTTTGAATACGTCAATAGTGAATGCTTGCATAAAAAACTATTTATCAGAAATTACAAGGATTTAATCTTATATCAAATTAAAGATGTTATAGCTTTAATGATTTCAAATTTTGCAGCAGCATCATATTTTTAAATCTTATGATAAAACTTTTATATAAGAAATTTAGATTAAAACAGCTTTTGGTAAAAGTTTACAATTGGGTCCCCTTGATTTTTTGACGCCCGGTACCAAGGGTATTTTCGGTTGGTTACCCAAAAATAACGTCAATGAAAACAAAACATTATGTGCTTCATCGCTGAAATTTGTCACCAATCGAAGGGGCACCCAAATCTACACCAGAGCCCAGTTTTTGATTAAACTAAAACATACAGTACAATAGCCAAACTGTAATTTTTAAAACGCTATAAATTACTAAATATGAAAACATTATTATAATTAATATTTGGCGAGTTTTCTGCGGCTTGACAGAGATTGAAAAAATCATTCTGCACAGTCTTCTTTAGTTTTATCTATATTTTATATTTTTTTCCAATGAATGGTTGTTTGTATTATTTGATGCTTCAACAGCAAACATTAAGGTTTAAAAATAATACCCAATTTCCCTTCAGATATGCCAAAATCTTGCCAATCGTCCAAAAGCACGCCAAATATCCGCCATCTTAGATGACAACAAAAATTACAACAAACGGCGTAAGGTAGCAAATATAATTGTCAGTATCGCTACATTTCACGAGAAATTCTCCATCAAAACAATCTTTGGCGAACAGACATTATTCTTAAGTGGGATTAAGAGTTTTTGAAAACTTTATTTTATTTAAAATTATTTCTGAAGGAAAATTATTTTTCATAAACATACTTACAAGTTTTTCATAAACAGTCATCGTCTTTATAACTTACACAAATCACAACTCTTGTCTCATATGTTAGCTTTACTGAAAACACGTGGTAGATGCATATATTTTAAACCGATTTATATGAAACATAATATTCACGAAATAAATATCTTTTCAAGATATCAATAAAAGAAATTTAAAATATATATATATATATAATTCAACTATTATGTGAATTTAAACAAACATAAACAATGCTATAAACTCCTGAGTATGTTTAATGCAGATATGACATAATTTATAGTATGCATATATATAGCATTCTTTAAAGGATAGCAGAACTCTTTTAATTAATTTTTCTAACTCTAATTTTGATAAATAAATGCTGCTTGAATCATAAGTCTTAATGTAGCCATGAAAGTTGCTGTTGAAAAAAAGCGTTGCCTTACTTCAAGTTTGTAATAAAGAGCAAGCAGAAAAATAAAACAATTTTTCATTTCTTATGGTGGAAACAAGATAACATTTAGTGATGGCCTCAAATTTAGCTTTCTTTGTAAAATGAAAATATGTTTCTGTTATTTCTGTTGTAATAACTATTTTGAGCAATTAATTTTAAATCTCAGCCATGATAAAGACAAGAGGCTGTTTTTGAAAGCTTGAGATAGTACTATATTATGAGTCAGAATAACTGATAAAAAGATGGGCCGTCTTAAACTGGCTCAGCCAGTTTTAAGACGGCCAGTAAGATAACGCTTGCTCAGAAAGGGACTGATTTATGTTTGCCATAGTTTCATACAATGGATTCGGGAATTGTGTGCTTGGCTATAAATTTCATTTTGGCGTCCCTGAATTTTTCTTTTTCACTGTATTAAAATGATGTATATTTACAGAAAGAAACATGATAAAATAAAAATGAAGGTCAACATACTTAAATTTGGAAAATTATATTAAAAAATATCAAATAAAATAAAAGAAACACACACAACCTCGCATCAAAAAGAACAAAGAGCAAAAAATGTCGGAATTAATCTATAATTAGTGATAAATTGTTTCACGCCAAAAAAAAAACCCGCCAAATTCTAGAAACGCATGTGCAGTAAAAATAATTACAATACAGAGTCATATTGCTCTCCCGTCGGGACAGGGACTTGCCATGGACCGAACATCGTTTTTCAGCCTTTCTACGCATGCGCCGCCTACGGGTCGTTTTAGAACTGGCCGAGTGTTAACCCAACTATAATATACACTAGTATATTTCCTAAAGATTATGAAACATTTTGTTTAATGATCAAGTGACTTCAAATCTAATGTGTATGTATTAAATATCAGATAAATTTATTATTATCATTTAATGAAATACTTACTTTCTAATAAATTGATGAATTTAAACCGGACATCAAACCACCAAAACTCACGTGCTAACCAAAGAATAAGAGACGAATGAAACTCTTATGTGAGTAAAATGGTTTCTATGGTTACGCAGACAATTAAGGAAACTGTTACGATGCTAAAGTGTCGCCAAATAATATCGATTCATCTAAAAAACTCTTGAAATGTAACATGCGTAAGGGATTTCAGGTAGGAAAAGATAAATTAGAGTAAGGATTCGTCATGAGGTTTAAATTTATATATTTTTTGTGACGCCTACAGCTTTCAAGAAATACAATTTAATAAACATCAATTCTTTTATTACAATGCGTAATTTGCTAAAAATTTCTAACAGTTTATACCTTGTATATAAAAAATGTTTTATAAAAAATGTTTGCATGTATTGTTTTCTTTCCTAAAACTCTTTCTAATTGAAGCTAATATGATGGAGAATGTATTCAGAGAGCGAAATTTTGTAGCCATTTTTAACACCACTATGAGCATTTTGTTATGCAAAATGTTTCACGAAGATAGAACAATAAAATTATCAAAGGAAATCAAAAATTTATTTCAAAAGAATTGTTGATGACCTACAAAATGCTATTTCCGGGTCAGAGTTTCCAAAGTACTTGATTAATATAATGTCATAGCAATGTGAAAAAGAAATATACGTTGGAATCATATATTATTTTTACATCGGTGGCATTAAAATCGTAAAAAAATTCAATTATTAGATTTTCATAAATCTTGAAGTTTCAAATTTTCCGAAGACTGAAACATGCAGTTTTAGATCTATGCTTGTCTAGTTCTTAGTCTGTGCGCAATAAATTTAGTAGAAAGGGTACAGAAATGGAATGTATGTGCCTTTTCCAGCAAATTTGCAAACATCTATCAAATTTTAGACATAGAAATACGATAATTCAAAGTAGCTTATAGTTAGAAAAGAAAAATTAAGTTATTAGTTTGATTATTTGAAACGCAAATCTCTATCAAATTGGATCTAATCCATCCGTGAAAAAGTTGAATGTCTGATTATCTGCTTATTTGCATGTAGTTTACAGGCAAATTACAATTATTAAAAATATTGTGATGCAAAACTCATTGATTTTGATAAATGAAATTTTGAATATAGTCAAATTGCTATATTGGTGGCAACCAATATAACAATTATTTTTATATATATTTTAGCCCAAGATGATGAAAAAGAAGATGCCTAAGATCTATACATACTATTTTCTTCTCAATATTATTATGAAAATTGCCATTGTGAACTTAATGGAATTCGCATGAAATTTGAAAACGAAAACGCCATGAGAGGAACATTTTTCACTGGTTTAAACTGCCAATCCTCTTTAAAATACTTAAAAAAATATACAGTTATTTATCTCACACAATTAGTGACAATTGCTTCAAGCCATATGCGCCTGGACATCATCAGGTCGGATGATTGTATTGATTGCGCTTAATTTCAATTAAATATCCTATTCATTAACTTGATGTCCATAATTCATTCACCCAAATTCTTTTAAACATAAAATTCTAGTTCTTTTAATAGCTTTGAGCATATTCAGTTTAATGTCTACACGAATTTATCTAATGTATCCAGTCCCATGATATTATAATGCCAAAGAAACGATTGTGAGTACTCTAACTGCACGATGTCTCAGTGATAATGAAAAAAAAATATCATGAGATTAAATATTTAATTAAACAATGAAAGTAGTTTGAAATCCATTTCCATTCTCTAAAGTAGATCTCTGTCAAATTTGGTAATTTTCGGCAAAATGGCCTATAGATTGACAACAAAAACGCACGTACACGAGCGCACACACGCACACGTGCATATTCATATTATTAGTAAAACGATTTGCATCGTTTTCGTTTTGGAAATGTTTCAAAATCTTCCGAATACATTTTTTATGCTGAAGTTTTCACTGCAGAAATTTACCAAAGTTTTAGAATTTGTAGCAGCATTAAATGTAAATATGTAAAATAGCGATAGAAATTGATTTTAAAGGTTAATAGGACTTCTCAAATAATAAACACAGGAAAAAAATCCAAAGGATTTCATACAAAAAAGATTTAAATTAAGAATATTGAAGAAACAAAATTCGGTACTTTTACCAAAAGTTGTCTTTCACATTTACAAAGTTGTCTTTCACAATAGAGAACATGTAATTGATTATAGAAATGTATAATGTGTGTAGATATTAAAAGCTGAAATCTCATAAATAACGTTTAAAATTGCAGTTAACAAGTGTTACTACAATTTTTTTTACAGCATTTTGCTTTTTTTTTTTCAAAGCATGATTTTTGAAAATTTTGGTAAGAATATATAAAATATTTTATTACAATTACAATATTATATTATAATGTTTACAAGCATTACACATCTGCTAAACCTATTTTTATTTATTTTTTCCCGCTTTATTTTTATTTATAATATATTCTATTTATAATAAAATTTATAATCCATTTTTTTAAGATGTTTATTTATTTTTTTTTAGATTATCATGGTTTTTTTAGATTTAAAGATTTTTAAATTTAGATATATTTGAAAATTTTTAAGTAAAATAAAATAAAGGAATTTCGCAGTTAATATCGAACATATTACTGCAAATTTAAATAATTTTATTCTGAGGAGAATTTTTTAAAGCTAAGCCGATCTTTGGTAACAGACATGCATATTATTGCATCACAACGCAAACAAATAAAACAAATAAAAAATACTTTAAGGAAATATATATATATATATATATATATATATATATATATATATATATATATATATATTTAATTGCAATAAAAACTGCTTATTCTTTCTATGAAAACTAAATTTTATAACAGCTGTATCTTCTAGCAAAAAAAAAAGGTTTTTTTACAACTGAAATTTTAAAGAATTTCTTTGATTATTAAGATTTTCATCCTAGTATCCTTAAGTTATGATTACCACTTCATGTGTTATCTTTTTTCAATGAATCAGTATTTAAAAATAACTCAAATATGACACTGAAATTCAATGCAAAAAAAAAAAAACAATAAAATCGGACAAAAAAAAACAGGTTTCTTTGTATAGTTTCGGTTTTAGCAAGAATAGATTTTTTAAAGAAGATAATAAACCAGTTATCAAACCAACAAACAAATTTAATTAAAAACCAAATTCTATTCGAGAAATTGAAATATCAAGGGCTGTATTTTGAAAATGCATTGTCTGACTAAAGATAACCTCTAACTAGTGAGCCTGATTTAGAAATGAATCATTCTAAGAATAGGTGACAAACAACTATTATTAAACATTTTTATTTGCAAACTGACAGGCTGACAAATGAATAGAACGAATCAATAAGTTTATTTTGCCCAGATTAATAATGGAAATATTTTTGTTACTCGTTTGTTTATGGGCGAGATGTATTCAGCTTTCTTGATTACTCACCTGTCGGAAGTTGTCAATGCCTCATGTTTCTTTAATTAGGATGAATGATGTTAAAATAAACACGTCAATGTTGAGAGAATAGAAAGGACGTAAAAATACAAAAGCCATCAAATTTGTAATGAATGCAAAACTTCATTTACAGCTGTAGAACTGAAATGGTTTTGGCATTCTTTGTTATGATATTTCTGATGAATCATTTTTAAAAGCAATAATATATATGTCTTCATAAGCAAAATTTTAATTTTTAAAAATTGTTTAATATATCAATCGAATTCTGAAAATCACTTTTTATCATAAGGTATAATTGTAATTTACTAATTATAAGCTAAAAAAAGAGCTACAATGTGGTATTGAATTTGAAATGTAATATATTTAACAACCTATGTTTTTTGAATTTCTAGTTAGAGATCTTGTTATTTTATATTTATACTGACAGTTAATAATTAATTCTAAAACTCATAAATATCAGCAATTACAGATTTTTTTTTTATTTTAGTATAACATTTACTAAAAATTATTACTGTAAAATATATGATGCAATGCTAATCTGATTATGAGTAATACATCTTAATTAAAATGTTTTTACTATATTTAATACCATTTTGTAATTTATATAATATTTTTTTTAAGTTTTGAGGCAGTAACTATTTTCACACTAGATGTTTCGAAATACCCTAATTAGAATCATGTACAAATAAAGCATTGTATTAATGACTTTAAAATGTCGTTTCTCGGTAGCTCAAATGAATCCACAATCTAATTATAATTCAATGTTATTAAAATATCATTTAAATAATTCATTAAAAATGATATTATTAATAGATTCTACAGAATCATAATTAAGTACAATAAGTTTTATTAATGGGTATTAGATAAAGTTCTAAAATAAAGAAAGATTTTAAAGTTTCAGTTGATTTTAATTTATTTTAATATCATTTGTTTTTAATGCTCAAAATGGGAATATTTAAATTCTAAATATCTGGTAGAAAAGCCTCTAACTAACTATTTCATGACTTCATACACAAGAACAACAGAAATTCTATTAAAAAAAGACACATTTTGATTTTACTTAAGACACTTGCTAACTCAAAGGAAAGAAAAATGAATTCTAGCCATAACCATTACTTTCGAAAATTCAACCCTTCCATTTCTTTAAATAGCCATTTTGATGAATAAATTACAGCCTCGAGTCTTGCAGACGAATGCAAGAAATTCTATTAATACAACAGACGTCCACTATCTAATATAGAAGTTTATAATCCAACTATAGAATTCAAAGATAATTTCTTCCAAATAAATCAGTATTAAACTTTGCCAAACTGATTACCATTAATCAAAGCATTAATTAATGTTTTCTACTATCACAATTTCCGCAAACCCTAATTACATTTTACTAATACAAAATGATTTTGAACTTGAAACGAACTGAAAGATTCTCACTTAATGGAAAACTTAATGTTAAAAATTTAATTAATTTTGCTTCAAATTCCATTTAATACAGATTTTACAAATGTTTGGTTGAAATTAAAATTGACATGAATCCACAGAGAGGTAAATTAATTGTTGAATTTCAGTTATTCTATTAGCGTAATTCAATTTTGGTAATATTATTTGATATTTATTATTTATTTTATATTTATTTTATTATTTTATATTAATATTGACATTATATTGGAACAATTGCTCCATTCTATCAAGCATTATTTACGTTTCATATCATAAAGAGAATTTTATTCGAGGTAAATATTCTTTTCTTTTAGGCGGATTGATTTCTTTATAAAATGATTTTTCAGAAGGTTCAAAATGATATTATTCACTCTGTTGTCATAATAAAAAATTATCTTAATCATTTTTTGAAGTATGTGATAAAATTTATTATTTTAGCATATAAATTATTGATTAGATTTTCAGCAAATTTTCTATATACCCATATTAATAGATGTAAGAATGGAAGTGAAATTGTATTTTAAAATGTTTATTTGCTGTATTTTTAAACGAATTAAGCAGAAATTTGCTACATATCGCTAGTTTATATTTAAAAAAATATTTTTAATAGGATTTTAGATTACGTAGGGTCGAAAAAAATCCAAAATCTATAAGAAAAAAAAATTTAAGAATTTTTTTCAAAATTATTTATTTTTTCCAATATTAATCATATATATATATATATATATATCTGTTAATTCATAAACAGTTAAACTTTCATAGACACATAATTTGATACAACATAATTCACTCGGTCGCATGTAGGAAAAAAAATCACACAACTTTTCCTGCGGCATCCTTTTAATTTCATAAAAAATAATACAAAATTTATCAGTTAAAAATTTTCAACTCATTTATTATTATTCATTCATTCCAAAACTGTTGATATAATGAATACTGTCTTAAGTGTGAAACCTGAGAATTCCATTTCCGTTTGGAGCATTTCGGAATCTAATTGAAATCAGAAATTATCATTTTGAGTTGTAAAGAAATAAAAAAAAAATTGTTATTCCATCCGCCTCCAAGTTATTTTATGTAACAGTTCAGGAAAAACATCACCAAACACATTATTCAAATAAATAGCATATAATAATAGCTTAGCATATTTTTACCATATTAAAAACACTATTTCACTGACTAAATACAATGTAGATTATACAGTGAGACAAACTATCAATTTGGAATTCTTTTGCAAGGCAAAAGATCTTCAATTTGAAAAGAATAATTATCCCAAGTGATTATGTTGATTGCTCAAGGCTAAAAAAACTGAATCTGTTACTTTTAAATTTTTAAAGATGGTTATGAATATATACATAATGATTGCCGGCTTGAAACAGTTGCATTAGTTTAGTAACCGAGATCTATAAATGAATGCAAACATCCCAATAGTTTATATAAGAATATTTTTGGGTTATCTGATACAGGAATTTGAATCTTTTTCATCCTGTATAATTATCTTTTGAATTGTTTTTGAAATTTGAAAACTGAAGTTTTTATTTTGTCTTCTAATCTCTAGAACGAAAATAATTACAAGAAGCAATCTTGAAAATAAATGTACAACTTTAGGATAATTATTTTTGCATTTCTTTTGCGCAATTAGAAGTATGCATTATAATTTATAGATAAGAAATAAATAAAAACCATAGAAAATATGATATTGAAAGGCATAATAAAAAGAAATTCTCTTAAAAATGCAAAAAAAAATATCGATTTTAATGTCTACTGTAATATTTATCGCTTATAAAATCTCACTAACAGGCTTAGTAGTATTTATTCTAACTGTACTTAAGGTAAAGGAATAAAATCAGCAAAGACTATTTTCCATAAAAAAATTCTTGAATATTCTAACACTATGATATGTTTTATTTTTATCTTTATATAAAAGTTTAAAAACAAAACTAATTATTAATTTTGAACAGCTTTCTTTTTTACAACTAACAACTTAAACGTTAACACATTATACTAAAATTTAATTTTTCAATTTTGATGTGTTTTTGGCTGATTTTGATGCGATCTGACTTCTGATTCGCAATCACACGAATGGATAGAATTCGACAGATAGTCACTCGCTGTTATATTTAGTTTAAAGTTTTATATAGATCTAAAATTCTAATGATAAGATAATAAGCTAAATTTTATCTATCCAGACTACTGTTTTTTGAATTATCGAATTCATATGGACACACAATTCTTTCCGTCGAATGGTTCAGTCTTAAATTTGATAAAATTCTGCACCTTTAAGGATGATCAAATTTAATTTGTTTTCCTTATTTTATTTTTTAGTCATTTTTTTCACTTATCTGCAGGCGTCAATAGAAAAAAAAAATATTTTCAGATTCAGAGAGATCCATAGCGTGAAGATACTTCGAAATCTTGAACGCGAATTTCTCACAATTATAATTCTTCTTTTAAAAAAGATATTTTGCAAGAAAATAAAAAAGAGAAAGAAAAACTCATTCAGTTCTTAAACAAAAAGTTTTTGTATAAACTACAATCAATTGCAATAGCATCACCGATCATATTAAAAAAAATCAGAATGCGTTTGTTTCTTGGTTCAAAATGTTTTTTTATCTAATTAAACCTTTTCATATATGTATACGGCCAATAAGTCTTATTGTTAGCATTTTCCTTTATTTGTTCCAATAGTTCCCTTTCAACCTTGAAATTAATATTCGATAATTAATATTAAGTACACATGCAAGTCCATGAAACGGTCTGTAACAAAATTCATATACCATCCTATCATGAAACATCAAAAAATTATTCCCCCAGAGTAACATGCGGTTGTTTTGGAAGAATAAGCAGATATCGTCCTCGTCATCTGACCGCGGTTCAAAATTATGAGATTTGTCCTAAAATAGCTCTAGTGTTGCTTGAAAATGGGAGATTAATATAACTAAACTCAACTAAATTTGGAAGAATAACATGAAAACTTTTTGACATTACGCATTCTTAATTTAAGCATATCCAAGATTCTAACAAACGTTTTTAATGTTACTGTTTTCATGTTTTTGGATACTTTTTACATAAAATTATTAATACAGATTAAGGAAAAAAATCCTTGCTAATGATGGAAGTATTTTTTGTAATTTTTTTTTTATAAATCAATAAATAGGAAAGACAGAAAATGATTATTTTTGCATAATCATAATGTCATGCCATATTATTATAACTAAAGTCAAAGAGTAATTAAAGAGTACTTCATGAAATGAATTTTTTATTCTATATCCAATAAGTCAGAATAATTTAACACAATTTTTAATACCTTATTCATTCATACAAAAGGATCCACTTTATGTCTATCATTATTAAATGATTAAAATAATATTATTTAATTACTAGTGACTAAATGAGGACAATTAAACCATTTATAAAATCACCCATCCGTTGCAAAAGATTAATTCAACATAATAAAAAAAGGCATTTATGTCGTACTTCTAGTGCACTTGGATTATGTGGAAAAAGTTCAAAGAAAGTGATTTTTAAAAACTTGTCTTTCGATTAAAGCAACATCCTTTCTAATATCAGCCTTAAATTCTTTGATTTGAAATGCAATGAATTAGGGACCTGTGCATTTTAAAACAAATTTTAGCGCCGCTTGAAAAACAGTTTCCATCTTTTTGAGTTGAATAGAATAGTTTCTATTTATTTGTAAAATGGGTAGAATTCATTTAATTCGTTTTCAAACAAACCCATACTTGGATTTCTTAGTTAAAAAACAATGCTGTTTGGTAAATATAATTTTTTGTTTAAATCTTTGTAATCAATCGACAATCTTCAATTCCAGTGCAAGAAAAGCAAACATGTCCTTAAAAGATTAGAAATGAAACAATTTATAAAAATTTCTACTTTACTGATACATTTATCAATATTCATTCAAAGTCTCTTCTAATAGTACTTGAGTTCCATTAACTTGATTTTGTAACAGTACCTTTCATTTAATTTATCTAAAGACACGACAGAAAGTTTTAGAATCTTTTTTAGCACTCTATTCACCAGATAAATAAATTCACTACACATCAAAAACTTTCAATAAGAGATTTTAATGAAAAAATATTGCTTTGCTGTAAACATTTTATTAATCTGCACTCACTCATTCACTTTTCTGTGAGCAATGTTTCTAAAGACATAATTTACAAATAAATAAAAAAAACGTTTTTGTTAATCTAATGAATTAATTCGCTTGAATCCAATGAATCCTTAATCGTTTGCTATAATAATATTCTTTGTTAAAGATAATTTAAGCAAATCAGCGTCATTTTTTTCTATACAACCATTCAATTAATTTCTTCTTTTTTTTTATCGTTTGGCATTTTTACATCGCTTTGGTTGTCAATTATTTCTTGCAGTTAACTCATGCGATTGAGTGGACCTCGTTTCAGCACATCCTTAAATTAAAAGAACTCATTAAATAAAGATGCCCCCATTATAATTGTGCAACAAAATGTGGAAAAAATCATTATTTCCTTTTATATTATTTCTGCGTTTGTTAATAAGTTAAGAAAATGAATCATATAATTTTCAATGATTTATAAATAAGTAACGGTTGTTTCATTTCATTTGTATTAAAATGGATGAATGTCCTGAAATTTAAAAACACAGTTGATGAAACTTCCGTTTTGATTGAATTTTGTAGTTTCTTGATTCAGATTTTTGCAATTTAACATTTATGTTACCATTACTGACGAAGTTATTTTATATATTTATGCTATCAAAGCATAAAAATTTCTTAATATTACGGCACGAAAGAGTTTTACTCTTAGAACGTTTAATTATTCGATTAAGAATGATCTAGCTGATTTTCCTAGTAATAATAAAGATTTAATATTCTCTATAAAAAACAAAAAATGCTGTGGAAATGAAAAACAAAACAGCTCTGTGTTTATTTAATATTTTTAAAACAAAAAATATACAAGTATTGTGAAGTAATTTAAATAAAAATAAATTTTAGCGAAGAAAAAAAATTGAATAATTAAGGAGTTTTATATAGTTTGAATTATAAAATAGACTCAAATTTTTTTAATTTAGTTTAATTGGTATTACGCGAGCTTCAAACGATTCTTTACTGTTATAGAGCCTTTTTTTTCTGATGAAGTGATATATGAGTTCTGAGAAAAGAGGCATGCATCTACGAATTGTAATAGAAAAAAAAAAAGACTTTAAAGTTGGACCACAAGCACTTCCCCAATGGGACAAAATTGAATCACACATTTTTTCCATGTTTACATAGTCCAAATTTACGGCAACGGTTTATTTCAAGTCAAGAAACTGCTTAGTCCTTATCATTTCTTGTGATTACAGCCTACATTCCTTATATTGCTATACAATAAAAAAATGTTTCTTTATATTTATTTTACCTATCTTTAAAGTTAGGCACATGAATTCAGCGAAACTCTGCATACGTGTCCAAATATGGTAGATGTAGTTCAAACAATTTTACCTGCGAAGCACCAACGCACACATAAATACAAGATACAAAGAGACACACACATTCATTTACATTATTATTAGAAATCGCAAGTTGTTCATATACATTGTATTAATAAAATGACATTGATGCATCAAATTTCAATACGTCACTTCAGGTATCTTGTGCAAAAACTACTTTTGGATAACAATGAACAGTTTAAACAGTGTGCAAATTTGACAAATAATTGACCAACCACATTTTGACTAAAAAGGAAAAAATAGCCCTGTAGGAACAATTTCCATGTTTACATTGTCCAAATTTACGGCAGTGGTTTATCTCAAGTCAAGAAACTGCTTAGTCTTTAGCATTTCTTATGATTACAGCCTACATTTTCCATTTCCGTCCTTATATTGCTATGCAATAAAAAGGTTTCTTTATATCTATTTTACCTATCTTTAAAGTTAGGCACATGAATTCAGCGAAACTCTGCATACGTGTCCAAATATGGTAGATGTAGTTCAAACAATTTTACCTGCGAAGCACCAACGCACACATAAATACAAGATACAAAGAGACACACACATTCATTTACATTATTATTAGAAATCGCAAGTTGTTCATATACATTGTATTAATAAAATGACATTGATGCATCAAATTTCAATACGTCACTTCAGGTATCTTGTGCAAAAACTACTTTTGGATAACAATGCACAGTTTACACAGTGTGCAAATTTGACCAATAATTGACCAACCACATTTTGGCTGGAAAGGAAAAAATAGCGCTGTAGGAACTATTTATTTTTGAAATATTACCAGAAACAGTTATTCTTTTAAGCGACAATCAAAACTTATTTAACTGTATACGAATTATTAATATCATGCTCATTTATTATTGCTTCTTAAAAAATGCAATTATATTTTCTGTATTTAAATAGTTTTGTGATCATTTTAAAGTTTCACTATAAAACTTCAAAATGAAGAATCATTCTCCGAAAGCCGTTAATACTTTCATTGAATTCTGTGCAAATCATTTACACGTTGAAATGGTAGAAGGTAAGAAGGTTGACTGTAGAAGCATTGTTACTTAGTAATAAAATCGTTTGGCAATAAATACTTGAAATGCTTTCTGAGCGCATAAGAAGGAGAATTTGAATTACTTCCAATTTCTTGCAGATTAGTACCACAGCGGAGCTATTTTGACAAAATACCATAAATATTGTTTTTTTCTTTCGAAATTAAAATGGTATATTTAAAGGTATTTTAATTATTTATTTTATATTATTATTATAAATATACCATTAATGGTAATATTAATGCTATATTTATTCCGAATTTAAAATGGTATTTTTAATTAATGGTATATATAATTTATAGTTTTTGAGCAAGAAATGTTTAAAAATCTGTTATTAAATTTTGATAATTTGCATTTAAAAATATCATTACACATTATTAAAAATAAATTAAGTTGATATATTAATTTCATAAATAGAGATGATTTGTGCTAAAATAATTTTGAAATGTTTCTAACATTTATTTCAAAGCTTATTTATGTGAATTTTTAAGACCCATCAGGATAATTCCAATGAACAATCAGAAAATAGAACACATTTCAACAAAAAAGGCGGAAAATATGGGTAGTAAGATTTTCAATTTTTAGCATCAAAATTTACTTAAGGGTACAATAGACGATAAAAATGTAAAAAATCAATGAAATCTGAGATTTTTTTATTTTGATCTTTTATATATATTTAGAGTGTAAGCTATCGTTTGCAAAAAGAATTATTTTGATATCTTAATACCCTACTGACTAAAATTTAAATATTTTACTATGTAGCCAAATTTATACCTTGTAATAAACGTCTCTTGAAATATTTAAGATTTTCGGAATTTCCCCAACTACAAAATTTACTTTACTGTTGTGATAATCTTATAAGTGTTTTAATAAATATTAGAATTCTGTGCTCTGTATTTGAATCATATGTAAACGGAAAATTTCTATAAATATTGGTTTGATCTAATACTCAATTTGTATTTATCTAGGGGATAGTTTCATTCAAATTACATTACTCCACTCATTAGAGTGACTCTAATGTCTCGTGACTGTTTAACTTTTCCTGTATCTATTAGTTGATCTACTAATAGTTTAAAGTGTGTAGAAGTAATTAGTTTTACTCTGTTTCAGCTCTGAATATTGATGGATACGTATTAGTTCTGGATCTACTTCCAACACTGACGTGACAAGATTTCAACGATACATTTTCAATACTTGTTACATTATGATGTTTTATATGATTTTCGAACATGAATTAAAACCTTCTTATGCAGTTTATAATGATCATGTTTCAAAAATTTTAGTATTGTTTGTCTTTGATTCATAATAAAAAAGTGAAAAAAGATGAATACCTAAAAGTGTTTGAGTAATTACTGAAGGTCATAATAGTTACTGATAAAAAGTAAGAAATTGTGCAGAAATTTTGTTAATAATGAATTAGTGTACCTTAATATATTTGTTTTTGATACCACGACAAAGGAAAAGTATGGAATTACTCTATTTGACGCAAATGGAAAACTCAAGAGAAAAAGAAGATGATACTCTTAGATTTTTTCTTTTTAAGTAATCGTCTTTGGCGACCAGCATTTTCACCCAGATTACTGACTTTTTAGGCTGCTAAACGACTAATTAGAAATATATTCTTTTAAATTTAACTTCATTTAATGAATTTTCAGTTCAAATGAAGACTAAATTTAATTCAATCGATTTGCTTCAAATTTGTATTGGCATAAATTTAAAAAGTACGAAATAATACGAATACTACGAAATAAAATCAGAAATGAAAATTCGATTTCAGAGTTAATGTCCAACGAAATAATTTTCTTTATCTTAGTTTAAACATTGGGAAAGCCACAGAATTGAAAATATTGTATGGTGAATTCGAATTTTATCATAACATAAAAACTTTTCTACAAATCGTACAATCGTTTAATTTTAATAACTATCTAAAAACGAAGAAAAATTACTTTGAATGAGATTGTTGGCATTAAAAAGGTATATTTTTCAATTTCAAGATTTTTAAAAAATTATTTTTGTGACATAATAATTTTGGAAAATACAATCACCAATTTCCTTATTTAAGTCATAGCAATCACCGATCTGGTGACAAAGGTTTATTACTGCACTCGATTACATTTCCAGTTTGACACTTTTTCTTTATTTCTTTCATATTCTATTTTCTTTCAATGAATGGACTTCTGGGAGACACTATCATGCCTCTCTAGACTCTTCTTAATAATATTTTGCATCTCATTTAATTGTTGGAATATTGAATTTCGAGCAACCGCAAAGACGTTTAATGAAGCCAACAGAAAAGTTCAAATAGCTATTTGTATACATTTGACTGTTGTCATTCAGCAATAAGCAACAAAAACGATTTCAGTGTCATAGGGCTCTTTTAAAAAAGAATTTGTTTAGATCAGCAATTTTTGTCCTTCGGAACGTAGGAACCGCTGATTAAAGCATTTTATAAAACTTCTCTTGAATTAATTAAGTAGAAAAAGTGGAATAAGATCAGGAAATAAGAGAATCTTTTAAAATGAAGTTACTATGCGATAAATTAAGATAAAAGTTTGAGAATTAATTTGGATTTAAATTAAAGTTCAAAACATCATTACATATATGTATGGAGTTCTCACTTTAGAACAATGCAACATAAATTTTTTTCAATTGGATTCAAGAAATATGAAATTTATAGATGCTGGTAAATTTAGGATACTAAATTTAAGTTATGATAATATCAATATATATATAAGAGAAAACAACCTGTGAGGTACTTTGATATTAACTGCTTAATACCTTTTTTATTTAATGATTAAGACCTATTACAATGCACGCATATCTCTAAATATTAATTGCTACTTTAAAAGATTTAATAATAACCACAAAATTTATATAAATTAAAACAAATAATTTTCATAAAATAAGAAATAATGCGCACTTGCCGTGCAACATGTACATGAGAATAACTACATTTTTAAAAATATTTTCGCTGTGCATATGCATTTATAAATTTTGTAGCTAGCATTCATACCCATACTGCTTTAGAAACCATGGTATTTAAATCTACATTAATTAATATTCAAAATCCATTGAATTTTTAACCTTGCTACGAAAATAATGCTTTACAGGAAAATAAACCACTGGCAAAGTGAACAAGTGAGTGAAATGATGTAAAAGTAAAATATGCATAATATTTAAACAGGATAAAAAAACATTGCTATAAATTGTGTTTAAATTAATTTTGATTTTTTTAATTACAAAAATAAATATGCTAAATTGAAATTTAATACATTTATTTCTATTGAAAATTGATTAAAAACATTTTTAAGTTGGTTTAAATATAATTTTTGTGCAGCAATATATTCCAAAATTTTGGCGGAAAAATATAAAATCATTCTATTCTCTTTCACTCACTATAGGTAAGCATTGAGAATTTCTTAATAGCATAGCTAATCCTTTTTGGTGCTAAAGAATATACATGACAACTTTCCATGCATTGCATGAAAAACTCTTCTTTTTTTCATCGATGCCAAAAACAGCTAGCACCAATTTTTTAAAGAATCCATCAAAGCGTAGCACATTTTTGTCACTCAAGTGACAACTTTACCAGCCGAAAATGCCTTAAAGAGAGTTATTGCCTCGTAAAAACTGAGCTGAAAGTTATTAAATCTTTTATATATCCAAGAAAGAAATTCTTATAGCGAGTGCGTGTCAGCAATGTATTTTTTATCTTTTACTTTTTAGGTCTGTAAATAATCTCTCTAATTTTATGTAAAAGCAAAAAAATTCATAAAGCATAGAAATGAAAGGTTTGAAGACTCTTAATCTAAATGTAACACACCCAGACATTTAGATTATTTAAATTATTTTTGTGTTCTTGAAAAAAAAGAAAGAATATATGGAATGACTTAAAATATTCAGAGAAACGTTAATCACTTAAATGGAAGAAATCGTTTTTAGAGATTAGCCTGATTTTTTGCATTTAGATTTTAGGATAAGACAAAATGATTTATTAAACGACACTAAATTATACGCCGGTGAATAAATTTCCCTTTTTATAATATGAAATAATGTCTATAATATTTCATTTTGATGGCATTGCATTAAATGATTGCTAAAGTAAGTATTAATTCCAATTAATTTTGTGTTCATTCCCTGCTATACCACTTTTCTAACAAACAAGTGGCTGTATGTTTTTATAAAAAGGAAATATTATGTATATGATGTTTGTTTTCCTTTGGTAAAATCCTTATTCATTAGTCGCCGCCTCTGATTCGTCAAAATATTGTTTGCGTTTAATTTTAGTTATATAAGGTACCCATTTACATTCGCTACACTTTCATTGTATCCGTTATAGAAAATAATTGTGGATAGCGACTAATTAAGAGTATTTTTAGCGATATAAGTAAATGATACTGAAGACAGGAAAGGGTCTCTAATTTTTTTCTTCAAAATTAATTAAAATTCTAATTAAGCTGACAAAAATAGTTCCTACAATTTAAAGTATTGCTTATCTCAAATTTGGTAATGCTCATACTCATATATGCATTCCCTCCCTTTATTATTAGTAGAATTTTAATAAAACAGAATCAGAATATGCAAGTTCTGACTTGGCGCAGTTTAGCCAAATATGGCTTTTGCGCCATTAAACTTCAACCAACCAGTAAACTCTGACGTCTGGAAAAGAATACACTTTTACCTTAGTAACGGAATTTTTTTTAAAGCACTAACAGAAAGAAAAACAAATTTAATGAATAAAATACAGTGGTTAAAATGAAAGTCAAAAACATTTTTAAAAAAAAATCAAAAGAAAGTTGTATTTTTTTCAGGTTGAATTACACATGCCCATATAGTGTCCAAAAAATGAAGCACGTATTTATTTCTTTAGCTGTTACATTTACACATCCAACTGGAAATTTTCATCAAATAAGGTGCCCAAATATATGAAAATACTTTGGCTTCTGAAGAGGATAATAATAAAATTTATAAAAATTAAAATTTTTATGACCTGTATTGCAAAACGAAGTCGATGTCTAAAATGATTTACTTACCCTCGCTGATAAGGGCGTAAAGTTTCAGATTGCTTTTGTAAAATTTGGTGCGTTATTGAAAGAAGAATTTATTGATTTAATCCTATTTTCCATACCTCTGACTTGTGTATGAGCGAGTATTACTGCAGTAATTTTCGGGACTAATACACATGTTACAAAAGATTAGTAAAAAGAATTAGGAAATAATAACACATTCTTCTATATCTATACAAAACAGCAATCATTTAACAATACATGCTTATATGCGATCCAATTAATCACTTGTGACTTCAAGACATTATTTTTAATTTATGGCTAAGATCTACAAAGTGTGTTCTATCAAAGGTAATTCATCCCTTTGTTCAATTATTATTAACTAAATATATTGGTAACCATTCCGTATATTGTTGACCAAAATGGAACTCACCAACGAGTTTCTAAAAATGCTACTCTACTGATCTATAGAAAATTGCTCTTGATGATAAATCTCTTATACGAACAATGGGGTTTTACTGGCCTAGAGAGGCCTTTACTGGCCTTTTGAAGAGTTCTCAATTAAAGTGACATTCGTCTGTCCAAATTTGTCAAAAAAAATAAGAATTTGAATATTCAAGGCTTCGATCGTGTAATTGTTGTAACAGTTCATGGACTCCACGAATGCCACATGAATATCAATTACCAAGTTGAAGTATCTTAGTAATTGGCATTATTTTATCATTTTCGATACGTTTAGTTCTGAATTGAGAATCCATACTCTGGCATGAGGGTAATTTGAAAAATATTCCAAAATGTTAATTCCTGCATCATCTATATAACATCTCATCTTTCTCTTTCCTCTTCAAGGAAGTAAAAATCTTGTATATTATCATTAAACTGTTCTATAAACTGATTTCCTAGAATTTCCCGGTATTTAGGAAATGATGATTCTATTCTTTTACAAATAGGCTCATTATTACGATAACATACTGCATAAATCGTCAATATTTTTAAATATTCTTAGTTTTGGAATATGTGATAAACTTTAAAGATAGGGAGCAAAGAAAATAATTTATATTTTATTTAAGCAAAGAAAATAATTTATATTTTATTTAAGCGAAGAAAATAATTTATATTTTATTTAAGCAAAGAAAATAATTTATATTTTATTTAAGCGAAGAAAATAATTTATATTTTATTTAAGCAAAGAAAATAATTTATATTTTATTTAATGGACTAGTATTGATCAAATATATCTCTCAGATTTAGCTTCTCATTCTTAAAATGTCAAAATCGTAAATGACGACCAATCAAAATCAACAATACAATGCATCATCAGCAAATTTCTTGCACGTTAAGACGATTGGATGATGTAATTTTAAAAGAAATATTAGCGTATGACAGTTTTTCTGTGTTAAATATATTTATATTCATGGAATAAATGCTTATATCTAAATTTGTGATTAGACCATCTACATTTAAAAAATAATCATATTTCTGTAAATTTTAATGATAGAAATGCGAACATTTTTGTGTGCATATATGTATGCAAAAGAATAATTTTATTAATTGGCCTTTTTATACTATGAGGTACGTTTAAAAATTTTTTTAAATATTTTTTTATTATCAACCTTTAGGGTAGCTAATTCTTATAATTATCTACTTTATTAAATGGAAACCTTAATTGAAAGCACGTACTTACCCACAATATTTAAGGAAATAGAACCGGTTCAATTTTTTTGGTATATGTTTATGTATAAGTTTATGTTTGTATATGTTAAGTATATGTTTGCAATAGTATTTTCCAGTTACGGAAGTCAAAACCCATGAAATGTTATACACATCAGTGAAATCATATATCGTTTATCAAATAAAGAGAAACCAAAAGGAAAAAATGAGCCTTTGCTAATAAAATACTTCTTACAATCACGCAACAAAACTTAGGACATACATATTTTTCAAATAGTAATTTAATATAAAACTTATGCTTTTAGTTAAAACTTTCCATGCTGCGTGTCATTTCGTGTCATTTTTTAGAGTTTTGTTCATAAATAAATGAGAAGGGATTAAAAAAAAACAATTTAATATTTCTTCAAAATGTTTTTGAATTCAGGTTAGTTTAATTTTATCTGTCATAAAATGATGCATTGTCCTTCTGTTCACATCTGGTAATTCAGAAGAAATGAAATGGTTAACTTGGTTGTGTGTTTTGCGGCAATAGCCATATTTGACCATGCTGCACCAAAGAAAAATGAAATAGAAAAGTGCTGATCTTCTCAGATGCATGCAAAAGCATTTTATATGCAATCCATTTAAATAGGGATATAAATATTAAGTATTTAAAGCAACTTTTTGACCTATTATGAATGCATAGGGTTTAATTATCTTAAATTAAGTCAGCCTTTAAACAAAAAGTAATAAAAATTAACTAAAAGATTGTTAATTAAACTTTATTCGATAACCTTCTAACATCATTTATTTTTGCATCATTTTAAAAATCCAAATATTTATTTTCCCAATGATTCTGAAGTCCTTTCCGGTGATATAATTAAATGTATGAAGTTATTGATAGAAAATTGAGGGATTGCATAGCACAGTGAGAAAGACATGCAGGGCTTTGAAAATAATTATAAATTTTCATTAAAACATGAAACTTAAAAATAATTATCTGAGGGCGCTATTGAGTCCAAGTTATAAAAAAAAAATTTAATTTAAATTTTTATTAAAGACAAATCGCATCAAATCAAGTAGTCACCATAGGCAACTAATTTAAAGTAATATTTTCTTTTTTGCATTTAAATAGCCTTGCATAAAATTCAAAATCAGGAAAATAAGTTCCGGATGTGAGTGCAGTGAAGTACTCCAACAGGCTCAATAATAAATGTTGATTTTTTATCGAGTATTGAATATTGATTTTAAAAACATACATACAATAAAACGCTTCCGAAGTATTCACAAGAACACCACTTGCAATAAACAGAAATAAGCAGTAAATCAATAATAAACAGAACGAAGCATTCAGAGAGAACTTGCTCAACTATTTGTTTGTCCTCAACTCCACTGACAACTCATTACTCATGCAATGACTGAACACTGAAAATTTCAGCTCTGTTCCCTGCCTTTCCTATGCCTGTGCTATGTAATTCCTTTAACATAGCAAAAAAGGTTACAGAAAAAGTATCAAAATTTGCAAAATTACTAATCAATCGTCAAAACTCTTGTAGATTCTGGAATCTTTGATTTGTTGTCAATGTCGCCTAATTCATCGCTAAGTTAATTACTCGGCCTCCATTCAGCATCAATCAGATCCATCTGTAAAACTTTATTCCTTACCAAAAACACTTATTCTGCTGGGAAGCAATATTAAAAATTTATAATTATATATTTCAACATGCAGTTCATATAATTAATTTAATACAATTCGCGTGTTAGTTATACACGCGAATTGTATTAAAGCCAATACAGCTGGTTGCCAAATGCGACTAGCGATAATTTAATTTAAAACATAAAAAGTATTGCATAGCTTGTATACTTTCAAATAAGGAAAAATATATATATATGATTCTTATTTTAAGCTATTGCGAAGTTCTTTTCTTTTTATCATTGTCTTAAATGTAACTTAACACACACCTCTCTTGGGTGTGTTACATTTAGATCAAAGGAATTTAAATCTTTTATTGCATTTACTTCATTTCTAAGTACTCCTGTTTTGCCAGATTTAATAGGAAGCAAAAGAAAAAAAGAGAAAGGTAATAAATATTTGGTTGGCTCGTGCTTCCTGAGGGAGAGTTTTTCCCCCCTTGGACTTATAAAAGATTTAAAAACTTTCGGTTCAATACTTATGAAGCAATCACTCTCTTTAGAGCATTTTCCATTGGTAAAGCTGTCACTTCAGTGAAAAAAAAATGTCTCGAGTTGACGAATCTTTAAAAAGAGATGGAACAAGATATTTTTGGTATCAATGAACACAAAATAAAAAGAAATAATCTTATTCCAAAGTCAGAATTTTCCAAGAGATTTTTTTCAATGATGCATTCGGAGTATTAGAGTAATTCATCAAAAAAGTAATATTAGTTTGTTATTTATTAATAATTCATCTATGTCATATATGACTCCTGACACTTATCAGGATAATGTTAATAATAACGGAATCTATTTATTAAACTATATTTAATACCGGTTTTTCTGTATTTACAACGTAATATTTGCTTTGATACTTCTGAGTTTTATTGTAACTAGTTCAAATTTATCTTTTGGAAAAGATTGTTTTATTTTTCCTTTGGTTTTGTCGATAACTAAGATATTAAGTATTGTTAAGTTACTTGTTTAATCATAACTGCACTTATAATGTAACTCTTGGAAATTTTTTCGAAGGTTTGTCAGTTTTCATGCGATTATTTTTCTCCTTTGATTTTTTTGTGATAAAATTTTTATTTAGTTTACGTAGTATTAAAGTACGGTTTGTATACATGAGTCAAATTTTTTAGCTGTAGGTCAAGCGGTCTAATCGGTACAGCGCTAATGGGTGAGCATGCCTCACACACACATTCATTTTTATTATTACAAATAACTAAAAGAAATCAAAAAGACATATTTTTAACACAAAAATATAAAGATAATTGATAGTTATAGACACTGAATTCTTTTTTCATTATTAAATTTAAATTATAAATTGAGACATTAATTTTTTGCAAATAACTTCTACATTAAATCATATTTATATTTTAATGCCGCTAGTTAAAATACTAAGAAATGATTTATTCTCATCATATTTCAAAAGAACTCGATTTTCTTCAGAAATTCCGATATCCCTTTTCTTTTTTAATTATAGTATAGAGAAACGAATTGATATTTAAAATAATTTTTTGAAAGAGTCTTAAAACAATTACAATGGGAAATTTTAACAGAGGCAGATTAAATGCATTCAAACTGAAAAGACAATTCAGTCCCCTGACATCACCATAAATTAGCGAGAAAGAGAACAATTCAGTAAGCATAAAAATAAAAATTAATACTGCATAATGAATACAAATGAATAGTTACTAAAATTATTGGAAAACAATATTCTGCAAGAATTATTCCAAATCATTAATAAAAGTATTGAAAAACTGCATTCTGCAAGAATTATTTTAAACCATGACTGAAATCTTTGTGTACATATAATGCAGTTCAAATGAATAAATTCATTAATTTATTAGATTAATCATCTCTATTTTGCTTTAAAACAAGTTTTTAGAGGAAAACAATGTAATTAGTGAGAATTGTTGTTCGAAAAATTATTTTGAGTCATGTACTCGGTTCACATATATTCGCAAAATATGAGAAAAGATAAAATTATAATTTTAACTTAATTAATCAAAGAATAGTTTCAATAAAATCTCTTTCTCATCATTTGTGGCAGAATAAATTATCCTGTTGGTTTTATCTCCAAACTTTAGCCCTAATATAACGATGAAAATGAAATCAGTTCCTTTAATATGTAGAATAATCAAATATTAAAACTTTAAAATGTAGATTAGATGTTCTTTGTAAAAGATAAAATTAAAAATACTGATGAATGTTAATAATTTGGCAGTTCTTTAAATATGCATTTTGATGAAAGTAATTCAGACATTTTTTTATTTTAAAAGTCATTCTTTTTCTGCATGTAGATTATCTACATGCAATGACCTGCATTGTTATGGAAATAGTTCAGGATTTAAATTTGCATATAAAAGGATCAAAATTACAAACAAACATTATGAAACTTTTGTTAAAAAACCAGTAAATCTTAAGTAGAGAAACACATTAAAAAATTTTGTTTTTAGAGAAACTTCAAATATTGATTTCAAAAATGTTATATAACCGTCTTAAAGAATCGATTATAGTAATAGTTATGGAGTAATTTTGTGATTAATTATCTTCAAAAGTATGACATGGGCCAATAAAATTTCAGGAGATAAAAGTTTTTTAAGCAGTGGAGCCACTAAAAAAAATATCAAATTTAATATATTAACCAGATAACAGAAAAATAATCCCTAATAATATTTCCAATAGTTTTGCAAACATTTATTTCCAATAGTTTTTCCAAACATATATTTCCAATAGTTTCCCAAACATAAATTGATGCATTATAAAAAAGCAATCGCACACACACGCACGCACGCACACTCACAAACACACGCACGCACGCACACTCACAAACACGCGCGCGCGCGCACGCATGCACGCACACGCACACGCACACACATACACGCATTTATATATTGTTACGGATTTTCCTCTTCTCACCGCCGGGTTCTTTTAGATAGTTGGTGTATGGTGAAGAGAACACACAATCATCAGGCCTCAGTAGAAAATGACGTCGACATTTATTTACACGAAGACACGAGTGCACAAAGAGGACGAATACACAGACGAGAAATATTTACAGTCGAGACGAACACAGGACAGCACACTATAGCAGACAGTAGTCCACAAGTAGTAATCGTCCACAGCACAATAAGCGGCTAGACAGAATGCAGCAGGAGAGGTGATCCTGGGAGCTTCGCTCTACCGTCTCTTCAACGGCTGAACTTCTCGCTTTAGCTGCCGACTCGCTACTTCTCACAACTGGCTACTACACACAATATACGACGACACAGCAAACGACAGGATTCGGCACACAGCAGTTCAGTACTCGCTCCACACAACGCTGGTAATTCGCCGTTGCTTCGCTATCCTCTCGAAGACTCGTTACTTGTCGGAAATTCCGACTACTCACGACGACACAGACACAGCTTGAGAGTGCCGGCCATATATAGCTCCCGGGAGGCGCATCTAGAAGCTTCTAGACCAAAGGCGTATCTCAGTTCCTAATGGACGGATCGACGAAATTCACGAAGTGTCGAGTATTATCTATTTTGCCGCCAAATTCGTCGCCAAGTTGCCAAATGGTCACCAGGTGTTTCGCCAAGCTCTGGGATCACTGGCTCAGTATCCGACAACATCCAATACAGATGACTGTAAACAGTATACAGAATTTGAATGAATTTTTATTTTCAGCCATATTCATTTCAATATTTTTTTTCTTTCACGAACGTTAAGGTTACCTTTAAATACCGATTTGTTAGACACAAATAATTGTGAAATCTATAATATCCATTTGGTTATAATAATTCATCTAACAACAGATAAATTATAACTAACCATTTCAAACAAATCTGACGAGACATAGAGAAACAATTCTATATTCTATAACTTAATTTCGTTAAATTTTCTCAAGATATCAAAAATAGAATACAACATTAGAATAAGATTAAATTTAAATCATTTTCGTCATTTCTATTGGAAAACAATTACAGACGTGACATTTCAGTGTAAAAGTATCTTTTTATTCCTTTTTGTTTCGCATTATTCTCTCAGTTCGATGACTTAAGAGTTTCACAATGATCGATCGCATATTGCCCATTAATGTGTCAAATACAACATGTAACTTCAGAAGTTTACACTAAACTTGGCGAACTACCAAGAATGATCTGTCTAGAATAAATCTTCCTCAGCTTCGTGAAAAGAATCACCATTCGTGGAACCACTGAAGGATATAAATGTGAGTATCAAAACAAAAAAAGTGTTTTATATAGAACTCTTGATAACTACATGAGTCATTTGAATTGAAATATTCTAACAACAGTGTCAATAATTATGTATTGACATGGAAGTGACTTATCTGTTATGTCTGTTATAATGATTCAGCTTCGAAACACCAGTTATACATTTTAATGCACAGAACAGTGTATTAACATATTTTCAAAATGATTCTCAATGCATTGGAATAATTTAAAGAAGATTAATCATGGATCATTCTCTCTTAAGATTAATAATAACTTTCTAATAGACTTGACAATGGATTTTGAATTAAAAAATGTTAATAAACGGTTTTCTGAAATATCAAATGTGTTCTGGTGCAGAAGCTTGGAGAGGAGGATGTCAGCTCAGGTGTCGTCCTTGTTACTTGACCGCAGTTCAAAATTACAATACCCATCCCAAAATATACCTAGTATTGCCTTTAACTAAATTAAACTGAAATATCAAATAATTTTTGTGAATATATAAACAGAATTGTTTTTAAACAAAGGGTTACATAAGTAAAGCTGAAAGCTACATAAAAATTCTCATTGTGGTGAATCATGCAAAAACATTTATTAATTTACTGAATCATTCTTCACAATGAGCATTTTTTGTGAAAAATTTAGTTTAGTTTTTTCTTATACCTACATACAGTGGTGGCCAAAGGTGTGGACATTTTTTGAAAGTTTCATGTTTTTCAACTTTGCGTGCTTGTAGAATATATTAATTTTCACTTAAATACAAATGTTTATATATCAAATTGAAGGTAATTTAATGTAAAATTTAATAACAAAAACAGTATTACAATATCTGTATTACAAAAAAAAGTTACGCTCATTTTAGTAAGATCTATCTTAGATTTGCATTTTTTTAAAGTGATACTTACACAATCAATACTTAGTAGGATAACCCTTATTTTTTAAGAAAGCTTCACAGCGTCTTTTCATCGAGTGAACGAGTGTTTGGAGTTCATCTTTCGTAATCACATGGTGTCAAGAATCAATTATAGATTCAATAAGTTGTCTTTTATTGGAGGGACGTTTTTTTCGTACAAGAATTTTCAAACGTTGCCGCAAATTTTCAATTGGATTGAGATTAGGACTGTTTCCTGGCCATGGTAATACATCTATGCCTTTATTTTGAAACCATGCTTTGCATACTTTTGCTGTGTGGCATGGAGCTGAATTCTGCTGAAAAATAAATGGTGATTTGTTGGAGAAGAAATCCCTGATGGAAAGTATCAATTTTGGTTCCAGGACAGTTTCGATGTATTTTTTGGCATTCAGGATGCCATCAATCACTTGAATTCGGCCCACAATATCTGCAGAAATACATGCCCAAATCATGGCATTTGTTGTAGTTTTTATAGTTGCTTCAATGCAATCAGGATGAAGTCCTTCAGCTACTCTACGCCTCACATATTTTCTACCATCACTACCAAAAAGCTATATTTTAGTCTCATCGCTCCAGATTGCTTGCTTTCATTGATTTTCTGACCATTTAATGTGTTCTTTTCACTTAACTCGTTTTTCGCATTGCTTTTGATTTAAATATGGTTTTTTCCTTGGGATTCTAGCTTGTAGTCTAAATCCTGATAACCTTCCTCTTATTGTTCTTGAACTTACTGTAATACCCGCTGCATTCCTTTCACATCTAATGAAATTTTTCTACCTTGAAGGCATAGCCGTTTAATTTTTCTATGGGCAGTAGCACTTGTGCATTTTTTTCGGCCTGATTTGGCCTTATTTTCCACTGATTTCGTTTTCTCATAACGTAAACAGAACTTTCGTACACCAGAACAAGTCACTGAACCACCAACTTGTCTTGCAATTTCAGCATAAGAGAGGACAATTTCTCTCAATATGACAATTCGGCTTCTTTTTGTAGATGTCCAATCAGTTCTTCTTGTTGGTGAAATTGTTTAAAATTAGTTTAATTAGAAAAAAAAAGACTTAAAATATTCAAAAACAGCAATACTCTATTTAATTGTACTTGTATGCATCATTCCGCAAATTATTTCCACAACAATAACTATTTTACATACCAAATAACCTAAACTATAGTTACAGACATTTGATGGGGTCCTCAGAACAGTGTTTGTGATTGGCTAATACGCTTTTATTGCAAAACACGTGATTATTCAAAACAATTTGTGTTTGTTTGTTCTACTAAAATGAGCGTAACTTTTTTTGTAATACAGATATTATAATACTGTTTTTGTTATTAAATTCTACAATAAATTACCTTCAATTTGACATATAAACATTTGTATTTGTGAAAATTAATATATTCTACAAGCACGCAAAGTTGAAAAACATGAAACTTTCAAAAAATGTCCACATTTTTGGCCACCACTGTATATCATTAATTTAGTTTAATTATATTAACGTCCCGTTTTTAAAGCAAAACTACAGCTATTTTTTGGGACGGACCTCGTAATATTAAACTGCGGTCAGATGACGATGCCGACACCTGAGCTGGCGCCCCCTCCACCTTCCACACCATCCCAGGGGAAAGGCGTTTGGCCTCGACGCATTTAGCTTGCACCAAGATCTCTTACACGACAGTCTTACACGAGACCTGATTCTTCGGTAGAATCAGGTCTCGAATCTGAAACCCTCTGGTCCCGGGGCCGAGACCTAACCATCAAGCCACTGTGGCCCTATATATATGTTAATAATAATTATCTAAAGAGTAGAAAATAAGAAACCCGCTTATCGCATTGATACTATTTAGGTATCATAAGGTTAGTCTTTAAAGAATCTTTGCATATATTTAATTTTGATATCCTTATTGTTAAGCAGAAGGCTCCTAACTTGCAAAATGACGCATTCGAGATTAGTATATTTCAAGCACGGATTAATGATGTTGCATTGAATTAATTCATTGCCTTCCCAAAAATTTCCTATTAATAAATTGTTATTATTTTACTCAATACAAACGGCAAAGAACTGGCAGATGTAAATGATAAAATTGGAGGATAGCAAGGCTTCTTTAAGGATATTTTATCAGACAAAATAATGGAGACGAATGCTGAAAGGGAATCAATAATGATATAGATATTATTCTTGTCTTGTCAATTTATGAAGAGTGAAAGGAACGGCAAAGTAATTATAATTTTGTAGTATCAGGTTATTTGCCAGATACAAAATAGCACCTAATACGAACGATCTATAAGACAAGACCTCAAGCGGTAATAAGATACATCAATTGCGATAGACCCGTTAACCAAAGGAAACTATATTTAGGTATACTCAGAAAAAGCGAGAACCTGCTTAGTCATAAAGCAACTTCTCATACTTTTATTTGAAATATGAAAAAAGATATGAAAAATTGAAAATTAAGAATAGTATATAAAAACTCTTAAGAATGATACTAAAAAAATATAAAATAATAAGAAGTAAATGTATATCAAAGAAAATAAATAATAAGTAATAATAAATTGTGAGATCTTGTATGAATGCATTAGTAGAAGAGAGTTTAAAATTACAACACAATCATGCCTTGCTCATATCATTGACCTTCATTGAAAAGTCCAAGCACCAAGTCATGAACGTATACACAGAGTAAATTTTGGTTCTGCCTGTTAGTAGAAGTGGGAGAAACTAACAACAAGGAAAATAAAGAATTTCTCTAGCAATTGTGAAGTCAGCATCCATTTCTATCAGACTCAGACACGCTCTCGGAAAGAAAAGGTATCTTCTGGCACCTCAGAATTGGAACAATCTCTGCTTTACTTATAGGAAGTGTATACTCTAGGGAGGAATTAAAACAACTTTTCTCAACTGTGCTATCTCGAACCACATACTTTCCACTGGGATGGAAATAATTACTGTATAATTTCCAAGAAATATGTAAAATGGCTTACCATGTATGGTCATTAATAAATTAAATCTTGTTTAGAAAACAACAGCAGAGGATCATATCTTGTCTAGCTTCAACAGTTGCCCTACACGCATTTATAATCTAAGCCTTGCTTAGAAAACAATTTATTTGCATAACCAAAACATAGGTTAGATTTTAAAAATAACGGTAAAAGATTTCCTTCATAAGAATTGTACAAAAAAGTTGGATTAATTATCAGCTGCTGGTTTATAAGAGGGAAAGAAACTTAGCAAGCACGGGATATTAGATGCTAGTTCTTGAATATTTCGGGGGGCTTAGAATTATTTATAACAGCTGGGGGGGGGAAAGCATCACCAATTAACAATATTACTATAATTTTCAACAATTTCAAGGTTTATTTCTTGACTAAATTATGTCATGAAATATCTGATAGAGTTGCGGTTAACCATTAATGTTAATGCCACTAGGCACCATCAGTGACCATCTATTCGTCTTAAATATTTATATTTAAAATTACATGCAAATGGTGGTACCAAATAGTAGTTCCCGGTAGGAAAATATTAAATAGTAATTAAATTGTTATCTTTAGAATGAAAATGTTCATTTTTAAATTGATTTAAAAATAATTTGGGCTTTAATAATACATGGAATCATCGTGGAAAAATAACAAAATTTGCATAATTTAATTAATTGAAATTCTAAATAAATTTTAAAAATTGAGTATCAGTTGCATATTTTCAAACTCCAAACTATTTCTGCACTAATTTTGGGAGCATCAGTACATACAAATTTCGGTTTATTAGTAATAGAAATAACCAAAAACAACTATTAGTATTAAGCTACTATTAAAAATTTTCTAAGAATTTTGTAACAGAATGAAGTCGAAAACTACTATAACCTTTACTAAATAAAGTATTGGATAACAATAATTTGTATATAGATCACATAATCCTACCAAAGACTTAGTTGAACCATCAAATTTGAGATTTTCTTATTAATATTAATGAGCTTTGCTATGTGACATCTGTTGGACAGCAAGACAGAAAGAATTTTAAGAAATCACACCAGCAACAGAGAGCTTTATCATTTCTCTTGCACAGTTTAAACCTTATAAGAAATACTATCTCTAGGACAACTAACAAATATTTTTTTTCGTCTTCCCTCCTAGTAAAAAGTATTAAGAAACAAGATGATCTTCTTTTAAGAAGGCCGCTTTGCAGCTATTAAGTGTCTAAAAGGAATAAAATATCTTAGCAAAATGAGTTTAAAGAAACAATAACTTTAACTTCTTGTTAATGATCAACCTCTTGTACGTATGGACAACATATAACCAGAATTCATTAAAATCATAATGTTCTCAAATTTTATAACGCATATTTCATTTCCTTATTTTTGATAACACCAGATTATTTTATTTATGTTATTTTGAATGGACGTTGTGTTAATTAATTAAATAGCAAATATCTTTTTTTCATTTAAAAATAAATAAAAATTCGAAGTGCAATTTTATTAATAGAAGTTTAGTGAGCTAACAATACAAGAGAAATAATGATAAATTTATAATATCAAAAGCTCCGCTTTATAAGGAATCGAATCTTGACAATATTAAATGAGAAATCTCATTTTAATTGATAATAAGCTGGTTTGTAAGGAAGTACTGTCACTGGATTTCTGTTTACGAATGTCAGAGCCTTTTTCTGCATATGTCTTATTAAGAGGATTACTAGCAAAAAAAAGTCATGAAGATTATATTATATCGTAAATTTCTGATAAGCAATTGATCTGTTTTGTATTAAGTTTGGAGATTTTAATTAAAATTTATTAATTAATTTAAAAGGGGAAAATAAGTTTTTCAATTTTTTGCGAAAATTACTTACTTTAATTACTTTTCTTATTTCTTTTAGCACTTCTGTCTCAACAAACATTCATGACTAAATTTGTTTAAATAAAAAATTTGAAATATCTTTTCTAAATAATTGTAAGGTTTGTTTTTATGGATCAAATGATTATTTTAAAACCTTGTTTCTTTTACCAGACAAGAATATTTTATAATATCTGTTAATTGGATTGTATCATGGAGATGAAAAATACAAAACAATAATTTAAATATTGATAGTATTTTAATGATTATACAAAACACGCATCTAAATTTTATCGCAATTATATTAGGGGGAAAGGTTGGAAATGGAGTGGAAGTCCAGGTACTGCTCTTTGTTTCGTGCTTCAATATAATCTAAGGAGAGCAAATTTAAACTAATATTAAAAAGAAGTATGAATGAAATAAAAAACATTATAATAGTTAATTAGTCCCAAAGTAATTTTTTAAAAGAGGGAAATTGAAAATATATTTATTATTATTTTTTAATCGCGCGAAATTTTTCCGATTCCACTAAGAAAAGTAATAACTGGTAAAAAAAAATCAGATCAGATCAGAAGCAAGGAATTTGAATTATGATATGTTTTTTTAATGCACTATCAGATTAACACTTCTTTCAGCACAAAATTCCGACATATTTTTTGCGATACTTTTATTTGACAATTTCGCATACGCCAATCTTTCCAAATTAGAATATAAAATTCAAGCAAGGAAGCTTTCTTTTCCAACTTTCTCTTTTGTTTGTTTTTGCAATGGTTATAAATATTTTTTTTTAAATTTAAATATGGTCGACAAATTTTATGTAAAAAAATCTTACTTTAATGAAATGTTTAAATGCGAATTAAAATTAAATTTTAAAATATTCTTTAGTTTGAAAATTTCCACTTATTTAATATTAGCAATTCGATATAATTTTAACAAAATAATACAATATACAATAACAAAATTTTTTGGCAAAGACTAATATTATCACTGACAAACCGAATAAAATTTCCATCAGTAACCAATGGGAATAATCTAAACAGAATGTTCTCACATTCTCTCTAATAAACTTGTCATGCCAGAGAACACCTAACATAGAACTGATATACAATAGTTACGAAATATTAACTTTTGGCGTGAATTTAATATTTTTACAGAATCGATCGAGTCATCTTGGCGAGTTATTTGGCGATTAATTCCTAGTATGCGTTAATAATATCTAGAAATCCCATTTGTGTTTTAGACATGTTTCTCTTAACCGATTCAAACAAAAATTTAATACAAATCTGCACATGTAGTCACAAAAACACATACCAAATTCGATATATTTAAATCATTGAGTTTACATGCTTCTGAAAATACATTTCGACAGATAATCAAGCCATAGTTAGATTTGACTCAAAATGTAACAATTGTCTATGCTATTAATGTTAAATCTGTGTACCAAATTTTATTTATCTATCTTACTTCATTTTCTTCAAGTTCAGTTATATTCGAGCACAGTACAGACTGACTTCCTCAGAATAGATTTTTCTCAAAATGAGACAGAAATGATATACACACCATACACCAAATTTCAACAGCCTAACTCAAAGCGTTTTTTGTTATCTTTGTCGCAGAGTTACAGACAGACAGATATTTTCTTAAAATGTGGTTTTCTAACACAAGGAGATCTAAAACGACAAGAAGTGTTAAAAACTCGAGTTGGAATTTTTTATACTTTACTTTTTATACTTAGGAATTACTATACTTTCTCCATACTATGTATACACGAAAGTAAAAATATAGGAATAAGCCTTACTAACTAAAACTGCCATCTGAAAATTATAATTTCTTTCTACATAAATATTTTCTTCTGTTTTCCTGTTTCTCTGAAAATACTTCCGATTTCTACGACAATGAAAGACATTTCCAAGACTTTGCTACTTCCATACTTCTTCTCTGACATACAAGTTTACTACTGACACTCCAAAAAGCTCGTCGAAAGTTGCCATGAATAATCTGAGCCTCAATTCTAGCATGAATACAATCTTTTCTTTCTCTATCTGTCTAACGAAAATGTATTGAGCCACTGAAAAATAAAAGAAGAGCTTGACAGATTTGGCGACCAGTTTTTGTTATACTTCTCTATTTCTTTTCCAACTTGACGAAAGAAAAAAGAATAGATCGAAAATAAAATGTGCGCATTGCATTGCTTCTTAAAATTTAAACTAGGAAAAACCTTTTCAGGAGGAAAATATAAAATCCGAGGAGAAAGGTTATGCAAGAAAGAAAAATCTTTATATCCAAATTATATTTTTGCTGTGATTGTAGATTTTTCTATGAATGAAATTCTTGAGAGGCCGAGATATTTTCATATGCTATTGTAGCGGAAATTGCTCCTTCCGACCAAGCGCATATTGCTTAGTCGGCTGAGCGACGCACTTCATAGCGGAGCGGAAGGTCGCGGGTTCAATTACAAGCGAGGCGAACAGTTAAAGATTGATTTTTAATTTCAATTTGCTTTATGTCAGACTTATGTTAAATATGCAAATTTATGTTAATTATTCTAATATGTTATTTATGTAAATTCCTAATTTTCTGCGGGACTTCTTTTCTGCTGGCCTTCAAATTCTAGAAGGTTCTTAAATAATCTTCTGTATATAAATAGTTTCCCAATCGGTTAGATTGGTATTAAAACTCTTCAGTTGATCTTGAGTGTGTTCATTTCTCTTGGACTTGCTACATTCACTTCATCTACGTGACACTATAATAACTTTAAAAAATGAATTTTGCACACATTCCGGTTATTCTTTTTACAAAGGAATAAATTAATACTAATTTCCTGAAATTTATTTATTTTTTAATTCTATGTTGCCTAATATATTTCATAATAAGTTTTAAGAACATTTAAAACAGCATGAAGGCAAAAAGTAAGCTAGTATGTTTTAGTTTTGGATGCTTCATATAAATTCTGCAGATTAATAAATCAAAAGATTATTTTTTATTTAATTTTTAAAACATTTATTTTGTGGAAGTATATAAGAAAGAAGTATGGAAGTATGGAAGAAAATTTCTTCGAGAAAGAAAAGATCTAAAATTTATTCGCACAAAGGTGTGACTTTTCGTTTCTTTTTAAATCCATTTGCTAAAAATGTTATTTGAAAATAATTTTTAAATGAAGTATTGGAGATATTTTTGATAAGGCAAACGTAAAAAAGTTCCCATTTTTTTTAAAACTATTTTACGTTAAATAACAATGTATAAAAGTAATACAATTATTTAAAGGAATTTTATTTAAAAGTTTCTATATTTTATATATATTATATAAGGTTCTATAACATAATTTTTTTATATTTTGAAAATGCTAGAGCTTAAAATGAGTGACAGAATAGCAAGGAACGCATCGCTTTAAGTTATAAATTTTTATATCTTTCCGTATATTTAATTTACATTTTTATCTTTATAAAAGCTATAAAATGTTCTATAAACTATGTTTTTATTTTGAAAGTGCTAGAGCAAAAAATGAGTGGTAGAATTGCACAGAAAGCCTTCGCTATAAGTTATATATATATATATTTTTATTTTGAAAGTGCTAGAGCAAAAAATGAGTGGTAGAATTGCACAGAAAGCCTTCGCTATAAGTTATATATATATTTTTATTTTTTTCAGTATATCTATTTACCTCTAGTTTACCTCTTTATTTTTCAAAATTAATCTAGATTAATTTGTAAAATATTTCAAATTTACACGTCAAATTCTTACGTAAGGAGAAACAATAACCTAAAAAGTACAAAAAATAGATATTTGAAATAATGGACTCTACTATGACATCCTATAGTGTAGAATGAACAAATACTAAGAAAATAAACACAGAGATCAATGCTTTAAGCATTTCCAAAATCTACTTTAGATGTTCCATATAGCTTGTAAACTTGAAATTTCTAAGCTCATATTCAAAGTTTTGGTCATTAAAGATTGGACTTCATTTTCCGAAACTCATTTATTACCATTCTTTCATAAATAGATCTGCCATTATGTGGTAATCAGCACCCATAATAGGCGAGTCCAAAAGTTGTTTCACAGACATCGATTTTGATATTATAGATTCAAAGGATTGGCATAAGGAAAAATTCGTCGATCATGTCTGCTAATGTATCATTTCAGAATGCATATTCTTTCGTTAAATCATTGTCTTTGCCTTTATTCTTTATATTACATTCCTTTTTTGTATTTTTATTTCAGTATTTTCTTCAAACATTTCGTTTAAAAATTGTATGAAAAATTTCACATTAACCATTTATGATGAGATAAAAAAGATGAATATTTCTTGTATGAGAAGTTTCACATTATCCAATTTAAGATGAGATAAAAATTGCTGAATATTTCTTGAATGAGAAGTTTCACATTATCCAATTTATAATGATATAAAGATAATATTTCTTGTATGAGAAGTTTCACATCACTTGTATAAGAAGTTATGATGAGGTAAAAAACAAGCTGAATATTTCTTTTATGAGAAGATTGATATTATCCCTTTATGATGAGATAAAAATAGACGGCTGACAAAGATTTGAAAATTCGCTTTATGTTGAAATTTTTTCCTTCCTGTGGTACATAGGAATCATAATTCAGAAATGATTCCTATTTTTTCCTAAGGATTTTGTAGATGAATAATCGTTTTGAGAAATTCTACTAAACCACCTCTAAACAAAAAAAAAAGTCTTTAAGTATTCATTGTAATTCTTTTTATTAATTGTGTCACAAAATATATAATTTGGCCTTGATGTCTTTATTCTTGGGCTAAAAAACTGTGAACGTGGAATATATAAATAACCTGGCTCTTCCTTACAATTTGTTACATGCAAAATTATATTAAATTTAGTCGCCACATCTGTCATTTTAACAGATATGGTGAGAGTAAAAAAAACTGAGCACCAGTAATCTTTATAATTCATTCAATTTTAGTTCAAAGGCAATTAAGACTGCGAACTGCATCAGAATATTAGTTATGGAATATCCATAAAGCGATAAAATATCATACTAATTGCACAGCAGGTGTAGTAGCAACAGCTTATTCCATCAAACCATGAATTGTTGAGGTATTATCTACCAGAAAATGAAGCCGTAATGTTATGTATTGAAATCCACCATTAACTTCCCAAAGGAGATTCGTGACAAAATAAGGTTTCTCTTTCTATTATTAGAGCATCGAATGTCAGCGGCCTTCTAAAATAAGACTGCAAATGCCATTTCTCCCTTCGGATGAAGAATACATTTCTGTCTTTTTCTGGTAACATTGCCCTTGAGTAAACTTTTGGGATATGAATGTTTTTTTATATAGTATATTTTTGGATAAAAGAAAATATATATTAAGCTGCATTTGCTTGCTTCAAAAAAGAACGCTTTTTTATCAATGAAAAATATATATTACTTGTTATTATATTTTACAACTCCGGTAAAGATTTTATCTTTTAAATTAAAAAATTAGAAATTTTAAACCTAAATATATGGAAATTCTTAAAACTGTTTATGATTTAAAATAACTTGTGGGATAATTATAGCAAATTAAATTTAAGAATGCCTGTATTTGTAAACATTTTACAAATACAGTGTTGTACTAAACAATTTACAATATTGTTGCATTTTATTAATACCATGTAGTAGTAAATAACAACATAATGACTTATGTTCTTAATCTGCTTTCTTGCCTTCGTTCAGTACTCGAGTGTCAACATTTATGTAAAATATTTTGCATACTGTAAAATACTAGCTACAGTATTGTAAGAATTTTCTTGTGATTCACGACTGTACTGATCAATAAATACGGTATTTATAGACTTTATATTGTCAAGGAAGGCTGTATTTAGTACTTTTGATATTTGTAAAGAATTCTGGCATTTCCTTAAATAATTCTCACGGCTTTACAAACATGTTGCAAGAGACAACTCTGATAACATACATAAACGTCAATAGCTCTTTTTGAGCGTACTATTTACAGCATATCTGATTTTATTTCATCTCTAATCCGAAAGCTATGTCCGTAAAGGATGGATATTAAGCTTATTTTATAATATATTTATTCTTCAATATATATTTCATAATAATACCTGCTTTTTTATAAATATTTAGTTAAACTGCCTTTACTGTCACAAGCAGTTTAACTAAATAATACCCTTTCCTTTTTTCAATTTATTGTTTATGAATTTCATAGTCCAATTAAGATTATGATGCAATTTATATCAACGCCCTGTTTGAAAGCAACATTAGTATTACATGGGCACAGACCTCATAGTTTTGAACCGGTCAGATGGCAAGATGACACCTGAATTGGCCCTTACTTCTCCAAATTATCTCACTATACGTTTGTTTCGTGATGTCAGATTTAACATGCACTAGCCACATTTATATGACGGATCCTTAATGGAATCGTGTTTCGACCTTGGAGTCCTCTATTCCCGAGATTTTACCATTAGATCACAGCGGCCCTTATGAATTTCGCAAAACAATATTCCCAAAATAGGTGTTACCTTATTAGATAATAAAGAAAATAAAACAGTTAAGTGGTTAATGAAAACTAAACCCTTAGTTCTAATATTAATACTTAATAAATATATGAAAATAAAGTATATAATAAATGGATTTAATACAAGAAATGTGTTTGTGTTTTCCCATGGTTACCAAATTACCTGCCAGGATATTCTCCCCAGATAACTTTTCATACGTTATTTTGAACTATTTAGAACATCAGTAAGAGCTTTTGACATTTACGTCATAAAACGTTGCTCATTAACCCTTTAATAATCACATTTTTTCGATTATCCATTTGTTACCATTTGTAGCCTTTATCTTGCAATTCTCATCAATCAGTCATGGAACTAATTTATAAATGAAGCCATTAACTGAACATGGCTTACTAACTAAGTCATTTATTGGCATGGGAATTATCAGCAATTCTAAATGGATCTAGCTAATTTCAAATTAAATGAATGTCGATTTCAATTTCAGATTTCAGTCAGTGTCAGTTTTGGGAAATTGGTATATATTTTAATATATTTAAATGTCAAAATGTTTCTGATTATATATAAATCAAGAAATATAGAGATGTCTTTATTAAAACTTAACAATTTCAGTTAAAAGATAAATTATTTTCTTTGTCAATATATTGCCAATGAACCAAATAAGTTGTTTGTCATATAAGGATTAGGTTGCGATTCTGCTTCCTATTATGTTTCTCTTGGGAATAAAAGCTGCGATCCCCTGGCATCTTTTCCTCAAGATTTGGCACACATCCGGCCTCATTCGTTAATATTTATTCCTGAATGAGTCCTGGAGTCTTCGGTGTAGATGCGATGGTATAAATGAAAGAACACAGAACAGTAAATTATTTAACTCGATCTTCTCCTTCAAATTTATTTCCTATGGGTTATTGAAGCAAAATCACAGATGTCTAGAAATTAATGCCAGAAATTAGTCTATCATGTTGGATTGCATTTATAATTTGTTTTCAAAATTTAAATGCAGCTAAAGTAGATGCATAAGAAATGCATGATATTTTAGAGCAACTTAATTGGCATCTCTATCTCTTAAGAATGGAGGATTGGAAAGAACAGAGGTTTTACAAGGCACCATGATCAAAACAAGCTTGCAGAAGTTTTCTAGAAGTTGGTTAGCAAATAGTATTCATTATTCATGTAATGTAACATTTCGATAAAACAAAAACAAAAAAATCTTCTGTTGAATTTACATAAATGAACTATGAAATTATAAAACTGTATTTATTAAAGTAGTCAAAGCTAGAGCCACACAGAAAAAAATCATTTGAAAAACTGATCGGTCATACATGATTCTCATCTGCGAGAATTCCTGATTTCAATTAGGATAGATTACTATAAGGCAGATAATTGTGAACATGGTAATATGAACAGATATTCCTTCACTAAAATATACTAAATATTTTCTCTTTAAAGATTAATGAAGAAGTTTGTATCTTATAATAAGAAAATCTTTTCATGTTGTAAAATATGAGGAAGAATAGAATAAAGACTTGAATATCAAAAATTTTTCAACGACGAAAGCCATATTCTCCACCATTAAGTAGTACTAAATGTGATTCTAAAATATTAATTGAATTTATTTTTCGTTAAGGTTTATTTTAAGTAGAAATATTTGACTGAAAATGCATATCATGATGAAATTCCACTTATAGTCCTGTGCTATCTAGAAATGCTTATTTATTATTTATGGTATTGCTGTTTTTTTTTTTTGTTGTTTATTGCGCGTTTTCAGCTTGAATTATTCCCCACTCCAAATTTGTATTTTATTTTAAAGTATCCTCTTTTAATTCACATAGATAGTAAAGAATTTCTGCTTTTCAATTGTATCAAAAAGTTAATATCTGCTCAAATTTTCTATCTATACATTCAAGTAATTTCATTTCATTACATTATTTAAAAATATATATATATTTTTTTTTCAGTACATGATTGAAACTTTTTGATTTTAATGATCTCTTGTTTTATTTTTACAGTCTTATTCATATGCAAAAGTGTGTTTTGCTTGCAAAAAGTGTCTACCAGAGCCTTAATCAACACGTTAGTGGCAATTTCTATAGACTAGCAAGATTGGTTTTAATAAATTTTCAGACATATCAATCTGAAATAAAGAAACAATTATCGTCACCTAACAATAGACACGAGATTTAGTTTTTAATTCTTTTTTCTGGTTTTCAACTTTTCAATTTAGAAGAAAATCTTAAATGAATATCTTATTCATTCTCATATATATTTGATTATTCTTTAAAAACTTATGTTAAATAATTTTATGAAATTTATATTACTTTTAAATATACAAAAAATTATGAAAAAAAAAGTTTAACAAAAAAACTTTGTTAAACTGACGAAAACAGACTTTCTACGGAATGGCCCGGTCCTATGAATTATATTTAGTAAAATGATTCATAGCATTTAAAACAAAACAAAAACACACACAATTCTTCTAGAAATAAAACTGGTCAGTTTAAGAAATGTTGAAAATTATATTTTAGACGAATTTTACTAAAAAATTTGGAGGAACTTCAAAGGGGTCAAATATCATTTGCAAATTGAAATTAGTTTTCGCTGCGTTTCGCTGCTTTCAAATTATTGCTGAAAATGAATTCATATCATGCCCCATTTAATTAAATAATGTAACTCCGTCAATTTTACTTACAGATTTATATTTTTTATCATATGATTTAGAATGTCCAGAATTTTATTCTAAATATGATTGATAGAAATGGAGACCATATAAAAAGTTAAAATTGATAACTTTTTCGGAAACACACTTGCTAACTCAAACAACAAAAAAATGTAATTCTTCATATCATTTAAAGTATTTTTTTAAGTGTAATTATGTGTTTTTGTGTAGTAGTTTAGAAATTAGATATTGTACCGTGATAGGAGCAGTTACTCGTTATAATTATCTTTATTTATATTTTTATCAAGTCACTGGAGCATTGTTCATTTCTTTAATTATTTCAGTTTTTCAAATTGTTCGCATAATGCAAAGAATTGGTTTAAATTTGACATAAGAAATTTAGGAAACTAAAAACATTCAAAAAATGATTTCTTAACATGACAACAAAATCTAACACAAATTTAAATTTTCGATCTCAATATAAAACCCAAACACATAATATTAATTTATTCTAACATGAAATTATTATGCATTTCTAAATAAAATAATTGCATTCTTCTTAATAATACATGAAATATAATTACTAAGATATGAAACAAGAAATAACTTCTTCATAAGAAATTCAATATTAATTCCTTCTAAGGAAATAGCTGACAACTAATCAGAATACGTTTTAATCAGACTTATTCCATAAAGTACCTGAAGGCTCCAAACCACGATGTTGTCATTTTCCTTCTTGTAAGTAAAGCATCATACCCATTTATTCTCGGGCAAAGCAATCACAAGTCATTATTAATGTTTTAATGAAATAAAACTGATCAACCCAGTTCGTTGCAAGATTATTATTGACGCACCACTAGCTTCACTGTTTACTGGAACAATTTAATTAACTAACTCTGCTAGACATGGTGTTTGTTTCTTCGTTTTATTTGGATGTATCAAAATAGGAATCCAGCGCAAATTAAGTTCCGTATCTGGTGTTAGCTACGGTTTCAGTTAAGTTGTCTAGTGAGCTAAGATCGCTTATCGATTGGAACGGTAAATAGTTAGCAGATTTCTAACGTTTTTGCGATCAATCTTTTGCTTAGCTAAAAATTATGTAGTTCTTGTTTAAAAAATTCATTTTGAATGAATATAGACTTTTCCAATTTTATGCATCTAATTATCGTTAAATATGCCTTTGTACAATTTTGTACAGTGCTTTGCATTATTTGGTTGTAGTAAAAATTGTTTATCATTTAAATGTTAAATTGAACTTTTGTATCCGTTTAAGGTGTATTAAGAGTAATTCCTGTAATATTATTATTAGTTTAATTAGCTAAAATTTTTGTATAGAAAATTTTATCATAAATTAAATAAGAAACAATTTAAACCATAGATAAGGGAAAATACGAATATTTTATTGTGTAAGAACCGTGCGTTAGAATTCATTTTTTCAGACCTTAAGTATTTTCAAGCAATTTTAAAAACTCAATAACTATACATATAAATCAAATAATATTGATAAACTATTAATGGTTTAAAATGATGCAAGTCATTACATTGTAAATTATGGAGCGAAACCCGCCATAACGCAAATCTGATTGTTTATCTTTAATTTTTTTTTTTTTTTTTACAAATTTACAAAGGTAAGTTGAATATTTTTTTCACCTTTCTTTGAATAATATTAATTTAGTATTTAAAATCTTTGTAACATCATGAGCATTATGTTTGTTAGATTACTTAATGAAATGTTGTAAAGAATGATTGTTTAAATATTCCTTGGCAAGCTATTTTAAGTTTGCATGAAAAACGTATAATTTTTATTAGCTTACTAGTTTATGTATCCGACGTTGCTCTGGATTACAATCCTTTTTATCTATAATATTTTTAACTTACAAGTCAGTTTTGAGTAAAATGTTATAAAATTTAAAATCCCTTTCTAACATATTTTAATTAAATGAGAAGTAAAAAAAATAGTGGAATAATAGTTCAAAGTTTTAACATTGCTTAGCGAAGCAGTATATATAAATTTCCATTTTTATCATATTCGTAAAATTTCCTAGATAATTAATAATAATTGAGAAAAAAATGCCTAAAATGGAAATTTGTGTGATTTACGAGAAAATTTTTTTTTTGTTAATATTTGAATTAAGAGGGAAATATGGCCTAATATTGGTTAATGTCTCCATAGTATGAATTTGCTGTTATCACCGAAAATCTGTTTTATTAGTTTGCAAGAGCTTTTACCTTTCTTGCCTCCATTAGGGCAATAGACTTTTGCCTGCTTTAAAGTATTGCTAATTTACTAATTTGAAGAAAATATAAAGCTGGAAAGAAGATATGCAATAAAACAAAACAGAAATTTTTAAAAAAAATAGATATAGTACTGTTCAAAAATAATATCAATTTAAATGGGTTTAATTTTTAAAAAAATTAATTAGACATATTATAAAATATATATTGTACAGAATTGAATATGGTATCATTAAAATGGTAAAAATGTTGAATTTAAGAGCATTTCTTCTGGAATATATTCTTTTGAAATTATTTTAGAAAAATTGCTAATGTTTGGTTAATTTCGAATTAACTGAATATTTAACTTTTTTTAACTTTAAAAAGTTAGTATTATTCTTTTCATGCCTTAAATTTAAAATGCGCATAATTTGGTCGAATTCGAACCAGTTGCTTAAGAGGAATTGTAGAACAAACTTATATACGTAGCTACAATTATTTTTATTTGTATTAAGATTATTTAATACACCTACTGTTTCTCAAGATTAAAATCCTTTTATATAAAATACATTTTAAGTAAAAAGAAAATTATTTCGCATAAAATATTATGATGTACAAAATTTCGCTATCATCCGCTTTAAATTGAAATTATATCTGCTGAATCAAAAATGTTTAAAAATCCCTAATCACTAACTTTATCTGGAAGTTATTAATATTTGTGATATAACATACTACACATTTTATTCATAAAAGCTGAAAAATAAGAAAAGTCATGTTTGTTGAACGATTGATTTAAGTTTAGTTTTACGCATGGTTAAATCAATATTTTAAAACCAGTAAAAGCATAGTCAAAAAGCATATTAAAATGCAAAGGAAATTTTAAAAAAATTGGGATAGAACAATTCAAATTGTAAAAATGATACATTTTTCTTAATTTCTAATTAAATGAGTATTTAATTATTTTTAAAATTTTTGTTTAGTAATAGAGGTGTAACATATATACAAACATGGCTGCAATGACTTTTTATTTATATTAAAATTTGAAGAAATAATCAATTTAAGTTGAATAAATTAAAAATATTCAGTATAAAAGTGTAATTCACGCGTATATCAATAACGTGCATTTAGTTTTACCTATGGTTAAATCAATATTTTAAAACCAATAAAAGAATAGTCAAAAAGCATGTTAAAATACAAAAAAAAATTTTAAAATTGTGATAGAGTAGTTCAAATTGTATAAAATTTGAAGACACAAGTTTTGTTAATTTCTAGTTAATTGAATATTTGATTATTTTTCAAATTTTTTGTTTAGTAGTATATGGGTAACATATATACATGCATTGCTGAAATAACTTTTAAATTATATTAAAATGGAAAGAAATATTGTTGGTTTAAGTCAGTGGAAGCAGTTAAAAATGTTCAATATAAAAGTGTAATTAACGTGCATATCCGTAACATGCTCAGCAAAACACATTCAGCTGAAAATATGGAGCTAAATTAAGATTAACTGTTTTCACCAGCTTTCCAATTTTTGGCTCATTTATATTTATGAGTTATTCATATTGTTTTTTACAACATTCCACATTGCACGTAATTAATTTAATGAAAACAATCAATTTTATACCTTACTTTAAAATATTTTATCGAGTGGAAGACATTATTCATGACATGGTTTTTTTTTCTTTCTTTTGGACTGACATTTAAAAATAATACGACTAAATTTCTGCAGCAGCAGATATCTTTACCAGTCAAAAGTAGAAAGTCTGGATCTGGAAAAATTTTCTTGTCTTCCATTCTTTTCACAAGATTGCTATGTTTCATTTCGTGAATTTATTTACAAAAGACAGATCCACCGAAGTCTGTTGTGATATGCTTTGAATTTAATGAATAGTGACCGGATAAAGAATATTAAGTGCGTTCTCCCGTCTGTTGATCATATTTCTTATCTGACAGTAGAGCAGCACTTTTTGCCAGAAACCTTTACCGATTTCCTTGCAAAAAAATTGAAGGGATTACTTTAAACCCAAATCTAAATACCACACGATTAATCTCTTTTTAAGGAATTGTTTCAATAGTATATTTCACAAATACGAGCAGGGAAAAAGTCATCATTATTTGTAAAAAGTAATTGTAATTTTTATTCAGGCTGAAAATAATAGTACTGTACTTTTTTCTACTATTTCAGTTCATTTATTCAAATAACTCCTCGTGTATTCTTATGGCTTCTATCTTAGATCAAAAATTTCTTTAACAATGTTTATCACCAAATAGTGGAAAGATTTTGCAGGAATTGTAGATATAATTTCCCACGAGGCTTTGCTGATAATAGTATGCTATAATGATTACATTTTACAAAGTCAACAGCTTTAATGAATAAGAAAATATATTGCCGCATTGCAAAGACACAGCTGACTCTTCATGGCCGAATGGTCATAGCACTGATGTCTTAATCAAGAGATCGTAAGTTTGAATCCCTCTAGAGACAATGCGATTCACAGTCTGTGTAAATATTTAATTCTTCGATTTTATGTTTTCCTTTATTTCATGTTCCAGAAGATTCTGGACCTTTCTTTAGTTGACCAGACAAGTGTTCTGGACTTTCTTTCTGTCTCCAGAAGAGTATTCTAGAACTTTCCCTGCTAGTATAAAAGCAGAAGATCTGTCAGTCACTGTGTTCTCAGTTCAGAGTTGAGTTAATAAATTGGTTTTTCTCTACTTCTTGTATGTGTCATTGAGTTCTACACTAAAGAATCTACGTGACAATATCATTTGGCATCACCAACCAAATTAGAGTCCCTTTTTCATGAAATGACCATGAAAAACATTTACATCCAACGGATTTTATGTCAATTAATTTTGAAAGTATATCATAGAATATTAAAATATTATTTGTAAATTGTTTTCAGCAGACATAATTAACTAATTCAGCTTAGATAATTAAAGTTTCTTCTTTAGTTGAATAATCATAATTAGGATAGAATAGGACCTTTCATTTAAGGGCAAAAGAAGCCGTTTCGTGCTAATGTTTTAAGAATAGCAAACATTTTATAAATGCCTTATGATGGGTCAGGAAATTTAGAGATATTCATAAACTACTTTATATCGTCATGTGCTCTTCAGTAAATTTTTAATATATAACAAAACAAACATTATTGTTATATTTTAACGATATGTTGCGTCTTGTACTTCATAGACCAGTAAGAGGCAATGATGTCTTTATTTTGATCTTTTTCACTGTAATCGACTTGTTCCGAAATTCAATGCCATCTATTATTTAGATACGCTACATACATCATGACTTTTTGCACATATGAAATTTCATTTATCTAGCTGGCTGGATATTTTAGTTATATTCAAACTTAAATAGATTATGAACAGACACATAGTATGACACATTTTGGGAAAAAGACACTATACCATATATTTCTTTAATTTGTATGCTTCACATAAGAGATATTACAAATGAGAGAATGAGATTTTTCTTTCCTTATTTGATTCATATATTTAAATTTTTTAAGGATGAAAGCGGGGAAAAATAATAATTTATCACATAGCAGTTATAGATTTTATAATTAATTGTGACTTTCAGTAATCGAGTTTACACACACACACAGCCAAACTGATAGGCAGATGTCATTTAACCTTTAAATGCCCTTAGTTTCAAATTTGATACCTAACTTTTAAATCGGAATGTGCAGTAGCAATTGGTTTGTTTTTAATATTTGAAAGTATGTATGTTATCATTGCATAATTTTTTTCTAAACAAAAGTTTAAAAATAAATAAATTTCAGCTGTCAAAATTGTTCAAATAATAGGAAATGTTGCTTTCCCGCCGTATTGATTGGGTGACATGAGTTTAGAAAAATGTTTCCGGACTAAATATTTGACGCATTTTAAATGTCCAAAAAATAAAAGCATTTTTGAAGTAGGCTAGTATTTTATTTTCATTATAATATAATAAATTTTAGCAAGGGCCTGTTTTGCTTAAAGGAAATCTTGCCATTTTTGTGAATATCAATTTTGAAACTTCAGGCTGAGATATACTTAAATAAGTATCGTGATTTTTTATTCTTATTTTCCCTTTATCTGGCTACTGCAATGAACACACTGATATTTAAAAAAAATTTAATTTGGAAAATCAGGCTTCTAAGGGTAAATGCCTCCAAGGCAGATCAATTTCCAGTTTTATACAGATGAATTAAAGCAAATCTTACACTCTGAATTTCAATAATCTAGATTTCTTGATTTTCTAATAATTCTATCCACAGACGAATATACAAAATTCTTAAAATGTTCTCTTCATACTCGAAGCAGTTAAAAAAAGCAAATCATCATAATAGGAATTTTTTGACGATTGCAAAGTTTCCTTTTCATATGCATTGCATATAAAATCCAAATAACGTACTTAGCAAATCATAATAAATTCACCATATTTCTATATACAATGATAATAAATTCACCATATTTCTATATACAATGATAATAAATTCACCATATTTCTATATACAATGATAATAAATTCACCATATTTCTATATACAATGATAATAAATTCACCATATTTCTATATACAATGATTGATAATAAATTCACCATATTTCTATATACAATGAAAATAAATTCACCATATTTCTATATACAATGATAATAAATTCACCATATTTCTATATACAATGATAATAAATTCACCATATTTCTATATACAATGATAATAAATTCACCATATTTCTATATACAATGATATACAGTGGCAAGAGTACCAACTAGGAAGTTGCCTAGTTGGAGGGATATAAAAGGGGCCGTAATGGGAGGATTAAAAAATTTTATTTTCCTAATTGCCATATATATAAGCTTGTAAAAATTACATATTCCAGGAATGGAAAAATATTAGGATAATATTAACATTTTATCAAATATAATTTGTCAAAGTCCCATGTGCTTCATTCAGTTTATTTAGTCATTAGAATATTTATATTATAATATAAAAAACATCCCAAAATAAGTAATCAACGTGTTAAAAATCTGCAGAAATGAGAAACCAAATTTATTATCTTATTCAAAGAGGAACCCCATAATGTGCACCTCCTTGTGCCACAAAATATCTAAATCCACCACTAACAGAGTTTCAAACTATTTAACACTAATATCAGGTTAAAAAAAGGAAGATATATAAGCATATTTTAATATGCAATATTGGTGTAGTTATTTAGATGCCGAAGTTACTGTCTCGGTTTTAAGGTATAAGAGCTTTTTCACTAAATTAAAGTTTATATAAAAGGTTCTTTTGCATGATAATCTGTGGTATTCAGAAGTTATTTTATTGATATGGTATGAGAACTTGAATGAAGTCGCTAACTGAAGATGCATTGGTAATATATTTGTCTTCAATTACTGTACCAATTCCATTCTTTTAACTTCAATATTGTTCAAGATGAAATATTATTTCAATGCAACTAATCCAACTTCCTTTTAATAGAATTATAAAGAACAAATTTTAAACTCAGTTTCATTATAGAATTATTTTGAAAGAAAAATCTAAAAAAAATCCCCTTTTAAGATTTAAGTTACCAGAAAAATATGAAGAACTCTGAGTTCTCTGAGGAATTAACATCAAGAACATTCTATTATGGAATAAAGCATATATCTACCAATATCATACAAAGCAGAATAAATATGTCAATTTCATCTTTTCATTTGAAAATCCAATCTTCCAATTATTGTTTTTTAATTCGAGGTACAATACCATCATATTTCTTTAATCTCAAATCCAAAAGAAACGAAAATCAATGCATATTTTCCTTCGACATCGAAATAACAAGAAATCACTAGATTTTTGTTTAAAATGTAATGGATATCCTTTGAGTATTACTTATCATATACTAAACACGAGAAAGAAATCGATTCTGAATTTCATTTCGACTTAAAGCAAAGAATATTTCATTGAAATAATCCCCTAAGTTCAACATATATATGATAGGGTGACCTTAGGTCAAAGAAAATATCACTTGTCCGGACTAATTGAATGTATTATTGCCATTCTACTTTTCCATCCTCAATCAAGATCAGATTATGCATATTTTCGAAGACATTTAATTTGTGAAATCTAGTGCTTGTCCCAATTTCTGTATTGATAAGTATTTTGCATTCCTAATATGGATTCGTTCACGTTAACGTGGTTTTTGTTATATTTTCACTTTTTTTGCAATCAATAAAGTACCTTAAAAATAAATGTATTATTCAGGAACAAAAATATTGCAAAGTTATCATTTCTGGGGTCTCTAGAATGCAAGTTGAATTGAAAATAATTTATGTACTAATTATAATTTTAAGCTTAATTCTGTGTTTGAAAACCCACTTCAATTTTAATACGCTCATATATCAAAAGAGCTATTTTAAACAATATTTTCTATATTTACATAGAAAAACATTGATTACAACTAAATGATAACTTTAATTACAATTCCCCTTTCGGAAACTTAAGGGGTCCCTTTACTACTTTGCATTCAAATGTTTTATTAGTTTGTTTGGAAATTTAATTACTTTAACTACTAAAGCTAGATTACTTCCTCCTTTATCTCAATATACTTTATGTGTTTTGTTTACAGCACTGTGCGATTTTTAAATCACAACATAATTTTTAAATTCAACCCTGCCATTTCTATCACACAATACAGTACAGAATCCAGAGAATATTTTCATACGTGAACTCTTTCGTAAGAGCTTCTAATTTAATTCATTTTTTCTAATGAAAGTGGCCATTCGCTGATTTTAAATTATAAGTAATAAAGTTCTACTTTTTTAAAAAACTCATTTCGTTCGCTTATGACCCATTCAACAGCTATAAAAGACATTCGCGAAGTGCAAAAACCAATTTCTTTCTTGTAGGGATGATTAACTTTAAAGATTATTGACAAAAATATCTTGAAAGATTTTGGCATTTGCTCCATTAAGAGTTTAATCTGTTGGATTTACGAAACCATTAAGCCTTTTAATGTTGCATTAAACGGTCTTAGAGATAAGTAAAGCTCGCCATTTAAAATCCTTTGTTTTGTCCTGTTGACATTTATTTCCTTTGAAGAATTTTGTTTATTTTTTAAACAGTTAATTGAACTTTTTAAATTAATTCTTTTAATTTTTAAAAAATAAAAAAGGTGGATTTCAAATATGTATGGAAATTTAAAGCTAAGTCAAATTTTTAACTAGCTATTTTTACCTTTTTATTTATGTGTTTATACTATACAGAATGTATGATTTTATATTTCTTGCAATTTAGTTAAATATTATAAAAATTATTTTTAAACGCGTTAAATCTTTTTATTGCTAAACTTTCTTGAAGTAATAATTTTTTAACTTACTATAAAGTGCATACATAATAAATATTCATTAAATCAAGTTAAAATATGTCAAAATATCCTTAAGTAAAATTCATTGTGACAATATATATTCCATATCTCCTCCTAAACGACCAGATTGATTTAAATTAAATTTTGAACATTAATTCATTAGACCAGGAGAAAGTATACCCTTCGATATTCCAATTACAAAAGTTAATAGGCAATTAAATTAATTAGAAATTTCAAATTTTTTTGAAGAACTATAAATAGACAAAATTTAATTTATATGAATTAAATGGAAACACTAAAGAATGCAAAATAGTTTTTTTTTCTAAAATTCAATACCTTTGATGAATTATGAACTGTACAATGCTCTTCAAACATTCTGAAAATATGCTATAGTCTTTAAGCATTGCAAGAAAATAATTCTCATTCAATTAAGACAATTTACTGTCAACAGGAAAGAAAGGTTTTCTCCTTTCGCTTTGTTTGCTACATTTCTGACAGTTCAATAAACTCATTGAAAAAAAACTTATTTTATATCGGGTCATTTTACTCTTTTTTCTTTTTATTTGCATTTGCTCCTATATTCAATAATATTAGAAAAAAATTTTCCGTTTTCTTTCTATTACCAATCTTTCTGTGAATTCATGTCATTTCAGATTTCTCTCTGAAATACTCAAGTCATAAATGGTCGAAACACTTAGCAACTCCATTTTAAAGTATCATTATAAAATCGAAGAAACATTTCTCTTTCTTAAAGAGAAATTTTATGTTAAATTTTATCCAGTTTTTTTTTTTTTTCTCATACCATTACCTAGAGCAGATTTACGAAGCATGCAATATATGTTTCCCTGAAAATATTCAATTATGATGTTTATCTTTCAAACTATCTTTTTAGGCAATTGAAACATTAATTTCCAACTTTTTTTTTTCGATAAATTTAATTACAACCCCCTTGATGCCAATTTTCACAAACTAGGAAACAAATTTCGAAGGAAAGAATTCCTCTGCAGCTTTCCTTTCTGTTTGTTCCGATGTTAATTATAAAATGTTTTTTTTTCTTTTTCTTTCAAGCATTTAAATATAGTTTTCAAGGAAAACTTGTAAAACTTAATTT